>NC_071089.1:66046603-67246603 GCF_027358695.1 Spea bombifrons
AGTTTGTAGCTTTTAACACATCAAACAGTCTCTTCATCATATGTATCTGTTGGAATAGTGGGCCAAGAATTTAACGTACACTCACTGACCACTTCATTAGGTACACCTTGCTAGTACCAGGTTGGACCCCCTTTTGCCTTTAGAACTGCCTTTATTCTCCATGGCATACTTTCTACAAGGTGCTGGAAACATTCCTCAGAGATTTTGGTCCATATGGACATGATGGCATCACGCAGTTGCTGCAGGTTTGTTGGCTGCACATCCATGATGCAAAACTCCCGTTCTACCACATCCCAAAGGTGCTCTATTGGATTGAGATCTGGTGACTGTGGAGGCCATCGGAGTGCAGTGAACTCATTGTCATGTTCAAGAAACCAGTTTGAGATGATGTGAGCTTTGTGACATGGTGCATTATCCTGCTGGAAGTAGCCATCAGAAGATGGGTACACTGTGGTCATAAAGGGATGGACATGATCAGAAACAATATTAAGGTATGCTGTCACGTTTAAACAATGCTTAGAACAAAGTGTGCCAAGAAAATGTCCCCCCACACCATTACACAAGGCAGGATGGATCCATGCTTTCATGTTGTTTATGCCAAAGTCTGACCATGCCACCTGAATGTCGCAGCTGGAATCAAGACTCATCAGACCAGACATCGTTCTTCCAGTCTTCCATTTGTCCAATTCGCCTGTGCGAATTGTAGCCTCAGTTTCCTGTTCTTAGCTGACTGGAGTGGCACACGGTGTGACCTTCTGCTGCTGTAGCCCATCTGCTTCAAGGTTCAATGAGTTGTGCATTCAGAGATGGTCTTCTGTATAACCTGGTTGTAAAGAGTAGTTATTTGAGTTACTGTTGCCTTTCTGTCATCTCAACCCTGTCTGCCTGTTCTTCACTGACCTCTGATATCGACATTTTCGTCCACACAACTGCTGCTCACTTCATATTTTCTCTGTAAACCCTAGAGATGGTTTGTGTGTGAAAATCCCAGCAGTTTCAGAAATTCTCAGACCAGTCCGTCTGGCACCAACGACCATTCCACGTTCAAAGTCACTTAAATCCCATTTTTTCACATTGTGATGCTCGGTTTGAACTTCAGCAAGTTGTCTTGACCACATCTACATGCCTAAATGCATTGAGTTGCTGCCATGTGATTGGCTGATTAGCTATTTGTGTTAGCAAGCAATTGAACACTGCTTACCTCTAGTCATACTCCTGCGCTTATATGAGGGAAGTGCTCCTATTAGTTACACTTGGTGCACGTTCCTGCTTTTGATTGTCTGCTTCAAGCAAGAATCCTCAGACCACAGAGGAGGAGAGCTTCTGAAGCAGCTGGGCTGCAGCTTCTACCCACGGCAAGTGCTTTATTATTTTTCCATTTGAATAATGCATATGAAAGTACACACAGAGTACTTTATAAGGTTGATTTTTGCTATCTGTGAAAGTAGAAATGCACTGAATAATTTATTTCCCTTATTAGCACATGGTGAGATATAGTGGTAGAATATCCATAGCACATATTTGGCTTCCTTAAGAAGAAGCCAAATGGAAGCAAAACAACATTTAAATAATTTGCACATTTGAATTTTATTCCCCTGGGCTAAGTACTTCAAGAAGGTAACAAAATATTTACCAGACATCAGTTTTAAATTTTAGGATTAAAATATCATATGGTGTCAGACAACACAGGGAAAAGTTCAGTCTATTAAAATGATCCTCTGGCCTTATTCAGTATGTCCTCCACAATTCATTAGTTAAGCCCAAGTGAAAACAATTGTTTGGTATACACAGTACATAGACCAATATATGGGAATATTGTAATAAATTATGACTTGCAACTAGCCAATGATTGCTGTTCTTGATTATTGTTCTGGGTGATATAAGGACAGTTATGGGTCTATTCTGTAAAAGGCAAGTTTTCAAGAGAGCTGTGGTTTCAAGTCCCTCCCATCATTATATGTTATAAAGGGCCAACTCTGGGGCACCTTTTTTACATAGAGATCTTCGATGGTCCTATATACTGCATAGTGAAAGCCATGATAGACAAGCATTTAATTATTTGTCAATTAATCCCCATCCCGATGAGGGGCATAGTTGGCTCTTTATGGTGTTGCACATCCGTAAGATGCAGAGTGCTGGGATATGACATCATATCCCATGCTCAACATTAAGGACTTGGAAGTGAGTCCATTGCAGAATCTATGCGATTCAAGTGTTAATCTAAGCGAGTACATATAAATATCTATGTGCAACACAGCTGTAATCATGCTTAACCTGGCCCTTTAGACCAACCATTTTTCTGTTAGCTCAAACAAAGAGATCCAGTAATACGTTATGTGCACACTTCAAAGAATTCATCTGATATAATTTGTGATTTCATCTGTTGACTAAGATTGTATAAAACCTGGTTTGGGGTAAGTAATGTTTTTTTGCTCATTTTGTGCATTTATAGTTGACACGCCAAGGTGATAGATTAGTTCACAAACCACTCCTTCTTCACATGTTGAAAACACACAAGTTGAATTTGTGTGTAACTCAAAATATTATTTTTATAATCTGTTTAAATAATATGTTGTGTTTCATATCAAAGCTTTCTTTTGTATTGTTCTTCTTCACCATATTTCCTGACATAAAATGTTGATATAGTATCAACTTCAGTGGGAGTCCAGATTCTACGGGTTTTGCAAATTAAGTTTTTGAAATATTTTTAGTGAATTGCTTGTAATAATTACATCAAATTACAGTAATATTCTGTATAGCACTAAAACATTTTAAGGCAGACAACATCTCTATCAATCTACTGTTCTGTGCCTAAGGCTATGCGGTCGTCAGCCAGCTACATGTAATTTTAATAACTACTATTGCATGTGTAAGTATAAATAATTACTATTTCTAAAAAGGAAAATAAAAGGATATACGACTAATACATAGAGGAAGCAAGTATTATCATACAGTCAGTTATCTTCTTTCTTCTGGTGATATTAGCAATTTATTTAATTAAGAAGATTAAACTCATAACATACAGCTTAAATATAAGGAAACTATAATAAAAATTCTACATAGGCTATTTCAATAGCTCCTCCCTGGTACATTATCTTAGTTCCCCAGTCAAACAAATGCATTAAGTTAGTCTGACAGGATATTCCTGAGGTAAACCCGTGCTGTTTCTGATCATGCAAGCCACTTACTTCCGGATATTAAACAATCCTATCCCTTAGCATGGATTCCATTAATTTTTCAACTACTGATGTAAAGCTTACTGATCTATAGTTGACAGAGTCTTCCCTACTACATGTTTTGTGCAGTGGTACTACAGTTACCAACTTCCAGTCTTCTGGAATTAGTTCTGCCATTAGTAACTGGTTAAATAGGTCTGCAAGCGGTCAAAGCTTGTTTAATCATTTTTGGTGTATCCTAGCAGGCCCCATATATTTGTCTGTTGTTAATGTGAAGAGTTCAAGTACAACTTCTTCCTCTGTAAACATAGCTGTTTCACATGGCACCCTATTCCACTCAGACCCAACACAGCAATCACAAATTGTCCATCCCTTCTTACCTCATTGAATCACAATGCTGACTTTCCTCTGGGAGAGAGAGCGGAGGCAGTATAAAGCAGTCCAGAGTCGCTTCAACTTAGACATTAAGTTTCCAAGGCTTGGTCACATCCTGGTAAACTAGGATATCCATCCCCTATCTTACAAGGACCCCAGAATTTCTGTCACCCCTAATATTAAATTCATGTATATGCAACTAAAACTAAACTAAAACTACACATCAACACAACACCCTCTCAAACTAATATTTATACAAAATATTTGTTCTAACTCAAAAATACTCTTCAGTATAATCAGTCACCTGGGACATTTGTCCATAATTGGTAGTCATGTCCCAAGATAATATAATTCTGGTCCATGGTACTGCAGACCAATCAAAGAGTGAGAGATAGGTTGTTTCACCCTACTCCAGCAAGGGTTCTGCTACACCATACACCACATGCACTAACTTACAAACGGTCACTCACAATCCATCTGTTCAATGTGGCCAAAGCCACATCACCTTTATTTGAGGAATGGGTCGGGTAGGTGGAGTTAGTCCGTTGGTGGCGTGCTGGACCTGGCAATAAACGGGATGCCGTCAGAAGAGGAGGCCACTACGTGAGCCCGCAGAAGAAGGGTTCCTCCCTGAATGGGAGACCTCAACCTGATTCAAATGCTGTGGCGGGACCTTGAGAGAGCTGTGCATAAACAAATGCCCACAAACCTCAATGAAATAAAGCTACATTGTAAAGAACGTCGACCATAATTCAGCCACAACGATGCGAGAGACTGAAGTCATACAAAAAAACAAATACTTTAAATTTTTGCCGCTAAAGGTGGTTCTTTATTGAATTATAAGATGTACTTGGTTTTTCACAGATAGCCTATCCATTTTGGCTTTATTTTTGTAAAATAAATCATGACATGGTATAATATGTCATAAATTATTGTTGTATTTACCTAATTATTAGACCCGCTAAGGAATAGAGATTATTGTTTCTCCTGATATGTAAAACCATAGAATTCAAAGAGGGTGTACTTTCTTTTTCACACAACTGTGACAAATGTCATGTTCTGTTGGGAAGCTCAGACCTTCCCTTTCTGTTTTGCTATTGTGTTTTTTTTCTTTCTAATATTCTACCTAGCGCAGGCACTCATATGGCACAGAAATGTCAGGAACGTGGTCTTAGTCCCAGTATTTCTCAGGGTGGATTCTGAAATATAATACTTGAACTGAAAATTGAATAAAAATATTTGAAACAAAAAATATAGGTTCTCCATGTTCACTGTACATACTCAATAGTTAACAGAAATGAAGTGTAAACTGCAGCAGAGAACACACAGAGCATTTGTTCAGTGTCTTAGAAAGTTCACATTCAGATATAGGAGATAATACATCTGATGAAAGGCAAATAGCTGCTTATTAATAGATATATATCTTTTTTCCCCACTGAAAAGTGATGGCTGTTCTCACAAAGAAGAAAATGACTAATTGCATGTTTCAAACTCTTTCATTGCATTTCAGAGAGTATGGATTTTAGTCTCTCTCATGCTCAATTGGTGATGCTTTTCTGCCTTTCAGCTGCTTGTAGTTTTTATCATTTTACAATTGCTTTTTCCTGGTCTCCAAAGGGGACTGTTCACTCCATTTGTCTTGTTCCGTAATTGGCAGCCAATTGATTTTCTTTTCACAAATTTAACTTTAACCCATTCAATGTTCACAACTATGACTTATGAATTATTGAATTGTACAATATATATATATATATATATATATATATGGTGTATATATACTGTAGGGTATATAAATATATATATATATATATATATATATATATATATATATATAAATCTTTTATTTATATCACGCCAACAATTTATGTAGCACTTTTTACCGTACATATATTCAAAGGGTATGACAAAACTAGAACAGACTAAGATGTAAGGTTAAGATATGTATGCATTTAGTACAGCAGATATGTTTTTTTTGCTCACACTATAAGGTGCATATGATTGTTCCAATATCACAGTAAGCTTTTTCAGCTATCCATAAAAGGGTGGTAATGTGTGAATTATCTTTTTTTATCC
Source organism: Spea bombifrons (assembly GCF_027358695.1). Classification (NCBI taxonomy): domain Eukaryota; kingdom Metazoa; phylum Chordata; class Amphibia; order Anura; family Pelobatidae; genus Spea; species Spea bombifrons. Next base: position 66,052,228 of record NC_071089.1, read on the forward strand.
AGCATTGGGAAGCAGGAGATTTGCACTTTAGATGGCGTCTCTTTTCTACTCCACTGCATTGCTCCACTTTATCAAAGACTTAGGTCACCAAGATATGACGACATCGAACATAAAAGAAATGCAATATAAAGCTCTGTTCTCTCAGTCTAATAATAGATCACTGGGATTATAGTTTACAGTATACACAGCACTCTGTGCTGCTCAAACATGTATACCAATAATTTTATGCTTAAGACATCTCTCCATTTAAATCTATTATACGACTATTGTCAAAATTTGTCTATTGCTTTTAAAACAAACAAACCCATGTTTGCGGAAGCAACATAATACAGTCTTCCTGTAAACATAGCTCTATGCATGGGTTTTTACTGTAAAGCTTTTCCTCTACCAACTAAAATAGGCAAAATTCCTGTTAAGTGATACCTAATAAAATTCCGATAGCAACCATCCAGTGTTCAGCTGCTGGCTGTAGATATCAGAATGATCAATATTTGACATGTATTAGATTTAGTATAACTACATACAGATTCTTTGTAAGCTTTTATGTGTCAATGAGTGTAATTGTTTTGGAGACGCATGGTTTAAAAGTTAAACTTGGGTCTGTATGTGACACAGCTAACTGATAACTGCCCTGAACTCCTTTTTTCTCCTCATGCCCAAATTGTGTATTTTGGGTGGACAGTGCCCTAGGCTTGACCCAGGGAAGCTTCCAAGCCTCCCCCCAATAAATACCTCAGTTTCCGCTGTCCTCTAAGCTGGCATATGATATCATATCAGGACGCACTGTATTTTCAGGATATACTGCATCAGAATTTCCATGGTGTATATGATCCAGTAATGAGAGAGATATCTGATGTCTTCATGGGGATAACAAAGGCTGATTGCAGCCAATCATCAACAATCCGCAACTTAACAACAGGCCAGAGAACACAGAAAACACAAGAACAAACAAACAGTTCATGAGAAAAGGATATACATTTTGAACTTGGTTCCTCATTATACAGATTTTTATTTTTTGCCAATATTTTTTATTGCAGTTTTGGTAACTTACAATGGACTTTTGAGTTAAAGAAAATAACACAACCTTATTGTGAACCAATGACTAATATTACTTGTTAAGTACTTGAAAATGAAAGGGAAAAAATAAAGCTATAATACATAGCATTGTTACAGTGGCAAAGACATACATTTATAACTAGATATCCAAATGTAACTACACATAGTATATTATATATATGCAGAAATATTCATCACTATTAAGTCAAGAAGAAAAAAGAATACATGATTCTCCATGGGCCAATTTACACAAATCCATATACAAAGATATATCTCCCTACATACACATGCATAATATACATACACATATACATGCATATACATCCCTGTTTTCCTTCCTCTCCCCCTTCCTTTTATTTACTACTCTACAAAAAGAAAGAATAACCTGTTATGAAGTACCATATTAAGTAAAATTATGTTCGAGGGCTATATTGGATATTGGATGTTTTTTAACTCTAATAAAATATGTTTACTTCTGAAAATTCTTAACCCATGTTATTTTTCCATTTCCTAACTATGGCAATTTTGGTAGCTAACTGTATATATTCCAGTCATTTTTATTTAGATCTGGAGATACTATGAGGTACTGCTCCTCAAAGAGCAATCTCAGGTGAGACATGAACATTGAATTGAAGTAGTTTGGATGAGAAGAAAAAAGAACAAGGAGCTCCCCGTGGAGGAGATCTCCAGGCCGCTGCTCTGTAGAACAACCTTTTGGCATAAACATTCCATTAACATAAATTGGCCCGCACTATATTGCTTAGAACTCTTTAATGAGACGCCAGTCTTTAACTCATTAATACAAATATGTGAGCTCATATGTCAGAAATCTAGATTGCAGAATCACCTTTCTTGGCATTTATTAAGCCCATAACTCATTTGCATTGACACTGGAATGAAGATCTTTAGGAAGCCATAACAGTTCTTTAGGTTTATAAGAAATTAACATTGCATTCTCTAAATCAACCTAGCCAATTTGACCTGGAGGGGAAAGTAACAAAATAGCCTAGTCCACCCAAATCAAGAGGTATTCATAATGCATTGTCTGCAATTCTATTTCGTTTTTCTTGGTTAATAAACATATTTCCATCTTTTTTTATATTAATAATGTAGCTTTAGATATATGTAGAGGGATCATGCAAAAATGTATAATAATTTTGGAAAGGCTGTCATTTTAAAAGCACGTATTCGACCCAAACAGGGTAAATTATGAGTAGCCTATAAATTAGTCTTTTTTAATGTCTACCCACAGTTCAGATAACTTGGTTGGAATAATTTGTTTAATAGTATTAGTTTTATCCCTAGATACTTGAAAAAGTTTAAGACAATGTCAGAACTTATGAAATGAAATGTTTGTGGATAAGCAAAAATATCTACAACAGTAAGCTTCTGTTTTAAGGAGAGGGTGCAAACATGGCTTAGCTGATTCCTTGTGAATTATCAGCATTGATTCTATTCAGTAAGGTATTCTTTTCTGCACTGCTTTAGGATGCACAAAGAATAACAGTTTTTGCTTGGGGCCCTCATTAAATATTTTATCACTGGAATGTTTGGTCTCTAACCATAAGATTCATAGGGATTTTTGGTTGTCATTAGTCAATACACATTTCAAGAAACACGAAAATCTAAAACTATAGTGTTAAATCTCTATCAAGCCTCGGACAGATGAAAAAAAAACAGTTGACAGATGCAAGTGTCAATGTATTCCTTTATTGCTTTACCGTATGCGGTAACACTTATGTGTTCACTGTATGTGTGTGGTAAGTAACTCATTTGTAAATTTTCATTAGTATTTTGAGTGATGCACATTTTGGATAACCACACATTACATAAATGGAGTGGCTTCATAATGTTAAAAAAGGATATAAAACTATATAATAACTGTTATTATACTTCACTTACACATTATCATATCATTGTCTCATGTATATATATATATATATATATATATATATATATATATAAATAAATATATTTGGCACGTCATGAAATAAGAATGCGTCATAAACAAACAGATCAACTGAATATAAGACGCACCTTAAAATATATATTACATAAAGTTATTGTTCTGCCTGGGCATGGTATGAGTGTGATTGATGTTAGCTGCTAGCAATTGTTAGCAATCACACTACGACTAAGTTATTAACAAGAATAAGTTAACATATTAGAAATATTAAGAAAAGATACATGCAACAAAGTGTCTTAGCCCACTTTACTAATATTCATAGACAAGATCCTTAAGGCTTAAAATTCAAAGGCATTTCTCACTCACCTTCTCACTCACTTTCTCTCACTCTCATTTTTGTTCACTCTCCCATTCATGCTCTATAAATGTTTCCCTCCCTTCTCTGGCAATCACTTCAGCTTCCATGTCTGCTTCCACATCTTCTTGTTCTTAATCCTCTCTCATTTATCTTCTCTCTTCTAACTTCTCTCTTCTATCTTTATCGTCATCTCCACGGACATAACTTGGCATGAACTTCTGCTAGATCATGGGAAGGGATGTTATCGAAAGTGCCACCATTTGGCAGAAGTTCACCTTAGGGCAAAATGTTAATGTCCTCTTCCCCGATTGAAAAATCGGAGATAACTTGGCGCAAACCTCCTCCAAAATAGCGGTGCTTGTGGGGAGGTCTTCCCCCCTGATCTGCCAAAGAAAGAGGACATCACTGGAAGTGCCACCATTTTAGAGGAAGTTCACCTAAGGCCAAATGGCCTTTGGGAGAACTTCTGCATTTTAATTACTGAATTCATTACACATTATAATGGTCAATCCAGTTATCTCCTGCCAATTAAATTAGTATTTATTAAAAAGTACACACTATAATAGAGCATCATGAGTTACTGATATTAACTGTGCATTATTATTATTATTTATTGTTTTATATAGCTCCATCATATTGCATGGCGCTGTACAATGGGTAAACATGATATAACATAACAATTTAGGGATCCTACTCAAACGAGCTGACAATTTAGAGGGAATTAGGATATATTACACAATAGATAAAAGGTAAAAATGCCACTGTTGGCCACACTAGTATAAGTATTCCAGGAGAGAGACTAGAAAAGGTGAGCTAAAGAAATAAGGGAGTGTGTTAATGTGTAATGTTGTAAGCATCCTTAGAAGAAGTGGGTCTTGAGGGTTGTTTTTGAAGGACCAAAGGCAGGGGGAAAGAGGGATGGCCCGGATATATTCTGGGTATATATAGCTACTGAACACATGGCTTGTGCAAGACAGATTGAGGCATTGGGACTAGGGCTGAAACAACGAATCGATAAAATCGATAATAATCGATAACGGAAATCGTTGTCGACGATTTCCGTTATCGATTAATCGAGTGATCGATTCGTTGTTGGAGCACTCGGCTCCTTTTACTTACCTCCGCGAGCGTTCCCCGCTTCTGCTACACGCTCTGCAGTCTCCGCCTTCTTTTAGCTACGTGACGGATGTGACGCGTTCCGGAGGTAAGTATTCTTCATGCCTATGTGCACAGATCGCACAGAGCCACTCGCACAGAGCGGTTCGCTCTGTGCGAGTGGCTCCATTCGCACAGAGCGGTTCGCTCTGTGCGAGTGGCTCCATTCGCACAGAGCGGTTCGCTCTGTGCGAGTGGCTCCATTCGCACAGAGCGGTCCGCTCTGTGCGAGTGGCTCCATTCGCACAGAGTGATTCGCGGGGGTGGGGGTCCACGGCGGGGTGGGGGTCCACGGCGGGGTGGGGGTGGGGTTTCAGGGGATGCAGGGCAGGGTGTGAGTGTGGGTGCAGGGCAGAGTGGGGGTGGGGGTGCAGGGCAGAGTGGGGGTGGGGGGTGCAGGGCAGGAGACTGGGTGCAGGGCAGAGTGGGGGTGGGGGTGCAGGGCAGAGTGGGGGTGGGGGGTGCAGGGCAGGAGACTGGGTGCAGGGCAGAGTGGGGGTGGGGATGCAGGGTGTGAGTGTGGGTGCAGGGCAGAATGGGAGACTGGGTGCAGGGCAGAGTGGGGGTGGGGGGTGCAGGGCAGGAGACTGGGTGCAGGGCAGAGTGGGGGTGGGGATGCAGGGTGTGAGTGTGGGTGCAGGGCAGAGTGGGAGACTGGGTGCAGGGCAGAGTGGGGGTGGGGATGCAGGGTGTGAGTGTGGGTGCAGGGCAGAGTGGGTGCAGGGCAGAGTGGGTGCAGGGCAGAGTGTGAGTGTTGGGGCAGGGCAGAATGTGGGGGCAGGGCTGGGTGCAGGGCAGAGTTGGAGACTGGGTGCAGGGGCACAGTGCAAAGTGCTGGGTGCAAAGTGCCAGTGCTGGGTGCAAAGTGCCAGGGCTGGGTGCAAAGTGCTGGGTGCAAAGTGCTGGGTGCAAAGTGCCAGGGCTGGGGCAAAGTGCTGGGTGCAAAGTGCTGAGTGCTGGGTACAAAGTGCTGGGTGCAAAGTGCCAGGGCTGGGTGCAAAGTGCAAAGTGCTGAGTGCTGGGTGCAAAGTGCTGGATGCAAAGTGCCAGGGCTGGGGCAAAGTGCTGGGTGCAAAGTGCTGAGTGCTGGGTGCAAAGTTCTGGGGCAAAGTGCTGGGTGCAAAGTGCTGGGTGCAAAGTGCAAAGTGCTGGGTGCAAAGTGCCAGGGCTGGGGCAAAGTTTCTTGAACAGTAATAGTCCACCTCTTTTCAGAATGTTTGGGGTTATTTTGTTTCATAAATATTGTGTTTGGGTTCTTGTACTTTGAAAATATTGTTTTTTATTACATCATAACAAAATAAGAATGTTAATGTAAATTTTAAGTTGTTTTTTAACATCCAGTTCATTAAATTCTTTTAAATAAACGAAAAATTTGCATATTTTTTTTTTTTATCCGATTAATCGATTAATCGAAAAAATAATCGGCCAACTAATCGATTATTAAAATAATCGTTAGTTGCAGCCCTAATTGGGACATTGTTATGGAGAAGACCGAATTAGCTACCTTCAGGTCTAGAGTTTAAATAAGTAAGTATATCTATATTAGCCCAATAGCAATATCTTGTCTACAAATTATAGGTTACAAAGGAAACCTCAACACTATCCATGCCACATAGCAGAAGCTCAAAGTTCTTCTATTACCCCCACCCCAAAAGGCACAATTGTCAGCCTCCCTTGGCTAATAGAGGGAACTAGGGACTTATGTTTAATGTGTCTGAGGGGAATTTGACAAGTTTTAGCAAGGGCATGCATGTTTACATTGAACTTGCTTATCCTGCCTATAACTCACAAAAAGTCATATACAAACAACTTCTATATTTGTGAGTGTGAGTATACAAGGGCATGCACATGAAATTGAGTCTGGTCAGTCAAGTTAACCCTTCTTAGTGAGAACACCCAAAGTATATTGTTGTAGATTACTCCATAATACAAAATAATGCATATGTGTGCATAGTACTCCAAGAAGCCAGAATAAATTAGATGGATTTGTGGAGAAAATGTGCTGCAGAAATCCTTTGACACAGCTGCAAGAAAATGGACAGAGACATTGGTCGATGGAGAAGGTAGGGACACATTGAGTGAGAGCTTAATTGAGAGTGTGAGAGTGCACCATGGCATCACAGGAGGTATGTCTGAGGTCTGAGTGACCTGGCATGAAAATATGTTGGTCCAACGAACACATGTGTGAAGGAGCTACATGTAGCTTCTGAGCTACTGTTTGCCCCCCCCCGGCCTAGATATTTTTACAAATGTACAATGGTTTGAATTCACTTACTAATTTGTTATTTGTTTGGTGATTCAATACATAAAGTATTTATGTTGAAAATAGTAAATACCTTGGTTTTCATGATCTTATTGTATTATTTGTTGGTGGATTCTATCACATGTATCATTAGAAGAGGATTCATTGTACACTGGATACACTACTGGAGAAGTTAGGATTCTAAGAGTATCTTGAGCCATCTTTTAATATTCTCCATCAGTAAGTTTATAAGGTTGGTAAGAAGACTGCACGCATTCATACACTTACACAGCCTACAATTTATCTTCAAACGGAATGCTTAACTGTGATAATCCTTCTTCAGTCAGGCTGACGGATAACTCCCATCTCTAATAACCAGACTACAGAGAATCTTCTTACGACTTTCTGATAGAATAATATTTTAGAAGACACACATAATATGCCTCTGTAGCGTTCATCTTATGCAGAAAACATCAGTGCTATGTAACAGCGCTAATTAGGAAGGGAAAGATTTCATTTTTTTTTCACGGATAGAAAATCAAGCTGGTTTATTAGATTTGGAAGTTAAATACAAATAGCACAACAGATTTGTTCCCCGATTATTTAAAAATCTATAACTGTGCTTGCTTTTGAATTGTGATTTGTAATGAATTAAGTTTCATTTTTGCAGTGCTGTGATGGACCCATTCAACTTAGCCTCATCTAATATTCACATTATCATGGTTGCTGTTAGGATCCCCAATCGCCCCTTTTCTTAGTTTTTCTACAACCTATAATGGTGATGCTCCTAATAATTAAGCATTACAAATCAAAGGCCGCAATAGGGTTTAAGACAAGTATTTTCTAAATATGGTCTGTTAGTAGATGTGAAGCATGTTTTAGAAAACTGCAATGAACCTCTGCAATTCAATTACAATTGCATATGTAGAATATATGGAAAAAGTTAATTTCCTTTCTTTTCTACCCATAATAGTAATTCAGTTTAGTGAGAATGACATTGCCATTGGAATAACTATAGGAACAGCAAGATAAAGGATATCATATATTTGGGGAAAATAAAATCGTTTAATCAGCTATCTAGGGAATATAAATTTAAAACCTCAGAATTTTTCAATGTATCAAGGATCAAAAATTATCTAAAATCACATTTGTACATAAACAGGGATTCTGACCCTAGGAACATGATTGATGACATGTTTACGACCGAACTTATCATGAACAGTCTGAGGAAGTGGTACACATTACTGGAGAAACCACTATTAAGGTAAAAGCTGTAGATTCATGGCAAAAGGAATTAAATTTACATATAGAGAGAAAGCAATGGATAAATAGCATGCTGGAAATTAAAAGAACTACGCATTGCCTAAATATGGTTGAGTTACATTATAAAGTTCTGTTACGATGGTATTTAGTTCCAGTTAGGATAGCAAAGGTTCCCTATCGGATTGCTGGAGATGTAGGCTGGAACAAGGGACTTTCAGTCACATATGGTGGAGCTATCCCAAGATTAGACAGACTTGGATAGAATTATTTAGTATTATTTCTAATCTTAGAAACGTTAGTTTGGTACCCTCACCGGAACAGGCACTGCTGTATCTTAATATGGCCACTATACCCCCCAACAAGAGGGCTTTGGTCATACAATGTTTTTTAGCCATGAAAATAGTTATTGCCAGAAACTGGAAGCAGCAAGAATTAATACCTATTGGGAACATCTTAAATCAGATCAAATTTCAATGTCAAATGGAGCGGGGTTATTACCAAACACGTCGGGAGATTAATACATTTCACAAGGACTATATTTTGAGGAATTTGAGTACAATTTCTGTCACATTGTGGCCCAGTACAAATTTAAAGACAAGACTTCTTGCATCTTGCCTACATTTATTTTGTCTAGACATAGTGTAAATCAGTAGATTTCATACATACATTCGGATTCATACAAACTTGTTTTTAACAAAACTGCCTACTTCCTGCATTCGTACAAATCTCCGACAATGAGGAGGGGCCCAGCAAAACCAATTAAATGAATGCAAAACCCCCGAAGTTCTGTTTGTTCATTCGTTTGCCTGCAATAGATGTTTTTTTACAAGATGTTACTTTTTCCGAGGTGAGGCAGGTTTAAACAAGCTATAATTAGCATTTTGGCAGCATTCAAAGAAAATGTGGTCAAGGTTAAAAGTGGGTATTGTTAAGCATTAAGAGTCCAATAAATACAACAGATGCTGCTTATTAACTTTTAGTAAATGCAAACTGCCCAGGAAACTATCAAGGACAGGTTGAAAAAGTTACAAGCAGCAAAATAAAAAAAATGCTATAGTTAACTTTATCATGTCTACCCTTTTCCTTTACTCCACTTCTTGTTCTCTTTTTCTTCCGTCTACTCTGGTGGTCCACTTAGCCCAACCACCACATATGGGTGGACTGCATGGGAGTGAATTATGAGAGCCCACCTAAACGCACACACACAGAAGGCAAAGAAAGGGCCACTTATTAAGCCTCACTTAAGTTTCAAAGGATCCAAGACAATTATTTTCACTGAGAAGCTGTAGTTGCGAACATGCAAAGTCGAGTATAACCCACATGCCCAGTGCTGCCACATGAAAATCTTGAGGTAACAAGCACAAACATCAAGCCAACAGCAAATCTTTTCTTCAATGCATTTGTTGGATTTTGAGAGTTCCTATGACTTGTGTCACATCAGTTGATTTAACTCTTCGACTCTACTGATAATTCAACTTACAATCATTAAAAATCATTTATATAAAAGCAAAACACATACTGTAAGTGTTTGATATACTGGAGATACGTAGACAAGAAGACCTGTAAGTTTAAGTGATTTATTTTATTTCAGGTCACTCATGGGCTCACTTATTACAGAGGCATGAAGGTTTTTTTTTGTTTTTTTTTAAAAAACCATTATAATAAATTGTAAGTCATCTGAGACATGTGAGTCACAGATATTTTGATAGCCAGGCTGAAGAGATCCATGGTTAAAAAAACAATTCACACATCTTGATAAAACGCTAAAAGTTAGTGTTCTTCCTCATCTCCCTTGCCAGTAACGCATATGGTATGTTAATACCATAACTTCCTTATTTTATATTATCAAAACACAGTGGTGATTGTAACACTTGCATTGGCATGTAATGGTAGATTAATGGCCAATGAATAAATTGTTTAGGCTTTTAGACATAATTTGAGAGCAGATAACAACCATTTAAATTCCGTCAATTTTTCCCTGCTGCAAAAATCTCAAACCTTTAGGAAAGAGAGTCTAGGAACTTTGTTCAGTGTTTCCAGCTGTGTCAGAATTAAGAATAGCCGAAAGGAAAGATATTGAAATAACCTCGTCATTCATCCTGATGGAAAATTTCAGGTTGTTATATGACAGCATGCTCTTCAGTGTACCAGCGAGCAAACTCCCTCACTGCATTACCCTCTACAGCTTTAGCTGAGTGTTCTACTTATCTACCACCCCCAAACATGTATGAAGAAGTGGGAATAGTGCTCCGGGGAAAAACAAACACCCCCAACCAACCCACCGACCACTTACCCAAATAATACACAGACAACTGTATATGGATGTAAACAGGCCACAGCTTTTTATTACAAAAAAAACAAGCATACATTAAACATAAATAATTTACACTGAAAACCTCCAAAAACTAACACAGTAATATTAAATTAACTCCATCCTTGCCGGCTTAACTTCCATTCTTGCAACCACTGAGGTACTCACCTCCGCCCTCGTCCAATACAACAAACAGCCCCTGTGCTGCCATCTACCAGTGCTAACCACCAGCCAACCATAAGCTCGGTGGGCACGACCATGGTCATTGACCTCACCAGAAGAGGTTAGGGGAGGATTGAGACCCGCCTTCCGTCCTTAACACCACCTTCCATATCCACCATCAACAATTCCTGACCGGCAAGGACATGCCACCCACCTGCTGTGACAAAAAAAAGAAGGTTAGAACATGGCAATGATAGAAGAAAAACAAGGGGAGGGAGGGAAGTGACTGCTAGCCGGTTACTAAAATGACAATGACCCAGGTCACACAAAGTTCACCCTACATCCCCTCTGAATGCCCACCCCCACGCCATGCACCCACCAATCACTGCGCACCCACCCACACTCATACATGTGCCCTGTACATGAAGCTAGCTAATTCCCAGGGGCCCTGTCTTTTGGTTAGGTTAAGGCACTTCAGTATAATCCAGTAAAGATTTCAAACATCTGCGTGTACCATAGCTAAATATTCTTCATAAATGCAATATGCCGTTTTATCACTATTTCAACGTTTAGTGCACCATATTTCATTTGAAAAATCTGCAACATTCTATTCAGATTCCATATTGCCTGTTATGCATTTTAATTAAACTTCTGTCACTGCAGTTATATAATGTCTTGTTAATAGCAGGTGTCAAGATAAATGTTATATCAATATAATTTGCTTTTGTAATCTAGTTTTTAATGTATTTGCACAAGCACGTTTGGTGGACTTATAATGGAAGAATTATATATCTAATTAAAGAAAGCTAGCATTAACCACCCATAAAATACAATTTGTTATTTTATGAAATATGTCTAGAAGGTAAAATCTGAAATACTTCAGATTAATCTGAGTTTAATACTTTCAACCACTAGAGGACAATATTGGTTTACTAAAATTTAGTAGACCATCACTCTGTTTTCTAAATCTCTGTATGTCGATTTAAGATGACTTTTACTTCTATTTAAATAAATTATTTTAAGTCCATCAGACGTGATTGTATAGATTGGCGTTTAATTTTTTTCCCACTTAATATGAGCTCATAGGTATGTATATATATATATATATATATATATATATATATATATATAAGCGTGGTTTGGGGTAAAATCGTGGACTTACACTACTGAGCAAAAACCTCCCTTTATTAAGAGCAAAACAATATCAAAGTCAGACTTAAATGTTTCTGGAACTACCAAGTTACAGTAATCTAAGGTGGTCATAAATATTTTCAGTCCCTGTAAGAAAGTGCAAAGAAGTTTAGAATGTACAATTTGGGAGCAAGTGACAGGTATTCTTTAACTTTATGTATTCTTAAACACTTATTTCCACATATACTTTATTTGTCTAGAAGGTTTGAAAAAGCTTAGACAAAACCCTGCTTTTCACAAAGTTTAGCTCACTTGTACCATTATTGATAGACATTCGAGAAAACCAAAGCACAAGGCAAATTTATTCTGCACAAGTGAATCAACAACACCCAATATGTTTTCTGTCTGTCCTGTAGCCCAACTGAGCAGCACAACTTAGTGGAGGGGGCCTTGACAGAGCTAGGAGGTGGGTTAAATGGGTTAGTTTGATTTAATTGGTATAGGGTGGTACTTGGTTGTTTCTTTGAGTGGTTAGGGCCGAGCATGTGCCTGAGTGTTTGAACGTTATAGTGGGTTTCCGTCTCGTTTTCAGCCTGGGGCGCGGGAAACGGGTCACGCATGTCCAAAAGAAATGTGGCAGCTAGGGACCACCTGCTTGCCGGAGGCATAAGATCTTCTTTGGCTCCAGTGACTTGGGCGGCTTATGTAAGGTATGGGAGGATTGGGACAGGTTTTGGTTGCAAATGTTGGTTCGGGTTCCTCGGCAGCTGAATAATTGGATATGCTACTTTGGTTTTTGTTTGATCTGGTATCTACAGGTATTTCTTTGGCTGTGCTAAATAAGAATATGTCGACCTATTTAAACTTAATGGTTGGCTTGATCACACAAAGCACTTTCTGGTTAAGCAAGCATTGAAAGGTGTTTTGCATGAGGTTTGTTATTAGCGTTAAGAGACAATGTTTTTTGGTTTGGTATTTTCATTGCTTTCCGGGTAGGAGGGGGCTGGTGAGTAATAATCGGGAAAGAAGAGGTGGAATTCAGCGGTCCAATGTGGTGGTTAGTGTTGACATGGTTTCCATTTGTTTGTGCCATTTCAAAACGGATGTTTTTGGTAAAGGCTGTGATGTGATACTCTACCCGTAGCGTGGGTCAGATCTTTGTCCGGTTCAAGATGCCATCAAATTTTTGAGGTATCGACCACAGAGGGATGGCCCCTTCTTACTGCACGAGGATGGCTTCAGGTTGTCGTGTTTTCAATTTGTTAGTGTATTTGGTGAAGTTTTACGTTGTTTGGGGCTGGACCTGCATCAGTTTGGCACCCATTGCTTTTGGATCGGCGGCTGCCACAGTAGCAACACACTTGGGTTTTGGAGATGACCGCCTCAAGAAGATACTCATATATTTTCTTGACAAGGAGAGCTGCAGTTCATAGTAATTGTCACCAGCTGGGTTTTGCAGAGGATCATCTTGTAATAAAATGGTTTGGTTTCCAGGGTTATGGTTGGAGTGATGTATGTCCAGTTGTGGAGTTTGTTGCAGGTGGACAGATGTTGTGCTGTTGCATGCTGGGGGTAATGATTTGGGTATTGTTCTTCAGCGTTAGGTGGTTAGGAGGATGAAGAGAGATGTTAATCGGCTACGAGAGTTGATACGAGATGATCCCAAGGTTGAATTGGCGGAACACAAGGGATGCTGCGACCATATCTAGGTGTAGGGATAGAGTTAACAAGATAATGGCTAGTTTGATCAGGCAGCTTGGTGGTTTGGTAATACGGCACTGGAATCTTGAATCCTTGTTGCCATGTTAGTTTAGGAATGATTGGATTTATTTAACGGATGTTGACCTAGATTTCCTTAATTTGGGTTCTCAGGATGGTTTGACCAAGGCTTTGTTTTTTCGGTGTGGCAGGGCACAGACAGCTTAAGGGGTCAAAGTCTGTGCCTGTGATGGGGCTAGATTGGTAAAGTCACTTGGTAGAGTGGGTTTGGGTTAGGAATAACTAATTTAACTTGGTTCAAGTTGATGTGGGAGATTTCGAGCTGGGCTGTGGTGTCTTGGTATGCCCCTACAATGGTTCTTTGCATAAGTTGTTGGCACCTTATAAGCCAATGTTAAAAATGTTTATAATATTTGGTTATTGTTTTATTGTTTTATTGTTGAGGAAAATGTTATTATTGTTCAATTGTGAATTGTAAATCTTAATTAAAGTGGACAAATATATTTTCCATTTAATAAACGTATTTGTGTCTTTATTGGGGCACATTCAACTATGTACCCAGGGCCGGCCCTATAATGAGGCAGACTGGGGCGGCGTTAAGTCTTCGGCCAGCCCTGTATGTACCTGTCATATGCCTCATCAGCATACCTGAGAACTCAGGTTTGACCCGGAGATTGCTGGGTGAAGCACAGCTTCTCCGGTTCTCTGGGTCAAGCCCGAATCCTCTTGGCCGTGGGAATGAGGTCTTGACACACCCTGCTCCCCGCCCATTTTTCCTTAAATTGGGGGTGTTTCCCATTGCCATCAGCGGGAACACCCCAATGTCAGCTGGAACACCCCCTGACCTCAGTGGAAACTGCCACTGTTGTCAGCGGGAACTCCCACTGATGTCAGGGGGAACTCCCACTGACATCACGGGACCACCCGCTGGCGTCACTGGGCAGTCCTCGCCGCATCCCCCAAGGGAAGGCTCTGGGTAGCCGTAGCCCAGAAGTTCCCAGGTATGCTTATCCTGAGCAAATCACTGCACCAGTGGGTATGCTTCTAGATATAGTGACCAAGGAGGTCAACATCTAGATTTACTTTTATAATTGAAAGAACTCCAATATATTTTCAAAGAAAAACATGCACAAGACTACAACAAACTACAATTTACTCTTTTAATTTGCATTCATTTCCTTTAACTTACAAACTTTCTGAACAAGCCGCAGATTTAATAAGGTGTTAAATGAGCGTGCAGTCAGTAGAACGCAGCTGGTTAGATACATCATCCTCTTGGCTAAGAAACAGAAATAGAATGTACAAACCTTTTATTGTCAATACCTTTTACAAAACTGCTGTATGTTGTGTCCATATAATTTTTATGCGGTTTACTTATGTCTATGATCTTTAAGGGACAGATGCACCCTGCTGTAAATTCTTCTAATATTTTTTCCAATAAAATGAGAATTTATATCTTGTCCCATATCTTAAAAGTAATCATCCCCTCATGGTGAAGCAATTGCCTTTCAGTGCATATTGCTTTTCAGCTGCATAAAATATACTGATGCTGTTGTAACAGTCGATTCACCTTGAGGAAAAGTCTATCCCTTAATGCATTAACACAGAGAATTCATACTAGGCATCTTCTACCATCTATAGGCAAGCACAAAAAAAACTTACGAAAACTAACATTTTAATATTATGTAAGGTTTTTAAATGTACGTTTGTCTATTGAGAAACAAGATTGTGATAAAGGATCTTTCTTTTTGTACAAAGTGAAACAAGTGTCTTAAAACCACAGAAATCTCTTTTGGGAAAAAAAAGGAATACAAAAATGCTTTCTGCTTGCCGTGATCAGGGCCAGATGCCTTTTACAATCAGTTAAATCTTTAAAATTGATGATATTTCACAAAACAGACTCTCCGGAATTGGCAGATGAGTAAAAGAATGTCTCCAAACCGATCAATGACAAGGGGGTAAGAGGCCAAACATGTAGCTAGCTGGAATCCAGTCACAGTAAATCTATACTAGGGAGACTATACAACAAGTATCCAGATGTGTAATCAATTTTTCATTGCAGGGTGTTAATAAATAAGAAGAGATTGCGTTATATAGGGTTTTCTATTTTTGTTAAACGCACATATTGTTTCTTTTAAAATATAATAACTTACATGAGCATTATCTCCGCAATGAAGCAGGGCCCCTGTGTAAATAATTTTAATATAGTATATCAACAATTAATGAGTAAAACACTATTAATTGAAACACAACTGTATAGTCTGTTCTCATATAAAACACCTAAACTTTGGAATAACAATACTTTAAAAGCCTAAGTCTTAAAGATTTTAAGAAATTCCCAATGGATCCCTTTCATAAAAAATCCTCATGGTGTACGTATAAAAATCATATTTGTTATGTGTTTAAAAAGCACCTTCTGTAACGTGTAAATTCTCTTGAGGATAGTTACATGGGTTATGTCATACTTTATCCTGAAAAGTTATCTATAAAGACCAATTCTGGTACCTGCAACATTACCTTAGTTGCTATGGTGATTGTGGCACATCCTGCTATGAGCCAGAACTGCTTTTTATAATAAGTACCGTTCTCCAGTGTATTTGCAATATTGAACTTATAACACATAATTATTAGAATACTAATGCATTGATTAGGCAAGACTAAGTGCAAATTAATAGGTCAGAAAAAAGGGCAGCAGTAAAGGAAGAAATTATTGCCATGTTGTAAAGTTGAAAATATTTTTTATTTAAAATAAAGAAAAGCAGAATCAAATTGCATTTGGGTCTGACTGGATGATTTTTCCGCCATTGTAAGTTACTGTCAGATCTAGAATAGTTGACATGTCTTTCGCTACAGTATTTATAAGAGCTGCCAGGTTATGCTTTTCTGATGTCCCTTTGGGAGAATTGTCTAGAGAAAATTGGGTGATACACAATTATTTTGCTGATGCAAAAGCAAGAGGTTTGAAATATGTAATTCAACATTTCCATGCATGTTTTTAAACATAGTGAGGCCAATGCTACGCCTCCTCCGGTGGGTCCCCCTCTAGCACACTCATACCAGCTCCAAGGGGTAACTTCATCCCTTGATCAGGTGGTGCATAGACTGCAAAGGAAGCATCACTAGTGGAGAGGTTTGTGCCAATGACTGGACAGACCAACACCACACCGTGTAGACCTACGCCTACAGCCGTTGTCATCTGTTGAGGGGTCTAAGGGATAGCTGCTGTTGGCTCCTAAGGTTAGTTTGGGTCATGTTATGGACAGCCCTGAGTGTTCTTGTGTTATTTAACATAATATTTTCACTGTGGGGCTTGGCTTATAAATTACATTCACAATGGGGAATATTTGGAACAGCTTTAAATAAACACCTGAAAACAGATTGCAGCAAGGTCACATTGCCTGATACTGTGCTGATGCCCAAGGCCTCTTGCTGGTTCTGCAGTTCTGTTTGTGAAATCATGTGAAAAATAAACTAGGTTCTGCACTTTTCTTTCAAGTTAATCCTACTTCTATATTTCTGTTGTTTTTTGGTCTCTGAATTAAGTATACATGAGCATTTATTGGTGAAATGTAATAAAGATAAAGTCATCCCATTAAAAAAATATATATATCATATTTACCCCCAACCCTGAGCTATCACTTCTTGACACACACACACCCACACACACACTGTCACCCAGTGCTCCTGTTACTGTCTGAATATTGTTTTTTGAAAGAGCCCTGAATAATTTGATTATCCATAAAACCAAAATCCATAAAAAAATGTTGACTATGTTATCCCCCCCTAAATCAAACCTAATAGAAGTAACTTTCATGAATAAAAAAAATCTGAATTTAATGAACTTAAAAATATACTATGTGATATTATAATGTTAGCCTTCTATAAAATGTCATTTGAAAAGAACGTCTAGACAGTGGCTTAACACTGAATATAGTGCGTTCTTATTCAAAGACAACTGCAGTGTGCACATCACAGAGAATTATTTAACATTTCTTCATGGTTTAAAGCAATGTAAAATGTGATCATTCATTATGTATTGAAAAAATGACAATTCTAATCATTAGTTTGAAATAATTGTAGCTTCAGAAGTGACCACCGTTGTGCAGAACTTCATTGTGTGAATTTAGTGTTCACATCCGTGCCAGGAATAGGCAGGTGTTTTTGGAATAGTATTGGCTGGGCATGCGCCGAATTATTGCTTTGTAATTTAGCGAGCACATTCCTGCACGCTTGGTACTTAAGAGTTTTAAAACAAGATAGATACTGTTTTCTAGACTTGTGCATTCAGATTGGTTCAAACGAGGATGATCCCCAACCAGACTGCCTAAAACAAATTGCAAAAGTGCTGAAATTTTGTTAGGATTTTAAGATTTGTTGCCACGTGTAGCCGCCATTACAAGTTGTTACTGTGTAGAGGAGGGTACATATGAATAACTGTGTATGACACTTTCGACAGCCACAGTTCATGACACCTTTGACAGCATCTTATAATTATCACCCAAAATATTGAATATCACATGGAAAGAAAGTTAATTTAGTTACATCTTGGGGAAACCCAGTTCACACTAAAACTACCTTTGGTTTTGTATACAAAAACTAAATGGCATTATCTGAAGCCCTTGCAGTTCTTCATAGATTGCCACCTTTACTTAAGATAATTTGCTCAATGGATTTTTCTCTCAAGACTTTTGGAATTCATGCAGACTATACCAAAATATTGGTCTGTCACTTACCTAATCCTGGCGCATTCACCCGAGTAATAGTAATAGACAGGCCTTACGGGTTATCCGAGACTTTAGTAATGATGGAATTAATTATGTGCTCACAGCATGGGCTGTGGCTGGCATGTCGTTATATGTATGTGTTGGGCTATTCCTATGGATACTGTCTAATTGTGATCATGTTAATAAGCTGTGGCAACTTCACCTCCAAATTGTTGTTGGGTCATCATTTTGGGGGAAGTGGGTGGAATATTGAGGCTTGTTTGTATGGTTTTCCCTGGCACTTGGGACTAGGCAGTCATGTAGTATGTGTTAGATTTTGTACAGTGTATCTGTTAAGTTTCTGGTAAAGTTTTCTTAACATAGGAGTCTAGCAATTCCTCTTTAGCTGCAGAGGTGTTTGCATAAAATTGCTATTACCGTTCAATATTTGTACCGTTATACTAATACTTTAATATAATTTGCCATTCTTAAAAACATCCCTTTTCATTGAAATTGCAACCTTAAACACTCATGTCCTGTCCTAGACTGTGAGGAACAGTCATTAGCTATATTGTGTAAATGTAACAGCTGGTATTATTCTAATGAAGCATAGGTAGCCCTATTCATCTGCTGCTCACATCCACAAAGCAGATCTAATACCTGAATAATGACTGGTCATTAAGAATGTTTCCATTTTACCAATGCATTTAATCAACCAGAACAAGTTGTGCTCCGGACCTAAATTATATAAGCAGCTCTTGTTCTTATTTATTAAAACTGGGGGCCACATAAATAATATTGGGTCTCCTTGGAATATACTGGTGTCTATATTTATTGAAACATATTATAGTGCTCGTATAATATCAATACATTTTATATATACGTATTTGTAACAAGACAACCCCTCTAAGTTTGCCATAGCTCAATGACACAAAAACTGGAGCCTTCCACTTACATAAAAAGGACGTTAACCCCTTAATGACCCTATGGATGCAGTATTCCATCAAAAAGGGTATCTAGTTGACCATAAGGATGTAATAGTATGTCTTGCATTTTAGCACTGGTGAAGAGTTATCCCTGTTCAGAAACTCAAAATGTGTTGCTGTAATGTAATGGACTATCTCTAATGACTGCTCCCCGCTAGCAGATCACCCATACTGTGATCAGGAGTGTCGTACTGCTGTGTGATCAGCTACAGTGAAGAAAAATGTCTTCAAAGCAAACTAAGGGAACAAAAAACTAAGGTATAATGAGCTCATAAGCACACTTTTTCAATGTAAATTTTATTGAAAATGTCTCATCCATGCCACAAGTTACACACCAGAACTGAGATACATAGATTGAGAAAAAGGAATATGGTTATGCAAATTAACAACTTTGTAACAGAGTTACATATCGGCATACAGTGTTATTGAATGATTGGATACAAAGCCAACTCAACAGAAAAATTGAGAGGAGAAAAAAAAACAGTGATAAAGATCTAGTTGACTGCATCAATTAATATTTTTGTTCAGATTGTACAGATAAAAATGAAGGAAAGGGACCT
This sequence comes from Spea bombifrons, assembly GCF_027358695.1. Taxonomy (NCBI): domain Eukaryota; kingdom Metazoa; phylum Chordata; class Amphibia; order Anura; family Pelobatidae; genus Spea; species Spea bombifrons. The sequence continues at coordinate 66,071,780 of NC_071089.1, forward strand.
CAGAAAAAAAAGACCCACTTGAGGTTATATTTCAGCTGTCTAAAGTAAAGATAAATAGGTTGATGGGATACATGCAAAGATGTTAATTAAAAGAGTTAAGTGGTATACTAGCAAAACAGTTAATGGATTTATTTAACCATTGTGAATGAGAGTAGTCCAAGAAGATTGAAAATTAGCGAATGTTGTGCTCATTCACATGAGAGGTAATAAGGAGGCATCACTCACACTATTATATTTATAAGCAATACATTTTGAAAATATTGTTTTTATTGTTGAAGATATCTTTTTAGGATTTCCAGTGGAATGGTACAGAAAATGTATAGGAATTTAGGAAGGACTGACATCTATTTGTGCTGGGCATGAAATAAGCAGTTTAGAAGACTGCCTTGGTTTTACCCATAAGCTTTAAAACATTGAGATCATGGATGTTAACCTGATCTTTGGGAATCAATATGTCTAGACAAAAAATATGCAATTTCCTCCATTCATATTGATAGGAAATTTGAATGCATCTGAGATTTTTTCCTCAGGGATGTTGGTTGGCATGACTTGAAATTTGGAGACATTCACTTTATTGAAGGTCAGGTTGCTAAAATGTTCCAGAACTTGATGTACAGTATGTTGGGTAAGGAAATCTTAGATAATCTCTATTTCTGCTATGTAAATTTCACGCCCTCGGGTTCCATTGGCAGCGGGCGGGGGTGTGCCCGCGGTACACGGAGACCCGATACGATCACCCCGGGGTCCGCGGTCCGCGGCCCGAGGCACCAGTGGTCTCCGTTCCTGTTGAGGAGTTCCCTAAACTGCTCCTCCTTCTCCCATAACGGCAGTCAATGGATCGACCGCCGGTACGAGAGAAGGAGGAGCAGTTTAGGGAACTCCACAACGAGCAATCTTACGATTGCTCGCCGGCATAGGAGTTCTCAGAGAAGTGTACTCACCTCTCCTCCGGTCGTCCGTCATTCATCTAGGGGCGCTGCTGTGTGGCAAGGCAGGACACGGGGAATTGATGGATAGCTGGAGGCGCGGCCATGATGTCTGTAGAGGTGGGGCCTGAGAGTGGCGCCAGATTTAAAAGTCAGTCTGTGCTACTCTCAAGCACCCTGTTGTGGTCTGTGAGTTTTGCTGCTATTTACCGGTATATTGACCCTTGCATTTCCTGACTACTCTTTGTCTTACGATTCTGCACCTCTGCTCGTGATTCCTGTGTACCGACCCGGATTGTCTGCCTACCTCCTCGTGTTACGAACCTTGGCTTGTCTGACTACCTGCTTTGTTACCGACCTGGCTGCCCTGACCATTCTTCTGGAATTAACCCCTTCTGTCCTGATCCACTGGTATACCTCATATTGCTGTTTCACCTTGCAAAGTACTCAGTGCATACCTACATTCTGCCTACTCAGAGGCCTCCTCACTGTTGGGATCATCTAAATCCTGGATTATCGCTGTTGAGGGCCCCTCTCTCTTCAGTGGTTCTCCGGGCAGAAAAACTTCTGCGGTGAGTGCCTCAAGTGTAGCAGACGCGACAGTAAGGGTTGGCGGATTGTCATAGCCAATCGTTGCAATGAAAGAACATAGAGCAAAGGGGACAGTGGACGCCCTTGACAAGAGTCATTAGAAATAGTAAATGTATTTGGGATCAATCCTTAGACGTTCACTTTAGTCACAGGTTCTGAATCTCAAAAGTGCTTGTTGCATATATCCCCAATGAAGGCAATTGAATGCCTTTTCAGCATCTAATGAAAGTAATATACTTTTAACCTTGGTGTTATGAATGCAATATAGTAAATTCAGATTTGTTTTTGTGTTGTTTAGAGGTTGCTAGTGTTTGACAAATCCAGCCTGGTTGTAATTAATTAGGGATCCAAGGAATTCACTTAATATGTCTGCTAGGATCTTGACATAATGTTTGGTGTCATTGCTCCATAGAGATATTCTGCAGGAATCTGGGGTTTTGCCCAGTTTGGTAGAGTAGTAATATGAGCAAGAAGCAACTCCCATAGGGAGCTTGGGTACTTGCTACTATAGTTGAAAATGTTTCATATGTATGGTCATCATATACTTTGTAGCACATATTGAAGAAGTCTTCTGCGCCTGAGCTTTGTTGGGTTTTTCACTTTGGGATCAACTTTTTCATGTGATAGGGGAGGATAATAAAGTTTGTTGAGCGGGAGATAATCATGGAGACTGCAATTTATCAAATTAAGTATTGTTGTGTGTGTTTAAGTCTTTTTTAGTAAAGTCTTTTTTTGTAAAGTTTACTTTAGTATGCTACAAATTAATTTGCAGAATATAGAGGGTTGAGTTTATTTACCATGTTTTTCATGAATTGCATTCTGGAGGCTGAAACTCACCTTTACAGTTGTCTAGCAAGCAGTGTCTGATTTGTTTCCCTGTTTTCTCCGCAACACTTTCAGTTTCTTGTACCGTACAGCTGTACCGTATGGAGTTCTGTTTTCACTGATTGAATTTGACTTTTCAAGGTTCTTGTTGGGAATTTTAGGTTTTGAGTTTGATAAGCACACATTTTTTAATTAATAGAGGATTATCCGGGGAGAAACTTGACTGCCTATTGGAGTCATGAAGGATTTTTGTTGCCCTATGCATTAGAAGATTTTTGTTTTCATCTGGATCAATATACATTTAGATATCTTGATACGGTTTTTGATCTATATCAATCAAAAAATGTGGAGTTTTGTTCAACATCATTAACTATGTAAAATTATATAATTGTAATATTTTTTTAAAAAAAAATCCCCAATCACCAATCATCATGGAAACCTACAAACAGTAACAAGTAATCAGTTATTTAAAAATATTCTACTATAGACCAGCAAGTTGACTTTTTGAATCAAGAGATCTCGGAAGACGAGCTACTCGCTGCCATCTCCAGTGTCAAGCCGGCCAAGGCGCCAGGGCCGGATGGACTTCCGGGCTCCTACTATAAGAAGTTTAAAGTTCAACTTCTGCCGCAGTTGCTACGACTCTTCAATTCCTTCCTGGGGGGCTCTGTTCCCAGGCCCGAACTGTTGCAAGCTAAAATTATTGTTATTCACAAGGATGGCAAAGACCCCTCTAGCTGCGGTAGTTACAGGCCCATCTCGCTCATTAACGCGGATATAAAGCTCTACGCTAAGGTTCTGGCCACTCGCCTGGGCAAAGTCATCGCCTCCATCGTCCACCCTGACCAAGTCGGCTTTATTCCACATCGAGAAGCACCTGATAATATCCGGCGCACGGTCGATCTGATTGAAATGGCAACGCTCACCCACCAACCGGCCATGCTGCTGGCTCTCGACGCCGAAAAGGCGTTCGACAGAATAGACTGGGCTTACATGTGGGAAACTCTGAGCTGGTTCGGCTTCCGCGGTAATATTTTACAAGGTATCCGTGCTCTCTATGATGGTCCGACGGCCTTGGTTGCACTGATGGGCTGTGAATCTCGAACTTTCGACATACTCAATGGCACGAGACAAGGGTGCCCGCTTTCCCCCCTCTTATTCGCCCTTTGCTTGGAGCCCCTGGCGTTAGCTATTCGCCAACCCCCCCGATATCACCGGTGTTGAGGTTCATGGTCAGCAATATAAACTAGGACTCTTCGCGGACGATATCCTCCTGACCCTATCTCGTCCACTTGTCTCTCTGCCGAACCTGTACTCGATCTTGAACGAGTTCTCTCAGATTTCGGGCTACAAGATCAACGCCGCAAAATGTGAGGCCTTAAACATCAATTTGGCTGCTGAGACGCAACGGACTATTGCCGCGTCCTTCCCGTTCCAATGGAAACCGTCGTCGCTTAAATATTTGGGCATTAACCTTACTAACAGCCCCCAGACGCTTTACGCTGCGAATTACGCTCCGCTCTTGTCGCTGCTACGCCGGGACCTTCGGCAGTGGTCGCAGTATCGCATATCCTGGCTGGGCCGGATCTACGCGGTCAAAATGAATGCGCTGCCACGTCTGTTGTACTTGTTTCGCGCCCTGCCGATTGCTGTCAACACCAGCGACATTGACTCGTTCCAATCGTGCATCTTCCAGTACATTTGGAATGGCAAGCGGGCCAGGATCAACCGGCACACGATGTACCTACCTAAGGAGCGGGGCGGTCTGGCGGTCCCATGCCTTCACCTTTATTATCTGTCCGCCAGACTTTCGCAGCTGGAATCTTGGTCTTTTCCGGCTGGAACGCTGCCCTGGATTGACATCGAACGCGCCTGCCTACCTGACCATCAGCTCCAGTTATGCCTGTGGCTTGACCATGGTCGGTTGCCGGGCTCTCCGCTTCTCTCTACTATGCAGACGTCCTACTCTCTCTGGAAGAAAGCTAGATTTAAAAATATTCTACTATAACTCTGAAGTTAGGTAAGATATGCATACAGATGGCAAATATATTATTATTATTATTAAAGGACCAATGATAAGGCTAATAACCTATCCCTTTACTGTCCCAACTAAGGCATATCTACTTTAAATGTAAAACACATTTAATGTAGATATGCCTTACTTGGCATTATCCTGCATCATTTATTTATTTCATGCAATTACCCTTACAACTAATATTAGTGTAATTTGTTTCTTTCTATTCAACGTAGCATCTCAGTGTTCTACGTCCAATTTTTGTGCAGTTACATTCCATTTTCCATGTGTGCTTCTTCATGTAAGTTCTCTAACTAATTAAGAGCATTCTCATACTCTTGTATGTATACTCTGACATATTTGTGCTATAAATCAACTTCAAATTGCCATTTTTTCCTTGTGTAAGGTTATGCTACCAGCTCTGATGACCACCAGAACATGACTGAGGCTAATTTGGTAACCACATATAAAGAACCACTGATGGAGACCCAATATATAAAGCAAGTGACTCAATAGTATGCATCTCATGAATGTAACCAATGGATAGCTAAATAATAAAAAAAGAATGGGTTATACTTCTGTGCTGCTCCCAGTGCTGCCACTTGGGCCACCCAGCAACTACTATAGCCTGGGTCAACACAAACATTGCCAGAAGTTGTTCTTCCCTTGTAGTCATATCCTCTGCTGGTACAGAACCGGAGGATGCAGACTTCAATGGAGAAAGTGTTTTTGGAGAGATTTATGAGACTTCACAGACTTTCATTTTGCCCTCAGGTATCGGGAGATGCTTGCCCCAGGCCCCATTAGGCATTAATATAGGCCTGATACAATCCAATACACGGTGTGCATTTTATAGAGGAAATTAAGTAATTGCTGAGTCTGGTATGTTACTTTGGTGTTGCTTAACCTCTTTAAAATGGAACTGGATCATGCTGGAAATTGTTTTGAAATTTTGTTACTCTTTATGCAGCATGATTGAATATCTAATATGTAGTTGAAAGAGGGAAATGCATTTTTAATGCACCATTTCATAATAAAACATGATTGAGCATGAAGAAAACACATTATGAATAAAATATAAAGAAAGCACAGTTTTATCTGAAATGTTGACGCCTGTCACTGTCTCCTTTACCTCCACTGTAATGTGGGGTTAGTGAGAGGGCATCACTCACAGCATGTGTGATTAGCCCGCCTTTTCATCATCCGAGTCTGAATGGACAGTTAGCATGATCCTGCTGATTTGGAACCTTGATGTGTGGCAAATCAGCAAAGAAAGGAAAACTTCAACTGGTAAATAACATTTAAAATGTAAATGTAAAGATAACAGTTGCTCCTGAGTTGTGTTATATAAATAAGTGTTTTTTGTTTTTGTGGATTTATCAGTCAGTAGATTTCTAACATGTTAGTGTGTTACTAATATTGTGGATGTGTTTAACTTGTTCCGAGTCACAGGTATAGGTAAAAAAAGCAAGTCAAGAAAATGTCAACCTAATTTCAAGTGATTGATTATGGCACCTTGTCTTATGTGATATGTTTGTAGCAAAGTCACATTGCACACTATTAACAAATAAAGAAGCCATTTGAGTTTAAGACTTGGGATGGTTTTTTTTTTTACTACAATGTTTTAAGTGTTGGCTATATTTTGCTAGGGATTACCTATAGTTACCAGTCTGGCTCCTTGGATGCTGAGGTTCTTTCCTAATGATGCACATTTGTGTGTGTTTGGGTATCAGTGTGGCAGAGCCTGTCCTGGTGTGTGTGTGTTTAGGTATCAGTGTGGCAGAGCCTGTCCTGGCGTGTGTGTGTGTTCGGATAACGTTGTGGCAGAGCCTGTCCTGGTGTGTGTTTCGGTGTTGGTGTGGTAGAGCCTCTGGTGTGTTTGGGTGTTGGTGCAGCAGAGCCTGTCCTGGTGTGTGTGTTTGGGTGTTGGTGTGGTAGAGCCTGTCCTGATGTGTGTGTTTGGGTGTTGGCATGGCAGAGCCTGTCCTGGTGTGTATTTGGTCATCTGTTTCCTGGCACTTTACTTTCTGTAGGAATAAATTGAACTGTCATTTTTACTTATCCAGAGATAAAACGCCTGAATTTGTAGTCACGTCAGAGGACAAAACTTTCTTGTAACAATAAACATAAAGGTGTAAGCGCACATGCCCCAATACACAACCTTAGAGTATATATATATATATACACATATACTGTGGTTTAGACCTCTCTTTTAGCCCTGTAAATCGAGACACAGAGAGATCATAGTGTAACCCATAAATGCAGTTATGATGTTAATGGGGTATAGAATAAACTCACATGAGACAGAGCCGTAAACAGGCTCTATATAAACAGCTCAGGGTGCCCTCTTGGGGTGTAAACAAAAGGATGCCTTCCTTCTAAACCCACTCCAGGCAGTAAAGGATCCACACAGTTCTTTTCCCTCTGGATTATTTTATTTTTTTAAAATAAGGAGAACTAGGTATAAAAACCTATATTTCCCTAAATATAAAAGTACAGTATACTTAAAAGCACAACTCGTTTCGACTTTGTCTTTTTCAAGTCTTTTTTCACGAGGTGTGTTATTTATTGATTTTTTTATATAGACAAAACTTTCTAGGCCCAGAAATCAGTGAGAGGAAAAGTAAAGGTATAGTGTTAATTACTCTATTTCAATCTGCATATTTTATTAAAAAGGATTAGTAGTGCTAAATTGTGGCTTCAGGGGTATCATAACTTTTTTAGTGTACTGATGTACTCCCAATCCCATCACATAACATTCTACCTCATACATCTGCCGAGCTCTGATGTCATCTTTATCCAGCACACATAGATGGTGGGGAGTGAAGAATCTGTCCATTCCCAGGTACTTATTTGGGACCTTTTAACACTTTTGGTTCCTGGGATTTTGATAATAATGTGGTATTCTGTTGTCTTCAAGAACAATTTAATATAGTTTAAAAAAATTATTCATAGCTATTTGGATTGTAAATATAAATAGTGAGGCTCAGATAGGCTTGTGGCGTGTAGGCACAAGAGCTCGACCATGCGATACAATACATGGGGCTGGTGTCCAAATATTTCCAGGGCTGCCTTTCATTCCCAGTCTGGCCCTGGTAAGAAAAACCCCCCATTATTTTTTCACAAAATATATATAACAAAAAAAACCGCACCAAATAAGTGTGAAAATAAACAAAGTAAGTGTAAATATATATACACTACCAACAAGATGTAGCATCAAAGATTCCAAATGTTATGCCAGGTATAAACATGAAAAAATAGAACAAGAATATTGTAATACGTTACCCTTACGTTTAGTAGGGCTTATCCCAAGCCCACGTATGCGCGTATGAGTGCGAATGGGAGGGTTTCCTATCTCCCAAATGACCTCCTTTGATGCTTCAAACATTTATTTTCACACTTATTTGGTGTAGGAGTGCAGTCACCGGTGTATGTGCACACAGATTCTATTGATATTTTATAGATTTGTGTCTTCACAATAAATTATAAAGTTTAGTGTGTGAGAGAGATATTTTATATATAACACCCCCTCCCAAAAAAATCCCACACCTTTCCCTTGCATATTATCACACTCAGATAATAATAATGTTTGTTAGACTATTGTAGTCAAGAAGAGTAATTACAGTGAATAATACTAGATCACTACAATATGTGTCTTGCATTTTTCAAGAATAGATGAGAAATATAGTCGTATGTCTGTTCAGGTGTGAGGTGGAAACGTGGGGTAATATCACAGCATTGGCAGAAAAATGCAGCTGATGCAATACAGCTGCCTCGAGGGGTCTTGTGGTGACTTGTAGGTTCTCTAGCTATAGCTTAATTGTGGTCAAGAAGAGAACAGGGGAGAGAGTGAAGATTACACTGCTGAGGAAAGAACTCATTTTTTATTTATTTTAACTGCCTCCAACTTGACAATTATTTGTTATAGCTGTAATATAAAAAATAACTGCATGTATGCTCTATGGACAGGATGACTTTGAGTGATCAAATATTACAAGACCATGCTGTGGGGTATGGCTCAAGTTTTGTTGTGAAATAGTAGGGGAAGATTTATTACCTTAATGAATGGAAATTTGCAGAAATGGTCATAAAAACACAGCAGTGAGCAATTCAATGACCTTGGTAAACAGCAATCACCGTATAGCTACAAATGCACAGATAATGTTCCATTCAAACCATTGAAAACCCTGCTCTGAAAGCTATTCAATGAAGTGTGCAGTTTGAACTTTGTTCCCTTTAACTTTAGTGCTACAGTGGCCCACCTAGATTAATTGGGATGTCTTTAAATCTTCAGGTCATGTGATTTTAAGGAATATATAGTTTGTTGGGAGTTTAGGGGTAAATCTCTCCCACTTGTACACAATCCTGGTTTGAATGGATATTTCATTCAGCTAATATTGGAGACAATAATATATCCTAATGCTGTGTAAAAATATTTTTATGACTACATTAATAAACAAAAGATACATGTTTCTCATCAGCCCCGCTTTGTTCCTCTCATGACATTCCTCTCCTAATTACCTCTTCCCACTCCCCCATCCAGGATTTCACCCGTGCTGTACCCCTTCTCTGGAATTTCATTCCCCGTTCTGTCAGATTTTCTCACATATACAAATTTCAAAAGCTCTCCAAAACCCACCTCTTTTAAGCAGCGTACAACCTTTCCTCATAACACTCCCAGCATCCTGTCTAAGGCATCCGAGCAACCGACAACGTCAACAGCTCACAAGAGCAGGACCCTCTTCTCTTTTTGTACCAGTTTATTATGTTTGTGATTTTAACTATATCCTACTGACTATGATTGTAAAGTGCCGCAGAATCTGCTGTGTTTGTCTTAGTCTGTCAATTATCATCTTGTCATACCTCTTGAATATATGTATTATATTAAGCTGCATAAATTGTTGGCGCTATATATATATATATATATATATATATATATATATATATATATGATAATAATAATAATGTAATTGCACTTGATTTGAGCTTTTAGGAAACATATATTATTTATTTATGTTTGATCATGGAATTTATCATCTTTACTTTTAATGAATGAAAAACAAATCATAAAAGATGATTGTGTTATTACCAAGTTTCAGTATACTCAAGACTCTGCGCCACATTGCTAATTAATTACATTATGTCATGGCAGTCAAAAGGTTAAAGGACCCGCACCAAGAAGTCCTACTAGCTAAAAGCCTGTCTCTTCACCGGTGACACATCTTTTTCAGTAGAGGTTGCATATGCTGCAGCCACTGTTAAAACAGCCTTGGTCACGAAAGTTACAAAAAAAACAAAACAAAAAACAGCCTGGTTCTTAAGGGGTTAAAAGAGTGAAATTGTAGTTGAAAAATTGAAACTGCAGAAGGAAACTCTTATAATCTTATTTTTCATCTAATGGTAAAAATGGTGAATGCAGTCCTGTAATGGATCTCACAAATTGCCTGGTAAAGTATTTCCAGATATTCTTCTCAGTCATATCACAAGAATTCTGCAGATCCTTCTAATGTCCTAATGCCACTATCAGCTTTTTAAACTCATAGCTGTAGATATATTTTCAGTGGTAAATCAGCAAAGGCCCCTGGACTAATTAGTACTGTCTGACTATGCCACAGCAGTCTTGGGACACTTAGTTCCTGTTCCTGGGCAACTGTAATTTTGTATATCTGTAGTGGTTTAACAGAAAAGCCCCAGGGGGAAAGCATGGACCAAGGGGCACAATGAGTGGGGACGTCAGGTAGCCCTCCCTTTCTTTGGTTGGATGAGTGTGGTGTGGAAGAACTTGACTGGTCTGTACAGAGCCCTGACTTCAACCCCATCAAACACCCTTGGGATGAACTGGAACAGAGATTGTGAGCCAGGCGTTCTTGTCCAACATTAGGAGGGAAGGATGTGTGCTTCTAGGAATAGGTTAATTTTTATATAACTTTTTATAGAATTTGAAATTTAGAATAAGAGGGAGAAAGTCTTATGGAATGTGGTAGGGAAATATAGAGAAGAGGTGCAGAACATGGAAACCCTGAATATGGGAGTTTTAAGATTTGATAACCGTATAACATAGAGACATAAGTAATTGGAAGAACAAAGAGGACGGATGGGAGTCTATTTGAATATGAGAACAGAGCTATATGGGGGGTACAGAGTTGTTAAGAGCACTGTAAATCAGTGTTAGGAGTTTGAATTTAATTAGTGTATAGGAAGCCAATGGAGTGATTGACACAGTGGTGCAGCGGATGAACAGTAGGAAAGGAAAATAGGCTGGCAGGGGTGTTTAAGATAGTGGTGAAAGGCGGAAGAGGGGAACACCAGTTAGCAGGGTAGTTGCAGTAATCCAGGCATGATAGCACAAGGGCGACAGGATTAGGTAAGTGGCAGACCAATATTTTAGTATAGTCTGCTTAAATTACAATAGTCTTGGAGGTAAAAATCCATTGGGCAAATTATCAAATTGATCAAAATGATCCCTGGAAAGCACTACATTTGAATTCATTATGTGTAACCAGTTAAGTAAAGATGTTGTTCTAATTGTTAACTGGGAAATATTTATGCATTTTAGAAACATAGGGAGTTTTTATATTTTTAATATTTGTTAACTGTTTCTTAGTTGTTTGCAATGTAGACCCTTCAAGACAAAAAAAAAAGGCCAGAACTTTGCGTGAGGCAACAGCTATTTTCATGTATTGAATCACTATGTTTTCCCCTTCCATAGCCATGTGCACAGTTGATAAGGGTTCTTCTGAGACTCAGTTCCATTATTCATCCTGACACCTCCTTGTTGCTAGATAATATCAAGGATCGAATAGAACTTTGCTTACGGCAGCGCTCACTTGGGAGTTAGCCTCTGCCACAGGTTGTGTCGCGATAAACCTTCTTGGCAGAAAATCCATGCACATACAGTAAAATTCTGAAATGCTTCAAAGCACGTTAACCTTGTGCCTTCTGACTAACATTTTGAAACTTTAACTGCATAGTCGCTATTGCATAAATTACTAAAGGAAATGGAAGATCTTGGTTGCTAGCTAGCTATGTTGACTTTTAACACATTGAATGCCAAATGAGGATACACAAAATCAAAGCCTCTTTCTACAATTAGGGTGTTGGCTTTTTTGCTTTCTAGCTTTTTGACAATTTAGGTTTTCCAAAAAGCTTAATCCGTATATGGTATGTTAAATGTAATTTAGTTCTAGATCCAGTTTGACCCTTTAATTAGCATTATGGCAGGCAAAGTGACGTAGTTACTAGAACTCATATGGGCAATTACTGGATAAAGAATCCAATAAGGTTTATTAAAATACACATATCTCCATGATCTCTCTTCTTATATGCTAAAAAGCTCATGTTGCCTACAAGGGTTAATAAGATATGACATTTAAGGTCTCACCATGGGAGTAGAAGAGTGAATCTAATCATATGAAGAAAGCAAGGCATATTTTATTGTACAATTTGCATACAGATGACAGGAATATTCATTTATACAAAATACTGTTACCAATTCCCCAAGTTGTTTTGCATATCCCTCTCAGATTTTACACCTATAGAGAAATCTGTGTATAATATGTATAAAAATAATGACTCCCATGGAAGATCCATATCAATTATTGACCTGCACATTTGCATCAATTGCATATTTATGCATACATATGCAAAAAAAATATTAGTATTGTTTGCAGACAATAAAGTTATCAGCAATTATTTAGAATTTTTCTTCCCCCTTTTTCAGTCCTCAAGAGGTGCATATATTACATCATATTAAGTCACATGGAAAAGCCTTAAGATATTCACGTCCTGAATGTGTTTTTATGACATTTTAGTAAAACAATCTATTTTTATGCATGGTAAAACCATGGTTCTGAATCACCGAATGTCTTTTTAGAGCCAGGAACCATTTCTGGGTTGATGAGGATGGCACCTTTGGATATAAAAATAGATAGTGACACCAGCAGCAGTGAGATCACTGAAGAGATATGCTACACATTTACAAAATATATTACCACCTATTATTACCAATATGGTCATAATTTACATAATATTGAGAATTTTTGATAACACCAAATGGTATATGGTAAAAATGCACACAATGAGCCAATGTACAGCCTGAGCTTTCTTTATGCTCTGCGCATACTAAATGACCAAAAGTATGTGGGTATCTGACAATGAGCTTGTGGGAGATCTTATTCCAAAACCATGGGCATTAATATAGCCCTTTTTGTGCCTGTAACAGCCTTCCCTCTTCTAGGAAGGCTTTCCACAATATGTTGGTGGGTCTGTGAGAACCTGTGCCTATTTAACCCAAAGATAATTTTTGAGGTCAGGCGCTCGCAAATGTTGAACATTCATCCCAAAGGTGTTTAGTGGTCTTAGGGTCAGGGCTCTGTGCAGGCCACTCAAGTTCCTCCACATGAAACTTCTCAAACCATGTCTTTAGGGGCACAATTATACTGGAACAAGAAAGAGCCTTCCCCAAACTGGTGCCACAACTGGAAGCATACAATTGTCCAAAATTTCTTTGTATGTGGTAGCATTAACATAACGCTTTATTGGAAAAGGCAGTTAGCTCAAACCCTGAAAATAGCCTCAAGTCCATTATCCCTCCCACACGAAACTGTATAGTAGTCACTATGCATTCTAGTAGGTACTGGCATCTGCTAAACCCAGATTTGTCCATCCAGATAGTGAAGCATAATTCAGAAATGTTTCCTCTGCTCCAGACCCCACTGTTGGTGTGCTTTACACCACTCCAGCTGGCACTTGGCATTGCGCATAGTGATCTTAAGCTCATGTGCAGCTGCTTGGCAATGAAAACCCATTTCATAAAGTGCTCCAGATGAACAGTGTTTGTGCTGATGTTGCTTTCAGGGGCAGTTTGTTACTCTATGACACATTTCAAGTCACCGAACTCCTAAGTATGACTTATTTTACTGCCAATGTTTGTCTATGGAAAGTGCATACCTGTAGCCTTGATTAAATACACCTGTTGCAATGGGTGTAACTGAAACACATAAACTCAATAATTAAGAGGGGTGTCCACATACCTACTATACCTTCCGAGCGTCCCAGTTTTTGCAAGATCGTCTTGATTTTCGGCACATCCACTGACAGACCCAGGGAATGGTAAAATCCATTGATTTTACAGATGTGGTTATGTAGCCACTTAGCGACGTTCTGCAACTGAGTACTGCATGGCCGCCTTTAGGGTAAGTTGATCTCTTGGGCCTGCCCACATCTCCCCAACTTGATTTGGACACTTGAAATACTGGGATTATGCCGGCGCTGCGTCAAAGAAGCCCTGGCAGAAGTGCCGGCAGCAACGGAGGTTGTCTGCGTGCATCGTGCAGACGTCCACCAGCTGCCAGACAGGAGGATCCAGGTCCCCTGCAGCGCTGGGGGGGATCTGGCTCTTAGTCTCATAGTCAGACCTATATTTGAGGTGTGATTATAAGACCACCTCGAATATAAGGTGAGCAGTGTTCCCTCTAAGCTGTGCGCGCGCACATAGCTTTTTTACAGAGCGCACACGTGCAAAAATTGTGCGCACAACAGTTTTTCCCAATAAAAAAAATAAATAAAAAAATATTTTTTTTTTTTATACTTTATGCGGCGCAAATATTGTGCGCACAAAATTTTGGCTCTGGGAAAATTTTTGCACAAGAGAAATTTCCTGCACACGCCACCAAAGAAAAATTAGATGGAAGGTGAGGGGTATTTTTCAGAGCAAATACGGCAAATAATGGAAATATTGTGGTGTGGGTGGTACAGCGACAAAGAGGGCAGGGTAACGGAAATGTAAAATCTTAAGAATTTATACACATAAAAGAAAATCATATAAATGTATGGGTAATCATAAAAAAATCTATCTTGTTGTTAGTTCATGCAGTGATTAATATTGAAGAAAATGAATGATGTGCATCTAACATGCTTTGCCATTGTGGCTTCTTCAGAGGCGACTAATCCTGTTAAGCTGTAATATAGTGGAACAGATTGATATGTGGCCCAGGGTGCCGCTTCTAATTGTAGTCATGTAGCTATAGCAGACAGGTATATAACACCTTCGGATAGCGCAGAAATAATTACTTGGTCCTGTATTGGATATCAGGTGTGCGGTTTGAACAAGTAGCATGAGTCATGGTATGCGTGGCAATACTGGATGCAGTGCAAAGTCTCTAAATGTGGGACTTTTCCCTTTTATTTAGGACAGGTGACTACTTTATGTAACTCATTGTTCATAGAAAGGTGTTAACCCACCTTAGCTTTCAATGGAAAAGGAGAAAATCGATTTCTTACCTGCAGGTAATATACCATTTAACAATAGTTATTTCAACAAATGCATACCAGTATGTCATTAATAGGTGGTTAAATTAATATTTTGACAGTCTGTCATATATTTTAATATTCTTCTCTTCTTTCACCATGTGCCAGAATATCAGCACAAAATTCATTCTTTTCAATAAAGAACAAGTTTTCTTTCTTTGTAATGAAACATAGTCGCCGCATTTAAGTGTAGTTTTTTTATCATCATAGATAATTGCTTGCACACCTGGATAATTAAGAATTACTTGTTTTTAATAAAAATTGTGTTCTTAACCATTTCAGCTGTCATTTTTTCTCCCAGCTCTGTAGGTATAATGTGTTTTGTATTCTTAATGCTTGTCTTGTTTCCATGACTACCAGAATCGACTTTATGATACTTTCCAGTGTGATCCAATACTTAGGAGCATTGAGCAATATTGAACATTCTAGGATTTATATTACGATGTACACCACAGAAGGAAAAGCTAAGATTGTTTTGTAATTTTATCATATTTATAGGATTGCCCCTTCTCAAATTCTTGTTGAACGAGCAAGGACATATTCATATTTACATATGTCTAAATTGTGTATATATTACATTCAGTAATTATTTTAAGCCAGATTCATGGCAAACTATAACTACAGCGAAGGTGATGATTGACTGGGGTACTGAAACTCAAAAGGTCACTGTCTGGCAAGTGGAATAAAATAATGGCATCTGATATTGTTGTTAATGTAAAAAGTCAAAAATGTATTGTAAATGTACATGGTAGATGTCATTCTTCCAGAGATATGTCAAATATACATTCATAAAAAGAGAAGATTGAACGGATTTCTGCAAAATGAATTTTTTGTAATGCAGACATTAAGCAGATGAATCAGACAAGTATTTTACAGTACCTGGCCACGTTCCAGGTTATCCCTGAGCCTAATTGTTGTACCTGCACAAAACACATAAATCATATATTTTTTTAACCTTTCGCTTTTATGTAAGAAAATAAAGATATCAATTACAGAGGAACTGCACAGTTATAAGCAATCACTAGCACTGGGAGACCCATTTCAAGTCTGCAAGAGATATTTGAATGTAATAAGGAAAATGAATAAAACTGTACTGGCCCAAAACAAGCTGGAATTTGTTTAAAAAGTTGATACTTTTTATTGGTGTAACACAGATATATGCAATATGCTTTTGGAACTCCAGAGGTCTCTTCTTTAGGTCTATCTTTTTTCTATGTCTGCCCAATAAAAATATTTCAGCACTATTGGTATTTATATACTATAATCGAATCTCTAATTGTCTTTTATCATCTGATTTTTCTTTAAAAAGTTTACCTGAAGTCTCCAGTCTACCCTTGCTCTGTGCTTTGCCCTTGATGGCCCATGTTATCATGTCAGGTGTATTGCAGCAGTTGCATACTTGGGAACTTCACTGGGCTACCTGGTCAATGATCTCATTTACAGGGCAGGAGAAGCACCGTTTAGCTATGCCCACTCCCTGTCCACTTTCCTCGTACTCAATTCTATCTGGCGCTAGCCACACATTAGGTGTGCTAAGAATGCATGGCACCCAGGTGTTGTGGTAACCTAAAGGAGGTAAAGTAAAGCCTGTGATGTGAGCCTGTGGAAGCAGCCCAGCAGCTCACACAGACCGTATGAGGTGCATGAAAAAAAGGGCTCCAAACTGGTTAAGAGGAAAGGGAGGGAGCTGCACTAAAGATAGGAGGTTTCGGAGAAGTAGTGGGACAGAGAGTGCGTGTATGTTTGCATAAGTGTATGGTATTTGAGTATATGTTAGTTTGTGATATTATTGTACGTAAGTGTATGCTGTTAGAGTGTGTTACGATATGGCATTAGTGTATGGTGTTAGTGTATATGTGTGTCTGAGCATATGGTTTTGTGAGCATGAGTCTGTATGTCAGCAAATGATATTAAGAGTATCTGAGGTGAGCCAAGGGTTAGTGGCCCCTGCAAAAGGGGAGGGCAATGGCAGTAATAAATGCTGTCTTGACTATCTTTATGTTTCTCATTCCGTAGCATTGAAATTATTTTCCACAAAACACATAAATCAGATATATATATATGGTCCTGTTTAGTTGTTTGCTCTTTTGCAGGTAACCCACAAGTCGTCCCCTTTCAATCTATGCGCTGGTAAATTTACTGTTATGTTTTTTTGTGAGATTTAGGTACCAGATATGACCGTGAGGAAGGCTGTGGTGTGTGTATGCTTGCAATAAAACAAAATAAAAAGAGAATAAAATATATGATATGTATGATGTTTATGCAGGGCTAAATGTTCATGCATAAAATGCCAGGACCAAAGGGTATAATACCTATACAGCTGATGACAAGTCAGAGATTGTATATCAATCCATGCTGATTACATAACCTTAGTAATGTTCCTCTACTCCCATTCCTTGCCTTGGAACTCTTGGCCAAGAGCATTGGAGCTAGCCTGCAAATCCAAGGCTATCACTTTTCACCCAGGATGGAGATAAAGATGGTGCTCTTTATCAATGATATTTTGGTTGCCTAAACAAAGGCGGAAGAATCCCCAATTCATGACTACACTGAAGGAATATTATCGGGTCTCATACCATAAGGTCAACTAAGCCAAGATGCAGGCCTTATCAGTGAGAATGTGGGGGAAATCACTAGCATCTCTGAGGAGACATCATCCCTTCGATTGGAGGCAGGGCAACATTGTTTACTTGGGAGTTAAGCTCACTAACAACCCAAATCTTTTTTACAAGCAGACTTGCGTAGCATATGGCCATTAATGAAGTAAGAATAAGCTTGTGGTCCAAGCAGTTTGTCTCCTGGATAAGTCATATAGCAGCTATAAAAATGAACTCATTGCCAAATCTGTTATGTATTTTCAGGACCCTACTAGTGAAGATCGCCTGCGTGTTCTTCTGAGAGGCCTAGGCTTGCATTAAAATGTTATTCATTAATCTTCTGAAAATTAAAAGTCGATTGAGTATGCCAGTATGCCAGCTCTTTTACAAAGCTGCAGTAATATCTCAAACGATAATGCTATACTTCGCTCTGGAAACAGCATCCTGGGTCGACATTGAAGACTCACTAGCTATCACACAGAGTATGTAACATTATGTGGCTCCCAAAACCACCTCTACAAGCCAAATCTAAATGTAAAATTAATAAAAAAAATTTGGAAGTAGCTCTCCACAAAAATAAAAGGCCTCCAACATCGTGCCAGGCCTCTACGGACATTAGACCTCATCATACTCAACTATAATCTGCAGGGATGGTCATAGGTGGGAATTCAGAATTTGGGGTATCTAATCCCAAATGATACATTAAAGTTATTTTTTTTGATAGGTATGATATCTGCTGCAGTCCAGACCCAACCATGTAGTGGGCACTCCACAACCAATAAAGACAATAATCTAACTTCGCACTCAGACACCAAATGTCAAGAAAATGCTTTCACGATGATACAATAACATACTTCAAAAAAAGTACCCGTTTATTCTAGCTTGGGAAGCTGATATAGGCAAGCAAGTAACCACGGCTCAATGGAATAAAGCAATCTCAAACCCTGCTTCTTGGTCGCACTGCTCAAGCCACACCAAACCGACAAGGAACATATTTTATAGATGGTCTTGGTACTTAGTCACCTAGCCATTTTCCCTAGATCTTCAGATTTATACTTGAGGAATTGTAGGCATGTGGGCTCCTTATTGCACATTTAGTGTTCATACCCCACACTGTTTCCATACTGGAATAGTGTTTTCTTACTTAAAAAGATCCAACTAATATTGGACTTTCCACAACTCCCTGAAAAAGCCCTAATTCATAGGTAGGTCATATCATAATAGCAGTAAAAACAATTATAGCCAGAAATTGGAAATCAGCTACCCTACAATCAATTACCCAGTTACAAAATGTGATAGATTTCATATTAGCAATGGAAATACTATATTATAGCTCCACATGATCTATGCTAACCTTTGAAAGGCTGTGGTACCTATA
Organism: Spea bombifrons; assembly: GCF_027358695.1. NCBI lineage: Eukaryota > Metazoa > Chordata > Amphibia > Anura > Pelobatidae > Spea > Spea bombifrons. Next base: position 66,090,419 of record NC_071089.1, read on the forward strand.
GACAAAGCTGAATCCGCCTGAACTTCCCCATTCCAGGCATATCAAAGTATCTGGACAAATATGCCTCTGCAATGTTGTATACAAAACATATTCCATGTCTTTATCTGATGTTGTTAAACAATTTATCGATTGTATGCTTTATAGAGAGATCCAACTCAACGGTCTGTTGCGTTGGATCTCTATTGGCACTATTGTAAGGTATAGTAATGTTGTATTCCTTCTCCCTGAATATGGAAATCTCTCTCAATAATAAATATTTGTGGAAAGAGATTGCATGTCAGGGTGATATGTTAAAATAGTATAACTCACTATATGATTCTTATTTAACTTATCTCAGGAAAGGTAAATATATCATAATTATTATATATATTATTATATATATGATATATTATATATATTGTGTACATATATCATATATATAATATATATATATATATATATATATATAATATTATATATATTTTATATATATTGTGTACATATTAAACCATGTCTTGGATTTACATAGTTGTGCACCAAGCATTGTTTAAACACAATAGATTGTAATACTTGATCTATTCTGTTCCGTGAGTTAATGTGATTGTTTTTTATATTTTCCAGTACAGCTATTCTTTTTGTGATTCATTTTTTTTGAAGTCTTAACAGGCTGATGAAATGTGGCAATTACATTAAGCTAACTAAACTAGATAATATAAAAATAAAAACAAGTGTTTTATATTTTTACTAAATGCAGCTGTTGTATTTTTATAATACATCTGCCCCTGAAAAGTATTATTTATTCCTAAAATTAGCCAGAGTGCAAAACTGGGCATACAACAAGATGGCCATTAAGCGGAATGTGAAGGCTGGATAATTAGAAAGGCATTCTAGCATTACAGATTAGTCCAGCATCTGATGCTACACATTTGATAAACATTTCTGGCATCCATCTGTATAGCCTCTGTGGGGGAAAATGTTAATGCTCTTAAATAAGGCTGGGGTGGCCCTGTGTATGCATATTTCAATTAGGTGATTTTTAAGAACTTTTGATGAGTTAACTATACATTTCAGATACCTTGAAGGTACACTAATTGACCAATAGTATGTGGGCATCCCTCCTAATTATTCAATTTAGATGTTTCAGCCACACCCATCGATAAAAAGTGTATAAAATCAAGCACATAGTCAGCCATCTCAATAGACAAGAACTGGCAGAAGGATACTGAAGAGCTCAATGATTTTAAACGTGGCACCGTATTAGGATGCCACCTTTGTGCTATTATTGTGAAGTTGAAGCGTCTAGGAAAAACAACAACTTAGTCACAAAGTGGTAGACGATAGATACTCACAGAGTGAAACCGCTCCAGTGCTGATTCCTGGAGCAGGTAAAAATCATCTCTTGTATGTAGGATCACTCACTACAGAGTTCCAAACTACCTCTGGAAGCAACATCGATGCAATCACTGTGTGTCGGAATCTTAATGACATTCCATGGCCAAGGAGCTGCACACAAACCGAAGGTTGCTATATGCAATGCCTAACGTCGGTTAGAGTGGTGTAAAGCACATTGTTGCTACAGTCTACAGCAGCATAAACATGTTCTCTGGAGTGATGAATCATGCTTTAGTATCTGGATGTCAAATCAGGGTTTGTTGGGTGCCAGGAGAACAGTACCTACCTGAATGCGTAGTGACTGTAAATTTTGGTGGAAGAGGGAAAATGGTCTGGGGCCGTTTTCAGTCAGTCCTTTCAAATCTTTAGCAAATAACCCAGAGGTGGAAATGAAAGATGGTCTAGGTTGTTAGTGAATAGGACTTACTACTTAGGAGTCAATCTTAGATACTCTGGAGAGAACTCTTAATATTTATTCATCTTTATAATTATTAAAACATGTGTGCTTAAATGAATAGGTACACATGTGCTGGCAATTACAATGCTTTCAATAACTAGAATGGGTTAAGATAACTTCAAAATCCAACTTATGAAACCTTAGGTTAGAGATCTAAAGTGTCTTTTAGCTTTTCATTTTTAATGAATTGCATGCTGTGTAAATTAAACTACCAAGCAATTTAATAGGGACTGATCTGTGGCATTTGCCCAAAGAAAAACCTTCATAACTGTTATCTCAGCTAAATGTGAAGAGCATGAAGGGTATGCTCTGAGCAACATGTCACAATTCTTCAATAGGAATTAAAATTACTTGCCCTTATTTTTTTAATTCAGAAGACCTAGCATTTATATAATTATAGATAATTGATACAATGAAATGCAGCTCTTCACAATGGTATGGATACAGTATGTTGCTCATATCATATCATAGAGGGAGGTAAAGGGCAAATTAATATGGGGAACTAAATAATCCCTGTCATGAACGCACCCTACTCCAGGCATGTGCATGACTTGGTTCTGGGGGTAAAAGGGTTCAAATTCACTATCTGTCTGCCCTAGACTAGAAATAGCGATACAACAATATCCACCCTTAATACCACCCATAATTAACTATATTGATATAACTAATATAATGCTGCCACCACCAAGACAATTTATAAATGGAGTGCCTTAGACTAAAAACCCACACAATATTATTTAACACAACAACTATGTGATTTCAAATTACCAATAAATTGGTTTAATCGTGAATATTGATTGATATGAACAAAAAATAGTCACAGTGCATACAAAAACAGATGATAAATGACTATTTACAACAAACAGATAAAAATAAAAAGGAGAAATTTACAGAAAACCTAACTACTCACTTGAAGGGTAAGGCTCCAGCAAGGAAAGATGGCGACTTACTCGAAATTAGATCTTGGCCCCTAGTAAGCACACTGACCAATTTCCTATGATCAAATTTATACTTTTTTCTGTTCATCTCGAGTTTACAAGCCAGCCCAGAGGTAGTTTAAGTGGAGGGAAGGTATACCTATAGGAACTATAAGTGACCTCCCCCTTTGTGTTGTGACCATCTCAGTCAAAATTGATCATTTTGATTTTGTTTCTCCCTCCTGTGCTCGCCACAGCGATACTTCTTGCATCTATTAATTTCTTGTAAATTATGAAGTCCATAGATATGTCACACCTGCTACTTATGACTGAATACCACGGACTTCACAATTTCTTCCAAACAGCTTAAGTTGCATGTAAGGACCCGGGTCCGTGGTCAGACGGGTACCATGACCCAGAGCGCCCAAAGATGGTGTTCAGGAGTTATTGCGCAGTAGCAGAGTAGGACAGGGCTGCAGGGCGACTGCACTCTCCAGGGTGTTGAGCACCTAGGGTTGTGCAGCCATGTACCAGCACCCTGGCATATCAGCGGATGTTGCCCAGTTCAAAACAAAGTAATAACCTGCAGGCACCCTGGAGCAAGTATGAAACATAGCTCTACAGAGGAATGTGCAGGATGCTGCAGGCTGGGAGTAGGAAAGCTAAGCAGAGTACAGAAGAAACATACCAAGCGAGGGGGACAGAGCAAGGAGCAGGGAGACCAAGCAAGAAACAACCAGACAAGACATACATGGTAGAGGACATAACAAAGGACAGGGAACAAGGCAAGGAACACAGGGGATGGAGTGAGGAGCCAAAATCCTCTGATGCTTTTCCTTTAAGCAAGGATATGATATCTTATGCTGGGACATGGGGAGAGGCGAGAGGAACCAAAATCCTCAGATGATACCAGGAAGAGAGGGCAAAGGCACATAAAAGACTGACACACATAAACACAGGACTAGCCTAGGACTATGTGATAACAATTGGAGATTCCGTCACATCATATGGCCATAGTATGCTTAGCCCACCACTACGCCAAAGTACTCCAATAATCAGTGGGTCCTAACGTTAAACCCTGCCTACAGGGGTACTAAACAAACCAAACAGAAAGACATACCTTTAGACTGCTGACTGAGACAAACAGATGGGGCACAGGGTGGGGCACACCTTATAAAGGAAACAGAGCTAAAGCCTGGAATCAAGGAATCAGAAGTACAGGACAGAGCATAGAGAAATTCATGAATTGATTACTGCAAAGGGAGAACTATAGCAAGGACTAGGGACACTGTAGCAAGGACTAAGGAAACTGTAGCAAGGACTAAGGAAACTGTAGCAAGGACCAGGGAAACCGTAGCAAGACAGGGAAACTAAAGACATGCAGCCCCGCAGCCCAGATGGGGCCTGGCATAGCACTAGCCATGTTTGCATTCCTTTTGTAGGGTGTGAGTTCCCAGTTCTTGATATGCACAAAAAGAGGTATTATGATTATGAATATATGGGTGTCAGGGTCCATCCAGGCAGTGGAGCTGCATATCTCTGTTTTTCCCTGCCTTGCCTCAGTTCCCATGTTTTGTTGTGGTCCACTCCTGGATTTCCATATGCTCTGTCCTGAACCTCTGATTCCTTGATTCGAGCCTGCTCTTTGCTTCAGCTCTGTTTCCTTTATAAGGTGTGTCCCACCCGCTTGTTCTGTTTGTCTCAGTCTGCAGTCTAAAGGTATGTCCTTCTTGGTTCTGTGTTTGGATTCAATGTTTGGTTTATCAGTACTTTCGTATGCAGGGCTTAGCGTTAGGACCCACCGTCATTGGAGTACTTTGGCGTAGTGGTGGGCTAAGCATACTATGGCCATATGATGTGACGGAATCTCCAATTGTTATCGCATAGTCCTAGGCTAGTTCCTGTGTTCATGTTTGTCTGTCTCGTATGTACCTTTGCCCTTCTTCCTTGAATCATCTGAGGATTCTGGTTCCTCTCTCCTCTCCCCACGTCCCAGTTAAGATGTCCTATCCTTGCTTAAAGGAGAAGCGTCCGAGGATTCCTGCTCCTCACTCCTTCCCCTGTGTTCCTTGCCTTGTTCCCTGTCCTTTGTTGTGCCCTGTATCATGTATGTCTTGTCTGGTTATGTTCCTTGCTCTGTCCTCCTTGCTCCTTGCTCTGTCCTTGCTTGCTACGTTTCTGTTGATACTCTGCTTAGCTTCCATACTCCCTGCCTGCAGCATCCTGCACATGATTCCAGTGCTACGTTTCATGCCTGCTCCAGGGTGCCTGCAGGATATCTCCAAGTTCTGTTTGTTTTGTTAGATCCTAGTTTTGTTTGGATTTCCACATCCAGCCATGTTTGGGTCTGCCTTGTTCTGGACTACATCTGCTGCTATGTCAGGGCGCTGGTATGTGGCTGCACAACCCTAGGTGCTCAACACCCGGGTGAGTGCGGTCGCCCTGCACCAGGCCCTGTCCTACTCCACTCCTGCGCAATACCTCCTGAACTCCATCTTTCGGCGCTCTGGGTCTTTACATTCGTCTGTATGGACCCAGTTCCCTGACAATGGGTTATTATTGATGTATGTGTTGGATATGACCCTGGAAGAAATGGTTTTCTGACTGCTAGTGGTCACCTAGCATTTCAGAAGAATCCACTATCTATGAGGGGATACGGCCATATAGTGGATTACTATATATAGTTTAGCTTGGAGCTTAGAGGCACCTCCTCTGTAACATTTAATACCTTGCAGAGGGCCCTGGTTGGAGTCCCAGCTTCAAAAGACAAATTCATGTTATACGACCTTTTTGCACCTCATGCCTATACAATCAAATTAACCCCTCTCATGTTGAAATTAGCCATACCACCTCTACCAGGTAGCAAGTCCATGTATGTACTACACAAGTTAGTGTGACAATCCCTCCTTGCATTTTCAAGGAGGACACCACCAATCAGATTTCATACAGCTATTATATTTATTTGTGTGTCGTTTTAAGGTAGTGAGTCTCACTGCAGACCATTTAGGTTTGATGTCAAAAGGTATATTTTGGAAATGTGGCAGATAGATTGGAATTTGGTGAATCCTTGCCTCTCTTCATGAAATGTATTAAGCCAGAAGGACCATTTTCATTTATGCATGATATGCATTGAACTTTTGGAAAAAATGCAAGATTCTCTGGTGCAACATTTAACAAATAAACAAAGCAAATGACAAAAAAATGAAAGGGAACAATTTTAATATTGTAATTGCCTTCTGTGGTGCGTGAGTAATTGTCTGGCTCTGGTGATTCCAGTGAATGGTATACAACCAAATAGTATTCTGATTTTACATATGCAATCGTTTTAAATTTATCTTATCTTTCTTATCTTATCTTAACATTTGCTTTTAGAACTAAGTAGGAAATGCAAATTATATGATGAGGCTTCCCCATCCCCATTTGAGATGATAGCATTGGTGATACTGACAACGACAACAATAGTGAGGATGATTTTTTCCTCAAAACCTTTCTGTTTAAAAAGGCTTAAATACTTTTATTTGTATGTTCTCTGATAGGCTGATAGAAATTGAAGGATTAACCCATTCACTGAGATTCCAGTGAATGGTATACAACCAAATAGTATTCTGATTTTACATATGCAATCGTTTTAAATTTATCTTATCTTAGAGGGTGAAAAGGACAATGGATTATACTGCACAGACCAGCTTTTACATTTAATATATGTTTTTTTCCTACAACAAATCTATATATCAAAAAAGTAAAACAGCGGGGAATGAAAAAAAGTAAATATATCCCTTCAGAGATTGTAAAACACAATGTAGGTTGGCTTAAGTGAAAAAGAACACTTTATCTTTGTAAAATAATATAATATCTCATTTCATCTAATTTAATAACATTTAATTATAATAAAGAGATTGTCATACATTTTCAATCTGGTTGTTTTGTTGTATTGGTTTGGTTATTTTTTTTTATCAGTTCTAATTAGGTTTACATTTTACTTTTTTACCATTGTTTCCATAGTCAGGCTAATTATGAGAATGGTTTCTTTTAATAGCTTTTATTTTGAAACAATATACGTATATATTTTAAAGGAATTGCATAGGCTTAAAAGCGAAGACATTATCTGGACTTTGGTGGTACATGGGTTGATTTTTAAAAAAATAAGTGGCAGTGACAAAGCTATTGTATGTGCATCTAAATACAGTATTCAAGCACAATTAGTTTACCTACATACTTTATGTGTACCTCAGAAAGCCTATATCGCCAAGCTTCCTCAAACTGGATGACCAAGGATGGCTTCAATCACCAACTGAGAAAAACGGACAAGAGGTTTGATTAAGCAAGATTCAACAATTTAAAATTAACTGTGATGGACATATTAAAAGGTAAAGACTTAAAACTAAGACTTTCTGGGCTGTAGAACACTGTAAGGCACTCATACCCAGCCTCTTCTCTGATTGGAGGATCGAGGAGAGGAGGTTGCCGTAAGCACCACAATTTTTTCCCTGAGTTCAAGTTAGGGCAAAATGGCAGCGTTTTCAGTGACATCCTCTCCCCAATTAAAGGACCAGTGAGAGGATGTCACCAGAAGCTCCATCATTTTGGCAGAAGTTACTGCTGTTTTATGTCCATGGAGTTGCAGACAAAGATAGAAGATTGAAGATACCAGATTGAAGGTAAAAGAGACAAGAGATGAGATAAGATAAGGGAGAAGATATAAGATGAAGAAGAAGATGCAAAACTAGTCGGCAGATAGGGTAAGGAAAAATTTATAGAGTGAATCAAAATGACAGTATGAGAGAGTGAGTGTGAGTAAATGTGGGCATATTTTAGATCAAAAATGATCTTTGTTTTCGTTCAATTCGTGGGGAGTCTGGCCTACTTTTCATGGCTTCGTACGAGTCGCCCAACTTACAACATTCTGTAAATTTGCAATACGTACAAATCCGAATGCACAAGGCTAATTATCATCATCTTGGTGTGCTATCCAGGAATCAAACATGGGACCCTCTGCTACATAATTAACCTTTTCTTTTGTTTTAACATTTGCTTTTAGAACTAAGTAGGAAATGCAAATTATATGATGAGGCTTCCCCATCCCCATTTGAGATGATAGCATTGGTGATACTGACAACGACAACAATAGTGAGGATGATTTTTTCCTCAAAACCTTTCTGTTTAAAAAGGCTTAAATACTTTTATTTGTATGTTCTCTGATAGGCTGATAGAAATTGAAGGATTAACCCCTTCAAAGCATTGCAATTCAGTGTACTCCCTATCGGCACTGAAAGATTTAAACTGTAAATGGTGCCTGTGGCAAAGATAACCAAGATTCAACATGCAATATGGAAAGAAACATGTTGTCTGCACTGGAACTACTAATTAAGAAGAAAGTGATACATTTCCAAAAAACAATTTTGACCAACTAATTAGAATCTTTTTTCAATTGGATGTCTGGAAGAACAATTATCACCACATTACAGCTTACAATTAATAAAATGCTGCAAAAATGTTCTGGGATTCAGAATGAAAGCAACACATTTTGAGTATTTATTAATTTAGTCAATCAGGTAACCTGGTCTGATACTAACCAGTTGTGACATTTTATATCAATATAAGAGAAATTATTTTTTTAAATAATGCAGATATATGAATAATGGTCTGTGCATTAAATTAAAATTAAAAATCGCATGTGTATGTGTTAATTTTACAGTTTGTGTCCAGGTTTGTAGACCTAAATTGAGTGAGAATGCAGATGGCTGTATATAGCTGCTGTATATATCAGATATACCTGCTCAACTCTATAGATTATTTTTACTGGTTGATCAATTTTTATTTATATCAATATTTTTGATCAAACCAAAGTGTTTTCAGTTACTTGAGTTTAAAAAATAACAAACATTTAAGAGAAAAACTAGTGGTAAAGAGCAGGATGCATAGTTCCATCAATTATGGCAAGTCACCCAGGTCCTGAAGGAGCAAAGCAGCACTAGACCATCACGCTACCATCACCATTTTAGACTGTTGGTATGAAGTTTTTATTGTGGAATACTGTGTTAGCTTTATGTCCGATGTAACGGGACCCATGTGTCACTACACTTACCTCTGCATTGTTATAGGCTTTTTCTCTTTTTTCATCAATACATTGATTGGTGTCCTTGTTCTATGCTATTGTATTTTGTTGTGTTTGACCTACAAGACATTAGATTTGGCTCCATTATCAAAAAAAGGAAAACAATTATGAACCCCATTCCAGTTCTCATTTTCTATTTATTTGTATGAGAGAAAGTGTTGACAGTGTGTTTTCAGTGTGCCATAAATATGTCTTTTGTTTAAGAACCTGCTACGCCAGCATTCCAGGTAAAGGTATCATGTGTAACTATCTTATTATGTTGCCATTATGTGTACTCAAAAATACATGGAAAGAAACATAATCTATTTAGGCATCAATTAACATACCGAAATTGAATAAGCAATAAGCATAGAAGAAATGTTTTCTTTACATTTGTCTTTCAAAGAAGAGTCACTGTTCCCTAGTGCATCAAAGCATTTAAATATTATTTTCACCTGTGTAATAGATTAAAAATGAAAAGGGTAATTCTAAAACGGATCCTTAGTTCACTGTGCAAGCAAAAGTGGTAAGAGCAGCAGAAGTACCTGGAACATAACATAACTGTTTTTTATTTTTTTAATAAATGTGCCTGTAAATGTATGCAACAACAAAAAAAATCTTGCCTGGTTTGTTATTTAGTCCATTTTGAGTCCATTTCTCAACTGCAATCATATGCAAGATATTGTATGCGAGTAAATGCATATGTGTGGATACATTTTGGCTCAATAAGCAAACTATAACATTTCGGCTTTTCTTGATTAAGCTATTCTCATTTACAGCTTTAAAATGGAACCCCAGGGGTGCTTAAGATGTGGGATGCTAATTGCACCTCATTATTAAGTTATATAGTTTAAAATAGTTTGTATGTCATGTCTAATATCTACTGAAAAAAGTGCATAGTGAAACAGCTTTTGTCGAAATACACTAATATGTTTGATACAGAACAGCACAGGATATAACAATAAGTAATAGGATGAAAATTGTAAACAATGCTATCACACGACTATTATGCCCAAATGAAGAATTCCAATCAGTTTCAAAAGAAGAACTAGAACGTCATTACTGTGAAAATAGAATTACATGTGTCAGTTCTCACATGGCTTGAATTAGGAAATCAATGATGGCTTTAATGCTTAAAAGGGCTACGTTTATTCTTTGTTCCTTTTTCACAAAGACAAAGACAAGAGTGCTGTCTGATAGCATCAGAAATGCTATTATCACCAAACATAATAATTCTAAAGGGTACAAGACTGTGATGGAGTGTGTGACGGAACTGTCCATCACTGGGGCCCCTGGAGAGGACTGAAAGCAAGCCTGCTACCCGCAGATTATGGACCCTGTCTCCCTGCCCTGGCGAGTAGGACTGTTGTCCTCGTCTGGGACCCGAACTCCCCAGTCTCTAAGTGCACCCCAGGACTGGTTAGTGGGACAGGTGCCCTTTGCCAGCCCCCTGCATCCACAACTCTAGGAGCGACGGAGCTGTGCTCCCCGACTGAACTGGATGCAGACCCGGTTGGGGTCTGGCCCCAGTTCAGTCTTCTTTTTAAAAGGGGAGATATGTGACAGAATGACCTGTCATACAGGGGCCCAAGGTACTCAGAGATGGCTCCAGCCTGGCTGCCAAACAGTTGTTAAACTAATCCCATTAACAGGATGGCTACCAGGGGGATATTTAGTAGCTAAAGGGGATTAAAGGTTGGGTTGTCTACATGTACCTGTTTATCAATGTTGATTTATGTTAATGAAGTTCTTTGGCTATATGAGTCCATGTTTTACATCAATAAACTGTTCATTCCTGCTGTACTCAATTCAAGGTAGTTGTGTGTCTACTTATTGGGTACACATAGCAGGGTTCCAAGGTGCGCATGCTGGCTGGTGCTGGAAGTGATTCCGGGGACAAGAGGAGGATACATGTGGGTGATCTCTGGGAGTTACTACAGCTCTCTTGGTGAACCCGTTACAAAGACCATCTCCAAAGACCTTGGCATTCCTGTTACAATTGTTCACAATGAAGAAGTTTGCTGCTCAAAGTGCTCATTGAGCTGTCAAGAACCTCTGGTACATGAGGCAAGAGGAAATTTGATCAAAGTGGTCTTCAAATGCTGGTGTAAACTGTGGAAGAAACATCACATATACGCACACAACTTAAGGTTGACCTGGAGCAATCTGGATGGTTTCAACCCGTACCATATGTTGTACACTAAATCAAGAAGTGCTTTATGGGCAAATGCTTTGGAAGATCCCACTACTCAAAGCAAAAAGGCAGGACTAAACTTCACCAAAAGCTACCTAGTGGAATCACAAACATTGAGGGAAAATCTTCTATGGACAGATGAAAGCAGAGTAAATCTCTTTGGCAATGCAGACCAGCGATATGTTTATAGGAGATTAAATTAATCTTATAAGAAAAAGTAAAACACTCTACCACCAATTAAATATGCTGTAGAATCCATAATGCTGTGGACTGCTTTGCTTTCCCTGGTACTGGATGTCTTAAATGTATCAAAGGAATCATGAAAACAGAGCATTACCAAGGCATCCAGTGAAATGTGGTTCCCAGTGTTAGAAAACTAGGTATGGATTAAAGATCATGAGTCATCCACCAGGACAATGATCCAAAACACACCCAATAGCACTAAGGAATGGTTAAAAATGAAAAATGGATTGTTTTAGACTGGCATCCTGATCTCAATCCAATTAAAAACCTCTGAAAAGAGCTGACATTTGCCATTGGGAAAAGGAATCCTGCAACTGTTCAGTAGCTTGTGTGACGGAATGCTACATCACTGGGGCCACTGGAGAGGCCTCACATCCAGCCTCCTCCCTATTGACTATGGGCCCTGACTTTGTAAAGACTTCTGTGGCTACCCCCAGCAGTATATCATCCCATCACTTGCAGAGGGTATTATCTCTGGCAGACAGCCAGGATCTGCAACCAGGGAGTGACCACCATTATTTTAGTTTAATGTTGTATCAGTCAGTCTCCCCCCTCTCCACCAGTTCCACCACTACAGAAATTTACCCTGGCCATCCCTGGAACTGATTTGGGCCAGTGATATATAGTGGAGGTTGGGACCCTATTGTATTGTTAATTCCTTTTACCTGTTGTTTCTGGGAGGCAGATTAAGGGGGCGGTTTGTATCCCAATATCTTGACTGTATTAATGTGTGTTTTGCTGGATATATCCAGCCCTGTGTGTGAGAAATAAATCAGTCTTCGTTTTGGTTGTACCCTAAACTGAGTCTCGGCTAGTGACTGGGAAACCGGGGAAAGTGCGTTGTCCCAGGCTAAGGGAGCACAAGTCGGCGAAGGAAGTCGGTCGGACTATCCAGCTCTGTGACAGCTTGAACACATCGCAAATGGATAGTGGGAGAAACTACCAGCAGATAGGGGTGTATCCCATGTGTGTACTGGTGAGATGTACCCACTTAAGGGGGGCCTGAGAAGTTTTAAGTCTCCTACAGGCTTTTTGGGCAGTAAGGAAAAGGAAAGGTTGCATGTCCCTTTGGGAAGTGAAGTGAACTAATAGGTACTGTTGTTTTAGCCTCTTTCTTCATAAGAAATTGGGGCACTGCACATCTGGCCTTTTGGCTCAGATTGAATGAGTGCTTGTCAAGGAGGGAATACTTGATCCTCTGGCCTTAAGTCTTGAGGATGCATTGAAGCATGAACTGTCTTTTGGAGGCCCCAGATCATGGTCTGTCCAACATGTTTAATACTTTTTTTTTCTTTTCTAAAACAAATGGGTAGGGGGTAATAATTTATTTGTCCAGTTCACAAGCACTGATAGTTTAGCGAACTGAAGGGAATGTATCTTATCTCTTGTCAGTTAAAAAAAAAAAGCAAAAAACCGAGGCATCTGACACAATTCTCAGACTTGTTTACATGTTTGCAAGAATGTGCATGGGAGTCAGTGATATCTAAACTGTTGGTCTGATATGATATTCATTATTCGGATACAAGCCATATAAAATTGGGTGGGCATAAAGCACAGGCAAGTAATCTGGTGTTGTATGTGCTAAAATAAGATAGTCTTAATCACATTAGGGTCTCTTTATAAGAGGCAATATGGGTCCAGGGGCGACAGAGTATCGGAAGGGGCAATAGAAGACCGGGAAGAGGAGTCCTGGGGGTCTCCATGATGGCCACCAAAAACATCGGCTTGACTGGTGCGCCGCAGACCAAGGTGGCCCGCAAATTAAGAGTTATGGTGTATCTTCTCATGGTACTCAGGGGGGTCAAAGAACTTGTCGGATGGGGTATGGTCTGGAGCAGAGAGTTGACTGGCTTGACTGCGTTGCAGAAGGGGAGAAGCAATAGACATAGATGATATGGTTGGCAGGTACAATGGGTTCTGGATCAGGTTTCTCCTCTGTGGCTGTGTCTTGGTATTTTTGGATCCTGGACGATACGCGATAATGTAGTTAAAGTTAAAACAGGTATTAAAGATGGTTTTCCACTCCAATCCAATCATTTTGACCGATATGTATGAGATTGTAGGCACCTCATAGATCCAGCTTGGTGAAAATCTTAGATCCTTTAAGGCGGTCAAACAATTCGGAAATGAGTGGCAAGGGGTAAGTGTTTTTAATAGTAATTCGATTAAGATCCCGGTAGTCAATACATGGTCGGAGACTGCCATATTTATTGGTAACAAAAAATAATCCTGCTCTGGCAGGAGAGGTGGAGTGGCTTGCAAAGCCCTTTTGAATATTTTTTGGTACATAGAACTCCATAGCTTCAGTTTCCGCCAGGGATAACGGATACACTTGGCCCCGTGGTGGTGCGGTACAAGGCAACAGATAAATAGGGCAATCATAGGGGCGATGGGGAGGCAAGAGGTCAGCTTCCTTTTTGTCAAAAACATCAACAAATTCTTGATACTGTGGAGGTAGTATGGAAGTGTCCAAGGAGGCAATCTTCAAAACACATGGTTGAGGGGAGATGCAAGTGGAGAAACGTCAGGAGGTGATCTCACGAGTGGGCCAGTTAATGTCTTACAGAAGTAATGGTCAATGGAATTTCCAGTTGCCCCAGAGTCAATAAGAGCCAGAGATTGGAGGGTACACTATGTTGGTATGTTCGGTATTCGGGCTGAACAATGAAAACGCACCCTTCATTTTCATGTTCACCCGAATACGAATGCACAAGTCTAGTAACTAGCATTTTCCTCCAAAGAGGAAACCCTTCTCCTGAGCCAACAAAGTTAGGAAATGGGGATGAGGTAAAAAGGTATTGGGGTGGGGAGGGGAAAGGTTGGACGCATATTTTGCCTCGCTAGTAAAAATACTGTGGACACCCATTGTTAGGGAGACACTGAGAGAGAATATGAGCGAGTAAGCAAGTTTTTCTGTATGAACCATCTAGGGATTTCATAGGAATATTTTTATCCTAGCTTACAAAATGTCATACCCTGGCCAACAATTATAACATAAAATAAATAATAACAATATTGGCCATCTCTAGTTGGCAAAGTATGAGTGTCTTGCTTAAAAGAGTAAAATGGTCAATAAAAATCTCTGTTTATCACAAAAGCAGAGTTGCCATACATAGCAGCAGAGGCTATTATATGAAGCCATATTAAACGCTATTTCAAGTGACAGAATTCTGGCTTTTTTATTCTTGCTTCAATGCAGAAATGCTTTCCTCGTAATAACTCATCTGTGAGCACAAGCTGCAGTGCCTCTGAGAGGAGAATATAATTTAAACTAACCCAATGAGATTTTGCAGTACCAGGTAAAAGCATCAAGGAGCGGGAGCAGTGCTATTCTTTCTAGTTTTGTTAATTATTTATTGACTAAGCAGTGGAGTTAACTCTGCTCCTCAGCATGGTATCTAGAAATTAATCACACCAATATTATTTACAAGAGATGAATGGGAGGTAGGGTTGCCACCTGGCCGGTATTTCACCGGCACAGCCAGTATTTAGAGCACCCTGCCGGTACCGGTATATCAAAAATACCGGCAATGCAATGCCTGGTATTTTTTGCAGGGCAGACAGGCAGGGTGATTGGCAGGAGGAAGAGCACCCATTAGAGTTCTCCCCAGTAGCATACCTAGCGGGGTGCATGGTCTGCACCAGGTGCCGCTCATCAGGTGGGTGCCACCAGGGGGTGCTGCTCATCAGGGGGGGGTGCCACCAGGGGGTTTCTGCTACCTCAAATACCAGAGTTATTTTTCCAGTTTTGCCATACAGGATGCCATACAAATATATGATATTAAAAAATCTAATAATCTACTTTGGGTCACGAAATCATGAAATTAGTTCTTCCCATTTGTTTTACTTCAGCATGGGGATTGTACAAGGATCTAGTCCTCCATATTTTTTTTGTAGTTGATACACTGCAGTTTTAGGAAATGTGCCTCACCCTTTTTTGACCTTGCTGGGTATGAAAGAAATTATATGGGCTAACTATAATAATTATCCACCCATAGGTGTTAACTTTTATTCAAAAAGGGCAAAAGCAGGTCCCTCGCTATTTTCCTACCTATATGTAGGCCATACTGTCCTTCCTCTGATCTATTCTGAAGGACACAGTTTATATCGTACCGCTTTCACAAAGTTCATACAATTTCATGATATACCTTGAGTACTTTGACAGAAGTGCCTGAAATGCAGTCTTCCCTTGAAAAGGACAAGGGACTCAAGGGAATCTATATTGAGTCATTCTGCTCAGGGGTTTATCACAAAAAGCAAATGTATAATGGGCCGTAACTTATACAATCCGTTTTGTGGGTGATTGGGCATCATTATTAAAATCGAGAAATCTTAGAAGATCCAAATATCTGGTTCTGATAATAATACGGGAGAAAAAGGGGGCAGCTATAATCAGGTTTATGCTAAAATAGTACTGTATGTTGCTTCTTCTTTTTTAGAATACTAATCATTAGGGTCAAGGCCCTAACTTTCCTAATTTCAAAGCGGTCAGTGGGGGTTTGACATCTGCTCCCAGACGCTGGGCAGCATAGATATAAGCGTGAGCAAAAAAGAATTTGGAAAAATGAAAACAAAAAAATAATAATATAGGCTCAATATCACATCTGAATGAATCACAATGAATGGGTTATTTCTGGCTCTAACATATTTGGGGGCACCCAAGATTGGTCAAACACAGGGACTGGTTCCATACACCTAATTTTAGGAGATGGAATGTGGGCATCAGAATATCTGACACTCTTTGTCCGAGAAGAGAATATGCTTCTTTCCATTTTAAATGTAAAATATAAGATGTATAGATAAGTGTAAGTCATACCTGCATAATCCATATTCAGTCCTGCTCTGATGGTATAGGTACCTAAGCAGATCAGATAGCAAGTAGGGGGGAAAGCGCAGGGATTCAGAGAAGCATAAAACAAAAACAAAGATACAAAAGAAATATACAGACTGGCTCTACGATCTAACACTAATGAAAAGCTTGTGAAGATTTAGTAAAACTTGCCACCACTTCACATTAGTCAAGTCCTGAAACTAGCTGTATACTAAAATACAGAACACCAAAACAGAAACAAGGGAAATCTGAACCAAGGAGCTTACTTGTAGCAGATAGAAACAGAGGTACAGGATGGGGCAGGTCAAATACCTGAAAGAGGATGATGAACTTGAGTGTTGTAGGTTCTTTTCTCACTAATGGGGAGGTATGCGTGAGCTGAGTACCTCATGTAGGTTAAACTATATGTCTTTTAACTTTGCTATTTAAAGCCATATAAGGGGTGCATCATTGGGGTATGTTAGGGATATTAATGAGACAAAATAGGCAAAACCAATATTTTATCACACACGCAAAATAACGACGCTACCAAATATTGTAGTACCACATCCACAATATGAATTTAAGGAGATACCCTATATTTTATCTCCGATCCTAAATCCTTTCAGATCGCCGAAAATTATAATTCAAATCAGATAGATATCACCACAATAATCAATCAAAAATATTATTTATTGTGAATACAATTTATAAAATCTATATATGAGTCAAACAGTGCATAATATAAAACAGAAAATTCTTAAAACATGTCAAAAATAAATCAATTCAAATACAGTATATTATCGAAAGTTATCAATATTAATTAATACTTTATGAGTCTAACACACAATTAATTTCCAGTCCACTCAGCAACCAAATAATAATAATCAGGGCAGTAATGAAAAGATCACTAACTCTCTTATATTAGTTTAACTAATATAACAAATTAAAAATAATTTAATTGTGTCTAAGAGTATTAGTGAAATTCCTAATAGATGCAAATAATGTCAAACTTCATCTATAGGTAAAAATACATTTTTAATTATTGTTATTATCACGGGTTATAAGCTGCAGTCTCACAAGCCGTCATATACAATAATGCAATATACTACTTCCCAGAAAAAGGGAATTCTATATGAAGAAGACAAAATTTATCTCTATTCAGAATAATACAATAATTATATTTACCACCACTTGTTGCTGTTGTCCAACTGGTCCTTGTAGAAGTTAATCCAGGTTCAGTGGCAAGAAATTAAGTGGAAAGATATATAACTTACTAAAAGTTATATAGGTTGGGACTCAAAGTAATTCTAAGAGTAAGATATGGTGTCAGGATCTTGAGATTCCAATTCTCTGGGGTAAATTAAATGAGTCCGTCAGGATCTGTCTGTTTCAGGGTGTGTTTCTCAGGTCCGTTTTTAAGGTGAGTCCTCAGGGTGAGCTCTCAAATTATTAAAGACATAAGCTTTTAAAGACAGAGCTTATTATCATAGCCTCCACCTCTTGATTGGAATTATCCAATCATAACGGTGGGTTTTACCCATTATAATTAGGACTTCTACTTATATTTACACCGTTGTAATTTCTTAATTTACCTGCGAGAGACGCTCTGGTCTAAGAAATAACTTAAGACCATTACATATGTGTTAGGAATTTATCCATGGTCACCCTTATCTTTAGATGTTACCTCCTAGATAGTAAATCAGGTCTTTGTAGTCACCCATATCTCCAGACGTTGCCTCCTAGGTAGTAAATTTAGGTTTTGGTGGTCTTACGACGTATCCCCCATTCCAATTTACATTCCTAAGGATATGTAGTGTCTACTCCTTAACTTTCTCATGGAAGATAACATTCATAGGATCATATATACTGAATACTTCTTTGTTCTCAATTATAGAGGGAACAAAGACACACAGAAATAACCGTTATATGATTAAATAAAATAAAATGGCTCTGACTCCATTTTGTGTTCATGTAAACACAGAATATATGGAATACATGTTTTCTAGAATAAAATATCTGACAGGTATCATACCACTGAAGTTGTCATTTTATTATGCCATACCCCATCGCACACTGGTTGGGGTAATGCAAGGGACTGTTGGTTCTTAGAGTCGGGGGCATACCCCTTAATGTTTTTTTAATCATAAAATGATTTTTGGTTTGGTTTAAATGTGTTGGTTAAGTTGGCTGCTGCAGTAAATTCTTGCCTACTCGACTACACTCACATTTTAGCAGAGACTCTTTGTATATAAACAAAGCCAGATAGATGGATGCTACTTTTTAGTTAACAGTTTACATTTTAGAACTAACCATGATATTTTCCAATTGTTTATTATTGACTGAATCCTGGTCTTAATTTTGTATAATGGTAATTCGGAGACAAGTCTTATTAGTGTTCACAAGTGGACTCGTTTATATTACTCATATGATACAACAGCAAAATTTATGATAGAAGGGGTATAAATAGAGATGAAACAGAAGCACCTGACAACAAATTTAGAAATATTGCCAGTGGTAAGTACAAAAATGCTTAGGGAATAAACTCTGTAAAATTATATAATAGAATAATTAAGATTTCATAAATACAAGAACATGTTGGTAAAATTAATCTCATGCATGGAATTTAGTCTACTAGGTTATTCAGATTATTCAAAAGCAGATTTCCTTTATTCTAAGAAGAAACAAAAATCTCCTTGATTTATGATGGATTTTTACAGATGGCATTGAATATTAATGGAATACTTTAATGTGCCAGATGTGGCCAGGATTGTGATTCAGCAATATTTGTCTAAGATATGGCTAATCAGTTACACCTTCTTTATTAAGGATATTTTGTACCCAAAACCTGGAGCTTTTTACGCAGTTTTACCACAATTATTCCACAAATTGCACCCTTTGAGTGCCAAGAAGATGGACAGCGATATTCTCAGACTTGCCTTGTTAATAAGGGTCATGGGAACCCTCTTCCATTTTTTGAAATTTAGTAATGTATTTATTTTATTAGTTTCACTAAGTTAAAGTAGATTTTGTTTACTAATTTTGCATGTTTCAAGCAAACGAATGCAAGATGAAATTTAATTTGCATGACCTTGTCTGAACCTCAAAAAATGAACACTGTAGTCACTGGCATTTTGTTGAATATTTGAATAGTTTTGCAACCTCAGTCATACCTGTTCAGTTGAGTTGGAAACAGAGCATTCTACAGCAGACAAAAACTATTTGGTCCATCTAGTCTGCCGATTTACCTGCTGTAAGGACTCAAACCTTAATCAGTCTTATCTTAAATTCTGGACAGCTATATGCCAATCATATTCATGGCTAGTCAAGTTGACTTGACTGACCCCTTCCCTTCTTAGTGAATAGACCCAAAAGGTAAAGAAATCTGGCTGACGAGTAAACAAACCATACCCACACCCTTAAATCAAAAACTGCTATAAAGGCCAAATAATTAGGCCATTGTAATGTTCATTATTTTTTATAAAAATATAGTATATTATGAATATAATGTATTCAGATCCTCAGTCCCATAATTGAAGCCTGTGATTAGATGTTCTGGTAGATATAATATATTCTATGTAAACAGAAACTCTGCAATTTCACAGGTCAGTAATTACAGTAGATATAACCATTTGATTTTGCTAATCAAAACTAATTGCTTTTAGTGTTCTTTTTGTTATCAGCTATATCTTCTTTCTACTTATATAATTAATGATGTTTAATTATTGTCAAGTCATTACTCAATATTTAGAGACAATGGTGTCTTCATATTGGTGTTAATTTATAAAATCTACAACACAGTCAAACTGATTGTGTTTGGCATACAATTAAACAGACATTTCCCAGTCTAGCTAAGGATTTCTGTTTTCAAAGCAAATTATAATGTAAAATTAATTTGCAGTGTATAACCCAGTGTCTTTTGTGACTCAGATTTGCCATAAGCATTGCTCATGTGGGCAGTTGAATGCTATTGTGTGCAGATGCTTGCTGTATACACAGGGTGACTTGCTGCATTATTCCAGGTAATGTAAGAACATAGCTTGCAGCTAAACACATGTTGCCAATTGACTGATGGCCTTAAAGTGTCAGGGTCAATTTGTATCCACAGTTTTATTTTTGTCTTTTAGTATAAAGCTAACCTTAAGTAAGCTGGTGGTCTGTAGATGTGCACTGATGACATCAGAGTATATCTCGGTCAAAAACATTGTGTTGTAAGCAGGTAGTGCTGGTTGGTCTGAGAAAGGGACTTTTAAGTTCTACAATAAACCCTTCTATCATCATTTTTAAGGGGACTAGAATTCTTTCTTACTTGTTATAACTGTTTTTACCATAGTAAGCTCATATATATAATATACCAAGTGATATTATTAAATAACTAATTCACTGTACCCTAAACCAGTCTGGGCTTTGTCATCAATATGCTCACCACAATCAATATATAAGCCATCCAACAGTGGAATTTAATTAGACAAAAGGATCCAAAATAACTCTTCAGTATAGATCCAAAATAACTCTTCAGTATACCCAAAACCGTACATACATACATGCGTGTATATATATATATATATATATATATATATATATATATATATATATATATATATATATAACAAATCTAAATCAAATCAATATTTTGTGTGACCACATTTTGTACACTTCCACACAGTTTTTTAAGAAACTTGGCAGATAGGTTGTTCCAAACACAGTTCTTCTGTGGATTTAGGCAGCCTCAGTTGCTTCTCTGTCTAGTAATCCCAGACAAACTCGAAGATGTTGATATCAGGGCTCTGTGGGGGCCATACCATCACTTCCAGAACTCCATCTTCTTCCTTACGCTGAAAGTAGTGACTTGGTTAATATGTTAATATGTAGATTGAAACATAATTATTAACTGAAAAAGAAACAACTGTGTAGGAGGAAAAAACTGGTTGAGGAACAGTCAAACTCACTTTGGCTGTTTAATGGGGATTTGGTCAGAATGAATGGTCTCTTTAATGCTAATAAGTAGGTACTTATCCATCATGCAATACCATCAGTGATGCATCTAATTGTCCCCAAATTAAGTCTGCAGCATGACGACCAAATCCCCATTAAACTTCAGCAACCTCACCTTATTAGTGAGTGTGACTGTTCCTTGACCAGTTTTATTCCTCCCACACAGCTGTTTCTGTTTCAGTTAATAATTATGTTCCAATCTACATATTAACTTGATGATCATGAGCACCTGTTTAGTATGATTGTTTAATCATACACCAAACTACATGCCTACAAAATCCCTGATTTTGTGTAAGTGTGCTTACACCAAATATTGTCTGTAAGCATTCTTATATTACAGCCTTTTTCATTCTAGTCTAAAACTTTTGCACAGTACTGTTTATCTAATTATACATACAAACAAACACATACAATGCAAATACATTAATATGTAGTTGGTCCCCCCTTTGCAGGAATAACATCTTCCATTCTTCCTTGAATGTTTTTGGAGTTTTTCAGGGGGAACTTTGCCCTTTCAATCAAGTAGAGTATTTCTAAGGCCAGGCACTGACGTTGGATGAGAAGGCCTGGCTCGTAATCTCCATTCCAGTTCAGCTTCATAACTTTATCCCTCTTCCATTTGTGAAATTTCATCCTTATTAGATATTCCATGGTCAACTGTAAGTGGAAGCATTTATGAACAGCAGCAACTCCACAAAGTGGAAAACCACATAAAGTCACAGAGCGGGGTCACCGATTGCTGAGGTGCAGGATGTGTAAAATGTTGCCAACGCTCTGCTAATTCCATATCTGATGAGTTCCAAACTTCCATTGGCATTAATATCAGCTCAAAATCTGCATGGTGGGAGCATGATAGACTGGGTTTCCATGACTGAAGAGCTGCGTGTATACTATTATAAGAGGATGTTGCTATAGGCCAAATAGTTATTTACAATACAGCTATAGTTTTAAGAGTTTATAACTTGTTTGATGTGTGTGTGTGTCATGATCCCTTTGAATTGTATACAACTAATTGGTCTTCAGCAGCGCACCCATAAAATATATGCTAGTTCAGGTGAGTGCCTCCCTTTTGGATTTGTGTGTGGATAGATGAACCCATATGAAGAACCCATAATACAAACTCATTGAAGATCAACATTATTTTATGTTAAATCATAAGAAAATTAAATACAGGGAAAAAAATTGCAGTCGGCACCACTAGCCATTAGGGAGGCGTACGTAATATGTAATGGAAAAGATGAATGAATTTAACAGCTGGTAAATTACCATTTAAAGGTGCATGTATCACTATCGGTGTTATAGGCAAAAACAAATCACTAAACTACTGTGTAGAAAACTAACATTAAACGTTCTAAACAACCATACCTACTTATATTCTACCAAAACAAATAAAAAATGAAACTAACAAACAGCTCAAATTGGCACATGAATCATTCACATTGGAGATCATTCACAATAATGCCATCCAATCACTGCCTACAAACCACATCAATGGTGAATAAAACAATCTTAATCATTTAGTTATTCCTTTCACTAACTAGAATATATTGTTTAATAATATTACATATATTGTTTATTAATAAAACATATTCCTAGCAATCAACACTGTTTTTGCAAACATTATACAATATAACTAACTGACAAATGACAAAGCATAAAATATGTAGTATTACGTTTTTATGAATAATGCATTGCCTATGCACAAGTAATAATGATTTAGAGTTTTATCAGATTTGATATGTGGAGAGATCAGGACAGCTCAATCAGTCACACTGAACACAAAACATGAAACATCAATATATTACAGTACAATGACTTTCTCAACTTGTGCTGACAAATATTGTGCACATCTGCTTCAAACAATAATGCCACCTGGCCAAATGATGATTACAAGGAAAACGCAGTATTGAAAATGAATGTTTAATAACCAAATAAACAGTGGAAGGAATGTAAACTGGAGATCTCATAAAAATGTTTCATCAAGGAAGGTTGGAAACAAGAGGGGCACAACTATTCTATTTGCTATTGTGCTTTAGGGAAGTTTTGGGGTACTTCATAAACCATTCAATAGTTCAATAGGTGTGCCTTCCTGCCCCTAACTGGCTGCTTGTAGCAGCCGATAAGTGGTAACAATCGTCGGAACACGGAGGAGTAGGGCAGCTGCAGCTCTATAGCTCAGCAGCTCAGTAACTCAGGTAAGTGCTTTTACTTATTCAAAACAAAGCAGGAATTCAGTGGATACCCAGAAAATACCATTGAAAAAACACCTATCTGATAAATATTGGAGATTCCGGCATACTATATGACCATATATTGCTTAGCCCCCACTACGTCAAAATATCCCGAGTGTAGCAGAATCCCCAACATGCCTTAGATGGGTTTTCTGAATGTCGTTTGCTTTCTTTTTTTAGTATTTCGTTTTTGAAGAACGCATTTGTCTTGATATGCGTTAAGGTTATTGTCAATTTTAACATCAATGTTAATTTTCGTAATTAATTTTTTGTAAATCTGTTGGCGCCCTATAAATAAATGCAATGCAATATATGGCCCTTTGTAGATATAGTAATACAAATCATCTACACAATTAAGTGATAAGCTGAAATTTTAATATTTAATTAATTTTCATTTTTTTAACTTATACACGTCCCCAGTATGTAAAGTAGATCCCTTTACGTCATTCTTATTATGTATCATATTGTAACATTTTAATTTATGAACGTATTAATATTTTATTATATGCAACATGATCTCAGCAGGGTCAGGATGGGTGAACAACCTGGTCCTTCGGAGAACAAGTTTTCAGGAGCATCCTTTGCATCCCTGAAGCTTCCCACCACAGCCACACCTCTGTCCCTAAATCACAATTAAAAAAATGTGGTTACCTCATTTTCATTCACGGTACATTTTAGGATAACCCTTTGTCCTTGATTGCCAGAGACTGTCTCTAAATCCAAAGAGCTGTTGCATATTAGATCCTGCAACAAGCTGCCCTTGGCAAGTTAAACTAGTTATCACTTGTGTGCCCTTAATATAATTTTGCTTAAAATAACTAGTGTGTATGTTACAGACATCATTTCCAGCAGATTGTAAACACAAATTATTTAATTTTAATAAAAATACATCCAAACCATTATGGAATGTCACAACTTATTGTGTAGGTACAAGCTATAGTGGCAGTTCCATGATTTGACATATCAAACAGAGTTACTGAAAAGGTCTGTCACTCCCTTTATATGTGTATGATGTGTATGCGTGTGCGTTGTAAATATGTGTTAAGCTCTAGTTAGATGTCTACTTAGTATAGTTCAATCACTTAGAATGACAATAAATCACCCTTTACTACCTATTATACAGGGCCAACTCAGCAGCTTTGGTTCGCCAAATCAAACTCCCTGTAGTTTAATAGGCCTTACATGTCCACAATATGTCATATTGGTTTTTGTTACATTTTTGAGCTCCTTTTCCTTACTTAGCCTAAGTATTCCACATATAATGTGTAAGTTCCTGCGGGAGCAGGGCCCTTCATTCCTCTTGTATCTGTATGTCAATTGCTGCATTGTACTTGTCGTTGTCTGTAACATCTTTGTACAGCGCTGCGGGATCTGTCGGCGCTTTAGCCGTTTAGCACTTTCCAATACAAAGGATGCATCATAGCATAAATATGCAGCTACTACTCAATCCCTACACTAAAAGTGGGCAGGAAGTGGTCTAATGCCATACTCCTGTCTGGAAAAAGAAAACACTCCTGGGTATGTCTATCTAATCATTCCTGTCTAAAAAGAAAATTTCCTCATCTGAAAGATAAATACATGCATTAACAGCACTGTGCCTGCCTAAACAAAAAGGTATTCCATCAGTCAAACCTTGAAATGTTGTTTAAAAGCAGAGAGAAAAGTTGTAGCCAAGGCCACCCTTTAACCTGCTTATACTATTATTCTGCCCTTTTGTACTTGTTATATTTCTGCCCTTGAGAAACGATTCAATTAAAATAAAAGTGAATACTTTCAGGATTTTGTCCTTTGATGGTAATTGAAATCCATTTTTTCTTTGAACTTAGACTAACTAGACTTTACAAAGATGAATAGAATATTCAACAATTCTCAATGTACCTGGAGATGTTTGCCTATTAAGTGTCTACCTATTAAATGTTTCACTACTGAAGCTGCTAAGAAAATATGTGAAGAAACTTTAGTAGCCTTATTAATTACAATATAAAAAGAAAGCTTAGAATCCCTAAATTGGTTAATTGATATGTTATCTGAATTAGAATATCCACAGGTTTTTCAGACAGGTATTTCTGTAAAGACTAGGTGTACTGAAGTAGTACTGTAAACAGAATTAAACTCTCCTGCCACATGTGTGTATGTCAAATGGATATACACTATATGGACAAAAGTATTTGGACGCCTGACCATTACACCACCAGGGACTTTGATGACATTGCATCCTAAATAAATACATTCATATTAGAGCTTCCACTCTTCTGTGAAGGCTTACCACAAGATTTTGGAGTGTGTCTTTGGGAATAGGCTTCGTGTTGAGATATAATCTGAAAGTGCTCTCACAGTGCTATAGCCTATGTGATACAATTGTATGGTTAAGATAAGTATAAATAAAGTTTATGTTGTTATCTCCTCCTTCCTCCTGAACAGGAAGAGAAGCAGTTATAATATGTTTCAATAAAGACACAGAAACAAGGAGTACCTGTGTGTTTTGCCTCCATCTTTATATATATAAATTTCTTATATACCCGGTTATCCTATCCTAATAATTCAAATGGCAACACTTCGGCTAGGGCCAGTGAAGGAAAGGTTCTTTTTTAGTTTAGTTTTTTAGCATTTATTTTCCACAATGCTATGTTTGTTTTGAGAAAGACATCCAACCATGTCTTCCTCAGAATTCCCACAGAAATACTCCAAAATCTTATGAGAAGCCTTGCCAGAAGAGTGGAAGCTGTCATAGTTGCAAGACACGTTATAGGAGCAAATTCACTAAAGCTAACTCAAAAAACCCATACACAACTTGCACACAGACTCATAAACTTGCTTGCAAGAGAGTCAAATGTATGACTGTTGAGTTTTAAAAAAACCTATTAATTAATCTGCGAGTTGAAACTAAGTTTGAACTTGAAACTTTATGCCCCAGATAGGTGCTTTTAAATAGTATATGTGTTAGTCAAATAGCTGAGACCACTGGCTATTCAATAAATAGGCAGAATGGGAGAGTAGAAGCAGGAATTCTTTATTTCTGCAAAGAAAGGGGAACAGGCAATCAAAATCACAGCAAACTACTTGCATTGTTACACTTAAATGTTTCACAACATCCAACTAATTTTAATACAAGACAAAGACAATGTGAATAAAGACAAAACACAGCTTTTAAATGATCATTTATTGACGATAAAGAGTTAATCAAAACTTATATCAACCATGTGAAAAAGTAATTGCCCCAGTTGGCTTCCTACAAATCCATTTGCAATTGGTACACATCAGAATGCATATATATGTATAAATATATATATATATATATATATATATATATATATATATATATATACTGTAACTTTAATTAGGTATTAAAAAATGCATTCTTGTAGCCATCCTGCTGAATATCTTCCCTCCTATATGGCTTGAACATTTGTCACTGAGAGCAATTTCGTCCCTCATTTCTAAGAGCAAAGCAAAAAACAACTTTTCCTTCAGGGAAAAGAAAATTGAGGAGATCAATTGGCAGTAAAAGATGAAACAAATTCTTGTCTTGATCTGATTGTTAGTCTATTTGCCCTCTTCTCCGTAAAAGCTGTCATGCTGTGTACCAATCATTTATTCTAGCATGCCGATCCACGTGCAAGTACTATGGTAGCTCTCCTCTATAGACAAGCAAAAGTAGCCTACATTTATTACTTGCAGAGTCTGATTGCTCTCATTATTTACTTCTAAATTGCATCTCTAATTCTCTATCCATTAAGTGGCAAACAAGCTGTGAAATGGAGCCAAAATCCCTCTTAATGTCTTTTTTAATCATTAACGATGTCACTAAATAAGTTATTGATGTTATTGAGGTTACTGTCAGGCCAAGAAAGACAAAGATTAGTCTCTAAATTCCAGAAAACTGCAGGCCAAACCAACAGATAAACTCCAGTTTAACACGTTGCCTTTAATATTAGCGGTATTTGTCATCAGAAGATGGGTACACTGTGGTCATAAAGGAATGGACATAGGCTGTCAAGGCTGTCACATTTAAACAATGCTCAATTGGTACCAAGGGGCCCAAACTGTGCCAAGAAAATGTCCCCCACACAATTACGCCACCAGCCTGAACCATTGATACAAGGCAGGATGGATCCATGCTTTCATGTTGTTTATGCCAAAGTCTGACCCTGCAGCTCAAATGGAGACTCGTCAGACCAGGCAAAGTTCTTCCAGTCTTCCATTGTCCAATTTTGGTGAGCCTGTGCAAATTGTAGCCTCAGCACGGTGTGGTC
This sequence comes from Spea bombifrons, assembly GCF_027358695.1. NCBI lineage: Eukaryota > Metazoa > Chordata > Amphibia > Anura > Pelobatidae > Spea > Spea bombifrons. The sequence continues at coordinate 66,117,984 of NC_071089.1, forward strand.
TTCTGCTGCTGTAGCCCATCTGCTTCAAGGTTCAACGTGTTATGCTTTTAGAGATGGTATTCTGCATACCTTGGTTTTAACAAGTGGTTATTTGAGTTACTGTTGCCTTTCTGTCATCTCGAACGAGTCTGCCCATTTCCCTCTGACATCAACAAGGCATTTTCGTCAAGGCAGTTTTCACACAACTGCCGCTCACTTGATATTATACTCTTTTATTTGGACCATTCTCTGTAAACCTACCGATGGTTGTGAGTGAAAGTCCCAGCAAATCAGCAGTTTCTGAAATACTCAGACCAGCCCGTCTGTGACTTTTAATGTCACATTAAAAGTCACTTAAATCCCCTTTCTTCCCTATTCTGTTGCTCAGTTTGAACTTCAGCAAGTTGTCTTGACCACGTCTATGTGCCTAAATGCATTGAGTTGCTGCCATGTGATCATGCTGCCATTGCTGCCAATCGGATGCAAAGAAAGCAAAAAGCTCAGAATTTGGTTGACCCACATTAGAGCCCTGTGCGGGACTGCTTTTTTAATCCCGCTTCTGCCTGCTCCTGCTGATTTTTTCTCCGATCCCACCCACTCCCGCAACATTTGTGTCCAATCCCACCCGCTCCCACCACATATGTGGTCAATCACGCCCACCTCCTTACCTGAACTGCAGATTTACCTTAACTCTCTCCATTTGCCATTCTCTCAGCTCTCCCTTTTCCATTTTTCTCTATCACTCCTTTTATTTCTCTCTCCATTTCTCCTTTTTCTCACTACCCCCCCTTCTCTCTGTCTCTCTCCTTTCTTTCTCCTCATTATCTTTGCCATATATATATATATATATATATATATATATATATATATATTTCTTTATATCTCTCCATTTTCTTACTGTCTCTCCCAACACACTAACATACTCAGACACACACTAACATACCTAGACAAAGACACATGTTCTCACACTAAAATACTCGCATACACTATAATGCCCACACACAAAAACATAGACACATGTTCTCACACTGACATACCCCAAACACATTTACTAACATACTCAAAAATACATGTTCACACACTAACATACCCAGACACATACTAACATACCCATACACACATGCTAACATACACACCTTGTCTCGCTGTAATCCATTCCTGGATTTCCTTGTGCTCTGCCGTTGGCTTCTGATTCTTGTATTTCAGCCCTGCTCTTAGCTTCAGCTACTGTTTCCCCACCCGTTTGTCATGTTGTTCTCAGTCTGCAGCCTCTAGGTACAGTATCTCACAGAAGTGAGTACACCCCTCACATTTTTGTAAATATTTTATTCCATCTTTTCACTGAAGAAATGACACTCTGCTACAATGTAAAGTAGTGAGTGTACAGCCTGTATAACAGTGGAAATTTGGTTTTCCCATCAAAATAACTCAACACACAGCCATTATTATTTAAACCTTGGCAACAAAAGTGAGCACACCCCTAAGTGGAAATGTCCAAATTGGGCCCAATCAGCCATTTCCCCTCCCCGGTGTCATGTGACTCATTAGTGTTACAAGGTCTCAGGTGTGAATAGGGAGCAGGTGTGTTAAATTTGGTGTTATCGCTCTCAGACTCTCTCTCATACTGGTCACTGGAAGTTCAACATGGCACCTCATGGCAAAGAACTCTCTCAGGATCTGGAAAAATAATTGTTGCTCTACATAAAGATGGCCTATGCTATAAGAAGTTTGCCAAGACCCTGAAACTGAGCTGCAGCACGGTGGGCAAGACCATACAGCGGTTTCACAGGACAGGTTCCACTCAGAACAGGTCTCGCTATGGTCGACCAAAGAAGTTGAGTGCAGGCAGGCAGGCACAGACATGCGTACCCAGGCAGGCAATAATATACATGCCCAGACACACTCTAACATGCACACACACACTACCCAGACATACACATACATACTGAGGCAGAAACAAACTAACATATCCAAGCAGACACTAACATAGATACCTAGACAGAGACTAACATACACTAAAATACCCAGGCAGACACACACTAACATACCCAGACACACATACATACATACACACACACTAACATACAAACACAGACTAAAATACCCAGGCAGACACACACTAACATACCCAGACACACATACATACATACACACACACTAACATACAAACACAGACTAAAATACCCAGGCAGACACACACTAACATACCCTGGAGGTACATACCCAGGCAGGCACTAACATCTATACCCAGACAGGGACAAAAATACATACCCAGACATACACACATATAGACACACACTAAAATACCTAGGCAGACACTCACTAACATACACACAAACACACTAAAATACCCAGGCAGATATACACTAACATATCCAAACACACATGCATACCCAGACATACATACATACCCTTAAAATATGTAAATTAAACATTTCAAAATTAGCTCAAATTTCATGCTTTATTATTAACAAATAGTGTAATCATAATATGATTTCCCCCTTTCCCCCTCAACCCCCCAAGTAGGGATGAGATCTGTCCAAGGCATCTTTTCAGTGCAAATATAAAACAAAAGTGATCAAAATGCTCTACTCACAAAAGTTGACAAAATGAGTACAAAGTAACGTATCATTATTAAAGTAGGCATTTAAAACTACGCATCCAGTAATTAAGCTGTGATGTTATCCTTATTTATTTTAAAAAAAATTACATCAAATTACATAATGTAAGATGATAACAAGGAAGGAATTAGACATTTTATTAATGGCAGTGTAATGCAAACTAAATTTCATTTTTCAAACTATGTGCTATATACTCTGGAGCTGCTCCAAAGCCAATGACACATAATATGGAAAATGATCAGTAATCAGAGCTAAGTAGGGCAGGGATATAATTATCCCCTTAGCCAAAAAGTGGGTTATGCCCCCTACTTTGTTTTAAATGCACATTCTGGCTAAGCAGATGTCTGAAGAGATCTCAAGTAGGACCAGAAATCACATTGAAAATTTAAAAGAGATGATCAGTACATGTAAGAAGTTATTAAATTATATTCAGCTGTTAATTTCTTAGGTCTGTAATGAAAGGTCACTTTTTCAAAGATAAGCACTTTTGTATGCCATTCAGTCCTCATTACCAGACCACAGAAAACATATTATCTTAATAGAATAGATATGATGAATTAGGACTGTCCATGCATCATGTTTTAAGTAATATCTGCATAAAACCACCATACAGTGACTTAGCCTAACAACCCAACCAGCATATGTTTATTTGAAAAAATAAAGGTTTGTAAGCCATTCAATCCTTAGCTAGTTTTCAAATAGTCTACTGCTAACACAAATTTTTTTTTTTTTCTTTTTTATGGTACAGCACTTTATTACTGCCAAGACATGTATAAAGAAAACAGATAAGACATTTTACAGATAATTTTTCCTCCAAGGAGGCTTTATTATTAGCAGGGGTTAATATACAGGGTTAACAAACACATTGCAGCAGCAGCTTTGGCGGCAGGATTTAAAGGTCCCTACGAGCGACACTATTGGTTGCCGGCAGGGGCTCGTCTGGCATCAACCAATGAAGGGCAGCTGCCCTTCATTCGTTAATTTGCACAAAAAAACAACTGGGAGTTTTCCTGTTAGAAATTGATGCCTAGGGAAGCTTTACAGGATGCTTTGCCTCCTCGCTCCCCTTCCTTGGAAGATGTGGTCCCTTCCATCTCCTTCCATCTCCTATGGCATCAGAGACAAATGCGGAGGTGGCGCAAGCTTGGTGGCCCTTGTTTGACTCTAGGTTTCAGGAATTGACCTCTAAAATGGACTCTACTCTGGCCCAGATCTCGGCTAACTCGGCTAAAATTACCGTATTGGAAGACAAGCTCCAACAGACTCGAATAAGCTCTGATCACACCTCCACACTTGTCCAGGCCTTACAGGAGAAGACTGAGGATTGAGCCGTCAAAATAATTAACGTTTTATAAATATATCTGAGAAGGTTAAATCCTGCCAGCAATGTGATTCACCACAAAGCCCTTAAAAAATGCTAAAGGGGAGGGGGAAAGGCCGAATACCCGGTCTTCAGGGGACTGTCGAGGCAGCTGCACAATTGTAATCTCCCCAACTGGCCCTGCTCATTAGGCGCCCCCATGGGCAGTACTCACCCAGGCACCATCAGCGCTGGTCTGGGTAGGAGGTGTCCGATGAGCAGGGCTGGTTGGGAAGAGCACAATCCCCCTCTAACCAGCCCAACATTAGGGAGCTGTCATTTCAGACCTCGGCTTTCGTTCTCCCTAATCACTACGCACCAGCAAATGCTGCAGAGCGCCAGGATATGACATCACCCCGGCGATCTGCATCAATAGCCAGCACATAGTGATGATGGAGCACAAAAGCACCTCACGATCCCACCACAGGAAGGAAGATAGAAGATGATTGATGATGATGGAAGATGAGAAAAGTAAGAGATGAGGAGAAAGGGGTGTAGGGCTGTGTATATGTGTGTGTTTGTAAGCTGGTGTGTGTGTATGGGCAGTGTGTGTGTGTATGGGCAGTGTGTGTGTGTGTGTCAGGGCACTGTAGGTATATGTGTGTTTGTAAGCTGGTGTGTGTATATGTGTGTGTGTAAAGGCAGGGGAGTCTGAGGACAGTGTATGTGTATACACGTGTGTTTGGACAGGCTTGTGTAAGGGCAGTGTATGTGTATATGTGTGTTAATGGGCAGGTGTGTGTAAAGGCAGTGTGTAAGGGCAGTTGTGTAAGGGCATTATATGTGTATATATGTGTGTGTGTTTGTAAGCTGGTGTGGGTATGGGCAGTCTGTGTGTAAGGGCAGTGTAGGTATGTGTATGTTTGTAAACTGGTGTGTATGTATATGTGTGTAAAGGCAGTTGTGTGTAAGGGCAGTGTATGTGTATGTGTGTGTTAATGGGCAGGTGTGTGTAAAGGCAGCGTGTATGCGTGTTTATGGACAGGTGTGATGTAAAGGCAGTGTGTAAGGACAGTGTAAGTAAAACAACCTCTGTAAAAAAAAATAATCATTTTCCATTCTTGCCTTGGGCGCAAAAAGGAGCTACAGCTCTGGATTGAAGGAAGACTCAGATATACATAAACTATTTTGCTGCTGCTTTAAATAAACACTTAGCAAACTCAAATTGTAGAAACTATTTCTTAGAAACTTCATACAGACTAATCTGCATTGTAATGTTCAAACTAGTTATTCTGATTACAAATAAGAACAATTTATTCAGATTTGCATGAGGTCTTAAACTTTGTAATGGCCAAATCAACCAGCATTGACAAGTCATTAAAATGATTCCTTCCTGTATTTTGAGCTCTATTTAAAGCGAAATCAGAAAAAGCAGCCGTATTATGTATAATGCTGTCACCTTCGCTCAGTATAGGGAAAAAATGACTTCAATTGATGTCAAAATCAAACCAGCGTTGCTGTAGGTGATTAGGTGGGAGCAAGATTATCTTAAAAAAAGAAGAAACCATCTGGAACAAATGCAATGGAATTCAGCAAATGATAAGCGTCATGTTTCATATTTGGAAAAAAAATACTGGAAAATTCTTCCAATACCATATTTTGATTGTGTCACTGTGATACCTACTTAGTATATTATGCAATTTTAATCTATAGGTAAAAATGTAAAGTATGATGTTTTTGCAGAGTGTTTACTATTTACTAAAGTGAGAATATAACAAAAACATTTTGCATGCAGGAGATGCAAGTGTAAGCAAATTAATGCACATTTTAAAAAGCAGTAAACTCGCAATCAGTCTAAGACTTTACATGTGAGTTGGAACTTTTGACTTGCGGGTCCCTCCTGCTCCCTCTTACATTAAATATTGTTTAAAACTAAATAAAAATAAAAATATAATGAATTAACCAATAAACAAGAAAGGGGCAACAAATTGTCCCATTGGGGAGTAATTAAATAATCCTGATGAAGTGTATGCTCAATCTCCTGCATCCTCTACTAATGGGGATGAGGTTAAAAATATATTTTAAAAATCTTAAGTAATATGTAGACCCCTAGACACACCTCCCTCACACTCCATTGCTAATGCCCCTTGGGGACATCTTTGTTCACCTGCCCTGGTCACCTCTAGCCTATTGAGGAGAATTAAAGTGCATGCCATTCCCCCTCCCTCCAATCCATTTCCTGTGGGAAATCAAGTAAAAAAAAAAAACCCATAAAAATAAAAACCCTACCTATCCCCCTACCCCTAAATTACCCCATCAGTAATCCAAAAAGCCGCTGATCATCAATATTCATCCCATGGAAAGATACCATCCAACAAAATAAATAAAAACAGTCACAAACATCGGCTTTTCTTTTTTTTTTTTTTTTTTTTTAAGATATTGTACGATGTATTATATAACTTACATCTAAAGATGATATTTAAATATCTTAACTGTTATTTTTTCTTTATCTTTTGTTGTACTCGTCTATTAAATGTTTAATTTGTGTGTACGTACTATGAAAATAACAAAAATAAAAATTTAAAGAAAAAAAAAAACAGTCACAAACAATACCTGACCCAAAAAATAGAAACTGTGAGGCAATAATAATAACCTATCTTCACCTGATGAATCATTGCTGGCTGGGCAGAACCATTCTGCTTTACTAATGTGCATTATATCTTTATTGACTTCAGTGGGCTCCAATCAAGTGGATGGAATACATGGTTCTAGCACTGGAGGCTGCTAGTGTGCATTAGTTTATAAGAAAGCTTCCATATAGCTAGTGGCCATTTTAGAAACCATTGCCATTGATTGAAGATTTTTTTTTGTTTCTCTTAACTCTTTTAACCCCTTTGTGACAATGGCTGATTTTTATTTCTTGTACCCTTCGTGACAATGGGCGTTTTAACATTTCTGCGCTGCTCATGTTTAGCCGTAATTTTATTCTTTCCCGTTTACTGAACCCACACAAGTTATTTTTTTTTTTTTCAGGAAAAGAAGGGATTTCTTTAGATGTCATTGTTTTGATTGTATCTTATTATTTACTATAGAAAAGTCTAAAATATGGTAAAACATTTAGAGAAAGGGGACTTTTTCTTTTACTTGAAAAATCATTTACTCATCTATAAAAGCTAAGGAAAACACCTGCTAAATAGATTCTACTGTTTGTACTGAGTTTAGAAATACCCAATGTTTTTTTCTGCACGTTATGGGGCAATAAGTACAGGTACCGTTTTGCTATTTCAAAAAAACTTTTTCCAAATCTGGTAATTCTTCTCACCATGTGCTATTTCGGGTATCTTTGCAGCCGGTCAATGCAATTTACCCCATCAAATCATATATTTTTGAAAACGAGACACCTCAGGTTATTTTAAATGTTAGTATTTTAACTCTTTCCATTGCACCTCTATCACCAGGTAGCACTAGAGAGTGAGTGTTGATGTGTACATCTCTTGTTTATCCAAGACAATAGATAATGGCTGCCTACAGGAAAAGCCATGTGGGCTATACCAGGAACAATGGGATATCACGAACTCCAGGAAGAAGGGGGGAGGAGCAAAAGAGACTGGAAGGAGAGGAAGGAAGCAGCACGGCAGAAGCTTAGGGAGCTGTGACAGTTTGCCAGAGAAAAAGTATGAAAAAGAAAGCTGCTCTTCCATCTTGGGCTAGTTAAGTGCCAAGAAGCTAGGACTAGTTTAGTGCCTAGTATTGTAACCAAAACTTAGAAAACAACTACTGAAAGAATAATTTTAAGTCTTTTATATGAACCTGGTATCTAGAGCCATTTTGGAAACTGAACACCAAAGGAGTCATTTGATATGCTGATACTCTGTGAAGTTAAGTACATATGTTATTACAATGTTATTACAATGTTATTAGAATATAATTGTTGACTGTCTGTAACTTTGTTATGGTAACCTTTTTCAATATATTGTTTTTACCGCTAGAGGTATTAATAAAGTATATCATTATATATCATAACATCTCTTGGTATTCGTCTTTACATAATTTAACTGTATTCTTGAATCAAATTTATTGTTGTATTGTTAGATGTGTTTTGTCTAAATTGTGTATTAAATATTAGCATAATTTTGCATTAAACAGGCCACGACCACAACACCGGCCAATTCAATTTACCCAGTCAAATCATACAAGTAGACACCCCATGGGCATTTATCATGTCAGTATTTTAACTCTTTCCATGCGAGAATTGTTTTAAGCTAAAGCACGAATTTTAGGACTTCCTCATAAAAATATGTTTATATATATATATATATATATATATATATACACATTTTATTTATTTTTTGCCTTTATTTTTTTTTTTTTACATTTTTCTGGAACTTGAAGGTTCCCCTGATGGTGACATCAGTGGGAAATTATTTTCACATTTTACTATTTTTTTTTAACTATTTATTTTTTCTTCTTCTTGTTTTTTAAAATTTATTTTACTGATCACATTGTGATTAGAAAGCTGGGCTCCGTTGACGTGCATGGTTGAATGCAGTACTCTTTTCAACTCCATTGTTTTTTAAAGAACGCTGTCATCTTGCGAGTGACAAAATCACTCGCGGTGGCGGTTGTGACCGCTCTCCAGAGCGGTTACGGCACGTCCTTGGGTGGGAGTTTGGTGTCGCTGAATGCCTTGTGATTGAGGATTTCAGCGACACCATTGAATAATTAGCTGAAAATTGAGGATGAGGAATTTAGTAAAAACTAGTGAAAGTTAGAAAAATAAAACGATTATTTATATATTTTCTCTCTGAATCCTCACAAAATTAGCTAAAGTTACCGAAAATCCCCTCCAAATTTATCAATTCAGGTGTCCTGATTTCAGAAATACCTAATTTATATAGAATTTCCACTTTCCCATCACTTATAGGGAACATACTATAAGGTGTACATTATTTTTTACAAGGCCGTTGAATTTTTACATCAGGCATGATGGGATTGCAACTCTAATTTTAAACAAATAAACCAAAAATACCCACAAAAGTATATAGTTCTGTAAAGCAGACAACCCAAACTATTCTATCAGGGGTGTTTGGGCACAATTCATGCAGCTATTTGGTCGCAGAAATTATTTCCTGTGCTTTTTTCACCAACACTTCCGTGTGTTAGATTTTTTGCACAGGGTATGTGTTATGGCGGAGGAACCCGGCCAGAATTGTTTAGCTACATCTCCTGATTACGGAAATACCCCACATCCTTAGTTATTATTTCTACAGGGCCATATCCATCCCTTACATATAGTACTTTATAGGGTGGTATTTTTCATACATATGGCTTAACAGGTTTGGGGTTTGTGAATGGGGAAGGGGGTTATACCTTTTAGATGGGATATAAGGGTTTTTTTCTTTTTTTATTATTATCTTTTTTATAATTTATTTTATTTTAAATTTTTAAATTGCACTTTTATCAGTACGGTATGGTTAGAGGTCATCTTAGGGACCTCTTGAACAGTTTATTAATGCCAGTGATGTCACAATGACATCACATAGTTCACTTTATTGTTTTTCTTTTATTTATTGTATTATTTTAGTGATTTTTTTCACTAACACTTTTTAATCTTTTCAGCTTTCCCTGCGATCCCCCTGCTCTGATCACACTGTGATCGCCATGCAAGTCTCCATAGACTTGTGTTGGGGATTACAGTGTCCATGACCAGTGCGTCATCAGAGCGATCAGATATCCCAACATTGTCTAGACAGACCCTGCAGGTGATATCCTGTCCTTGGATGACCTTCTGGGTGATGTCAGCAGTGACGCGACCGAGGAGGGAATGTAAGATCTCGCAATCGCGCATTCTAACATACATACATTCATACATACATTCATATATACATACTCCCTCCCTTACCCTCTCATTGGCATTTTTTTCTATGGCTACTCATACAGCCTCTCTATCTTCTCTCTGTTTTCTGCTTCCAACATTCCTGACATCGCTTCACAGATTCAAATTGTGGGAAATTGCTCTGCTTCAATAGATATGTGATCATGCCCCTACCTTCTCCTGGCCTTGATGTAATAGGTTCTATATTTGTGAGTGCACATCAACCTGGTGGGTTAAATGGTTAGTATCTGTACAATCTTTTAATATACTACACTATAATGTTTTTATGCTTTTTAAAATTCTTTTAAGTGATACCAAAAGTCAAAGTATCAACTTTATATTTATTTTTGCACCCTCGCTTTTGCACTTGTTTACTCCAAAATCATTCCCAGTAATACATAATCAAACAAATATGCTTTTAAGTAGGAATTCTTATCAGTACTATACTAAAAGATAAAATAGTTCACAGCAGCACCATAATGCTCTCTTTTCCTATTATTGCCCACAAATACACTAAAACAGCGTTTTAAAATCAGAAATCTCCATAATCTCTATGGTTTTTAACATACTGTATTAATATGTGCTCAGTATTCATTATTTTTTAGGTCCTTATGTTACAGAAAGTTTGTTTTTTTACTTCAGAGCACATTTAGTCAGCTTGTATCCTTCTGTGTGTTCTGGATGCTGTCAAGGTTGAACAGCAAGAAATATATTAACAGAACTAATCTTAGTTGATGTTCCTATGAAATTCCTTGCATCAATGCTTCCGGAGTGAGCAAACCAGACAAAAATGCCTGGGTTAGTAGTGCACAATTTACAGCATATTGGTCTACATTCTCACAAGAACATTTTGGCTTTATGACTAAGCTAAGCATATTTTTATAAAGCTACATAATTATTTAAAATATAAATTACTGCCTTGTTAAAATATTAGAAATATAGTTAATCAGTTCTGAACTTTATACAAGAGATAGCATCAGAGTTCCAACCAATATCCTATCTGTCATTTACACATTACAACAAAGAGGTGTATGTTACTTAAATAAAAAAAAAATAGAAATGTTGTTGGAACCAGAGAAGAAAGCTACATACAGTACACTATATAGTTCTTCCACACCAAACTCATCCATCCATGTCTTTATGGACCTTGCTTTGTGCACCACTACAGTATATGGACAAAAGTATTGGGACACACCTCTTAATTATTGAAATCAGGGTTTGGCTAGGCCTAGTGAAGGAAAATCTTTGTGCTTCAGCATACCAAGACATTTTGGACAATGCTATGCTTCCAACTTTGTGGGAACAGTTTGGAGAAGACCCTTTTCTATTCAGCATGATTGTGCCCCAGTGCACAAAGAAAGGTCGGAAGAGATATATAGACGTGGTTGGATGAGCTTGTGTGGAAGAATCTCAACCCCATCAAACAACTTTGGGATGAACTGGAAGTGAGATTGCGAGACAGGCCTTCTCATTCAATAACAGTGCCTGATCTCACAAATGCACTAGTGGATGAATGGGCAAAAAGTTCAACAAAAAACACTCCAAAATCCTGTGGAAAGCCTTTCCAGAAGAGTGGAAGCTGGTATAGCAATGCAATGTCATCCAAGTCCCTGTTGGTGTAATGGTCAGGTGCCCCAATACTTTTCTCTATATAGTGTATTTGTTTCAATATATTTTAAGTAAATGTAGAGTATTTATATAATACAAACATGGTTCTTTTTTTGTAATTTAGTTAGCAAAATTATTCATATTCACATAAATTTTTAAATCATGATGGCTTCCACTTAAGGTCCAGCAAAAAATCCTAATTTTATCAACTGATTTGCTGTTGACTCATAGAAATACCTTAATGACCTACATTTTAGTATATAGGGATACATTTTTTTCTATCACTAGTACCAGAGAAATATAATGACACATGAGCATGTGCAGTTTATCTTAAATTCACAGTGTCTCCATATAGAGAAGTACAGTATGCATTAGAAATGTGCAACTGCGCCAAAAACGATTTGTACAATTTTTCCAATTCATTTTTGGCCCATTTGTTCTGTTCATTTTTTGCCCAATAATGTTCCCTGCCCATTTGGTTCGCCGGGGGGGGGGGGATTTTCGGAACAAAGTTTGCTGCCTGGTGCTCACATTCACTCTCATTCTCTCTCACTCATAATTTCACACTCTCATTCACTATCTTTCTCACATTCTAAATGTTTCCCTACCTTCTCTTCTGACCAGTTCTGCTTCTACATCTTCTTGTTCTTCATCTTCTCCCTTCTATCTCTGTCTGCATCTCCCCGGACATAACCTGGCGCCGCAGCCAGAAATTTCTGAGCTTTTTTGCTTCATTTTGTCAGCTTCATGGGGGTCTGGTCTCATTTTTGTGGCTTCGTATGAATTGCCGAATTTGCCAAATGTCGTTACATTGTAATTCATACGTATCCGAATGCACAAGTCTTGATAACTAATATCAATTGTCTGTTCAGTTGCATGCCTGTTCAGACAAAATAACAAAAACATGTTACCAGCTCAGATACTATTCATACATAATGTCCAAATATGCCTCATTCATACTTTGTTAGGGAATGCATAGCTGTCATATGACATAAAAATGAAAAACTGATAGACTGATGCTTCTTGTTCCTATAGCAACAGAATATATTGCTGCATGTGGTTAACACTTCTGAGGAATAAAATCATTTAATTTGAATTGCATACTATAGCACCAAACAATTGTTTATATATGTGTAGCAGCATTTATAAGTCAGGCCAATAACGTCCAGGGCAAATTTATTGTCCAATTGTTACAATAAACCACATATATCAAATGTGCTTTACGTTTGTCATTCGATGCCACAGGGAGGAGACATCTTCCATATTTTGAACATTTTTGAATTTTGTAATTTGCTCATATGTTCATGGATTGGCAGCACCTCCAAATGTCTAACTATATGCATTTGAACAATGTAATTGCAAGCTTTCAAGGTTATACTCTGGTGTATTCTGACAAAAAACACAAACTAAAATAGCAAAAGTTGGAAAATAAATAAGGTCTGGCTGTTAAGTCTCTAATGACCCACAGCCATCTGGAAAACTTTGCAAAATGAACTACTGTCAGACTAAATTATAAAATCCATTCTGATTGTTGCTTGTCAGCCCCTTGGGATGCAAACATATGGAAAATAATGTCACTTAGTACAGTATTGCAGTTGTTTTTTAAACAACACACGGGGCAGATATATGTAAATGGAGAGTTCATATTCAACCTTATATGCACCCAAACTATTTTAAACACAATATGTTTTTATTGTTCTTAGCATGAAAACAAAGTCAAATGGGGTTATGAATAGAATAAAGTCATTCTGGGGCTGATTTGATTTTGAACACAGGAAAGGCCCAGTCAACAAGACCATGTTACTGGTAGCTACTTTGAAAAGCCCACTTTTCAAACTTTACACTGGGATCACTTTTTATACCTAATCTTACATGTTTACGGCAAAATCACAATCATTACTTATCTACTAGTATACCAAATATTTTAATGTGGTGCTCACCACCATAGTGTTCACATATTTGCACAGAAAATAAAGGTTGTCATTAATAAAAGTTATCTTCATGCATTATGCAGAATGTATGGTGTCATTTGACATTTTTCCAAGATTTGTAACTAGCCCCTACTTCAGGCACACTTTTCACACTCCAAAATACAGTGGCATACACTTTCCTGTCTTGTACTAAGTGACATAATGTTTATGTTATCATCCCATTGCGTGTACCTGTTGTAATAGAAATGACTATTTAGCTATACATAAACATCCAAGGTTGTTTCTTGCCAAAATCTTAAACTCAACTCAAACATTATAACCTAGGAAGGCACAGATTATATCAAAACTGAATAATAAGACTTTACACCAGCCACTTAACTTAAAAATGCATTGTATTCACTTTAGCTTTGTTAAAATATCGACACTGAAATACATAAAAAGTTAAATAATGTACAATGGAATTACATTTTGAAGGAAGAGACATGCAAAAACTAGATATTACAGTATGACAATAGTCAAAGGATAGAGATGACAGATATAGAATGTTAAATGCATAGAGCAACTTTTGAGAGTAAGCAGTAAGGGTTAATACAGTGAATCATTTAAAGCATGATTCAGGTGAGCATAGGGTTATCACAGACATAAGACCAGATCAAGTATTGTTTTGAGTTTTACTGCTGACAAAAATTAGCAGATTAGCTCACTATCAACAATCTACTATCATATTCTATGATTCCATATTTCTTTTGTGTAGCATTGAGGACTATTACCGTTATAGTTGAAAGCACCACTAAAATTGACACACAATACAATTATACGGTATGTATTGGTAAGGCCTCAGGCCTGTCAAATGAGGCTTAAAGGTGGAAAAAAGTAGACAAAAAATATAAAGACCTTTCTGCCTTCAGGGAATCTATAGAAATGTGTCAGTTACTGATTTATTAATTCAATATATTGCAGGATAGTTCTTATCAAGCTACATGCAACATGTAAAATATACACACGTTTTAGAAAAATCTAATGTAGTCAATGGGAATTAGTAGAAATATTAGATAATGGAATACACAAAGCCAAAAAGCCAGATGATTTAAACACACCATTTTTATTGTAACAGAGATATGATTTCACCGTATGCTTTTGAATAAATATAACCGAAGTGCCTAAAGATCTAATCAATTTGAATTGCCAACTATTCCTGAGGAATCGAAAACAGCATATTCTAAAATGATCTAAACTAAAAACAACTAGGCAATAATCATAGCGATGTTAATTCTCAGTTATCAATAAACATGATTCTTCTGAGCACCTGAAAATATAGTGGCTCATGGTATGCTACCGAAACAAAATTTTAAATGCTAAACGATATATATTTATGGGAATATAAAACCACTAAACATACATAGAACTGGTAAATCTCCATCCATTATAACTCAAGTCTTTTTAAGTTTCTAATTGATGGCTAATAGTTACCACCTTGTGTCAAAACCCATAAACAGCTCTGACCCTCGGCGTCCAAAATAGGAATCTTTTTTCACTTCATGTAGATTAATCACTAAGGCATAAAAATGCACTATGTGTTCTAAATACATTCCTACGTTTCCTTTTTTAAATTTTTGTATTGGTATTGTGCCTTTTTGCCCAATGGAATGTGCATGAGGAAACTCCTTAGGTGTATGGCTATTGTCGGAGTAAGTTTCAGGTTTGGCCCTAGGGTTTCCAGTACCCTTGGGAAACGGAGACAAAAGTCACAGTGATATCTAACTGTTTAAAAAAAAAATAGAAATTATTTTTCAAACTTAAGAGCTGAAATGAACTAAATAGTAGTATTATAGCAGCCCTTCTGCAAATATTGCAATGGATACTGGATTTAGTTAACATAATATATATGTTTTATGTTTGTGGGTACGCTTTGACATATATTTTAAGGCAACCAGTTATAGATATTACATTGCAAGGATTTTGGTAGCCTTACTCTTTCAGTTACTTGTGTTTTAACATTGAAAAACTGAACATACCAATACAAGAAAAAAATATAAAAAATGCTGTATTTGCCTAAAGCTACCTTCGAGATTGTTTTTATCATTTCATGTAAATATAAGAATTATATTTAGTGTATTTAGTGTCTGGTTCACACTCTAAATCCTTTTGTTATTTGTCAATCTGCCTCTGCCCCTGATGTGACATCCGTTATAAATTAACCTCTTTATAACCATGTAATTATGCACAGGAGGATGCCAGTGTAGAAGTTCAAAATAATATTGGCTTTTTTTTGTTATTTTGCAAATGTAACATCATTTATAAGATTGGTAAATTTTTATTTAAATAAAAAGGTTTTTTTGGATATACAGTATATTCAGTCGGAAGTATATGTATCTTTCTTTCAAATTACTTACTGCGTTGACTCTCTTATTTATCTCCAAAATGCTTACAATAATCTAGGCACAATAAGGCCAAGTCGGTAGATTTTAATATAATTGCAGAGTTGCAAGTGGGGACCAACAAAATGCAATGCAAAGCTTTCACCCTAAAAGTTGGTTATGGGAGAGCTCATCTTCCCTTTTTATAAATAAAAAGTATATTTTAGGATGCAAAGTCTGGTGCCATCTTAATCAGACGTGTTTCTCTGGAGCTTCGTGGAGACTCACTGAAATCACAGTTTTCTTGCGAGAAGCAGGTGAGTAGAAGGCCACAATGATACACCATTTGATTGGGCTACTGTCCCACATTATCCAGATGCCTTGCTGGCAAGGCTTTGTGGAAGAAGAAGGGAGAAAAAATTAGGACCAGGACTTTTGCTGTTTCAAAATTGAAAAAAATGAATGGAACTGTAACATATAACCCCTGAAGATGGTGGGAATATTTACAGGGTTCTACTCCAAATTGTGTGGTAGAATGTGTGTGCAGGGGTTGCCAGAGATAGGGCACGGTATAGATAACATCCTCAAAGATTGCAAATTGCCAGGCATGAGTGATGAGGATACCTCTTTCCTCAACAAAGAAATAGAGGAGGAAGTAATGGAGGCTATTAAAATCCCAGGACCAATAAAGCACCAGGTCCGCTGACTTCTGTGAGACTTTCTGCTAGATTAACTAGGCTCTTAATTGGGGAGGGGCATACAATACCAGTGAAAATTACAGCAGTCTCCGTCGTGGTGATTCCACAATGAAAGCAAACACTAAAACCAAGGTTTTTGATTTTAGAAATGTTGATTTCCCAAAAATGGAGAGACTGGTAGGCAAGTCTTTGATGGTCTGGACACCTTTAGGTGGAGTACAGGAGAGATGGAGCTATTTAAGATATGTCCTGCTAAAGGCAACAGAACATTGCATTAAACTAGTTAGCAAGAGCAAAAGAAAAGGAAGAAGGGAGGCCACTGTGGTGCTCAGCAGATGTGGAAAATATATTGAATGAGAAGAAGAGAGATTCTTAAGAAATATAAAGACGCAAAATGAGAAAGATGGGAGCAAATACGCTAAGCTAAGCTTATGGAGGTGCTATATAAAAAAATTAATAATAATAATAAATAAATAGCTATGAATGAGGGAATGAATGAATATGTGTGTGTAATAGCATGGATGTGTAAGTAGGGGAGCATGACACAGCTGTTTGGGGCTAGGATGCCACAGGATGTTTAGGGGTAAAGGCGGCAAGTCCTGTGCTTCCAATTGGGCAGATACTGGTGAAAAATCAAGGTGCCAGGGCTGACATGATACTAAGGGGGTGTTGTCTGGGGGCATCAAATAAATCAATACTAAAGGGGGGCTGGGTGGTGGGATAAGTATACAATGTGACATCAGCCATGTTTTCCACATATAATTTTTACATATTGCTGACCAGCCCAGATAAAATGCTGCCCTGCCGTATGTGGGATTATTCATCATGGAAGGAACAGGAAGGATATACATTTCCCATACTGCAGGGCAGCATCAATACACAAGGGGGGCAGCTGGGGCCATTACATAAATCAATACGTAAAGGGAGGGGCAGGCTGAGGCCATAAATACACATAGTGCTGGCTGGGGCGATACACAAGGGGCAAAAACACTTTTTAAAATTATTATTATTGTTGTAGCTTAGCCCGTCCAGATGTGGGTGTCAGTGTGGTAGAGCCTGTCCTAGTGTGTGTGTGTGTGTTTGGGTGTCGATGTGGCAGAGCCTGTCCTGGTTTGTGTGTTGGGCTGTCGGTGTGGCAGAGCCTGTCCTGGTGTGTGTTTGGATGTCTTTGTGGCCGAGGCTGTCCTGGTGTGTGTGTGTGTTTGGGTTTCGGTGTGGCAGAACCTGTCCCGGGGTGTGTGTGTTTGGGTGTCGGTGTGGCAGAACCTGTCCCGGGGTGTGTGTGTTTGGGTGTTGGTGTGGCAGAGCCTGTCCTGGTTTGTGCGTGTTTGGGTGTTGGTGTGGCAGAGCCTGTCCTGGTATGTGCGTTTGGGTGTTGGTGTGGCAGAGCCTATCTTGTGTGTATTTGGTCATCCGTTTCCTGGCAATTTACTTACTGTAGGAATGAATTGAACTATTTAATTTTACTTATCCAGAGATAAAAGGCCCTCCTGAATTTGTAGTCACTTCAGAGGACAAAAGAGGAAGTAAAGTTAAATTTAGGACTAAATTTAACTTTACTTTGGGACAATTTCATATGTCACAGATCAAGTGGATATATTGACTATGCAGACAGAATTTGAGATGTGTTATAGGGAGTTTAACCTTCAATTACTTGTACCCACTTGAGGTCTTGGACTCCACGTGCAAGCTCTCCTGTAAATCGAACTCTGGTTTAAAATCCCTATAGGCTAATGTTAATTGAGTTGTATTGTCACAGGAACCAGGGGTCTTTAGCTGAGATCCTTAGTTATGCTGTGGATGTCCTTCTTATGTGCTCTAGGTATGATCAAATGAAGCATTCAGACATAACCATTAATATTACCCCCTTTTCCATTAGTCAGCTCGAAGTTGCTTGTGAAATGGCAACTTCCTGGCTTATGGCACAGTGCTTAAGGTTTGGCATAACTAATTGGATGATGCTAGAAGTGGCCCCTGCCGGAGACCAATAGAGTCGCTCTTATGGGACTTTAACTTCTGTTCCCTCCTCAGGCCAAGTTTTGGCATCAGGAGGCCGGTGCCGTCCAATAGAGCTGCTCGTACGGACCGTTAAAATCCTGGCGCCAAACCTGCTGTGTATCGTCACCGTGTTAACCTCGTATTAACCCCTTCTAAAATAAAAAGTCAAAAACTGAAGAAAAAAAAACGAACACGAAGAATATACACAGATATTCATCCGATTCGAACACAGGAACAGGCGAATATTCATGTAATACGAAGATTTAATCCCCCAAGAAGACAGACACGAAGACAAACATGAAGTGTTGGCCAGCACCCAAGTCTAATATCCACTAATTACCAGACCATCAGGAGGCATAGTGGTGTTAAATCCTGCTCAGATTCACCCACCTCTTACATAGCTTTGCCCACTCCCCAATTTTTCTATTTGGTGTTGGCACCACTCACATTTGTGAATTGGACTACCCCATGCAAAATGAGATCTGAATTACACAGAATGGTCATGACTAAATGAGTGGAAAACATTTAGTTATTGTTTCTTTCCAGACAATAGGGAGCAGGTACTATTTCTTACTCAGAATAGTGTATTATAGATTTCTTTAAAGGCAATTCTGGAAGAGTCTGACCAGCACTTCTGAGAATAGTGGTATGAGTACAAAATACTTAGTTCTGTATTTTGTGGCGAGTTTCATAATACTAAAAGGACAAATTACAGCCCCAAACATGAATACATATTAAAGTACTCGGTAAGTACAACCAATATGTAGAACAAAAGTCCTGAGGTGTACGTTTAACCCCATTGTGAAGGACTAATCAGTAAGCATGTCCAAGATAGTCCTGCATAATCTGGAGTTGGAATTCTATATTTCACCGCAATTTACCTGCAACTCAACTTAGTAGGAACAGAGGACAAGGAAATCAAAGAGCAGGGAATAAACACTAATTATCACTAAATATTCTAAATTAGTTTACCATTTCTTTATACAAGAAATTCCCTGTCTCCTGTGGCCTTATTAAATAGCAGGAAAATTGTCACACTGTTTATCTTTATTCAATTAATTAGATGTGGCAAAGTACATCCAGCTAGTGAGCAAAGGGAATTTTATCTTACATACATTACCAAGCTGTGTGACCAACAGAGAAATGCATAGAGAGTGGGTGGATATTATAAATTATCAGCTTGCATCTGAAATCTGACCCTTGAGAACTTCACAGCACTGCTTTAAACCTGCTGAAGCAGAAGCATTATATGAGTGAGTACATATTTAAAACACTGTATGTCTGCATTATGAAATTCATTAATAACCAGTAACTTTTTTATGATGAAAGGAAAATTGCTCTGCTTTACACTCATTTGTAAAAAAAATAATTTAACTTTAAACACAATTAGAGAGAAAAGATGGCTAAAAAGTAAGCATAATTCCAAGAACTAGTTAACTAAATTAAGTGGTCATTGTAGAGAAAATTAAGTAGTAATGAGAACCAATGGAACGGTTCTGGTATCTGTGCCGGACTGACCATCTGGCACAAGGGTCAAATGCCTGGTGGGTCACTTTCCAACATCGCCAAACACTTACCAGCAACTGGATATAGCTAGCCCCCGTGCATATCCAGCCAGCAGCCACACTTACAGACTGGCCCCGTGTGCCCAAACACTATATTGACCACTGGATCATTTGCTGTGTATAAGGGATTATCTTTTGATGTGTATAAGGGATTTGCATCATGTTCACCCTGGTTAAGCAGACTTAAAATTTTGTAGAGATTTTGGAAGCTTCTCTGAAATTAATAATAATGTGAAATTACATTTTAGCATAGTAAATGAGAGCACTGTGGCACTTAAGTCTTATAGTAACATATGCAATGGTCTTATAGGTGGGAAATCAATATACAGTAAAGAAATACAAAATGTAATTCACAAAATAAGCCCACCGCCTTATTTTTATATACAGTATATAGGTCTAGGCAAATAAGAACTGCCATAGTAAAACTCCAAAAGATACCTTCACAATGTTAGAGCTGAATAAGCCAATGTGGGCTCAAGCCCAATGACTGATTTGGCTTTGCTTATCCAGTGGGGGTAAACACAAGCCAATAACAATACTAGCAAAAGTATGAGCCTGTGACTCTGGATCGCTGGGTTTACATGTGGTCACAGCAAAACAGGTTTGGGATTTACTTACAGATGGCTTGATTCTTGTCATTGCTACCAGTTTGAATGCTTTCCATACCTTCTTATTACTTTTTCCCCACAACATTCAGTGTTATTTGGATCCAGGGCTGGACTGGCCTAGCGGGGTACTGGGATGATGTATGGACATTTATATGGAGATGTGTGTGTATATGTGTGCATACGGACAGGTGTCTGTAAGGGCAGTGTATATGTGTGGGCAGCAGTGACATAACTAAAGGGGTGGCAGCGGTCACAAGGGTCCGAGGTTGTCAGGGTTTCCACCTCTCCTGCTAGCTGCTTACCTGTGTCAGGGGTTTGGCCTACCTGCATGGTTTTCCTTATGTTTGATAGGCCACACCCACTTCCTCTTAATGCCTCTAAATCCTGTTTACTCATCCTCTTCCTTAAGGTTGGGGCTGTAAATGCTAAGCTGCTTTAGTAGCTGATTCCCCTTTTGTTGTTTCAGACCTGAATAGCGCACTCCTGTTTTCTGACTCCTGATCATTGCCTGTTCCCAAATATGAGTCCTCTCCATTCCTGACTTCATCATGTGCAACTACATGTTCTGGCTCCTGACCTATATGTTTGGTTGTTTGTATATATGTATGTATAAGTGTGTGTGCGCGTGGATGTGTAATTGTGTGTAAGCATGGATATGTACCGTATTTTCCGGCGTATAAGACGACTTTCTAACCCATGAAAATCTTCTCAAAAGTCGGGGGTCGTCTTATATGCCGGGTGCTCAAACTTACCGAGCCGGACTGGAGAATCACGATTCCCCACGAAGCCGAGGTAGGTGCAAGATCGTGATCTCCCCATACTATATACTCACAATATGGTGAGCAATAAATGGATTGCTCACACCTTCTGGCGTAGGTGGAATGATCCCCACCGAGGATATAAACTTGCGTGTTTAAAACAATAAAAGGATACCAGGAGCAGAAAAGAATGTTTTTTAAAAAAAAACTTATTTATTTTCAGCTTTCTGGTTAAAAACCATTAAAAAGTCAATAAAAATAGCACAAACGCGTTTCACCTACTAAATAGGCTTCCTCAGAGTGTCTAAAAGAGCTCCTGGCACTGAAATCCTTATATAATAAATTCAAACAGTGTGAAATTGCGCCAAAATGACATCATAATTAAGGCGTGTGGCTGATGGCATCATCAGGAACAATCCACATGTTTAAAAACATAAGGCACAATAAAAATTATCTGTGCCTTATGTTTTTAAACATGTGGATTGTTGCTGATGATGATCATAACTACTTACTTTAAGAGCTTGCCAAAACCCACCTCTTAATTACCTGTCCTTTTTTGTTACATTGCATCTTCAAGATTTTTAGGCCTCTATATGACCTTTACTACAATCAAATCATCCTGCCCAAGCAGTCCACACCTTCCATCATTTTCCCCCTCAACAGATTGGAACCTTGCACCTCATGTGTACCAGTATATTGTAATGTCTGTTTATGTTATCGTAAAGTTTGTATTATTTCAATGTATTGTTACTGACCATTTTAAATTATACCTTTTGTAAAACTGAATCTGAAGTGCTCGTAAATAAAACAGAAGAAAATATAATATAGAAGGAGTGCATCTAACAAAAACTAGCAAATCTGGAGGTCACATCAAATATTTATTGCATTGAATGCAATAAAGTAACATAAGAAAGGATGACATAATGGTTTTATGTTTCAAAGCCAGATTTATTTTCAAGCTCTGTGAGCATTAAACCCATGCCTGATCAACAATGTTGTACACATCTCAAAAAATTGACTAAGGGTTTCAGTTACACATACTGTATATTTAGAGATAAGAAATAATGTTTTACAGAGGGAATTATGTCTTCCTTATCTGCATATAATTCACCTTATCAGAAATACTGCAAATGAAGGATTTATGAAGAATCTGCTTTCAAGAAACTACTAAATCAATGAAAAATTTATAAGAGCTAAAACACAGGTTTGTGTGTCTTATAGGAGTACATATTGAAGTACTCACAAGTATACATGTAGTAACTTCCACACTTTCAGACAATGTATTTCTGTTTTCAAGCCGGCTAGGACAAGTTGAGCAGTGTTATAAAGTGCACAACAGGTAATAGTAAGCAAACACTCAGTTAAGTTGCTTTCAAGCTGATGTCAGTGAAATCCATAAGCAGGAGTTGAGTCAATATAAGTTTAACTTAAGCCTAAATGCCACTCGTGCGATTTAGCGGAATGACCCATAGACCTGGAGAGGGGGGTAATTTTGTAACCTATGAAAAAATGTAACCGTACCTGTAAATGCAGCAGTCAAATGAGCTCCTTAATTCCTCATTGTCATACCATAGTTAGGGAACATCCAAGAAAAAAAATCTTCAAAAGACAAACTAAAATTAAAAAAGACACACAAAATTGTATCCATGTGGTGAGGTAGTGTATCAAAAAAAGAGGTGCTTGTTGTGCAGGGGTATTTGACCACCACACTCTATTAGTGGAAAGTTCAATTGCGTGACTATTATATAATGCAAATGCATACAATACAATTACAGAATTAATACATAACTAGGTTATGTCCTGTTCCATTAATTAACTTTTTAATGTTTTTCCATTTATTAACACTTTAGCATAAATGCTAAACATTCAAAAACTGTACCAACATTAATAAACATTAGGTAATACTATCAGGTATATCATTTTATTTAATGAGGTTCACATAAAACAAATCCATTTTTGTAAGAAATATCCCCACTTCCAAAATACACTTGCATCACAAGTATACTCCCATCACAGAAAGTGATGAAAGTATTTGGACTAATGGTCATAAGACATTTGGTCATAGGAAATATGGTCATAGCCAAATAGTCCCAAGGACTTTTGTTCATAAGGACATATGGTCATAAGACATTTGGATATTTGGTCGTAAGGACATAAGACAACTAGTTTTTTTTTTTTACTGTGTTAAAGAATGCCCTTTTACTGAGTGTAAGGCTTTGTTGCAAGCATTTAACAATGTTAGTATGAGATATTTTTATTAGCCATAAAAATCAGTACAAATTTTTTTTTAAAAAAAAAACTATAGTATTTTATTAAACGTTACATAGAGTAAAATATGACAGAAATAAATGTGGTACCAAAGAATAACAATGCAACATATATAGTGATATCTTTTTGGTGTTACAAATTAAAAAACATAATATCAAGGAAGGACAAAATATTAAACCATAGAATTATCTCGCTGGCAGCACACAATTAGAGAGATATCACCCAGACTTTATGAACCCAGGAGGAATGAAGATCAAGTGAGTAAAATGGGTGGGAATACAACAAATTCCTTGGGCCATTGAAGGTACCAGAGGGGCAGTTGCAACATATCAGAGCAGCGCACACAATGCACAGATAAACACAAAAATAAAAAAGGCCAGATGATTAAAAAGCTAAATCATGTATACCATAACAACAATGAAAGTGTTGAGAAGCAACTTGTCATATACCTTAGTTATGGGAAAAAAAATCAATTGAAAATGTTTTAAAAAGTTGTTAAACCCATTTCAAGGCAGATAAGTATAAGCCTTTATACATTTATAACAGTATGCTGATCATTATATCCTTTGTTTTTACAATATTTTGCTATTTGTTACTAGCAATATGAAGGAGGAGCTGCGTATATTGTCATCAAAATTGCAGAAACAGTGTTAGCTGGTTTGAATAATGCATTGTTCAATTTCAAGAATATTTTCTGATTTAAGTATCTATTATACAGGATCAGCCAAGGTATTCTTGAAGCAGAAGCTCACTAAATGAGCTTAAATTAATTAAAATGTAATCAAAATTAATATGCATTATTTGCCATCTTTTCACAATGGAGAAAATTATACATACACCATCTTTTAACCGAGAGCTCTGTGCCTTAACTTTTTTCCCCATCTCTTCCTCTTTTCATTTTCTTCCCTGTATACTCTTTTTATAATTTTCCAGGATATTGTTACACAATGTATAAACCCTTTTGTTGTTATATCTTTTTTAGTGTACTGCTGCTATAATAACTATAATAAACGTTTGCTCTTTTTAATTTTAAGTCAGAGTAATTGCCTTGGAAATACTTAAAGGAGAAATTCCTTGTCATGTAGTGTAGGTTAATGTTGGCAAAACCCTGTTTTTTCAGATTTTATTACAATAATCTTCCATTTGCTTCAGACCTTTTGTCATGTGATATTTTGAGGGACTTTCCTTGCTCAAAAGCCACATTCTTTATGGTAATCCTAATGACGCCCATTCGTGTAGACTTTCACTAATCAGAGTGCCCTGCTATGTAGTGAAATACTTGTGCATTGGTTAATGTAAAACTTGTTTACCATTCAGAGGCATGCAATCTCAACTGAGTCAGGTCAGTCAAGTTAACCCTTAACTCAAATTACCATTTGATTTTTCAGCAATTAGATGCAAATGAGGTAATTTTGGAAATGGCACTAGCAAATAGTTGGATGAAAAATATTTTCAAAAGGCATTACATTTAATATAATCAACCTAGAATGCTCTTGGAAGAGGCCTTTCTATATAGTTTTGAATAACTTCACCTGCTTTGTGAATATCAGATATGGATGTCTCATTATGCTGGATAGCAACTCTTTCTAGATATATTTTTTCTAAGGGCACTTATTAAGACAATAAAGACTGTCTCTATCTTAATAGGAATGCAGAAGTAACGCCGACTTTAACATTACTGTCAATTTCATGACCTCCAGCCAGGGTTCCTTGTTATGAGTTAATTGATTATAATTATAGTGTTTCATTTGAAATGCTTTGCATAATAATTTCAGAGATTAACATGAAAAAGGGATGTGGAATGAATTAAAAAGTTCTCAATTGCTTTTACTGGGCTTTATCATCAGGGTGAAAAGATAAGCAATTCCCTTATTTAATTTTCTCCACGCATGACTGCAGATTGAATGATTTCCATGACAAACGATCCTTACTATTGGACTTTTTTAAAGTAGTTTACTGCAGTGCTGTGAACCTGTGTGTTATCACGATGTAATTCACTTAACACTTAGAATCCATATGGTTCGAGTAACCATAGTTGCAGTCGCCCGGGGCAGAATTTATTTTTGTGCCCCCCCCATGTAACATTTCCCCTCCATGACACATATCAGAGATTAATATTAAAAACATTGGACCCTGCTAATGCATTTTCTTGGGCCCCGTTCCACTCTCCCTAGTATGTAATCACTCCCTCCATTTCCACTCTCCCCCCAAATCGAAAATAGAATGTGAACTCAGTATTAAAGGTATAGATCTAATAAACAGAATCAGAGATCCAAATCATGTATTTGCAGGTATACAATAATAATGTATAGAAACATAGCATAGCAGGTATAGATCAACAGAATAACATACAAACCAAGCTGTGCAGTCATAGATCAACTGGAAGACTCATGTAAACTCAGCACTGAAGGTATAGATCAAATAAACAACACATCTAAACTGCTCTACAGGCCTGGATCAACTGAATTAGATACCCTGTACAAACCCTGTATTTGCAGGTATACATAAATAATGTATGGAAACATATAGATCAATTGGAAATCACATGTAAACTGAGCATTAAAGAAATCTAAAAAAGATAAACCCCCCAAATTACAGGCAAAGATCACAGGTTGCACACCCCACAAGCCATCCCTGGCATCCACATTGCCCACATAGAACCTGACCAACACCCAGATCACACACATATGACTTGCTGTCTTTGTCCCCAAACAGCCCAGCCTGAGCCATATTTGTCCCCAAACAGACCAGCGTGAGCCATCTTAGCCCCCAAACAGCCCAGCATAAGACATATTTGTCCCCAAACAGTCCGCCCTGTGCCATATCTGTCCCATAAACACTGTGCCTGTGTCATCTTGGTCCCCAAGGCTCAAACACCCTGCTCGTGCCATCTTTGCCTTTCCCCAAATCACTTATACATCTATGCTATACACAAACACTTATACAGTCACTCACTAATTCACTCTTTCATTCACACAATCCTTAATTATCTCACTCATTCACACAAATAATTTACACATATTTTTAAAAATCATTCAAGCAATTCATCCATAAATTAATTCACTCATTCTCTCATTCATACATTAATTGATTCATACTCTGACTCATTCACACAATTCATCCACACATTAATTCATTCATTTTCCCATTCATTCACAAAATCATTAATTCTCTCACTCATTCACACAAATCATTTACACATATTCATTCATGCATTTTTAAAAATCATTCAAGAAATTGATCCACACATTAATTTACTCATTCATTCACACAATTCATCCATACATTAATTCATTCGCTCACTCATTCGCACAATTCATCACATTAATTATTTATTCTCTTACACATTCCCACTTTTTATTTCAATATATTCCGTATATTTGGTGGAGTCCGGAATGCAGGATTTAAAACCCAAACAAGTGGCGAGTGCAACACAAGCCAGAGTCAGGAGTGCAGCGAATGCCAGGTTCAATAAGGATACCCAGGGTCAGGAACATGGAGGTCAGCAGGGTCCACAAGTAATAGCCAGGTTCTGGTACATGAGAATCAACAGGTCAAAATAGAATAGCTGGGTCTGGTACACGGGAATCAACAGGGAGAGCAAACAGCATAAAGCTAATGGGTCAATACGGCACAATAACTGAGCACTGAGTGATAGTAAGTGCTCGTTTTTATACTAGGCGATTGTGGATGCCCAGCCCTTGTGCGTGACGTCATCCAAGTTAGTTGGTCTCACATCTGAAGTACAGAAAGGCACACCAGATTTCACAATTGCAAGCTTCCGGGTCCTCTCATCCACCTAAGAACCAATAAACTCCTGGACTTGAGTAAAAGGAAAGACAGACTGCCACTAGCATAACAACATATAAACAACTTAGAAAAAGTGCACATCAGAATGGATACACAGTATTTTCTTTTACTGGCAGGTTGCAATTAGAAGAATTGATCTGGATAGTTTCTACAAAATAACCACAGACACATAAATATCCAAAGAACAGGCCTACGCGCTTCGTGGTTTGTAAACCACTTCCTCAGGGGAATCTGGGTATTGTTTTTACCTCCCTACTTCAGTCCTGCCAAGATTTTTTCCTCCATATAATGCCTTTACTTTTCTTCACGTTATTTCTCTTCTCTCTACCGCAATGGTTTTTTTTTTCATTTACTTTCTTTACTTTTTTATTTGGATAGAACATTATCTTTTTAAAATGGGAACATTTAAATTTCAAATATTGTGCTTAAAGTCTAAATCAGTACCTCCAAAGAAAATGAAAAGCTAAATGAAATTTTATTATAAGATGATGGATAAAAATCATCCTTAGGATGAATAGAGATCACAGTAAGGGAGCTGATATAATTGAGACATTGTTCTTAAAATGATTTAATAGACGACAGGCCTATGCAGTTGTCGTGCTTCCATACAAGTTAGTTAAGACATTTGGAGCCCTCAATTAGTCAGAGGGCTAAAGCTGAGGACGGGGACTGGGTAAAAGTGGGGGAGATGTAGATTAGGTTTCCATGGTGAAAAATTCAACCATCATTTACCCGCAGAGTTGAAGTGAGCTCTGTAAATTCTAGAGCAGTTTCTTTATGCAAGCTTTGTAATAATATCTGTGAGCGATCCCTATTTAGCAAGTTTAATGGTGGAAAATTGCCAATAAATCTTCAACTAACTTTGCTTTATAGAAAGAGGTCAGAAGTTCTAAGGATGCATATAAGCCTCAGAAGATGATATAATGTAAACTTTTGTAAACTTTTCAAATCCCTTTTTAGCATTGTAGTACTAGAAACATCAGATAGATAAAGACAGATCTGAGAAAAGAGGAGGCGGTGATTCTAAGAAAAGGTTTTGTGATTCTGTAAATACAACTTTTTTATACCTATGTTATCAACACACAGACGAAAATAACCAGTTTTCATCACAACAAATAAAAACCTGTTAATGAATCATCTTGCTTGATTCTTCTGGACATACTTAAACCTAGATCTGCATGAAAAGTCAAATGTTGTGTTTACTTGTGTTTTCGGGAGCACTCCCATTTTTTCGGAAATATCTGTTGACTTATTCATCAGTTTCTACACTTCCTACTCTGTGAAAAGGCAGAGCTTTTGGGTACACAGAGTTGGCTAAGGACTAGTTGTCAACAATATAATGAATAGACTGATATCACAGTTTTCCCATCTGTTTGCACCCAATGGCTCAGAACTAGGCAGTTACTTGCCATTATTTGCCATTACTTGTCAACTTGTTTGGGAATAACTGGCAATTGAGAAAAAAACAACAACAGATTAAATGGATTGTTGACTTGACTGTGTTTAGGAGGCCTCATGGTAGTACATTTCTATATGCATGTAAAACATAAAATCCTAACTATCTGTACCATTTTGTTAGCATAGTTTGTTTTTGGTTTTATTTAAGGTAAACGTATGCTTTTCATATGCAGCAGCACCACCACTGCTATGTGGAGCTGCCACTCTTGTGTCCCTCCACCTCTCAGGCCTCTTTCAAAATGACACTTTCATAGGCTGCAGGCCAGACCATGCAGATTACAATCAGACCATTTCAGGGACAAATCTCCCTCTTTCCCTCTGAGCATAAAATCTTGAATGTAAACAGCACCACCACAGTCATTTTTCTTTGTTTGAAAGAGGAAGAAAATATGGAAAGTGGAGAGAATTGCTTGCAGTCTATTACTTATTAATTATTTATTTGTAAAGGTTAAAACAACTGAAGCCACTTGCAAGGTATATACAATGATGTTAAGTCAGTTTGGAATAGTACCAAATGTGTCTGCAGAGGCTTCTCAACAGAGTTGTCTTTGATGTGTCGATTCCCCTTGTCGTGTTCTCTCTTTGTGCTTACTTCTGCTGGAGCTGCCACTCAACTGCAACTGCTTGTGAATTGGCAAATATTCCATAAAGCCAACTCAAGTTTTGTAGTTCATTTCATGAATTTTAATACTCTCAGCCCTGTGGGCAGGAGGCAAGGATGCCCATCAAGATGCTCCACCTCATAGGGATGGGAGTGAGGGGGAGGCATGGCTTGGAATGCATGCATCCCATAGAGTTTTTTTTTTTAATGATATTTACCCCAACGTTTCCCCTGTGCAGGAGATGGGGAGAAGAGGGGGCAATATACCTCCCAAGGTGTATTTTATCACCCTGCAATATTCACATGGTAGGGAAAAGGGGGACAATTGTCAGCCCCTGCATTATTATTTGTTTATGTTTTGCTATATTGCACTGGGCTTTAGGAGTTGTTGTTGACTTCACACTCCCTTGCCTTAAAATCTCAAAAAGTGTAACATTTAAATGCATTTGCAAATTAGCATATTAGTAATTCAGCAAGTTTTTGTGAGAGCACCCACAGAATCTGTGTGGTTCACTGTTCTATAACTATTTGTGGGTGTACAGACACTATTTTGTTTTGTGGGATTATCTTTTTGGGACATTTCGGGGTCTGTCCTTTTTGTTTTTAGCGGCACCATAAGGAGGCGTTTGATATTTCTTGCTGATATTGTGCTTCACTTATCAAGATGTATTCATGGTTTTTACAAAGTTGTTTTCAAAACTAGTTTTTAAGAATGAGAAGCAGTGAATCATCATCGTTATTTTTACAGATCTACACTAATAACAGATTTTCCTTTGCATCAAAACACACAGTAATGGGGTCGTTTGAGCTGACCTTTGGCTCTTAAGTTACTTTATAGATATGTTCTTAAATTTTGTCCTTGTCTGATCATTATTTGACTTAAAAGAATTTGTAGTGCATTCAATCTGTCTTTCCAAAGGGATGGAAGTTCTGAATTTTTATAACAAGGTCAATGCATTACTCCAAAATAGCATTATTGTTCATTAATGCGTTAACATCATTATTTCCATTAGTTTCTGTTAACAGTTTGTTTAATTCCTCTGTTTTCCCAAATATTATCATGTTCTTAAATTGGATATATATATATATATATAGTGTATATCTGTTGTTTCACAAAGAACATGCCAACTGTCAAATAGAATTGCAGTGTCATAAGTAGCCTATGTTCATTAAAAATGTCATATCTCTACATTCTCCTTACTTTGCTTGAAAGTAGTACAACTAGTGGGTGTCATGGATGTGCGCAGGGTCAGTTGATTTTCTGTTATATTGTTTTAATAAGTGATTGTGCCCTATTTTTGTACTGCTTTGCAGCATTTTTTGGACACTTGGTATTTTGTTATTTCATTTTATTATTTTATATTTTAAATCTGTCCTTTTTTGATTGGCTGCCTTACAATTTCTTTTTTGCCCAACTAGTAGGCAGGTAAGAAATTAGTAAGAAATAAGTCAAATGTTGTTTTGAGAACATTGGTACAAGTAGTGCAGTCTAATTTAAGTTAAGTAATTCTTAATGCATCCAAGCATTGAAGCAGCACAAGCAAAACACCATAGCACAGTTGTCTACTTCATGAATTTATTTCTTATTTAATCTGATGTTTCACAGTAGGGCATTCATTTCCATAGTTTTCCTACAGGGTAAGAGAAATAAAATGTAAAAATGTCGTAGGAATGTGAGTCCAGATATACAACCAACCAACCTACAACATGTATAATAAAGAGTTGAAAAATAACATTAATTAATACTAGAAATAAAAACAGTAAAAGTAATTACAGATTAGCAATAAGTGTGCATATATAAACACAAATGGAAACCCTTCTATCCTTTTCACTTCCAGCTGCCATGCCTAACAGACAGACTTAGATCACAATATTATTACAGAAAATATATGGCATCAAGGGGTGGCAAGATAAAATTCAGACTGTAAAGCCCATCTTCTACCTTAAAATACTTAAAGAAAAATAAATGTTATAGAGCACCAGCATTGAAAGAGTTAAAAAAACACTTATTAGCAATAAAAATAAACATTTATTTATTGTTTACTACATTACTAACTAATATCTAAACACTGAGTAGTGACACTTGTAAGTGATCTGATATCAATTTTTAATTTTACATCTTTATTTTTAACCTTTCTTAAAAAGCCAGTGACCTAATCTGTTCATCATCCCAAACACTATACACTTACTCTAATTTAACACTAACATATAACTGTACCTAACACTTTTACTTTTCACTAACAGTACCTCAACACTACTCCTTTTTTTAATCATCTAACCCTTAGATATAATCACTAAGATGTTTGATAAAATCATTTGAGTGCTAGTTGGCTTTGAGACACCAAAACAAAGACATTTTTAAAAAAATCCATAATCTCAGACATAGAAAGACACGAAAAACATTTAAAAATTGCCCCAAGCACAGCAACTATAGAAAATAAAATCAAAGAAATTTTGAACTACTACCACAAAAAAAACATTATCTAGTATTTCATTGGTAAACTGAAAACCTTTTCAGTTCAAGGAAAGAATGCGGAAATAGTTGAATGGGAAATAATTAAAAACATGTCCCATCTTACCATGTAACTTCAAAAATTAAAAGTTTGTCTAGACCTCTAGCACTCCCATATGCATTTGTCCTTTTCCACACTGCTTCCTCACTGCTTTCTCACTGCTTTCAAGCCAGACCATGGAGAAGGTGGGGATTAAATGTAAAAATGCAAAAGAAATGTGCTCCAATACCATTTAGCCCTATCAGTACAGGTATCCTAAGAAAACGTGCAATAATTATTTTTTTCATATTTTAGCATAGGTTTTTACATATTAGTAATGCTAATAATAATTAAAATCCTTCTTTGATTTAAAAAAGGGCTTACTTGTACTGAAAATCAACATCTAATTCTGTGTCTTTTTCTCCAGAGGAAGCCAAGAGGCGAAACGCGTAGAGAGAAACTTTATTTAACCGTTTTTAATTTCCTTTTATTATTGATCACTTACCTTTACACCGGACCAACCAGTGCACTCTGTGAGGACCAAGAGACTTTCCGAACTGTTCTACAGGGTTATTGCCTTTGCGCTTAACCCAAATTGTAAGTGCAATTCGTTTTTTGTGTCTCCCAATTCAGATGTATTATCACCATTGTGGTCTGTTTTACCATTTTTAGAATTTTATGAAGAATAAAAGAAGTTTTATAAAGAACCATCAGATGGGCCTGAAATTTCTATTTAAAGTACTAGTGGGACTTACACGTTTTACTCTTGTAGTTACACAATTAACAGTATTACACTATTTTGATTTTTCAATGACTTATGATTGTTTAAATAGGAAACAAAATGTTTTGGTGCCTATTTTGAAATTGCTGCCAAAATGCAAAACTCTGAGACGTCACTTCTGATAGTAATCATAGTTATCCTTTATAAATGGAGGTAGTAGCTAATTGAACTCCTAAAGGACGCATGGATGCGGAAAAGCACACATCTCCACCTGGATTCGGGTCTCCCTCTTCTATGCGGCAGCTGTTGCCAGGAGGTGGAGGAAGGTCTCCCCCTTCTCCATGGCGGCTGGTTAGGCAGTGGTGGAGGGAGGTCTCTATCTTCTTTGCAGCAGCTCCTCCTGGTTATTGGTGGGAAGTTTCCCCCTTCTCCGTGGAAGAAGCACTGAAGGGGATCTCCCCCTTCTCCTTGGTGGCCGAAGAAGCTGTAGTGAGGTAGAAGGGGGTCTCCCCCTTCTCTGTGGCGGCAGGTACATGATAATTTTATTTTTATTTAATATTTGACAAAATACGCATAGAGACTTTCAAGCAAAAGGAATGTGTTTAATAACCGTATAGTTTCCAATTCTTTTTGAACTGTTGATGTGCATCAGAATAGCGTCTGCTGTTGCCTGTGATGGTTTTTCAAAACTCAGCTTCAACAAAGCATTACACAATCTGTGGTTTAATTATGATTTTATATTATATCCTTTATTAGTATTCTATGTAGGGATGTCAATTCAGCATTTTCACCATGTTTGTATTAATCTTGTAATATTACATAGTCCCAATCTTCTGCAATTTTTGTTTGCCAAATCACAGGAAAAATAATCCTCTGCGAAATTTAGCAAAGGACGGATTTGTGAACTAAACGTTAATCCTATATAGCTTTTTTATAGGTATAAACATGTCAAGGATCTGCTGAATAAACATTTTTGGCACCTAACCGTGTTGTACGTTTCAACAGTCCAATTCAGATATTACTTTACTTGAGATAAACATTATGTCACACTCAAATGGAGAAAAATAATGAGGTGGATTTTTAAACAAAACACCAAAGCCTCAACAGTTACATTTTGTAGCATTATTAAATAGTGTGACATTTAGAGAAATGGGATTTAAAGAATATTATTTACAAAAAAAGCGAAACATGAAAGGACTCCATGGAAGTGGAAGAACTTAACTTTACTAACATTTGCATTTCCTTGGAATCAGTTGAGTAATAAACCAGAGCAACCTAAACGTATTAGTTCAATTCTCTTTTTTTAAACTATCTGTTATTTTCCTTTATTTTTTATAAAAGAAATAACTAGACTTGGGCACCAGGGGGCTCTTCGTGTTCGTCTTCGTGCTCGTCTTCGGGGAAAAAAAAATCTTCGTATTCCGCGAATATTCGCCCGTTCCTGTCTTCTCTTCGGGCGAATATTCGCGGACATTCTTCGTGCTCGTTTAATCTTCGTTTTCCTCCTGGTTGCCTAGCAGGGGTTAATACGGGGTTAATAACACATCACAGCAGCAGCAGCTGCCGTGAAGGTACGTGTGTGCAGCTCTATTGGTCGTTTCGGCAGGGGGCTGGTCTGGCATCAACGAGTGAATTGCAGAACTGCAGAATGCACTTCATTCGTTGATGGCAGGCGAGCCCCCTGCCGAAACGACCAATAGAGTTGCACACACATACCGAGGTGTACTGTCCATAGATGTTTAATAAAAGAATAGGGAATATTTTACATTTTTAAATTGATTTTGGACCACTTTACATGCCTAACATTTGCTACCTATTTACAATGGCATACTTTGCAACAACCCAACTTACTTATTGGACAGGACTGGAAAATAGCAGGACTGTCCACCAAAATCTTGGGTGTGTTGGCAGGTATGCTGATGGAAAAATGTTGGACAAGAACTAAAAAATAGCTTAGGGTTAATGTACGGTTATGTTTAAGATTAGTAGCAGTGCACTGGTTTGGTTAAAGATGGATTATGTCTAAATAATAATAATTTAATTTTAATGTTTTTTTAAAAAAAAAAAATAGGGGTTTATTTAAATGTATTTTAAAGTTAGATTTATTATTTAGTACTTGATTATATTTATTAAATGTTTATAGTAGCGTTACCTACCAAGCTATAACTACCTATGTGTATTTGCATTTTGCATACCTAGTTTAGCTAAATTAGATGGGACAGGACTGGAAAAAAGCAGGACTGTCCCTGAAAAAGTTGGGTCTGTTGGCAGGTATGTGGATGGAAAAATGTTATAGGGTGAAGTGTGAGTTATAGTGTTAATGTAATGCTATTAGTGAGTGAAGGCCAGGGCAAATAACAAGGAAAAGGTCCTTGTGTTTTGTGCATTGTAAGTGTGTGTGTATGTGTGTTATGTGTGATGTCACTGTGTGTTATATGTGTTATATGTGTTATTGTGTGTGTTATGTTTGGTTGGTTGTGTATCAGAAGGAAAATAATGAAATGGAAAAGGAAATGGGAAAGGCAAATGAGTGGGCAATTGGCGACCCGCTCACCTGTTTCACCCCAGGGCAAAGCACCCAAACACTGTCAGTCTTAGACGTTTGGCAGCAGACTTCCAGAGCTCAGACACAAGGCCCTAGCGTAAGCTGGCCACTCCGGCGGAGGTAGCAGGCGTTGCCACACCGCAAACAGAGGCAGCCAGGGGGGAGAAACTGCCCTTACCATTAGGGACATTTTGGGCATGACTCTAGCCAGGAAGCGAACTGGCAGAGAAGAGATGCTGGCACCACCACCAGCAGCAGCATTGAAAAGGCGAATGAGTGGGCAATTGGCGACCCACTCACCTGTTTCACCCCAAGGCCAAACACCCAAACACTGTCAGTCTTAGACGTTTGGCAGCAGACTTCCAGAGCTCAGACACAAGGCCCTAGCGTAAGCTGGCCACTCCGGCGGAGGTAGCAGGCGTTGCCACACCGCAGACAGAGGCAGCCAGGGGGGAGAAACTGCCCTTACCATTAGGGACATTTGATTCATGACACTAGCCAGGAAGCGAACTGGCATCGAAGAGACACTGGCACCACCAGCAGCAGCAGCAGCAGCAGAATTGGGAAAGGCGAATGAGTGGGCAATTGGCGACCCACTCACCTGTTTCACCCCAGGGCAAAGCACCCAAACACTGTCAGTCTTAAACGTTTGGCAGCAGACTTCCAGAGCTCAGACACAAGGCCCTAGCGTAAGCTGGCCACTCCGGCGGAGGTAGCAGGCGTTGCCACACCGCAGACAGAGGCAGCCAGGGGGGAGAAACTGCCCTTACCATTAGGGACATTTGATTCATGACACTAGCCAGGAAGCGAACTGGCAGAGAAGAGACACTGGCACCACCACCAGCAGCAGCAGCAGAATTGGGAAAGGCGAATGAGTGGGCAATTGGCGACCCACTCACCTGTTTCACCCCAGGGCAAAGCACCCAAACACTGTCAGTCTTAGACGTTTGGCAGCAGACTTCCAGAGCTCAGACACAAGGCCCTAGCGTAAGCTGGCCACTCCGGCGGAGGTAGCAGGCGTTGCCACACCGCAGACAGAGGCAGCCAGGGGGGAGAAACTGCCCTTACAATTAGGGACATTTTGGGCATGACTCTAGCCAGGAAGCGAACTGGCAGAGAAGAGATGCTGGCACCACCACCACCACCACCACCAGCAGCAGCATTGAAAAATTGGAAAGGCGAATGAGTGGGCAATTGGCGACCCACTCACCTGTTTCACCCCAGGGCAAAGCACCCAAACACTGTCAGTCTTAGACGTTTGGCAGCAGACTTCCAGAGCTCAGACACTAGGCCCTAGCGTAAGCTGGCCACTCTGGCGGAGGTAGCAGGCGTTGCCACACCGCAGACAGAGGCAGCCAGGGGGGAGAAACTGCCCTTACCATTAGGGACATTTGATTCATGACACTAGCCAGGAAGCGAACTGGCATCGAAGAGACACTGGCACCACCAGCAGCAGCAGCAGCAGCAGAATTGGGAAAGGCGAATGAGTGGGCAATTGGCGACCCACTCACCTGTTTCACCCCAGGGCAAAGCACCCAAACACTGTCAGTCTTAGACGTTTGGCAGCAGACTTCCAGAGCTCAGACACTAGGCCCTAGCGTAAGCTGGCCACTCCGGCGGAGGTAGCAGGCGTTGCCACACCGCAGACAGAGGCAGCCAGGGGGGAGAAACTGCCCTTACCATTAGGGACATTTGATTCATGACACTAGCCAGGAAGCGAACTGGCATCGAAGAGACACTGGCACCACCAGCAGCAGCAGCAGCAGAATTGGGAAAGGCGAATGAGTGGGCAATTGGCGACCCACTCACCTGTTTCACCCCAGGGCAAAGCACCCAAACACTGTCAGTCTTAGACGTTTGGCAGCAGACTTCCAGAGCTCAGACACTAGGCCCTAGCGTAAGCTGGCCACTCCGGCGGAGGTAGCAGGCGTTGCCACACCGCAGACAGAGGCAGCCAGGGGGGAGAAACTGCCCTTACCATTAGGGACATTTGATTCATGACACTAGCCAGGAAGCGAACTGGCATCGAAGAGACACTGGCACCACCAGCAGCAGCAGCAGCAGCAGAATTTTGAAAGGCGAATGAGTGGGCAATTGGCGACCCACTCACCTGTTTCACCCCAGGGCAAAGCACCCAAACACTGTCAGTCTTAGACGTTTGGCAGCAGACTTCCAGAGCTCAGACACTAGGCCCTAGCGTAAGCTGGCCACTCCGGCGGAGGTAGCAGGCGTTGCCACACCGCAGACAGACGCAGCCAGAGGGGAGAAACTGCCCTTACCACTAGGGACATTTTGGGCATGACTCTAGCCAGGAAGCGAACTGGCAGAGAAGAGATGCTGGCACCACCACCACCACCAGCAGCAGCATTGAAAAATGGGAAAGGCGAATGAGTGGGCAATTGGCGACCCACTCACCTGTTTCACCCCAGGGCAAAGCACCCAAACACTGTCAGTCTTAGACGTTTGGCAGCAGACTTCCAGAGCTCAGACACTAGGCCCTAGCGTAAGCTGGCCACTCCGGCGGAGGTAGCAGGCGTTGCCACACCGCAGACAGACGCAGCCAGAGGGGAGAAACTGCCCTTACCACTAGGGACATTTTGGGCATGACTCTAGCCAGGAAGCGAACTGGCAGAGAAGAGATGCTGGCACCACCACCAGCAGCAGCATTGAAAAGGCGAATGAGTGGGCAATTGGCGACCCACTCACCTGTTTCACCCCAGGGCAAAGCATCCAAACACTGTCAGTCCTTGGCGTTTGGGAGCGGACTTCCAGAGCTCAGACACAAGGCCCTAGCGTAAGCTGGCTACATTGGCGGAGGTAGCAGGCGTTGCCACACCGCAGCAAGTGCAACCAGGGGGGAGAAACTGCCCTTACCATAAGGGACAATTAAGGCATGACACTAGCCAGGAAGCGAACTGGCAGAGAAGAGATGCTGGCACCACCAGCAGCAGCAGCAGCAGCAGCAGCAGCAGCATTGGAAAAGGCAAATGAGTGGGCAATTGACGACCCGCTCACCTGTTTCACCCCAGGGCAAAGCATCCAAAGACTGTCAGTCCTTGGCGTTTGGGAGCGGACTTCCAGAACTCAGACACAAGGCCCTAGCGTAAGCTGGCTACATTGGCGGAGGTAGCAGGCGTTGCCACACCGCAGCAAGTGCAACCAGGGGGGAGAAACTGCCCTTACCATAAGGGACAATTAAGGCATGACACTAGCCAGGAAGCGAACTGGCAGAGAAGAGATGCTGGCACCACCAGCAGCAGCAGCAGCAGCAGCAGCAGCATTGGAAAAGGCAAATGAGTGGGCAATTGACGACCCGCTCACCTGTTTCACCCCAGGGCAAAGCATCCAAAGACTGTCAGTCCTTGGCGTTTGGGAGCGGACTTCCAGAACTCAGACACAAGGCCCTAGCGTAAGCTGGCTACATTGGCGGAGGTAGCAGGCGTTGCCACACCGCAGCAAGTGCAACCAGGGGGGAGAAACTGCCCTTACCATAAGGGACAATTAAGGCATGACACTAGCCAGGAAGCGAACTGGCAGAGAAGAGATGCTGGCACCACCAGCAGCAGCAGCAGCAGCAGCAGCATTGGAAAAGGCAAATGAGTGGGCAATTGACGACCCGCTCACCTGTTTCACCCCAGGGCAAAGCATCCAAAGACTGTCAGTCCTTGGCGTTTGGGAGCGGACTTCCAGAACTCAGACACAAGGCCCTAGCGTAAGCTGGCTACATTGGCGGAGGTAGCAGGCGTTGCCACACCGCAGCAAGTGCAACCAGGGGGGAGAAACTGCCCTTACCATAAGGGACAATTAAGGCATGACACTAGCCAGGAAGCGAACTGGCAGAGAAGAGACACTGGCACCACCACCAGCAGCAGCATTGGAAAAGGCGAATGAGTGGGCAATTGACGACCCGCTCACCTGTTTCACCCCAGGGCAAAGCATCCAAAGACTGTCAGTCCTTGGCGTTTGGGAGCGGACTTCCAGAACTCAGACACAAGGCCCTAGCGTAAGCTGGCTACATTGGCGGAGGTAGCAGGCGTTGCCACACCGCAGCAAGTGCAACCAGGGGGGAGAAACTGCCCTTACCATAAGGGACATTTGAGGCATGACACTAGCCAGGAAGCGAACTGGCAGAGAAGAGACACTGGCACCACCACCAGCAGCAGCATTGGAAAAGGCGAATGAGTGGGCAATTGACGACCCGCTCACCTGTTTCACCCCAGGGCAAAGCATCCAAAGACTGTCAGTCCTTGGCGTTTGGGAGCGGACTTCCAGAACTCAGACACAAGGCCCTAGCGTAAGCTGGCTACATTGGCGGAGGTAGCAGGCGTTGCCACACCGCAGCAAGTGCAACCAGGGGGGAGAAACTGCCCTTACCATAAGGGACATTTGAGGCATGACACTAGCCAGGAAGCCAACTGGCAGAGAAGAGACACTGGCACCACCACCAGCAGCAGCATTGGAAAAGGCGAATGAGTGGGCAATTGACGACCCGCTCACCTGTTTCACCCCAGGGCAAAGCATCCAAAGACTGTCAGTCCTTGGCGTTTGGGAGCGGACTTCCAGAACTCAGACACAAGGCCCTAGCGTAAGCTGGCTACACCGGCGGAGGTAGCAGGCGTTGCCACACCGCAGCAAGTGCAACCAGGGGGGAGAAACTACCCTCACCATCAGGGACATTCGAGGCATGACACTAGCCAGGAAGCGAACTGGCATTGAAGAGAGACACTGGCACCACCACCAGCAGCAGCAGAATTGGGAAAGGCGAATGAGTGGGCAATTGACGACCCGCTCACCTGTTTCACCCCAGGGCAAAGCATCCAAACACTGTCAGTCCTTGGCGTTTGGGAGCGGACTTCCAGAGCTCAGACACAAGGCCCTAGCGTAAGCTGGCTACATTGGCGGAGGTAGCAGGCGTTGCCACACCGCAGCAAGTGCAACCAGGGGGGAGAAACTACCCTCACCATCAGGGACATTCGAGGCATGACACTAGCCAGGAAGCGAACTGGCATTGAAGAGAGACACTGGCACCACCACCAGCAGCAGCAGAATTGGGAAAGGCGAATGAGTGGGCAATTGACGACCCGCTCACCTGTTTCACCCCAGGGCAAAGCATCCAAGCACTGTCAGTCCTTGGCGTTTGGGAGCAGACCTACAGAACTCAGACACAAGGCCCTAGCGTAAGCTGGCTACACCGGCGGAGGTAGCAGGCGTTGCCACACCGCAGCAAGTGCAACCAGGGGGGAGAAACTACCCTTACCATCAGGGACATTCGAGG
This sequence comes from Spea bombifrons, assembly GCF_027358695.1. Lineage (NCBI taxonomy): Eukaryota > Metazoa > Chordata > Amphibia > Anura > Pelobatidae > Spea > Spea bombifrons. The sequence goes on from NC_071089.1 coordinate 66,158,452, forward strand.
CATGACACTAGCCAGGAAGCGAACTGGCATTGAAGAGAGACACTGGCACCACCACCAGCAGCAGCAGAATTGGGAAAGGCGAATGAGTGGGCAATTGACGACCCGCTCACCTGTTTCACCCCAGGGCAAAGCATCCAAGCACTGTCAGTCCTTGGCGTTTGGGAGCAGACCTACAGAACTCAGACACAAGGCCCTAGCATAAGCTAGCTACACCGGCGGAGGTAGCAGGCGTTGCCACACCGCAGCAAGTGCAACCAGGGGGGAGAAACTACCCTTTCCATTAGGGACATCTGAGGCATGATTTCAGCCAGGAAGCGAACTGGCAAAAGATACTGGCACCACCACCAGCAGCAGCGTTGGAAACGGAAAAAGGTGAATGAGTGGGCAATTGACGACCCACTCACCTGTTTCACCCCAGGGCAAAGCATCCAAAGACTGTCAGTCCTAGGCGTTTGGGAGCGGACTTACAGAGCTCAGACACTAGGCCCTAGCGTAAATTGGCTACACCAGCGGAGGTAGCAGGCATTGCCACACCGCAGCAAGTGCAACCAGGGGGAGAAACTACCTTAAACATTAGAGAGAAAAAATTTAACTTTCCAAGCTAAGAGCTGGGTAACCCAATTTGGGCAGATTGAATTTAAGAAAGGCAATCTGCTCCATCAGATGAGGTGCCATGCGTGAGCGCTGTGGACTCAGTATGTTTCCAGTCATAGAAAACACGCGCTCACTTTGAACAGTGGTTGGCGGACATGATAGAAGCTGCTGCGCAACCCATGAGAGTGCAGGCCACACACTCTTCTTTTCATCCCAGTAGCTAAGAGGATCAACATTAGGAGCAGAAGGAACTTCACAGAGGTAAAGTTTGACCATTTCAGCAGCACTACTCTCCTTTCTGCTGCTAGCTCTGTCAGATGGTCCAACTATACTGCCAAGTGCCTCTTCCCAAAACGCAGCTGCTCCACTCAGCTGTGTTGTGCTGCTTGTGGCACTGCTGCTGATGCTGCTGCTAGGGGTAGCAGACCACATCATCTCTTCCTCCTCCTGCACCTCACCCTCCTCGGACAGCATTCCCATTTTACGCTGCCAGTCACGCACCTTGTTGACCAATTGCTCCCGGTAGCTACTGAGAACATTGAATTTCAAAGCTAGCTTTCCCTTAATTCTTGGATCACAAAGGCACGCTAGCATCATTTCGGGACTCTCTTCCATTCGCTTGCGAAGGTGTACTTTTAGCAGATCCTTCAGCTTCCTGACTATGGCTGCTACGTCAGGATGTAGAGTGCCACCTTGAACAGCCTCACGGTTTCCAAGGAACACATCCATCTTGCTGCCTAGATGGGAGAACACTGGGATTACCTGGGCCAGACTGGCAGTGTTTGAGCTTAAATTTTCTGTGGCATCCCTGAATGGTTTAAGGACTGCCACTAGCTGGGCGATCACTGTCCAATCCTCCCTATTCAATGGAGAGGTAATCCCTATATTGTGCTCTGAGGCAAGATTATGGATTGCCCTCTGCTGCTCCAAAATCCTCTCTAGCATGTCTAACGTGGAGTTCCACCGTGTACTGACATCCTGACGTAGGCAGTGTACGGGAAGACCTGACCTCTCTTGCTCTTCCCTCAAAAGTTGGCTAGCCTTAACACTATGGTGAAAGTGCCCAGCGATCTTTCTGCAGCGGGACAGAACTACTGCTGCCACATTAGTTCCTTCTGACATTGCTGCCTTCACTACAAGATGGATGATGTGGGCTGCACAGCGCACACCAACAATATGACCATCTCGCAGCGCTTTCACCATATTGGCACCTCCGTCAGTTACCACAAAACCAACTTCAACATTGGTGCCCGCCTCTGCTCCCACCCAAAGGCTAAACATTTTCCTAATCGCATGCAGAATATTTTGGGAAGTGTGCTTTTCATCCATCACTTCTGCATGGAGAAGGAATGATCGGTAGCCTGCTGCAGCAACTTCCTTAGACACACCGGGCTGCCACCAGTGTGCTGTCAAAGAAAGAAAGGCATGCTGGGCGCTAGGTGCACTCCACAAATCTGTAGTGAAATGAACACACTGACCAGCAGCCTTGGAAAGCTCCTCTTTCACTGCTGCAACACAGGACCGATACAGCGAGGGGACAATGTTCCTGCTGAAAGTGGAACGTGACGGAACTGTGTATTGTGGAGCCACAGCCGCCATCAATTGTTTGAAAGGCTCCCCTTCAATCATGGAGAAGGATGCCCCTCCAACAGCAATGAACTGACCAATAAGTCGCGTTACTTTATTGGCCTGCTGTTTGGGCATCGTTCTCTTGGAGTGGAATGCCCCAAATTCTTCCAGGGTGGGCTGGGCATGCAGTGCTCCAACCTGCCTTGGTCTCTGGCTGCCAGCACTAGTTGCTGCTGCTGCTGCTGCTGCTATTGGCTCAGAAGAAGAAGCTGTTGGGGTTTTTCCACGGCCACCAGCTATGCTGCCTGCACTAAGTTTTACCTCTGCATCTTTCCCCAATAGCACAGCGTTGTGTTGAGTGCTGAGGTGATGCTTCATGCTAGCACTGGTAAAATGGCCAGACACTTTCCCTCTGCTTATTAGCTTCCCACAATGTTTGCACTTTCCATAGCGCCCTTCTTCAACATTTTCAAAGTGCTCCCAAATTGGGGCGCGCATAGCCTTGGAGTGTGCCTTGGGTGCTGCTCTTACTGCTCGGGGTGGATGAACAGAGGCAGAACTAGTGGTGGTGGGACTGGTGGTAACAGTACTGGCCATAGTGGGACTGCTAATTGCTTTAGATTTGCTAGGTTTTGCTGCTGCTGCTGGTGGTGGTGATGGTGATGATCGTAGCGGAGAAGGTGGAGGCTCAGGGGAAAATTGTGCACTAGTCATTTGGACACTGCTCCCTGAGGAATCTGATTCCTGACCACTCATCTCCTCTACTTCCTCTGGCTCATAGTCTAGCTCTTCATTAGCCAGATCGAATGGAATTCCTGCAAGGCTGGAGCTAAGACTGATATCGTCGTGAGACTCGTGACTAGTAGTAGTGCGAGCAGGAAGAATAGACTCTGCACTTGGCCTCTCAGTCTCAGGCTCCTCTGCTACCTCGCTAGGTGGAGTTCCACTATGTGTAGCCCTCTCTCTAACTGTCTTTACAAAAATTTTGTAAGGACTTGGTGGCTTGCTAGAGGTACTAGGAGGACATGGCGTGGCGGTACCAGTGGGAACAGTAGGCGCAGCACTAGTGGTGGTAGAGGCGGTAGAGGTGGGGGTGGTGGTGGTGGTTTTCCCTACAAAGGAATGAGATCGCTTTGGTTTGGGACCCCTCTGAGTCTTGCTGCTAATTTGGCTCTGCTTGGTACCTTGCATGCTGCTGGTGGATGGGGAAGATGCTGCTTGGGGCAAAAGGCACTTCTTTTTAGTCACTGGGCTGGTACTACTTGTGCTACCCTTTAACTTTGAACGTGCTTCTGGTGCTTTAGGCTTTCCGTAAAAAACCATAGAGCTTGTGGGCCTAGCCGCACTACTACTGCCTGCTTTTGGTGCCTTTCCTTTACTTGATGATCCTTCAAGCAATGCTTCCCCAAATGATAAGCGAGAGCTTGGCCTACTTGGCCGACTAGACTGACGCAAAGGCTGCATCTTAGAACTGGTGGTGGTGCTGGTGGTGGTGCTGGTGGTGGTGGTGGTAGATGGAGCTTGTCCCTCCTTAGTCCCAAAAGGAGGATCCATTTCAAATTTTGTGTTGTGTGTGTAGTGTAGTGTAGTGTAGTGTAGTGTAGTGTTTAAAAAACTATAAAAAAAAAATAAAAAAATAAAAATAAAAAAAAGGAAAAACGAATTAAAGACAAAAAAATTAGAGGAAGCTCTCTTCAGTGCTACTGCTTAAAAAGTAAAACTATGCACTACTGCACTGTGCTGTGTGCAATCTGCCAAAATCCTAAAGTTATTTAAATTATTAACTCAAGATTAACTATTTAATAACTAGCAGTATTTTATTTTTAATTTGAATTTACACGGGCCTAAGAGCTTAGCCTACTACTATGCTAGCCTAAAGCTATATTTCCTTACTATAAGTCTACCTCTAGGCAGACGCTCTCAAACCCACTAAGCTAAAGTGAGGTTAAATCAGATTCAGTATATGATTTATTAATTAATATTAAGTTATATAATATTAATAGATTAGAACTAATTTACTTATATATTATGTATTATAGATAGAAGAATATAGATTATGAATTAGAATTTAGAATTAGAATTACTTATATTATAGATTATGAATTAGAATATTATTATTTATAATATATTATAGATTAAGATTAAAGAAGATTAGAATTATTTTAGTACTACAGCTAGTAGCTTGAAGCTTTGCTTAGTACAGCTCGTCACAGTCAATTTTTCTTGAAAAGAATTAGAAATAAAATAAAATGTCACAGCAAAACAGTTATCTTCACTGCTTGCTGCACTCACTAGCCCAACAAGTTCACTTCACTGATGGACTGAGGTGAGCAAAACACTAAGGGTACTTTTAATAAAATTGAAATAAAATGTAAAATAAATGAGAAAATCTTTGCAAAACAGTTAACGTCACTGCTTGCTGATCAAAAAAAAACACAGCACTTATGCGGCTGCACTCACTAGCCCAACAAGTTCACTTCACTGATGGACTGAGGTGAGCAAAACAAATGAAATAAAATGAAAGATTAATTAAGAAAAATTGACTTGGTCTCTTACTGTTGCTAAAACAAAGCACAAACTATAGAGCTGCAGCACCAGTACTAATAAGATTAGCTGAACTATACGCTAGTAGTAATTAATTAATATTATTACTTTTATTTATAGCTAATTTAATTAACTATTAAGATAAGAAAGAATTAGAGAATTATTGATATTACTGATTTTAGATTAGACACTAGTAGATGTTCTGAATGTCTACAGTACACTCTACACTAGTATACTATTACTAACTATAACTGACAAATATATATATTTTATAATGAATTCAATTATTAATTATATTAATTAATATTACTGATTTTAAATTAGACACTAGTAGATGAATGTCTACAGTACACTCTACACTAGTATACTATAGTATATATATATATATGACTGACAAATATATATATATATATAATATTATAATGAACTATTAAATTATAGATTCTATTAAATTGTAATTTATAAATTCTATTTAATTTATTTAAGCAGGACAGGCAATAGGCACTAGTGCCAGCCCAGGGCAAGGGCACCCCAGTGCCACTGAGGCACTGGGTGCACTGTCAACTCAACAGCACTTACACTAAAGTTGATGACAAATTAATTTTAAAAAAATTAAATTAATCAAATTATTATTAAATATATTAATTAAGTAGCACTGAAGTGAGGATGAAGTACACAGTGAGAAATGGCAGGCTAAGGCTTACCAGTCTCACACAGAACAGAACAATCTCTCTCTGTAACGCTCGGATGCAGCACAGCAGTGTTGCCAAAGCAGTCACAGCGAAAAATGAATGGATCTCTCAGGCAAGCTCTGGTCTTATAAAGGCGCCTTCAGAATTCAAAAAACAGCAGCACAGGCATTGGACGAGACCCTTAGCGTTACGTCACAAGAGTGAGCTGATTGGACAGACGAGGATCAGCTCACTCCTGTTTGAAATTTTGGCGGTTGCGCGGCAAAAACGAAGACGATCACGAAGAATCTTCGATTCTTCGTGATTGTGAGTCTTCGTCTTCGCCTACGGTTTGCCGGCACTGTATTCTGTTCTACGTTCCTTCGGAACGAACAAAAAAACGGCCTCTTCGTGCTCGTTTTCATGTTCGCCCGAAGACGAATGCACAAGTCTAGAAATAACCTTAAATGAAATAATAACAAAAATAATATTTGTATATATTTACTAAACTGAGAAGTCATGGCATTGATGGCACTCCAAAATTTGCTATACTAAGTGCTGTCACTAATAGCTGAGCGAGTCTAGAGATTTTAGCATATAAAGGTTAACTTTCTTTATTAACAACAGGGACAGATTCTAGTTAACACATGGTCCATAGTACCATAGTCTCCATCCCTTTTCATCCCTTCTGTTTGCCCCTTTATTTTGTGGGCTATTGATGTTGAGTGTAGGAATGTGACGTTATTCAGACAAGAAACTAGAAAGCTATACACTAAATTGATTTCCGCGGGGTCAGCATTGTTGGAGGGGGCCCGGAGCAGCAGAGCAGGGCTAGGCCAGGGGATCAGTTCAAGGAGAGGGGGAGGTAGATTAGGGGATTATCTAATGCAGAGTGAAGAAGGGTTGGTTGCTGTCTTATTGCTTTTGACTTGATAAAGGGAGGACTCCCGAAAGCTCGTCTATTATTTTAAATACTGTTAGTCCAATAAAAAAGGTATTACAAGATTCTGCAACATTCTTTTTTTTTTGCATTCTTATACACTGGACTAATACGGCTACCCCAAACTACAGTATATTTGACATGTATTTAATATTGCTGTTCTACTGTTTGTTTGCACTCACAGCCAGGGGCAGTAGTTTGCTAGGTATTTTGGGGCTTATGCAGTAGTATGGCCATTCGTGGTAAGGATTGGTGGGACGTTTCTGGCTGGGTGTGGTGCTGGGAACCTCTGGTGTGGATGGATCATCTTGGTATGCCTTCTCAAAAGGTGGTTTTGGGGTTTTCAGTTTATGGGGTTACGTATGTTAAGTTGTCATGTCATTTTGGTGTTAAGGCATCTTTATGTTAACAAGTTGTGTGGTAATGTAAATAAACTGTCTGTTTCAACCTATGAAGTGTTTGTGTGTTTTACTTGGGGGTATTGAGAATGGCATAGCCCGGAAGTCAAGGCCACTCCCATCAGTAATACCTCTACAGCTCATATCCTTTACTAGTGTTAACGTGAACCTAAAAATCAATATCAAAATAATATCAGTGCTTATTGGATAATATCTTTAATAAGGCGTGTTGACAGGAACCATGCAAAACTGTACTCAAAAAGTTGTCTCAGGAATATGCCCCGAACTGAGGTTTCAAAGAAGTTGTTCCAATCATACATACATTTGACACAGACATAACAATACATATGACATGCTTTTTTCCATGGTCAAGCCATCAAACTTTCTTTGCACTACAATTTGCACAAGTTTTGCTTATACCTCTGGTTCTCTGAAAACCAGAGCTTTTGTGTCACGGACTGGGTCCAAACAGATGACTGAAAGGACCCAGCGCGCCCAAAGATTGTATGCAGGAGTCACAGTGCAGTAGTGGAGTTGGACAGGGCCTGGTTGCAGGGCGACCACACTCACCCAGGTGTTGAGCACCTAGGGTTGTGCAGCCAAACACCAGTGCCCTGATATAGCAGCAGATGAAGTCCAGAATGAAACGAAGTGATATCCTGCAGGCACCCTGGAGCAGGTCCTTAAGCCTATAGTCTTGTTGCAAGGCATACATATTGAAGATACCCTAATAAATAAAATATACTTTTTGGAATCTGGCTGTATTAAGTAGGTGTCAAAGTAAGTCCGGTATGACAAAAATATATGCCACCTGATTTAATATTAACAAGCTTCTGTCGTCCTACACTAACATAAAGTGACAAGTACGTAATTGTGTGCAATCACTGTCTTTCAATGAATTATACCCCACTGACACATATCTATTATAATTAGCTCACAATCCCATCCATCGTGATTCCTCTTCATTTATATATGCCTTTGCCTTTCAAAACTTTTATTTGATTTTCACATTGAAACATTGGTAATTGTTTGCTCTTCAATAGAAACAAAGACTAACAACCGGCACAACCTGTGATATTTTTATTTTACCATTTCACAGAAAATGCCAGTGTTAATTACGAACAATATTTAGTAAGTGTAAGGAGACATATCATCTTATCTTATCATTGTCAGAAAGCAATACCAACATTGAACATTGTCATAAATATTAGATCTAGTCATATTGCAGCAGAGCTCTAATTCTATCAAGTGGCTGTTGTAGCCATGACTTTTAAATATATCTGTGACATTTAAGATTATAGGCCCTTAAGGAACTTGTCACATCTGACTAATCTATGAATTCTTTATGACATTTAAAAGTAAATGCTATGGAATGAAGCAGATGTAACATTTACTAACTCAAACAAATCACTGTGATAATTGTCTAGTTTGAATGTACCCTTTTTACCTTAAACATTTTTACAACTTTAGTATAAATCAAGAAAGTGGTCTGGTCACTAAAACATGAGTGCATAGTGCATATAAGTTGGCAAATAAATGCGAGTTTGTGGTCGCAAACTCACACAAGTCCAACTTTAATTCTGGGGAGTGGTTTGCTAAATATTTGCTTTCATTCTTTTCAAATTACAGTGCTCAAAATGTATAATAGTTTATTGAATAATGGCACCCATCTGCACCTATAGTAAAAGAGGTCTCAGCTCTCTAAGTCTGCCCTCCTTTGACATTGAGCAAAGAGTTGATAAATTGTTGCGAAATGGGTAGCTGTGGTGTTCAAAGAGACAGAAGCCTCAATTTCTAATGCCAACAACTAAAGTATGCATACAGCTATTTCCACCAAGCAAAATGCATTTGAGTCCATGCAAAATACATTTCAACGTGCATGAACTCCTTCACAACCAAAGATGTACTAACTACATCATGCCAAAGTATCCTCATAGAACCCTTGATATACCTGGTGCCTCATGGTCAGAAAAGGCCTCTACGTGACGATCATGGCAGCATTGCTGACACAGAGCCCCCAAGCCTTTGATCATTCCTGTAGGAGCAATTATACAAACTTCAGTTGATGGCTTCCTAATTTCCAGGGTCAGCTTTGAAGCTCCCGTGCTGCCCCATATACGACAGTTTAGTCATTAATATGTCTTTAGACAGACACTGTTGGAGCTGTCTGCTTAATTTTGACCTTACAATCTCTGAGAAACATGGCTTACCCATACATGAGGGGCATTTGCTTTACCAGGGGGTGTTGCTGAATACAAATCAAAACCTTTTTTGTTATTTCACATTTCCACTCAGAACACTAAATGAGTTAGTGGGCAATCACAGTTGAATAAGGGAATAGCTAAAATACAAAAACTGCTCTGGTAGCGCAAACATGGTAAAAATATTGTGGTCCTGAACATGTTAAAAATGCAAATACAATTTTAAATGCTAGGCTGTTTCTTTGTAGTACAAGGGGGGCATAGAAAAAGCTGTGCGCAAAGTTATTTCAATACACAGCCCCTATTTTTTCTGTTCTATTTTTGCAGATGTTTATTGAGAGGATGTACTACTTGATCCAATCACTTTCAATATTAAATGGAATGCATAGGCCTTCTTACATAAAATGAACTTTCATTTTTCAACTTAAAGTGAAAAACTAATTTTGACTAAACGGGATTCCTTTACGGGTATTAAAAGAACATAAAGGAACTGTCTGTTCCTGTGAAGCCATTAGCTGAAGTTTTTAAAGCCATTGTTATCAAGAGTAGTTCTAGACTAAGAATCCTTACAGGAGTGGTAATTTTTACAGTGAAAACCAAGCAGGGTTTCAAAAAGAAAAAATGATTTTTCCTTACCTAGCCTTTTGTGTTATAATAACTTTAATCTCAAGAAGAGAGCTTAAAATTAAAAATACAACATTTGGTACTGCAGCTTTGATAAACAATATATCCTATGCACCACCTGTTGCAACATGGCTAACAACTTGAAGCTCTAGGTAATAGTAGACAAACCTAGAATGCATAATAAAACTTTACTAAAGTGACTGAATTCCTACTTGTGATATAGTCTTTAATAGATTAATTAGAGGAAGGATCATAATTATCTACAATAATTTTTATAGTGGAGACCAAAAGGGAGGACACTGGTGACTACTACTGTGGTGACTGTGATGGTACAACTCTAGAGTTCTCATATCTTCTCTACAGAAGTCTCTGCTACCCTTGAGGTTTTGGAGCTACTATTTACTCTTCAAAAATGATTTATTTGTGTGCAATATAACCCCTCAACATTTCTAGATGCATACTTTCTTCACATACAGCTATAGAGGAAATGCTACTGCTATAAAGGACATCATTACAGAGATTTGGGGTTTTTTAGTATTTTTTTTTAAATATATAGTAGTTCACCATTTCGAAAATAGTCAATAAATTGTAAAAGATTAAATACAAATATTTTCTTGACATTGTCCAAGGCAATCAATACCTTTTACTTATCTGAACCTTATCTAAACTAACATTCAAAAATACAAACAATGTATAATGATGTTACTATTAACCTACTCTAAAGAGGTCTCAGTGGTTTCAGATCAGCAACAATTGCATGAAATACTATTTCTTATTGATTGATCTGCATGACATCTGTACACAGCACACATATATTCTGTTTAGTAGCATCTAATTAAAACCACTGCTTCATTCTCTGTCTATATATTTCATGCCCCTCTGGCACAGAGCAGTCTATTCACACGCAGAGCCCTCCTGAAACAATAACTCATTAGAATTTGTCTCAAAGGACAGACAGTAGCATTAATGTTTTACACAGCAAACAAACAAACAAGGAAGGTTGCGTGCTTACAGACATTGTAGGTTAATTAACTGCATGCAAAGAACGAAAAAAAGTAATTTGCTTTGAAACCCAAGTGAAAGGTTTTTGTACGCCTTTTACTTATGCTGTTATATTTTTCATGTTCTGCAAATATCTGGTGTGGCTGCCTACATCATAATATTTTCAGTAAATGGTACTTAGATGTTTGCAGGAGTAGGAATTTTCATACAAAATTCTTGTTTTAAATAGAAATAAAATAATCTATTAAAATGAAATATAAAAAGATAATTTAAACATGTACAACACATTCCTATTTAGGATTGCAGTGAAGCTATTTACAATTTTTTATAATTTGAACTTACATATAGTTACATAGTTACATAGTTCATAAGGTTGAAAAAAGACCATCAAGTTCAACCCTTCTACCTAACCTTCCTATTCTTGATCCAAAAGAAGGCAAAGAAACCCTAATTAAGCTACATCGAATTCTGCCATCAGGGGGAAAAAATTCCTTCTTGACTCCAAGAGGCAATCGGATTTCTCAACTTATTAAATGAAATGTATTACAATGTATTTTACTGCAAGTAAACCAGTGCGTGCCTTAAGACTTCTGTCTAACTTTTCTCATTGGCTGCCTCTACTGAAGTATACATTGAGCTTCTTTTTAAATCAATGGGAAACTGTTACATACAGTTTATGGATATGGTATACAACCTTGGGTACTTTGGGAAATCAGACAAGAAACAGTCAGGTTTTTGCTTTTGATCTTTAAGGGTACTTTCTTGTCTGGCACTGTGGCAAAAGACTGGCGTACAACAGAAGAGGTACCAATATTCTGAAAGAGATCAAAATCTTAGTCAGATAATTACAGACTAGTTAGCCTAAGATCTGTGGTCAGGAAATTATTTGAAAGCTTGTTGAGGGATAATATTCAGTAATATGTTTTGTCCAACAATGTCATTAGTAATTGGTCAACACAGTTTAATGAAAGACAGATCATGTCAGACTTAACTTAACTGAATTTTATGAAGACGTGAGCAAAAATATAGATCAGAGTGTTTCAACTGATGTGATTTATTTAGGTTTTATGAAAGTATTTGATAGAGCCACATAAAAGGTTACTGTAAAAATTGAAAAATATAGACTTAGGAAATATTTCTTGCACCTGCATTGAAATTCATATTAAAGATAGAGTTCAAAGATCTGTTGTTAATTTCCCAAGTGGACAAAAAAATGGGTGAGTGGAGATCCTAAGGTTGCTGTCTAGGCCCACTGCTAACAAAAATAATGATGAATGTCTTTTACCTGTCTTGGCAGCTACTTACCTGTCTCCCTTTCTGAAAAAAACAGGCTGAGCTCACATGGACAGGAAGCGTGTCCAACAGAACATTTCATAGCCCATCAAATTACCACACCTTGTAATTGTAATAATGCATGGCTTCTGTAGCCTTCATTAAGCTTTGTACTGGATAAAACCACCCATACTTCTGAAGTGTTTCCTCAGAAAGAAACAGAAAGAAAAGTGGAGCAATATTTCATGCCCATAAATGGTTTTGGCAGTTGCCAGTTTATATTACTTTCCTTCTGTATGCCTTTTAGGGTTCATATTGGTTAGAATTCTGCTTTGTCGACACGAATAACTGATTATAATGACTTAAATCTTAAGACTGTTCCATCTGTCCTGAACTTAATTTACTTATCCCTAAGCACTTACCTATGTCCTTCCAGACAATTGGCAGTGATATTTTTTCTACCTTAAAATATAACCTGAAATACATACATAAGAATTAGACTTGTGCATTCATATTCGGGAGAACATGAAAACGAACACAAATGTTGCGTTTTCGTTGTTCAAACCGAATACTGAATAAAACTAATATAAAATCCCCGTTCGTCCAAAGCCAAGTTGCTCAGAGCAGTTGTCTGAGTCTGATACAACCGCTTTGAGCAACTTGGCCTCTGAGGAAAAGGAATTAGAGTTCCCCTGGCAAAGAGCAGAGCAAGGTACAAACCTTGGCCTGGGGAGACCATTGGCTTCGGCATCAGGAGTTAAAGATCCATAAGAGCGACTCTATTGGTCGCCGCCGGGAGGCTTGTCTGGCATCAACCAATGAAGAACTGCTGCCCTTCATTGGTTGATGCCAGAGGAGGCCCCTGCTGGCGACCAATAGAGTCGCACTTATGGACCTTTAAAATCCTGGTGCCAAAGCTGCTGCTAACCGCTACCGCCTTAACCCCGTATTTATCCCTGCTAGAAAACCGACAGAAAACAATGACAAAAACCAACACAAATAACGTACACGAATAGTCACCCAAAAAGAAAACAGGAATGGGAGAATATTTGTGGAATGCAAAGGGGGTTTTCTTTCACGAAGACTTGACTGACGCCCAAGTTTAATAATAATGATTGCAATGCTGTACTTTCATAACTAATAATCAGAACTGAAGTGGAAAGTCTGACAGGCCATAAGGGGCAAATCCCTGGTGGGATGCTAAGGTCAATGCCCTTTTTTACATAACATATAACAAATAAAACTTAAATAAAAAGTATTGTCACTTTTCATTCCCAGTTGAAGCTGACATCCCAAAACTTTAGGCGATTGAATCACACATTAGCTGGCTTCCAGCAGAATAAACAATAGTCTTGCAAGCCAACTTCTGCCTTGGTGAACATATCTCTTGAGTTTTGCTCAAAGTCATTGTTTGAGGAACAGGAATTGATGATATCTGATGATATCCCCACCTGTAAAAGCACAGTCATTCTTTAAAGGCCACCCAAAAAACATTAGTTAATGGAACTCATGCTATATTAACATTTGTTAAAAAGTTAAGCTTTTTTTTAAATATTTAATAAAGGAATTTCACTAAACCCTTTTGTGCATATTATGGTTTGGGCCGTTATGGGAATGTACAGGAGCCTTTTTATATTCTGCAGCTCTCTAAAACATGCTACAAAGATTACAAAGACATAAAATTAAATCACCAATCAGGAAAAAGAAGATTATGTGCATTCTGGGAAGTATTTTCTTGGCAAACGGGAAATATGGGGCTTATACCATGTGCTGGAAAAAATATGCATGACTGAATATTATAGAAACTGTATTCTAGTACGTTCTGTACTATTATTGAACGTGTACATGAAATAACATCTAATTGTGTGCTAAATCACAATAACCTAGATGACATTTCTAACAAGTTATATTTAAGTTATAATAATATATTATAATAAATCTGTGCCTATCTATTTTACATGTTGCTGCTTTTTATTTCTAAAAAATGATTGGTAAAATGTATTTCAATTATTTTAGTGCCTGGTAAACAAGCTACAATATGGAGATGACAGAGTAAGGAAAAAATATCCGATAAACATTATAGTACATTATTCTCTGCCCTTCGCTATGTTTTTGAAAGTGTTGCCATTTCCATAGATCATGCGTTCCTATCATGTAGAATGTATTTCTTACTTATCAGTTTAAGACATACATTAGTTATTTCTTTGATTTTGTGCTGATTTCATCTTATGATGAACCATATGAGACAAAGTTTTAATATTTTTGCAGTGTTGCTGTTCAGTTTAGTTTAGATTTTCTTCTCGATCTTTGTATACCCACACAAATTATATATTTTTTTTCAGAATATTATTTTGCTCATATCATCTAACTTACTGTAAAATATATTAAAATAGGCTGAAAGTTTAAAAAGCACTTTTCTGCCATTTATTTTAAAACCTTTTACTCATCTAACTCCCAGACTCCCTGGTGTCAAATGTCAAGTGTGTGTGTGTGTGGGGGGGAGTACGGCCTATATTCGGGCAAATACGGTATATGATATGATTAAAATAATGTTATCAAAAGAAAGCCCTTTTGTGTTAGTGATGACTATGTCTTTTGTTAATTCAGTATGTAAAGTACTAAATTAAACAGCCACAAAAAATAGCAATATTTTCTTTTTGCTTATCACTTTTGTAAATTTTCAGTAAACATAATTTATTAACATCAAACAAAGCAATTTTCACATCAAACATTTGAAGATTTATTTAAAGGTCTTAGTTATGAAATTTTAGTTATGACATTTATTATGACAAACACATTTTTCTTTACTCTATATTCTATAATAATTTAATAACAGAAATCAGAATGTCAAAAATCTAACCAAAAAGAAGGCTTTATTTCTGTAGTGTTTTACAGTGTTTTAAAAGAGACAAACTAGTATTTACTGTAATCATTGATAAGCATTAGACTAACTTTAGGAAACCTTTTAAACATAGGGGGAAAACTATGCATGCAGTGGATTAAATCATTTTCTGCATACTAACTCAAAACACCATTTTCGCATATCTGTATTTGTCTTTCCTCATCGGTGTTATTACCAACAACTAAAATTTTGATGTCAAATGTGTCATAGTCATTATATGCTGAACAGTCAGTATTGTAGTATTGGGTATCTATCTATCTATCTATCTATCTATCTATCTATCTATCTATCTATCTATCTATCTATCTATCTATCTATCCTTCTCCAAAGGTCTGTTTGACCACTGGTATGTTTAGCATCTTATTATTGTGATTGCATTTTATTATTGCTCTATATCCCAATGGCAATGGGTAAACACCCTACCTACCACACAAGTGCCTTTTTGTTTGAGAGTCTAAGTGGGTTAAAAAAGCAGTGCAATCACACTGATTAAGCTACAAACAATATAGGAACCAACAAATTTGGGGTTCTTTGATATAGTGGCAAGCTATGAAAGATGTGGCTAAATAGTGTGATGGAGTCCCCAATATTTATGGCTCAGATAGATGCTTTTGAAAAGTATCTGCTGGGTGTACACTTATTCCTTGCATTGTTTTATACAGACATAGAATATGACCGTATATATAAAAACCATTTTGGACATCTAGTCTGTCCATTTTTTCCTGATGCAGAGGCTCGGACCTAAATGAGTCCTTTGTCTTGTCTTAGTTTCAAGATAATCTTATGCCGATCCCATGCATTTTAAATTCCCTCGCTGAATTAGCCTCTATCGCTTCTGATGGGAGGTTGTTCTATTTATCTACCATTCTCTCTGTGAAGTAAAACTTCCTTCCTCTTGATATCCTCTATAGAGACAGAGAAATATTTCCACTGGCGTTTGGGCTACATCATATGCACAATAAACATTATAATTATTATAGCCTCTTTTAGTAACTTACCATATTTTGTTCAAGTGATGCAATAAATGTTTCTGAGGTAGAATATATTATCTGTGCAAGAAATGCCAGTTTTCTATGTTAAAAGAGAAAGATATTGCAGGTAAAAACAGCAGGTAACACCATGCTACATTTCATCGGACATCCCATTCTGAAACATTGAACAATAGCAGATTAAAATTGACCAATGATAGATTTGAGAATTTAATATTCAACAGAAGTTAACACTGCAATAAGGAAGCAGCATGGTGCCACTATCTTAAGCTGATATATATGGCAATAAAAATATGATATTTGCAATTTGCAAAACATATTTTTATATTTTTGTAAGGAATAAATAAACAAAAAAAGCACAAGTAATATGTTAATATTTTTATAAAATATATGATTATTATCTTTTATTTCTATAGTGCCAACAATTTCCGCAGAGCTTCATACAATACATATATTCAAGAGGTATGGCAAGACTAGAATTGACAGACTAAGACAAACTGATACATTGGGTGGAGAGAGCCCTGCTTGCAAGCTTATAATCTTGAGGGAATGGGGTGAGGACCAACATAAGGGACAGAGAAAGGGTGAGAGGTAGTGTGGGTGTTGTATCAGTGACAGGGAAGTTCTAGCAGCTAAGATGGTATGCTTCTCTGAAGATATTTCTTGAATGCTGGGAGGGAAGGTGAAAGCTGCCGGTTCAGGGGGAAGTAGATTCCAGAGATATGGGGAAGCAAGAGTGAAATCTTGTAGACGTAAAAGGAAGAGGTGATAAGTGAGGAGGAGAGCCTTAGCCCATGAGAAGAATGTAAGGATTGACTAGGTATTTGCTTATGAGGGCAGAAATGTTTGGAGGAGCAGTGTTATGGAGGGTCTTATATGTTAGTACCAGGATTTTATATTTAATTCAAAAGTTAACAGGGAGCCAGTGGATGATTTCACAGAGTGGGGAAGCAGAAGAGGTGTGGAGAACAAGGAAGATAAGCCTAGTAGCAGCATTTAGGACAGACTGCAGAGGAGAGATTTGAGACAGTGGAATGCCAACCAGAAGAGTGTTGCAGTAGTCAAGACGGGAAATGATAAATAACCAGAGTTTTTTTGGATTCTTGGGTTAGGAATAGGCAGATGCAAGAGATGTTTTTGTAGGTATAAGCGGCAGGATCTGGCGAGGGACAGAATGTGAGGGATGAAGGAGAAGTTTGAGTCAAGCATAACCCCAAGGCATGGGGCCTGGTTAGTAGGAGAGATAGTCATGTTGTTAATGGTGATAGATAATTCAGGTAGTGGAGTAAAGATGGAAGGAGTGAACATAATGAGTTCAGTTTTAGAAAGATTAAGTTTCAGGTAGCGTTATAGCATTTAATATGTAACACAATATTGCAAGACAAAATAAAGGTGACATGTCATGCCTCCCTAAAGAGTTATTAAATTTTAACGCATCCATACCACAACAAAATGGATTGTGGGGCGTATGAAGAGAAAGATAAGTTTCCTGCACCTCTATTTTTCTGTAAATCTGTCTTGAGTACTTCCACAAAAGGGCAGAGCTACATGGAGAGCCTCTCTCCCGTTGCTCCAAATGGGGGAGAAGGTTTGTTGCCCAACCTGAGTGACAAACTCCTGATCTGAATATTAATTTATGAAAAAAAGAAAAAGCCTGAATATAAGACGACCCTATAGGAAAAAAGTTTTACCAGTAAATGTTAATTCATGTGAACTATGTGAACAATTGTTTGTTGATAAAAGCTATGATTGAGAAAAATATTTTGTTTTTATTTCCTTTTTTTCAACCTGCCCCCCCAGTTATGCACATCTGCCCCCAGGCTTGCCACTCTGTCCCAGAAATGCCTTATACCCTCTAAATGCCACTGTGCCCCATGATACGCCTTTTAACCCCCTATGTGCCACTCTGCCTCCAGAATTGCCTCATACCCCTATATGTCACTCTGGCATTTAGGGGGTTAAAAGGCATATTATGGGGCAGAGTGGCATATAGGGAGGTATAAGGCATTTCAGGAGGCAGAGTGGCGTATAGAGGGTTAAAAGGCATTTCTGGAGGCAGAGTGGCATCAAGGGGGTTAAAAGGCATTTCACAGAGCACTCTGCCTCCAGAAATGCCTTATGCCCCCCCATTTAACACTCCCTCCCCCTCACTCCCCCCAACTTACCAGTGCTTCTGGGTCCCCGGTGCTTAGTCCGGGCAGAGTGTAGAGCTCTACGCGATTCGCGTAGACAACTTCTGCTTGAGCTCATTCTCATTCACTCTCTAAATGTTTCCCTATCTTCTCTTCCGGCCACTTCCTCTACAGCCAACGACATCTTCTTAATCTTCTATCTTTTCTCTTCTATCTTAAATCTACTATCTTAGTCTCGATCTCCGTGGACATAACGTGGTGGGAACTTTCGCCAAAATACCTCCGCCATTGAGGGGAGAGGAGGTCACCAAAAGCGTTGCAATTTTGCCTTAACTTGAACTCAGGGCAATATGGATCTTCCTGATCCTCCAACGGAATCTTGGATCACAAATGTCAGATGAAAATGTAAAGCTTGTTTCTTCAAATGAGGGATCTGGCCTCATTTACAGGGCTTCTTACAAATCCAAATCCACAAGTCTAATGCGCAGTGCCTTTGTCTGTATTCTTGCTCCTTTTCACTGTGATAATGAACTGGATAGGGAACAGGAAGTCTCAAGCCCCTTGTTTTAAACAATTAATTGTAATTGTATATTTTTTACAACTTCACACTCTGGGTTTATTATATGTATATAATTTTAATTATATGTAATTGTTATCTAAACATTGTTTAGTTAGTGGGGAATGTTAGATAGGGTCAGATAGATATGTTTTTTTAAATCCTACTAAAAAAATAAATATATATTTTGAAGGTACACAACATGAAAAAGATGAAAATAATGGTTGAAGAAAGACATTACAAAAAATTAAAATTGCATGTGTCCTGTAGAGTAAAACAGACCTGGTCCTTAAGGGTTTAAATCATTTTTTACAATGTCAGCTTGCATAATCTCTCTCAAAACTCACACACCAGAAGAGATCTCAATGTAAAATTTGCAGTTAGAACATTACCAGGCTTTATTCTGTTAGAAATGGGAAGGTTGATAAAAGTGATTTGTATAAGCTCTTTGAGCAGGGCCTTCTGCATACTCCTGACATGTCCAAATTAAGACATGTGTTGGGCAACTAGTGAGAAGTTTTTCTGCCCAATGTTGTGAGATTTGGGTTAACTTATATGGACTTAGCTGGCATTTTCTATATTGTGTCAGATTTCAGTATATGTGATCAGCCATCACAGGGAGCAACATGATCTAGACATATGTATCCTTCTAGTGCAGCGGTTCTCAACCTGTGGGTTGCGACCCCTTTGGGGGTCAAACAACCCTTTCACAGGGGTTGCCTAAGACCATTGGAAAACACATATTTTATAATATATAATTACATAATTTTATGGTTGGGGTCACCACAACATGAGGAACTGTATTAAAGGGTTGCGGCATTAGGAAGGTTGTTCTAGTGGGTGTAAGCATTCAAATATAAATCTCAGGGGTTTTGTGGACCTCTAGCTACTTCAGTTCAGAGACTGTTTACATTAAGAAAAACTTTCTTACATTAAAGAAAAGTAAATATCTTAGGGGTTCTGAGAGGGCAATTTTTGGGCAACAAATTTTGTTTCTGAATAAAAAAACTTCAGATGTTTGTCCTAACTGAAAGGGCAGAAAACAAAAATAGTTATCTGAAAGCAAAGAGCAAAAAACAAAATGAAAAATGTGTCCAAAATTATTTTGGGCCTCGTGGATTTTCCCGTTAACATTGAGGAATATTGAGAACAGAATTTTAAGATACCTGTTTATTTTGTATACACACCACTTGGGTGCCGAATACATATGTAAATTGCTTACTTTGTAAAGATCATATGATTACAAATATAAATATAAATATAAATGTATCATTGGGAAATGGGGAAAATGTATGCTTGATTTTAAGCCTTGTTATAAAGGTGTTTGTTTTTGTTTGTAGTACATGTATGTTTAATATCTTCAATATTTAACATAGTCAAATAAAAACTGACCAAATTAGTTGTATATTTGGCCATTACACCACATTTCTTTGATTTGCTTATAGTTCATAAACTTAATGCAGCAAATTCTCATTGGCATGTGCTAATCCACTTCAATCATTACTAATCCCAAATTCATAATCGTTGTTCTTTGTAAATATAAAAAGGTTAATTTCATATCAAGTGCTATATCCATGTTTCATGTTAGTAAAAGAAATTGCCGATGAATTATATTCCATAAAATTTTGATTTTTTTTCTGGTAATTTTATCCAACATTAGAACCACTTCTTAAAATTGCACGCATATGACTTCAATTTCCCTTTTTAAAGTGGCTACCTATTATATTGTCATGAACGGTACTTTAAATGGCTTACACCCAGTGGTTTAGAAAGTGCAAATTAAAGAAAATGATACACTCAGTTCTTACCAAAGAGAAATGATTGAAGGGTGTAAAAAGCAACATTTACGTTAAACAACTACAGGAGTCGAATACATAGTTACTGTATCCAAGTCAAATGGCATAATACGCACTTGAAATTCTATTTCACAACATATTATTTTAAATTATATTTTAAAGTATGATACTCAGAAACACTTAAGAAATAATGCAACATTACATAATATGTCAACCATGGCAAAATTTAGGAAACATGTAGCTTGAAATGAAACTCCCACCATTTTATTATTACTTGTATCAACATTTTTTTGTCATCTGGATTTGTTATGTTACTAGTAGGCAAACACCCTCACTCTTTGTCTGTAGATAAAGGAAGTTTATTGAATTACAACAAGGAAGAAAAAATCTCTTTGAACATAAAATACAATGTTATATAAATTAATGTAGGTTAGTATTGACAAAAAACAGGTTTAACCTATTTTTGTTCCAAGAAACATTCATCTGAAGACCTGGAGCTTGTCATTGCTGTCAGTGATGTGGTATTTTGGTTCACTTTCTCTCCTCAATCACCACACTGAGTTGCTATGAAGTCTGTTCCTTTGTAGACATTCATCAGTGTCTAGCTGGTTGATTATCAATAAACCATTGTATTGTTTGCCACTGCCAGTGTGGTAAGGAATCAAGGTGTATGTCTAGCAGGTTGGGCTAAGATAACAGAACTAGAACAAATATAAATTTCTAATATGCAGCTAACTAAAGACATCATATTATGCAAAAAAATTGAGAAGAGTTTGCTTTAAAAAAGAGAAAATATACAATATTTTTGAAAACTAGGTATATAGTTAGGTTTATGATTAAACAATTATACCAAACAGGTGCTAATGATCATCAATTTCATTTGTAATTTGAAACGGAATCATTAACTGAAACAGAAACAGCTGAGCAAGAGGAATAAACTGGATGAGGAGCAGCCAAACACTCTAACAAGGTGAAGGCAGTTTAATGTCAAAAGTCATACACCGTGGCACAACAACAAAACACAAGGTAGTTATGCTGCATCAGCATATTCTCTCCCACGCAGAAACTTCAGCGCAGACAGGTTTTCAGATATGTTGTCCAAGCTCTTTTTAAGAAGCACAAAGAAACAAGCAATGTTGAGGACTGGAGAAGCAGTGGTCCACCAAGGAATCTTTGTGCAGCAGATTAAAGACAAATCAAGCTTACTTCCTTTCAGAATCAGAAGATGTCCAGCAGTGCCATCAGCTCAGCATTAGCAGAAAACAGTGGGACCCAGGTACGCCCATCTACTGTCTGAATAAGTCTAATCAGAAGTGGTCTTAATGGAAGACTTGCTGCCAAAAATTCATACCTCCAATATGGAAAAAGGGCCAAGCGGTGTTCTCCTAAATGCTGAGAAGTACAGGCAGATACTTGCCAATCATGCAATCCCACCCGGAAAGTATCTAATTGGCCCCCTATGTATTCTGCAGACATACAGCAAAATTAATTAATAAATACCTTCAGGGTAAAGAAAAACAAGGAGTCCTATGAGTGTTATGGCCCCCACAGAGCCCTGATCTCAACATCATTGAGTCCATCTGGGATTACGTGAAGAGAGAACAAACCGAGACTGCCAAAATCCAAGACGTTTGGAACAACCTGTCGAGTTTTTTAAACTGTGTGCAAGTGTACCTAGAAGAATTGATGCCATTTCAAAGGCAAAGGGAGGTCACACCAAATATTGATTTGACTTGGATTTGTCTTCTGTGCAGTCACTTTGCATTTAGTTAAATAATAACAAACTATTAAGATGTCTATTTTTGAAAGCATTCTTACTTTTCATCATTTTGTTACACCTGCTTAAAATTTTTGCACAGTACTATATGCCCTACGGTTATTGCACCGGCGTTTCACCATTAGTACATGGGAGACCAGGGTGTCATTAGACAGCCTGGGGTCTCCTTCGTTAACAGGAGCTAGCATCACTACTGTGCACTGATCCAATGTAAATCCACGTGAATAGTATAGAATGCCCAAACTTCCATTTCATGCCAGTCCTGGTATTGCCAGAAACAACCTTCAAACTAAAAATGTTCCCAGAGGCTCTGTCCAGACCATCCTAAGAACTCTGATCGCACAGGTACTGTGACCACCATTGCAGGACAATGGAGCCCTCTACACCGTGACCAGAAGCAGCGTTGATCAAAGTGAAAAAAGGGCAAAACAGCGTTTCTCGCTCTCCCAAACATATACATATAAAAAAATTAACATTTAAAAAAATACTTAATAAAGACTCAAGTGATGTCACCATGATATCATAAGAGGTGCCATACAGGTTCACTGTTCCAGTGAAAAAAAATATTTAAAAAACAAGTACTGGAAAAAAATATTAATTGGAAAAGATGAATCATGGTTGAACAATAAAGTGCTCCAGCTACTTAGGGGGGTAAACCCCTGTGTCATGAAGGGGTTAAGGACTTAGTATGTGGGCCAAGTATCAAACAAATTCTGATTGGAACACATCAGACTACTTGATTAATCATAATCCTTTAATAATACTTCAAAGCCTCTGTCAGTATTATCATTTGAGATGCTCAGATAAGTTACATCAGGGAACGAAATCAAACAGCAATTGTTGGATGTTGCAGCGATTACAGACTTATATTAGATAACATAGATACAAAATAACAGTAAAGTGCACAGTAGATTAAATACAACTGTTCATTATTAAGCTGACCTTGCACAATTAGCTTACACCTTCATCAGAACAAGTATCATTGTCATGCGGCAGGGCTAAATAATAATTCTTTGCCTCTAATTTCATAAACACTCTTGAATGTATCATTGATGTTACATTGAATATGTTTAGAAGTCTTCTGCCAGAAATAGCTCAATAGTAGTGCTAACTTAACTGATGAAACTGCTTTGATGTCTGCTTTGCTTTTACACATGAAGGTGTCAAACATATTTAGGAGTAAGGATTATAATAGGTAATGACACAGTGTCTTGATATTTATAAAAATGTCTTGATGGGAGGCCCTCATATAGCTGTCCCAAGTGACCTCACACACTAAGGAAAAGCTGCAGGAGCGGTGAGAGGTAAGTGGGGGCAGGCAGCAGGTGGGATGTATGCAGTGGCGACTCTAGAAACAATATATAGGGGGGGCACACAATATACCCCAGTCAAACTGGGGGGGGGGGCATTAATAATTTCCACCATTAAATCATACCACTGAAAAAAACATATATACTAATACTAATTACACAGTAGTATTAGTATTTCTATTTTGTTGATGAAGCCCAGCAATGCTTGTATACATTAAGCATACATTCTGAATATATTGAAGCTGGAGCAGGCAGTGATCTGTTAAACATAATACCTAATACTAATATTGCCTAAAGTAAAGTGCTATTGAATGATACTTTTGTTATTGGACTAACATAGTACTTGATCATTCAACATGGGAAGCCTGAAGCCACAATTTAGTATGACTATTTTAGTATGACTAATTAGTATAACTAATCCTTGAAATAAATATTATAGAGTAAATAACACAATACCTTAACTTTTCCACTAAATGATTTCAAGGCCTTGAACGTTTTGTTCCCTGAAGTCACTACAACTTCAGGAGGGCATTTTATCTCTGGATAAGTATAAATTAAATATATCCTATTGTAAGTGCCAGGAAACAGATGACCAAACACACACCAACACAGTCTCTGTCACACTGACACCCAGACAAACACACCAGGACAGGCTCTGCCACACCAACACCCAAACACACACCAGGACAGGCTCACACCAAGACAGGCTCTGTCACACCAACACCCAAACGCACATACCAGGACAGGCTCTGCCACACGGCCACCCAAACACACACAGGACAGGCTCTGCCACACGGACACCCAAACACACACCCCAAGACAGGCTCTGCCACACCAACATCCAACCATATACCAGGACAGGCTCTGCCACACCACCACCTATACACACACACCCCAGGACAGGCTCTGCTACACTGATAACCAAAAACATACAAACAGCAGGACACAATCTACATCACAGACATCTACATCAGGATGGATTTTTCACACTGTATTGTCATTTATACCCTCTTAGTGTTTTTGCCCCTTGTGTATTGATGCCCCAGCCAGCACCCCTTTTAGTATAGATTAATGTGGTGCCCCCACACCCTTGTATGATCACCTCCAAGTACCAAAATTTGTATTAATGCCCCAGGCAAGCCCCTCCCTTTATTATTGACTTATGTGATGGCCCCATCGTATATATGCATTCGACATGCATTTTTAACTACATAATGAGTTATCTCTTTGAAGTAAAGACTTTGATTGAAACATGATTTCAAAATTACAGCTGAACTGGCAGTTTCATTATTATTAGACCCTGCTGCCGATATATATAAATATTAGCCCCTGCTGCCCATATATATTAATATTAGCCCCAGTTGCCGATATATATTAATATATAAATATATATATATATATATATATATATATATATATATATATATATATATATATATATATATATATATATATTAGACCCTGCTGCCGATAGCAGGTATAGATCAACACATTAACACACAAACCCAGCTTTGCATGTATAGCTCAATTGAAATTCACTTGTGATCTCAGCACTGAAGGTATATATCAAATAAACAGAATCAGACATACAAATCCTGTATTTGCAGGTATACAATAATAATATATGAAACGTAGCATTGCAGGTATAGATCAAATAAATACATGGAAACAGCATTGCAGGTATTAATCAACTGAACAAGACATACAAACCCTGTATTTGCAGAATACAGAAAAACACACAAACCCAGCTTTGTAGGTATAGATCAATTGGAAATCACATAAAAACACGGCATTAAATGTATATTTAAAACCCCCTAAATTACAGGCATAGATCACAGGTTGCACACCCCAAAGTCAGCCCTGGCGTCCACACTGCCCACATAGAACCTGGCCAGCACCCAGATAACACACATAAGATTTGCCATCTTTGTCCCCAAATAACCCAGCACAAGTCAGCTTTGTCCCCAAACAGCCTGGCCTGGCCTGTGCCATCTTGGTCCCCAAGGCTCAAACATCCTGCTAGTGCCATCTTTGCCCTTCCACAATTATACATCTATGATACACACAAACACATTAACTCATGCTCTCCCTCATTCAGACAATTCATCCACACATTAACTCATGCTCTCCCTCATTCAGACAATTCATACACACATTAACTCATGCTCTCCCACATTCAGACAATTCATCCACACATTAACTCATGCTCTCCCTCATTCAGACAATTCATCCACATATTAACTCATGCTCTCCCTCATTCAGACAACTCCCTTATCACTTTCTACCCCCTCTCCCTCCCTTATCACTTTCTACCCCTTCTCCCTCCTTTATCACTTTCTACCCTTTCTCCCTCCCTTATCTCTTTCTACCCTTTCTCCCTCCCTTATCTCTTCCTACCCCTTCTCCCTCCCTTATCTCTTTCTACCCCTTCTCCCGCCCTTATCACTTTCTACCCCTTCTCCCTCCCTTACCACTTTCTACCCCTTCTGCCTCCCTTATCACTTTCTAACGCCCCTCTCTCTCCTCCGCGTCCAAAAAAAAAAAGCGTTTGAGGCTGCCCGGGACTTAAAGTCCCATTGCAGGACTGTCCTTGGCAATCCGTTGGGTGGTTCCAAATTCGGCGGTGGGGCAACAGGGGGACAAGTGGTAACCTAGGGGGGGCAATTGCCCCCTGTAGCGACGCCACTGGATGTATGTATGTGTGTTTGTATATATGTATGTATGTATGGGTGTGTACTTGTGTATGTGTGAGCATGGATGTGTACATGAGTGTGTGTGATCATGGATGTGCACTTGTGTGTGTTTGATCATGGATGTGTTCCTGTGTGTGTGAGCATGCATGTGTACTTCTGTGTGTGATTATGGATGTGGACTTGTGTGTGTGTGAGAGAGAGTGGATGTGGATTTGTGTGTGTGTGAGAATGTATGTGCACTTGTGTGTGTGTGTGTGTGTGTGTGAGCATGGATGTGTACTTGTGTGTTTGAGCATGGATGTGTATATATGTGTGTTTGAGCATGGATGTGTAATTGGGGTGAGATGGAGTGCATGTTGAGTATGAGGCCCAAAAACAAGGCCAGACCCCCACAAATCAGATAGAAACTAAGCAAATCAGCAATTCATCAGAAATGTGTAGGTAAACATTCACTCACACTCACTCTCTCATACACTCATTCTTATTCACTCTCTCACGCTCTTTAAATGTTTCCCTACCTTCTCTGCCGACCACTTTCATGTCTGTCAACAAATTCTGCTTCCGCATCCTCTTCATCTTATATCTTCTCCCTTCTCTTTTCTCTTCAGCCCTTAATATTCTTTCTTTGTCCGCATCTCCGCAGACATAACCCTGCGGGACCTCAGTAAAGGCAAAATGACAGCACTTGTGGTGATGTCCTCTCCCCCGATTGGAGGATTGGGGAGATGACATCACAGCAAGCACTGCCATATTGCCCTCTTTTCACTTGAGGGCAAAATTATGGCAATTGCGGAAACGTCCTCTCACCCGATTGGAGGATCAGGGAGAGTATGTCACTGAAAGCATTGCCATATTGCTATCAGATGGCGCTTTTGGTGAATGTCCTCGTTCTCATCGGGTTATGCAGATGAGCTGGGAACATCAGGGCGCATTTTATTTTCTTGTTGAAAATCTGTTGCCAATCTGAGGATTTAGGAACAAGAAGACTTAGAAGGACATTCTAAAGGAAATCTCAGAGTGGTTTTCCTTCTGCTCCTGTTTTCCATGTCCTCCAATTTGTTCTCCAGCATGGTTGCTTTATCCTGTTGAGTTACAAAGGTCTGCTGAAGGGTAAACACAATGGATTGACAGGGAGCAATACAGGATTTGGCCTCATCCAGTCTACCAGAATGGGATTTCATTTCCACCAAAACCTATAGAGGACTGCATTCTGTCTAACTTTGTGTCTATCCTGGGAGCGAACAGAATTACCACCTTCCTGGTGAAAGTGTCCATATACAGCTCATGGACGAGCTGCAGAAAAGGCGGGCCAGCTCTTTTGTTGTAGATCCATCTTTTCTGCTAGCCTTTTTGCTGGACGGTTTCATGGCCACGTTATTTTGAAATCTTTGACAACACTTTTCCATGGGATTCAATGAGCAAATGTAATTCAATGCGCAAACTGTATAAATGATGTTTCCACAAAGATGAAGGTTTCTAGGCTGTGTGGTAAACTATTTACATTTGTAATATTTTAGGGGGGTATAGAGCTGATGTTAGTGTGATCCATTTAATAGGTGGATTAGAGGTGTAACAGGCTACCCTGTGGCGATGGCAAAATAACAAGGATAATCACTGAGTCATTAGCTTCACCAGTGAAGTGGGCAAGGTATAAGCAGGTAACAATCCCTACAATGGCTATAGGCTCTAGGAGCAAGCGAGACAAAGGAAGGACAGTCCTCAAGACTAGCTGACAGATTTGACAGTAGAAAACAAAGGGTTATTCCTGCAGCAACCCTCTTATGTGTAACTACCCAAAACACATGGCTGGACATGTTGAGCACATTAGATAAACCTGCATAATATGAAAGGAACTTAATATCATTTACCTCTCACCGTTACCTGTTCTCCCCAGCTGTCCTCCGTTTCTACAGGCCTCTTAAAAGCTCCATGATCGCAGCAGCCCAGTAGGTCAAAGCCACAGACTAAAGTTGCAGGAGACCCCAAGGAAGACTTCCATGTGTTGCCCAGACCTCAGCATAACATTGTACACCTATGGAGGGAAGGTAAAGCCTGCCTCCACCATTAGCTATCCACCAATGATGTTCATGCAGAGAAACTGTGAGCCAGCTGCTGTGGAAGCACTCCTCTCTGGTAACCAATCCAGTTTGGGGCTTGTCCAGCACAGGGGAAGAGTGGATACCTGTAGCACTATAAAAACCTCTCAGACTGTTACTACTTTGCTCCAGTGTTCCAGAGCTTTGGTCCCTGTGTGTCCTGAGACTCCACATTCCAGTTCTTCTTTTTTGCTTGCTTTGCTTTACTTTCTCTTTATTAGATTATCCATTACCTGACTTTTGGCTTCCCTTTTGGCTTACCCCGTTTGTCTATTTCTTGCTTGGATTGTTGTTTTTCTTGATTGCCACCTGCCATGATCTACTGGACTGTTCCTGACTTTGCTTTTAGATTATCCATTGCACTCTTGTGCTCCCTTTACTATCAGGGTGTCCTACTTGTATACCTCTGTGGACCACCTGATAAGGGTGCCTAGCAAGATATAGCATCCTTTGCTCTTACGCTCCGAACCCAATCATGACACTTAAATCTGACAGATTCCTGTAGCTTTAACAATCTATCAGACCCCCAGATTTGCCCTGGATGGCAGCTCCCTGGTACCTAACTGCCACATTGTAGTTTTTTTTATGGAAATGGTCTGTTACATGATACAAGACATCCTCTAACAAAGTAAAAATAATTCACTATGATACATGAATCATGGCTTCAAACAACAATTATAGAGAAGCAGAGTTTGGTCTTCAGAAAGTGTTCCTATTATTTTTTTGTGTGCAAACTTCAGAAATAAAGCAGAACTTGGGTTTTACTATGTGCTTACATAACTTTTCTTTAGAGTCTGAATAACTTTTTGTTATATGCCGAGCATGAATTTTCCTGGGCCCAGATCCATTTTAGGATCAACTTTTCAGGGCTTGTAGGTGAAGCAGAACAGTGTCTTTTCTTGCAACCAAGCTAAAGATTCATGTGTTCTTCTTGGGATATCTTGGACCTTGCTGTGCATGGACTACTGGCAACCAATGCTACACAACACAAGTGGCTAAATAAAATGAGGCAACCTGATAACTTTTTTCCATGGTACCATCCTACTAAATGTCTTGTAGTGGTTAGCGACTCATGCTTCTACCCTTGGTCATCTTTATCATGTAATACAGCCCAGTTATTGGTTTTCAGTGGAGTTTTGCAATATCTTATAAGAAATTATGACAGCTTGAGCATGTCAGCAGACCACATTTCCAATGTGGACAATGTGAACAAACATTCTGATCAGTAAAACAAGATATGGAACATTTTAACCTGCTGAAGCAAGTGAGAATGAACAAATTCAAATATTGAATTTAATAGAAAAAAATATACAAGTAGCATTATAGAACAACCTGTTTCTTTGTTATAATATCCCCATTTACTTTGCTACTGAGCTGCTTGTATTGGAAGTTGATCCCTTTAGCCCTGCTTATAAAGGTACTATTACTGGATATATCCATGTTTCCTTTTAACATATGCATAAGGCTGTTAGAAGCAATAAAGCTAAGTAAATTGCTCCTATAAATTGTTCATGGAACATAATGATGTTTATTTTTAGGAGCTCAGAGATAAACCGTATAATGGAAACATGACAGAACAAGTTAAAACGCTGGGGGAAAAGCCGTTAATATCCACTTACAGTCTTACATATCCAGTGATATGCTTTAATGTATTAACATTTATCTTAATGATAAAATTGTGAAATGGACCCAGATGCCTAGTGAACGAATCTATCTTATAACAATACAATTAGGGCTTATTTAGCTATGTTTACTTGTATTTATGTATGCATTTTAGTACAACAGTAATAAAACATTTTGTTTTGTTTATTCAGATAAATACTGTTTAAAGATGGACAATCTTGTGGGATACATTGGCCCCTCACATGGCCTCTGCTGCCACTTGTAGTGTGCAGTCCCAAGTAAAATATTGGGAGCCTGCACTCCAGCTGACCTGCACCTTTTTCTTTAACCAGCTTAACAACTGTTCCACTGTTGTAGCCTGGAGACAGATGATGAGCAGTGCTTCACACACATGATTTAAGGAGTGGAGACACAAGCTAGATACTGGAATTCCCAAAGGTAAGCACACTTTCCTATAATGTAGCTGCAGAGACCTTATCCCAAGTGGACTCATCATAAGTGGACAGTAAAAAGTTACTCCTTCAAAATAAACTTCCTTCCTGTTTCTATCACATCTTGTCTCTCTTTCTTAATCATGCTTGGAATCAAGCGTACTTGGAAATGTAGCTGTAGTGGCCTCATCCCAAGTGGACTCATCATTATACTGGGATTAAACAGGAGGGGAACTGCCACCCCATCTCCTTTTAGGTAACCCCCTTCATCCTTTTGTTCCACTCTCAAAAAACGTTCTACTTCGTTTTACTTTTCTCCTCTCATTTTTAAACAAACTTTATTTCCCTTCCTTCTTAACAAGCCGTCAACAGTCTGTATTTCACCTTCCCTTTTGTCACCTCCCCCCAGCTCAACTCACATGCTCTTCTCTTCATTCTTCAAACCTTACACATTGTTAATCAACCACTTCCCCCAGGCTCCGTGACATCCACCAAATTGACTTGGTTTTCTTACACCTTGGTTCGCTCATTCCTTTCGCTAACACCCCCTTCTCTCTGTTGCTTCCGCCACCCGCCACATTGTCCACCTCAGCCATGGTATTCTTACCTCCAAAGGTGGTCATATACCACTGAGCATTTAGGAAGACTTTACACCTTATAGACTCATGCTCCATTCCTATACCTCTGCACTCTAGCTCTCCAATCAAACCTATTTTGTTTAAATCCTCTCACATAACACAAAATGTCTCTTTTCCACTTTAAACACTCTTCTCTGTCCCCCAGCACCTCCCTCACCTTCCAACTTTTCTTTGTCTCAATCCACCCTCCACTCCTGCTTCAGTCCAGTCGCAACTACTGATGTTTCTAATGTCCTCTGATATCTTCTCATAATCCCACTTCACCACCTGTGCAGTCACAACTCGTACCATCTCTTTTTTGACATACCTATACTCTACAAACCCTAACCAATCTCTTTAACCTCTCCTTTTCTACTGGTCTATTCTTATCCCCACTTAAACATGCTAACATATCTTCCATTCTAAAGAAATCTTCCTTCGACCCAACATCCCCATCAAGCTATTCAATTTCCAATCTTCCCTTGGCAACTGCTGGAATGATTAACTTATAGTTAACTAATTTATTTTCGCTCCTAATACTTTCTGCTTGACCTTCTATAATCTGGTTTCCAGACACAGCATTCCACCGAGACAGCACTTGTTAAAATTACTAATGATCTCCTTACAGGTGATTTCTGAATGTTTATACTCTTAGACCACTGTGCAGCACTATCAACCACCCCTCCTTCCACAAACCTTTCATATTCATGGCATCTGCGGCATAGCTCTCTGTCCGACTTTCTCCCTTGTATGCTAATTTAAAAAGCTCTTTTTTCCGAGATACATATGACCTTTCCTCCTAACACTCCCAGCCAGCATCCTAACACTCCCAGCCAGCAAGATCAACAACTTATACATATCATCCTTGCTTCAATCAACTCATCTTCATGCAAGCAGTCCTCTTCTAATGCCTTACACCCTCCTTAACCACTGACTATATTGTAAGCTTGAAAAGGCAGAGCCCTTGCTGTTATGAATGTAATATATTCATAAATGTATGCTGCTCAGTTTAGCTTTTAGATAAGGGAGGGCATCCCGTGTGAATGTTTTGCTCCCAAAAACCTGAGCAGCTGCCAGTACAGGTAACAACCAGTGTTCAGAGTAAAACACTGTTCATGCATATGCATTATGCATGGGTCCACTTAATTTATGGTCTTCCTAATGTGGCATGTATCATAAAACGCCTTCATTTGGGTGTCCCTTATAAATGTATGTATGTAGGTATTATAATAATAATTATTATTAGTTATTATTAGACTTGGGCGCTGCCAACTCTTCGTGCTCCTCTTCCGGGGTGGGGGGATCTTCGTATTCCACGAATATTCGCCCGTTCCTATGTTGGGTTTGGGTGAATATTAGTGAACATTCTGCTGGCGACCAATAGAGTCGCTCGTACAGACTTTTAAAATCCTGGTGCCGCAACTTGGCCGGGAGAGACCACTAGTTAATGGTCCATACGAATGGACCAATAGAGTTGCTTGTATGGACCTTTAACTCTTGGAGTGGGAGACCATGGTCTCCCCAGGCCAAGTTCCGCTGTCAGGAGTTAAAGAGCCATGTGAGTGAGTCTATTGGTCGCCTGCAGGGGCCCCCTCTGGCATCAACCAATTGGCATTGGTTGATGCCAGAGGAGGCCCCTGCAGGCAACCAATAGAGTTGTTTGCAGGGCCTTTTAACTCCTCATGGGAACTTGGCCTGTCCCGCTCCCCGGTCTTTAACTACTGATGACGAACCTACAGATTTCTGCTCCTGTTAACCCCTGCGATGCTGCATAGATAAGGCAGACTAGATGGAGAAGGGACCAGGGAGATTAATAAACGAAGACAAAGATTCTTCGTGTTGTGTGTCTTCGTCTTCATATAACTTTTTCCGCCATGATGTTCGTATGTTCGGTATTCGGGCACCCTTCGCGTTCGTTTTCATATTCGCCCAAATACGAATGCACAAGTCTAGTTATTATTGTGTCTGTACAGTACATTGCAGAATACCGTATATTAATTTACTGATTTAAAGTCAATATATTGCTTTTAAACAACACGGCATCACACTATAGTAACCTCAAGGAAATGTTCAGATCTTCATAGATTTAGTCTTTATCAGATATTCTGATAAACCCATTTAAACTAATATTGGTATTTTCCTTATGTTCACATTGTATGTCTTGTCTGCTTTCCCCTTCTTATTGTTCTGTGTTTGAATAAATATAATTACTTTTAAAAACTAAATACCAGACTTCGTGGGGGAAAAAATCTTCGTATTCCAAGAATATTCGCCTGTTCCTGTGTTCGGTTCCATGTACATTCTTCGTGTTCTTTTTTTTTCTTCTTTGTTTTTTGACAGCTTTTTTAGAAGGGGTAAATACGGGGTTAACGCAGTACGCAGCAGCGTTGGTGCCAGGATTTTAACCCCTGCGATGCTGCGTAGATAAGGTAGGCTAGATGGGGAAGGCACCAGGGAGATAAGTTGGAGATATTAACGAAGACGAACACAAAGATTATTCATGTTGCGTGTCTACGTCTTTGAGTAAATTTTGCTACCGCCTTGTTCGTTTCCTCGGTGTTCGGGCTGAACAATGAAAGTGCACCCTTCATGTTTGTTTTCATGTTCGCCCGAATACGAATGCACAAGTCTACTAATTACAAACTATACATGAAAACAGGTAGTCATTAGCCACTGTTGATTTACACTGCCATAGGAAGCATGTTTTGTATGTGAGTATAAATTACTTGCCAAGGTATAGCTGCAAACATGGATTGGAAAGTCAGTTTAACGATAAGGAATTGCATGTCATTTACAAAGCAATTTACTTAAATGACTATTGACATTATCATTAGTTTTACGGAACAGCATGACAAATATTGTGCCTGTATTCTGCATTATAGATAAGTTTAAAAATCTGTACCATGAGCAAATCAGAAAGAACAACTAAGCAGAATTACAATTTTTATTCTCATCCATTTAGGCTATGAATAAAGGTCTTACAGATGCTGCAGGAAATGTTGTAGTTATTAACATAATGTTCATGGTAATTCAAACAGGTCTTTGCCAGATTATTAAACAATAGCCAGTGGCATTAGTCCTTTCCTGCCGCATCCTGTGAGCTGTTATAAAATCCCATTACCAAAAAACAATATATTTTTTATTATAAACTTAATGTGCTGTTGTAGAGCCATTAGAAATAATTTCAGTTGGTCCAGTAACAGATTTCCTCACTTTGCTTTTATTTTATTTCTCTTGTCATTTTGCATTTGCTTTTTATTTTGAAACCTGTCAGTATAAAACAGCAGTTGTGTATTGCCGTGATTTCTTACATTTAATGGGATTTCTCTCTTTGAGAGGCAAACTAAATAAAATAACTGGAGTGACCATGGACTCGACCATTGGGTAATTTCAGGCCTCTGTTAGGAGAAGATGTTTGAGAGTTTATTAACATCCGAGTTCCATTATGCATATGGTTATTTGTTGATGGTAAAGACAATCACCTTTGTGTGCCAAGAATGGGTAGTTGCCTCACTGATGTAGCATTGGATTTCCTGGGCTATGTGAAGACACCCACTCCATTGTTGCCCATTGGATGAGTTCAAAAGACCCCTGTTTTATTATATTTCATTGTTATTTAATGGTAGTTGACCATCTAGCCCATGCTTCAACAGTAATAATTAAAACACATTTCTTTTTGTAAAGGAAGCAACCTATTTACCTTTTGCACTGCCCTAGGGCTGACCTAAGCTCAACCCCCACCCCCATTGTCATCTGCTGAGTAATAAAAGGCACACTGTACCTTTAAGACATGGAATGGCGGAATATGAAATCAGGGGGCTTGGCATTATACTACTTGCAATGGTTATACATTTTTCATTTGCGTTTAAAAGTGCCTGCACAAATGATGATTACAACAAAAAAAATACAGATGATATCTATGTATTTTTGTAGAACCAAACATTAGCTATCTTAGCTACTGCATTTTTCTATGCCGGCATGTACACTACCTTGTAGATAAGCTGGGACTTATGAATAAATGTGATTCTGGCTTAGTTTGAAAAGTTTTGTTTTATTACCATATAGACCAATAGATTGGAGCAATCAGCAGTAGATTTCCACTGGTTTATATGGAGCTAACACAACTTTGTCAGGCCTTGCATCAGGATCACTTTCTATTCCTAACACCCTATATTCTTTAAGTTTTGTTAACTTTAAAACATTAGATGATTCATGGTAGTTGTGGAGATACTCTATATCCTAACTAGCAATATAGCTATAAAGAGTTAATGTTAATGCTTTTTTCTGTTTTATTCTCAATATCTTATAAACCTGGTATAGTTTATTTGTCATGAAATTGTAATACAAATATCTTAATTAGCTATGTATGGTTCAGAAGATACATCTCGTGTGCTTTATGGATGAAGCCATTGAAGTTCCTTAATTGTAGCAGCTTCAGCCTGTCCTTCACATATAATTAAACTGAGTTCAATTTTAGAAATAGATACTTTTCTCAATATTAACATATTGCTTTGAGTACTAAAACCCAGATAAACAACATGTTTAGCTGAAAACGATCCATTAATATTGATGGTTCATGAAGTGTTTACAAATACGAACTGGGTTATATAATTTGTTTCCACATTTTTGGATATGATTGTATATTATTGAAAAACCTACTTTATGTATTGTTTCTTCTCCACTGCATATAATGGGGCACACACAATAGCAACAACATTTAACCATTGGAGGATACAGTTATACTGAAGAGATGTTGATTTATTTTCTTTAGATTATAAATTCTTAATGTTAACCAGGGGAGGAATAACAACATTCAGCATGTGGGACAAGCACAGAACAGTGGTCCAATAACAGCCCAAAACACATTTGGCAGGCAACACTCTCAGCTTGTACAAGCCACCTTTATTAAACACATTTACGAAAGCTTGTAAGTTTAGAGTTTCATGTATAGAGAAGTAAAGGAGCTGAAACACAACTATCCTGTAAACTCTCATTACAACATTACCTTTAGTGAATAAAGCAATGGTATTAGCAATGCAGGATTGCTTTACCAGGAAGGAATATAGGAGCGCTTGTCCAATACTTACATAAGTCAAGTAAGACTAATCAAGAAAAATAGAAAACCAATATATGACCTATGAGCAACTAGTCATTGGTTGCAAGTCATAGTTATCTTTTACAAATCTTATTTTAACTAGCTGACCCGTAGCAGCAATTATCAACACACTTAGGTCTATTCACAAAGATGTCGAGTAGTCATTTGAGATAAGGGTTAATTCAACTGACCAGACTCAATGCCAGTGCTTACTAACACTCTCAAAACAACTCATAGATTAGTGCACATGCAAAATTAGGTTTATAAATTTATAAATAAATTTATTTTATATCTGTGTCACGGTGTGGGAGGCAAAAAGCGGACTGCACTGTGGCCAAAATGATCCATAGTTGACTTTACAATAAAGCATTGTTATATTACCTTTGTGTTTTTGTATTTATTTGGGGCGGATATAGGGTGCCACATTGACGCTACCTCAGTCATGTGCCTGATGGCCAAAATAATATTTTTTGTTTTCTTTTTGGCTCATCTTTTCTAGGACAACAAATTATGCTTTCTATGTTTTTGGTTCGGACAAAACTCTGTTTCTCCTACCCTCCCCAGTCCTGTCTGCTTCCTGCTCTCTCTCCCTCAGATCTCCCTCAGACTCCTGTTCTCATTCTCGTAGTCCCTTCACATCCTTTTCTATCCTCCTTGACCAGTCTCTACCCTTGCCCTCACTCCCAGCTCACTCTCCTTCTCTAGACACTCTCAGGTCTCCTCTGATCTCTCTGTGCAGCTGCAAAGAAGAAACTGATAGGAGGGAGGGGGAGCATGAGAGGAGTGGGACAATGCATTTGTAATTGTACACTGCCTTCAGTAGAAAGTAAATGTTGTCTTATTAAGCTGTGGTAAATAATAATCTTGACCACAGAGGTTAAGAAACTAACAGGGATCCCCAATGTTAAGTAATGTATTAAGTGTAAACTATTAAGCCCAACTACTGTACTGTAGTATCAGGAAGAGAATTGTGATGCGATTTGTTTAAAAGTGTGTTGAAGGCACATTGTGTAAGGGCTAATTGTTAAAAAAGAGGTTTATATATTTTTATGCAGAGAATAACTGAAAAAAACATAACTTTAACCCCTTTAGGACCAGACTGTTTTTTTTTTCTTTTTGTACCCTTTGTGACTAAGGCTGTTTTAACACTTTTGCGACTTTTTCTTACCTTTTGTTGGAACTGGATGGTTCCCCTGATGGTGATATCACTCCATAATTGTTCCCAGGAGGGTCTGGAGAGACCATCTTGGAAACCAATAAAAAAGTTAGTACCAATGACAAAGTGGAAAATGGAGGGTCCTAAAGACTGCGTTCAGTG
Source organism: Spea bombifrons (assembly GCF_027358695.1). Classification (NCBI taxonomy): domain Eukaryota; kingdom Metazoa; phylum Chordata; class Amphibia; order Anura; family Pelobatidae; genus Spea; species Spea bombifrons. The sequence continues at coordinate 66,195,602 of NC_071089.1, forward strand.
AATTGGGTGGCAAGCTTAAGAAAAGGAACTCCAAGGTAATATTTTCTGAAATATTTCCTGTGCCACGGGCAACTGCAGAAAGACAGCAGGAGATCAAGGAGGTTAATGTCTGGCTAAAGACTTGGTATAAGAAGGAGGTTTTTGTGTTCTTAGAGCACTGGGCTGTTTTTTTTTACTTGGGTACAACCTCTATAGTCATGACGGATTGCACCTGAATGTAAGATGGTCTGTAAGAGGGAGTATACCTTATATAGAACCAAGGAGGGTGGAGAAGGGGGGGGCTCAGATTGTAGGCAGGTGACTGATATTATGAACAATAACAATGGAGCTGTACTCAGCCCAAAGGTTACCTTTTGTTCCAAAATCCTATAACCGTGTCACACAGGAAAAAAGGGACTGTTTCAGCGCCTTCCTTCTCCACCAGCAGCACCTTATATATGTGTTTTTCCCATCCACATATAGTACCGACAATGCCGTAAATCAAACAAATAGAAAATAATAAAGTGCGCTCAGTGTATATCTGTGTTAAATCAAATAGAGTAAAAAATGAATTATTCAGAACCTGTATGTCAGCCAGTTCTTTACATAAATTCTTGAGATGAATATCTTAAAAATAAAAGACAGAACACACAACCAATAGTGTAATATAGTTGGGATAAATATTCTGCTTCAAACATATATATGCACTCATGGAATAGTAATCATAGGCATGCTCTTCATAACCATCCCACTTCACACTTCAAATCTTCAACCTTCTTCAAGAACAGCTCCACGGCGGTTCCAATCACGGAAGAAGACACGATTTCCTTAAAAAAGGATTTATTACAATTAAAAAGGATTTTTCCAAGTAAATAAATAATAATAAAAAGTGCTACGCGTTTCACTTATCCGGAGCTTCAACCAGGAAGGGGGCACTGCTGCTGTTCTCTGTGTTGCTGAATCCCTCAACAGCGAGGTATTACAGCAACACAATTTAAGCAAAGAAAGTGATCTTAGATCAATTTCTTAGCTTTTTTAAAGCCATGATGTGCCAGGTATGACGTTGGTCATTATGTCATGAAGAATGTTCTAGTATGGCTTAACACATTTCAACATGTCCTTGAATCTGGGGTGTTGGGAGATTGAGAACCCTGACTGACAAAATAGGTAGACTTAGACAGATACTTACATATACTTTCATGTATTTATAAAATTTATAAAAGTGGGACCATTCCAGCAATGACCAGACTCTGCCATGAATCGCTTTATGGTACCTGGTGTCTAGCACTGCAGTCCATCTACCAACGTGAAGCAGTTAATAGCTTTGAGGGTCTCAAAGTGCTATAAGGGATATAAGTATCATTTGTTCCATTCATCTTCTGCCTGCTTATGATGTGTGTATTTTGACTTTGTTAATAAACTTTATGCATGATTTAATCCATTGAGTAAAAGTGTCACAGTGCAGTGCGTAATCCATTTATTTTAATCAAACCATGGTTTTCTTGCCCATACTTAACCTGGTTGGTACCCTGGAGTGTAAATACAGCCCTGGAACCTCCCGAAAACATTTCTGATGATTGGAGACTGGCAGATTGATTCATCTATAGAGAACTATTTGACAAACCCAATATAAAATATTAGTGCACCCCACATAGGCTACAGTCAGGTGAAGAAAGCTGAAGTGGGAAAACTCCACCATAATATATTTGCTTCTGTTTATTTTTTTTGTCAAAAAGCTATCTCTGCTATCTATGGCAGAATCCCCTGGGGCATCTAAAAAAAATTGGCACACAAAAAGACACACAAAACACAATGACAAAGAAATAACAATGATCAAGTATTTAAGTTCTATTACACCTTGCACAAAAGTGAATTCTTTGTTGTAACTGGAAATTTCAATCATCTTGACATTTTTGGGGGAAAGGAAATAGATATTTTACAATGCATGCTATATGTCAGTTCATAAAAAGGTATAATATTAGCAAATATTGCATAGATGTTGCACTTAGCTGACCAGGGATGTCTGTATCTCAAAGATGTACAATTAAGACTGCACTATTTGTTTATGCTGCCCTTTTATACAGAGGCATGCGTGCCAGATTTGTCTTTATATTCGACATTATTAAATATGGAAAACAAAGCTTTTAATCTAGACAGTTGCATTGTCTCCTGGAGCCCCTGGGTGAGGTTAGGTTTTTGTTGCTTTTTCAGTTACTCTGTATTACCAATTACCTAAACATATGATGTTATATAAAAATGCTTTACCTGCATAACTGATATGCTTGCTATAGAGAGATCAACATAGTGAGGAAATCACTACTAATGGAAAATATATAAATCATTTTATGCCATCACAACAATCTACAGTTATTACTATCATTGTATTATTTGTTGACTGTGTGCATAGGCGTTGCTACTGGGGGGGCAAGGGGGGCAGTTGCCCCCCAGATTATTGCTTGTTTCACCATTTCCCCACCACCACCGAATTTGGAGGCCCCCCTACCTGCAGGACCAAATGGCACAGTGCCATCTAAAGGTATTGGCACACTGGGCAGTTGCCCAAAGGCCCTGCATTCTGGGGGCCTGCAGTGAATCACATTGCGGCCAGCAATGTGATTCACCACAAAGCCCCTAAAACAGTAGCGTATCTATAGGGGAGGGGCCGAGCAGAGAGGCCACCTCCCCTGGGCTGGTCTTCTGGGTTGTGCCGGGGTAGGAGAAAGATTGTGAACTCCACAACTAGCCCTGCTCAGCGGGTGCCCACTAAGCAGGGCTGGTTGGGGACATCACAATCCTCCTCTAACCGGCCCAACATTAGAGAACACAAGGTCTGTCTCTTCAGACCTTGGCCTCCGTTCTTCCTAATCACAACTGATGCCGAGCGCCGGGACATGATGTCATGCCCTTGCGCTCTGCATCAATAGCCGGCGCATAGTGATGAGGTAGAACTAAAGCAGAGGTCTGAAATGACAGATTTCGCTCTCCCATGACAGGATGGAAGATGGAGGCAGATGAAGGATGAGAAAGGTAAGAGATGGGGAGAAAGGGGAGAAAGGGGAGCAAGGGCAGTGTGTGTGTGTGTATATATATATATATATATATATATATATGTATATATATATATATATATATATATATATATTATGTGACACTGTAAACCGCAGAGAGATGCTTAGTTTGACATATGGGTACAGGTGCTATCCAGATTGTAATATGGGTCCCTGGGGTGGAGCAATTGGAGAGCAGGGTGGGCCAATGCTCTGTTCCCCCATTCTTTGGAAAATCCATGCCGGCTTTTTCAGGAGGCAAGAAGTCTGCAGGATCCGGGATTCCTATGGGGCCGGCATCAGGCATAGGTGCTGAGCATTAAAAACCCCTGGAACCTGATAATCAAGGAGACTATTGGGGACGAGGAAGTTTCTCTATGCTCCTAGGGCAAGGAGAGGCCCTGAATAAGACCATCTCTGAGCCAAGTGAGGCATCACCTGCCTGGACCTGTGTGGCGGGGAGGTCAAGTTAGCGGGTGTTTAGGCTGGCCAGTCCGGGCTAGCATAGTGTAGTTAGGGCTCAAATTGGGAGCTGGGTTTTTCTTTTTATGATTTGGTTTTGGGGTTTGAGCAGTTATAAAATAAAGCACTGTTTTTGCTACAAGCTGGTGTTCCTGACTCTTATTGCCCTAGAGGACTGTGCTTAAGACCCCTAACTGTGGCATTTATGGCCCTCGTGCTACAGGGTTTGTCACAATATATATATATATATATATATATATATATATATATATATATATATATATATATGTGTGTGTGTGTCTGTGTAAGAGCAGAGAATGCTTGTGTAAGAGCAGTGTAGATGTGTTTGTAAGCTGGTGTGTGTATGTGTGTGTAAAAGCAGGGGTGTGTGAAGACAATGTATGTGCATACATGTGTGTGTATTGACAGGCGTGTGTAAGTATAGTATATGTGTTTATGTGTGTGTATTTGGACAGGCGTGTGTGAGGGCAGTGTGTGTGTGTATGGACAGGCATGTGTAAGGGCAGTGTATGTGTATATGTGTGTTTATGGGCAGGTGTTTGTAAAGACAGTGTGTATGGGCAATTGTGTGAAAGGGCTGTGTATGTGTATATGTGTGTTTATGCACAAGTGTGTGTAAAGGCAGTGTGTGTGGGCAGTCATGTACAACGGCAGTGTGTGTTTATGGGCAGGTATGTGTGAACACAGCATGTAAAGGCAGCGTATAAGGGCAGTGTATGTGTATATGTGCGTTTATGGGCAGATATTCGTAAAGGCAGTGTGTAAGGGCAGTGTATGTGTATACTGTACCTCACCGAGCCAAGTAGCAAGTGGCCATCCTAGCCGATTAACTTGCAACTCAGCAGGGACTGGGAAACCCCTAAGAACAGCCTTTCCGAAGAGCCACTTGTCTCAGATGCAAGGATCCCTGGGTCTGTCCTGGGCTGTCTGTGCACGTCTCACAAACACTGCAGGTGAGGCTTCAAAGTTTGTGGATGCGGCCTTGGGTTTTTATAGCTGTTGTGGGAACTTTCCAGAATCTTCCAGAAGCACCCTGAGTGTCTTTACATCATGGTGTTATCTCTAGATGGCTTCTGTTCTGTGACACAGGCTGGTCCTCTATCCTACTTAGTACTAGACTTGCGCATTCGTCTTCGGGCGAACATGAAAACGAGCACGAAGAGGCCGTTTTTTTGTTCGTTCCGAAGACACGCCGAAGAGAATACAGTGCCGACAAAACGTAGGAGAAGACGAAGACTCACAACCACGAAGAATCGAAGATTCTTCATGATCGTCTTCGTTTTTGCCGCGCAGCCGCCAAAATTTCAAACAGGAGTGAGCTGATCTCGTCTGTCCAATCAGCTCACTCTTGTGACGTCACGCTAAGGGTCTCGTCCAATGCCTGTGCTGCTGATTTTTGAATTCTGAAGGCGCCTTTATAAGACCAGAGCTTGCCTGAGAGATCCATTCATTTTTCGCTGTGACTGCTTTGGCAACACTGCTGTGCTGCATCCGAGCGTTACAGAGAGAGATTGTTCTGTTCTGTGTGAGACTGGTAAGCCTTTCTCACAGTGTACTTCATCCTCACTTCAGTGCTACTTAATATAATTAATAATAATAATTTGATTAATTTAATTTTTTTTATTTAATTTGTCATCAACTGTAGTGTAAGTGCTGTTGAGTTGACAGTGCGCACCCAGTGCCTTAGTGGCACTGGGGTGCCCTTGCCCTGGGCTGGCACTAGTGCCTATTGCCTGTCCTGCTTAAATAAATTAAATAGAATTTATAAATAATAATTTAATAGGATCTATAATTTAATAGTTCATTATTATATATATATATATTTGTCAGTCATATATATATATATTCTATAGTATACTAGTGTAGCGTGTACTGTAGACATTCATCTACTAGTGTCTAATTTAAAATCAGTAATATTAATTAATATAATTAATAATTGAATTCATTATAAACTTATATATATATTTGTCAGTTATAGTTAGTAATAGTATACTAGTGTAGAGTGTACTGTAGACATTCAAGACATCTACTAGTGTCTAATCTAAAATCAGTAATATCAATAATTCTATAATTCTTTCTTGTCTTAATAGTTAATTAAATTAGCTATAAATAAAAGTAATAATATTAATTAATTACTACTAGCGTATAGTTCAGCTAATCTTATTAGTACTGGTGCTGCAGCTCTATAGTTTGTGCTTTGTTTTAGCAACAGTAAGAGACCAAGTCAATTTTTCTTAATTAATCTTTCATTTTATTTCATTTGTTTTGCTCACCTCAGTCCATCAGTGAAGTGAACTTGTTGGGCTAGTGAGTGCAGCCGCATAAGTGCTGTGTTTTTTTTTGATCAGCAAGCAGTGACGTTAACTGTTTTGCAAAGATTTTCTCATTTATTTTACATTTTATTTCAATTTTATTAAAAGTACCCTTAGTGTTTTGCTCACCTCAGTCCATCAGTGAAGTGAACTTGTTGGGCTAGTGAGTGCAGCAAGCAGTGAAGCTAACTGTTTTGCTGTGACATTTTATTTTATTTCTAATTCTTTTCAAGAAAAATTGACTGTGACGAGCTGTACTAAGCAAAGCTTCAAGCTACTAGCTGTAGTACTAAAATAATTCTAATCTTCTATAATCTTAATCTATAATATATTATAAATAATAATATTCTAATTCATAATCTATAATATAAGTAATTCTAATTCTAAATTCTAATTCATAATCTATATTCTTCTATCTATAATACATAATATATAAGTAAATTAGTTCTAATCTATTAATATTATATAACTTAATATTAATTAATAAATCATATACTGAATCTGATTTAACCTCACTTTAGCTTAGTGGGTTTGAGAGCGTCTGCCTAGAGGTAGACTTATAGTAAGGAAATATAGCTTTAGGCTAGCATAGTGGTAGGCTAAGCTCTTAGGCCCGTGTAAATTCAAATTAAAAATAAAATACTGCCAGTTATTAAATAGTTAATCTTGAGTTAATAATTTAAATAACTTTAGGATTTTGGCAGATTGCACACAGCACAGTGCAGTAGTGCATAGTTTTACTTTTTAAGCAGTAGCACTGAAGATAACTTCCTCTAATTTTTTTGTCTTTAATTCGTTTTTCCTTTTTTTTATTTTTATTTTTTTATTTTTTTTTTTATAGTTTTTTAAACACTACACTACACTACACTACACTACACACACAACACAAAATTTGAAATGGATCCTCCTTTTGGGACTAAGGAGGGACAAGCTCCATCTACCACCACCACCACCACCAGCACCACCACCAGCACCACCACCAGCTCTAAGATGCAGCCTTTGCGTCAGTCTAGTCGGCCAAGTAGGCCAAGCTCTCGCTTATCATTTGGGGAAGCATTGCTTGAAGGATCATCAAGTAAAGGAAAGGCACCAAAAGCAGGCAGTAGTAGTGCGGCTAGGCCCACAAGCTCTATGGTTTTTTACGGAAAGCCTAAAGCACCAGAAGCACGTTCAAAGTTAAAGGGTAGCACAAGTAGTACCAGCCCAGTGACTAAAAAGAAGTGCCTTTTGCCCCAAGCAGCATCTTCCCCATCCACCAGCAGCATGCAAGGTACCAAGCAGAGCCAAATTAGCAGCAAGACTCAGAGGGGTCCCAAACCAAAGCGATCTCATTCCTTTGTAGGGAAAACCACCACCACCACCACCCCCGCCTCTACCACCACTAGTGCTGCGCCTACTGTTCCCACTGGTACCGCCACGCCATGTCCTCCTAGTACCTCTAGCAAGCCACCAAGTCCTTACAAAATTTTTGTAAAGACAGTTAGAGAGAGGGCTACACATAGTGGAACTCCACCTAGCGAGGTAGCAGAGGAGCCTGAGACTGAGAGGCCAAGTGCAGAGTCTATTCTTCCTGCTCGCACTACTACTAGTCACGAGTCTCACGACGATATCAGTCTTAGCTCCAGCCTAGCAGGAATTCCATTCGATCTGGCTAATGAAGAGCTAGACTATGAGCCAGAGGAAGTAGAGGAGATGAGTGGTCAGGAATCAGATTCCTCAGGGAGCAGTGTCCAAATGACTAGTGCACAATTTTCCCCTGAGCCTCCACCTTCTCCGCTACGATCATCACCATCACCACCACCAGCAGCAGCAGCAAAACCTAGCAAATCTAAAGCAATTAGCAGTCCCACTATGGCCAGTACTGTTACCACCAGTCCCACCACCACTAGTTCTGCCTCTGTTCATCCACCCCGAGCAGTAAGAGCAGCACCCAAGGCACACTCCAAGGCTATGCGCGCCCCAATTTGGGAGCACTTTGAAAATGTTGAAGAAGGGCGCTATGGAAAGTGCAAACATTGTGGGAAGCTAATAAGCAGAGGGAAAGTGTCTGGCCATTTTACCAGTGCTAGCATGAAGCATCACCTCAGCACTCAACACAACGCTGTGCTATTGGGGAAAGATGCAGAGGTAAAACTTAGTGCAGGCAGCATAGCTGGTGGCCGTGGAAAAACCCCAACAGCTTCTTCTTCTGAGCCAATAGCAGCAGCAGCAGCAGCAGCAGCAACTAGTGCTGGCAGCCAGAGACCAAGGCAGGTTGGAGCACTGCATGTCCAGCCCACCCTGGAACAATTTGTGGCATTCCAATCCAAAAGGTCAATGCCCAAACAGCAGGCCAATAAAGTAACGCGACTGATTGGTCAGTTCATTGCTGTTGGAGGGGCATCCTTCTCTATGATCGAAGGGGAGCCTTTCAAACAATTGATGGCGGCTGTGACTCCACAATATACAGTTCCGTCACGTTCCACTTTCAGCAGGAACATTGTCCCCTCATTGTATCGGTCCTGTGTTGCAGCAGTGAAAGAGGAGCTTTCCAAGGCTGCTGGTCAGTCTGTTCATTTCACTACAGATTTGTGGAGTGCACCTAGCGGCCAGCATGCCTTTCTTTCTTTGACAGCACACTGGTGGCAGCCCGGTGTGTCTAAGGAAGCTGCTGCAGCAGGCTACCGATCTTTCCTTCTCCATGCAGAAGTGATGGATGAAAAGCACACTTCCCAAAACATTCTGCATGCGATGAGGAAAATGTTTAGCCTTTGGGTGGGAGCAGAGGCGGGCACCAATGTTGAAGTTGGTTTTGTGGTAACTGACGGAGGTGCCAATATGGTGAAAGCGCTGCGAGATGGTCATATTGTTGGTGTGCGCTGTGCAGCCCACATCATCCATCTTGTAGTGAAGGCAGCAATGTCAGAAGGAACTAATGTGGCAGCAGTAGTTCTGTCCCGCTGCAGAAAGATCGCTGGGCACTTTCACCATAGTGTTAAGGCTAGCCAACTTTTGAGGGAAGAGCAAGAGAGGTCAGGTCTTCCCGTACACTGCCTACGTCAGGATGTCAGTACACGGTGGAACTCCACGTTAGACATGCTCGAGAGGATTTTGGAGCAGCAGAGGGCAATCCATAATCTTGCCTCAGAGCACAATATTGGGATTACCTCTCCATTGAATAGGGAGGATTGGACAGTGATCGCCCAGCTAGTGGCAGTCCTTAAACCATTCAGGGATGCCACAGAAAATTTAAGCTCAAACACTGCCAGTCTGGCCCAGGTAATCCCAGTGTTCTCCCATCTAGGCAGCAAGATGGATGTGTTCCTTGGAAACCGTGAGGCTGTTCAAGGTGGCACTCTACATCCTGACGTAGCAGCCATAGTCAGGAAGCTGAAGGATCTGCTAAAAGTACACCTTCGCAAACGAATGGAAGAGAGTCCCGAAATGATGCTAGCGTGCCTTTGCGATCCAAGAATTAAGGGAAAGCTGGCTTTGAAATTTAATGTTCTCAGTAGCTACCGGGAGCAATTGGTCAACAAGGTGCGTGACTGGCAGCGTAAAATGGGAATGCTGTCCGAGGAGGGAGAGGTGCAGGAGGAGGAAGAGATGATGTGGTCTGCTACTCCTAGCAGCAGCATCAGCAGCAGTGCCACAAGCAGTACAACACAGCTGAGTGGAGCAGCTGCGTTTTGGGAAGAGGCACTTGGGAGTATAGTTGGACCATCTGACAGAGCTAGCAGCAGAAAGGAGAGTAGTGCTGCTGAAATGGTCAAACTTTACCTCTGTGAAGTTCCTTCTGCGCCTAATGTTGATCCTCTTAGCTACTGGGATGAAAAGAAGAGTGTGTGGCCTGCACTCTCATGGGTTGCGCAGCAGCTACTATCATGTCCGCCAACCACTGTTCAAAGTGAGCGCGTGTTTTCTATGACTGGAAACATACTGAGTCCACAGCGCTCACGCATGGCACCTCATCTGATGGAGCAGATTGCCTTCCTTAAATTCAATCTGCCCAAGTTGGGTTACCCAGCTCTTAGCTTGGAAAGTTAATTTTTGTTATCTGTAATGTTTAAGGTAGTTTCTCCCCCTGGTTGCACGTGTTTGCGGTGTGGCAACGTCTGCTACCTCCGCCAGTGTAGCCAATTTACGCTAGGGCCTAGTGTCTGAGTTCTGGAAGTCCGCTCCCAAACGCCATGGACTGACAGACTTTCATGCTTTGCCCTGGGGTGAAACAGGTGAGCGGGTCGTCAATTGCCCACTCATTCACCTTTTTCCTTTTCCAACGGTGCTGCTGGTGGTGGTGCCAGCATCTTTTGCCAGTTCGCTTCCTGGCTGAAATCATGCCTCAAATGTCCCTAATGGAGAGGGTAGTTTCTCCCCCTTGGTTGCACTTGCTGCGGTGTGGCAATGCCTGCTACCTCCGCCGGTGTAGCCAATTTACGCTAGGGCCTAGTGTCTGAGTTCTGGAAGTCTGCTCCCAAACGCCAAGGACTGACAGTCTTTGGATGCTTTGCCCTGGGGTGAAACAGGTGAGCGGGTCGTCAATTGCCCACTCATTTGCCTTTTCCAATGCTGCTGCTGCTGCTGCTGGTGGTGGTGGTGCCAGCGTCTCTTCTCTGCCAGTTCGCTTCCTGGCTAGTGTCATGCCTTAAATGTCCCTAATGGAGAGGGTAGTTTCTCCCCCTTGGTTGCACTTGCTGCGGTGTGGCAATGCCTGCTACCTCCGCCGGTGTAGCCAATTTACGCTAGGGCCTAGTGTCTGAGTTCTGGAAGTCTGCTCCCAAATGCCAAGGACTGACAGTCTTTGGATGCTTTGCCCTGGGGTGAAACAGGTGAGCGGGTCGTCAATTGCCCACTCATTTGCCTTTTCCAATGCTGCTGCTGCTGCTGCTGGTGGTGGTGGTGTCAGTGTCTCTTCTCTGCCAGTTCGCTTCCTGGCTAGTGTCATGCCTTAAATGTCCCTAATGGAGAGGGTAGTTTCTCCCCCCTGGTTGCACTTGCTGCGGTGTGGCAACGCCTGCTACCTCCGCCAATGTAGCCAGCTTACGCTAGGGCCTTGTGTCTGAGTTCTGGAAGTCCGCTCCCAAACGCCAAGGACTGACAGTTTTTGGATGCTTTGCCCTGGGGTGAAACAGGTGAGCGGGTCGTCAATTGCCCACTCATTCGCCTTTTCCAATGCTGCTGCTGCTGCTGCTGGTGGTGGTGCCAGTGTCTCTTCTCTGCCAGTTCGCTTCCTGGCTAGTGTCATGCCTTAAATGTCCCTAATGGAGAGGGTAGTTTCTCCCCCCTGGTTGCACTTGCTGCGGTGTGGCAACACCTGCTACCTCCGCCAATGTAGCCAGCTTACGCTAGGGCCTTGTGTCTGAGTTCTGGAAGTCCGCTCCCAAACGCCAAGGACTGACAGTTTTTGGATGCTTTGCCCTGGGGTGAAACAGGTGAGCGGGTCGTCAATTGCCCACTCATTCGCCTTTTCCAATGCTGCTGCTGCTGCTGCTGGTGGTGGTGCCAGTGTCTCTTCTCTGCCAGTTCGCTTCCTGGCTAGTGTCATGCCTTAAATGTCCCTAATGGAGAGGGTAGTTTCTCCCCCCTGGTTGCACTTGCTGCGGTGTGGCAACGCCTGCTACCTCCGCCAATGTAGCCAGCTTACGCTAGGGCCTTGTGTCTGAGTTCTGGAAGTCCGCTCCCAAACGCCAAGGACTGACAGTGTTTGGATGCTTTGCCCTGGGGTGAAACAGGTGAGCGGGTCGTCAATTGCCCACTCATTTGCCTTTTCCAATGCTGCTGCTGCTGCTGCTGGTGGTGCCAGTGTCTCTTCTCTGCCAGTTCGCTTCCTGGCTAGTGTCATGCCTCAAATGTCCCTAATGGTAAGGGCAGTTTCTCCCCCCTGGCTGCCTCTGTCTGCGGTGTGGCACCGCCTGCTACCTCCGCCGGAGTGGCCAGCTTACGCTAGGGCCTAGTGTCTGAGCTCTGGAAGTCTGCTGCCAAACGTCTAAGACTGACAGTGTTTGGGTGCTTTGCCCTGGGGTGAAACAGGTGAGTGGGTCGCCAATTGCCCACTCATTCGCCTTTCCCAATTCTGCTGCTGCTGCTGCTGGTGGTGGTGCCAGTGTCTCTTCTCTGCCAGTTCGCTTCCTGGCTAGTGTCATGAATCAAATGTCCCTAATGGTAAGGGCAGTTTCTCCCCCCTGACTGCCTCTGTCTGCGGTGTGGCAACGCCTGCTACCTCCGCCGGAGTGGCCAGCTTACGCTAGGGCCTTGTGTCTGAGCTCTGGAAGTCCGCTGCCAAACGTCTAGGACTGACAGTGTTTGGGTGCTTTGCCCTGGGGTGAAACAGGTGAGTGGGTCGCCAATTGCCCACTCATTCGCCTTTCCCAATTCTGCTGCTGCTGCTGCTGGTGGTGGTGCCAGTGTCTCTTCTCTGCCAGTTTGCTTCCTGGCTAGTGTCATGAATCAAATGTCCCTAATGGTAAGGGCAGTTTCTCCCCCCTGGCTGCCTCTGTCTGCGGTGTGGCAACGCCTGCTACCTCCGCCGGAGTGGCCAGCTTACGCTAGGGCCTTGTGTCTGAGCTCTGGAAGTCTGCTGCCAAACGTCTAAGACTGACAGTGTTTGGGTGCTTTGCCCTGGGGTGAAACAGGTGAGTGGGTCGCCAATTGCCCACTCATTCGCCTTTCCCAATTCTGCTGCTGCTGCTGCTGGTGGTGGTGCCAGTGTCTCTTCTCTGCCAGTTTGCTTCCTGGCTAGTGTCATGAATCAAATGTCCCTAATGGTAAGGGCAGTTTCTCCCCCCTGGCTGCCTCTGTCTGCGGTGTGGCAACGCCTGCTACCTCCGCCGGAGTGGCCAGCTTACGCTAGGGCCTTGTGTCTGAGCTCTGGAAGTCTGCTGCCAAACGTCTAAGACTGACAGTGTTTGGGTGCTTTGCCCTGGGGTGAAACAGGTGAGTGGGTCGCCAATTGCCCACTCATTCGCCTTTCCCATTTTTCAATGCTGCTGCTGGTGGTGGTGGTGGTGCCAGCATCTCTTCTCTGCCAGTTCGCTTCCTGGCTAGAGTCATGCCCAAAATGTCCCTAGTGGTAAGGGCAGTTTCTCCCCTCTGGCTGCGTCTGTTTGCGGTGTGGCAACGCCTGCTACCTCCGCCGGAGTGGCCAGCTTACGCTAGGGCCTTGTGTCTGAGCTCTGGAAGTCTGCTGCCAAACGTCTAGGACTGACAGTGTTTGGATGCTTTGCTCTGGGGTGAAACAGGTGAGTGGGTCGCCAATTGCCCACTCATTCGCCTTTTCCATTTCCTTTTCCATTTCCATTTCATTATTTTCCTTCTGATACACAACCAACCAACCAAACATAACACACACAATAACACAAATAACACAGTGACATAACACATAACACACATAACACATATAACACAGTGACAAGTGACAACACACATAACACACATAACACATACACGTACAATGCACAAATCACAAGGACCTTTCCTCTTGTTATTTGTCCTGGCCTTCATTTCTACACTCACTAGCATTAACGCTATAACTCACACTTCATACTATAACATTTTTCCATCCACATACCTGCCAACAGACCCAACTTTTTCAGGGACAGTCCTGCTTTTTTCCAGTCCTGTCCCATCTAATTTAGCTAAACTAGGTATGCAAATACACGTTGGTAGTTATAGCTCGGTAGGTAGCACTAGTATAAACATTAAATAAATATAATAAAGTACTAAATAATAAATCTAACTTTAAAATACATTTAAATAAACCCCTAATTTTTTTAAAAAAAACCATTAAAATTAAAATTAAATTATTATTTAGACATAATCCATCTTTAACCAAAGCAGTGCACTACTACTAATCTTAAACATAACCGTACATTAACCCTAAGCTATTTTTTAGTTCTTGTCCAACATTTTTCCATCCGCATACCTGCCAACACACCCAAGATTTTGGTGGACAGTCCTGCTTTTTTCCAGTCCTGTCCAGTAAAAGTTGGGTTGTTGCAAAGTATGCCATTGTAAATAGGTAGCAATTGTTAGGCATGTATTACAAGTGGTCCAAAATCAATTTAAAAATGTAAAATAATCCCTATTCTTTTATTAAACATCTATGGATGTGTGATTGTGTATGATAAACGGAGGCCAAGTTCCTTGGAGCATTTGTCTCTAGGTCATTTTGTGTACAGTACACCTCAGTACGTGTGTGCAACTCTATTGGTCGTTTCGGCAGGGGGCTGGCCTGCCATCAACAAATGAAGTGCGTTCTGCAATTCACTAGTTGATGCCAGACCAGCCCCCTGCCGAAACGACCAATAGAGTTGCACACACGTTCCTTCACGGCAGCTGCTGCTGCTCCGATGTGTTGTTAACCCCGTATTAACCCCTGCTAGGCAACCGGGAAGAAAACGAAGATTAAACGAGCACGAAGAATGTCCGCGAATATTCGCCCGAAGAGAAGACAGGAACGGGCGAATATTCGCAGAATACGAAGGTTTTTTTTTCCCCGAAGACGAGCACGAAGACGAACACGAAGAGCCCCCTGGTGCCCAAGTCTACTTAGTACCTTTAGGACTACTTGCTTTTAGCACACTTGATCTTTTAACCATCTTTTATACTATTTACATTTATTTATTCTCTCTTTTTTAATTATTTATTCGGAATTTTTTACATGTGTATAGTGTAACTTCCGATTAACTCTGTAAGGGCTGAGTCCCAAAATAAATTAATTATTTATTTATTAGATTATGGCATACATAATTATTTTCGGATGAATTTTGGACTAAACCATTGATTGCATTTTTTACCCACACACACTTTACAAGTTACTATTATTAGTATCTCTTGAGCACTTGCACTTTAAAACACTACTATTGGAACACAGAGGAACCACCTGACCAGGACCCAGAGAAATTGAGGACTTATAAGAGTCACATCTAAAACTTCACCAAAGACCATCACAACTCCAAGATTTACATCTGATACGCCTGATGCATCCACCTAAATGTGAGTGCATCCTATTACCGCGTGTACACTGGTTTAGAAATGTATCATTCTATGGTAAATTTCTTCTCTTCTATGTCCATGTGATTGATGAATTGACACACATACCAAGGAGTTGTTTGTGGAGGCTTAAAAGGTTCATGAGTGTAACCATTGAAGTTTTTTCCTGGAGTTCCAAAATGTTTTACTTTATTACACTATATTTTTTTCGTATTTGTCATTTTTGTTTTATCCGAGCAATTGAGATCGTGAGGTACAAGCGCCCCTAGACAGAAGTCGTGTTTGTTCCTCTATCCAATGATGCTGGCCACCCACCCTAAACAGAGGTCCTTCGCCATTTTGTTCTTATGTGCTTGGACATTACCTTATCTATTTGCCACAGTGATCTGTACATGTTGACACCTGAAGCCTAAGTTACAAGTTATATATACTAAACTAATTAACCCTGTCGTGACCAGGCCTAGGAGTCATATAATTAAAATGCTTTACACAGCTTAAGCAGCCAATCAGTGGCAAACAAATACAGAGGAAAAAAGAAGATTTTTTACGATGGCTGCAAATTCTTTGTCAAGTAAATATTTTAATTTAGTTTTTTTGCATTTTTGGTAAATACATTTTAAAGTACTCACAGAGAGTACTGTCCCTTTAATGGTATTACTCTGGACAAAATATTCTACAACTATTGGCACATTGTGAGGATAAAAGGAAGAAAATAGAGTAATTGGTTCTTCACCAAATACAAGTGCTACCCACAGAATTTAGAGGATAGAGTAGAAAAATGTAGAAAACTATTAGTTTCTTTCCAGGAGCTCAACGCCAGGTTTACAAAAGTCAGTGATAAAATCTATATTTAGGTATATATAAATGAAAGGAGAAAATGTAAACAATGAATAATTAGATTATTAAATACAATTAAAGGGAGTTACATAAATGAGGATAAAGATCTGTGTGACTACCTAAATAAATACTTCTGTTTTCAGTTTGGACAAAGGAAGGTGAAGGGAAGGGACCTCAGTCAGAAAAGATTAGCAGGAAAATGCCAGAGTGAGGGCAATGCTGGCACAGACCAGCATGGGACATGTTGCTTGGTGAAGTTGGGGGGCCCCGGGGCAATTTTCACACCAGGGCCCTGTAGTTTCTAGTTATGCCCCTGTACATCACATAAACACACACACATATATATATATATTTACTTATAGATAGAGACATGATGCCTTCTTGAATCTAAGACAAGACCAAGGACTGAGTCTCTATCAGGAAAAATGGACAAACTAAATAGGACAAATGGTTCTTATCTGCAATCAAATTCTATATGTTTCTATTTTTGCATACAGGCCACAGTCATATTTACTGTCCTGCAGTTTGTTACTAGAGTGCTTTATATCATTAGTTAGTTTTGTTTTCAACAATCCAAAAATAATAAGAAGTAAATGTAGCACAGAAAAAATATTGCCCTGAGTTCAACTTTAGGCAAAATATTGGCACTTTTGGTGACATCCTTTCCCCCAATAGGAGCGTCTAGAAGAGGATATTGCAGGAAGTGTCGCCATTTTGGTGGAAGTTCCTGTTGAATTATGTCCACAGAGATGTGGATGAAGATAGAAGATTCAAGATAGAAGAGAAGAGAGAAAAGAAGGGAGAACATAAAAGATAGAAGATGAAGAAGATGTGGAAGTGGTCACCAGGCGACAAATTTAATTTTCCAATTAAAGATTCCCCCGGCCAGGAAAAGTATGTAAGTATCAAGCAGGAATAATAGTTGTCATGAAGCCAAGGAAAAACACACAAAGAAACAATAATAATTTGTGTAGAGAACTCTGTCATGAGACAAACATAACAGAAGTTTGCAGCCAGTTTAGCACAGGGTGTGCAACAAGCCCAAGTGAACACAGCTTGTTCTATTACACAGTGATATCGAGCAGCTGGACCAAGATAATTATAGTCTGAAGCAGTTCATGGATGAATGTTTCAGGCAAGTTATACAGTTCAGTGGATGAATACTGCAACTTACACAATACCATGCATGGTTCATCCAGCAGAGGCAGAGACACAGTCTCCAGGATTGGGGATGTAGCTTCCATGATACACAAGATACAGGGAACCACTCTGTCAGTAGTGGTTATGGTCTGGAAAGAGATCTGCAAGGTACAAAGTATATCTATGCAAGCCTAAGGAGAGCAGTCACAGTGTTGGTGAATGGACCAGCAGCTCCATGGCGCTCCAACAGCTCCATGCTCAGCTACCTTATGACACCTGCTTGGGCTTAGCATATGGCTCAGGTACGTTAGAGGTGCCACATGCTAAGTAGCATTAGGTAGCACTGCTCGTTATCAGCATAGCGACATAGTATAGGTCATCACCAGGCGTTTAATAATGGGCAATATACACTCACTGGCCACATTATTAGTTACACCTTGCTAGTACCATGTTGGACCTCCTTTTGCCTTCAGAACTGCCTTCATTCTTCGTGGCATACTTTCTACAAGGTGCTGGAAACATTCCTCAGAGATTTTGGTCCATATGGACAGGATAGCATCACGCAGTTGCCGCAGATTTGTCGGCTGCACATCCATAATGTGAATCTCCCATTCCACCACATCCCAAAAGGTGCTCTATTGGATAGAGATCTGGTGACTGTGGAGGCCATTGGAGTACCGTGAAGTCATTGTCATGTTCAAGAAACCAGTTTCAGATGATGGGAGCTTTGTGACATGATGCATTATGCTGTGTGAAGTAGCTATTAGAAGATGGGTACGCTGTGGTCATAAAGGGATGGACATGGTCAGCAACAATACTGAAGGAAGGCTGTGGCGTTTAAACGGTGCTCAATTGGTACTAAGTGTGCCAAGAAAATGTCCCCCACACCATTACACCAACACAACCAGCCTGAACCTTTAATACAAAGCAGGATGGATCCATGCTTTGATGTTGTTTACGCCAAATTCTGACCCTGCCATCTGAATGACGCAGCTGCAATCGAGCCTCATCAGACCAGGTTGGTGAGCCTGTGTGAATTGTAGCCTCAGTTTCCTGACAGGAGTGGCACCCAGTGTGGTCTTCTGCTGCTGTAGCCCATCTGCTTTAAAGTTCGATGTGTTGTGCGTTCAGAGATGGTATTCTGCATACCTTGGTTGTAACGAGTGGTTATTTGAGTTACTGTTGCCTTTCTGTCATCTCGAACCAGTCTGCCCGTTATCCTCTGACCTCTGAAATCAACAAGGCATTTTCGTCCACACAACTGCCGCACACTGGATATTTTCTCTTTTTCGGGCCATTCTCTGTAAACAATAGTGATGGCTGTGTGTGAAAATCTCAGTAGACCAGCAGTTTCTGAAATACTCAGACCAGCCTGTCTGGCACCAACAACCATGCCACATTCAGAGTCACATAAATCCTGTTTTTTCCCCATTCTGATGCACGGTTTGAACTTCAGCAAGTTGTCTTGACTACGTCTACATGCCTAAATGCATTGAGTTGCTGCCATGTGATTGGCTAATTAGCTTTTTGTGTTAACAAGCAATTGAACAGGTGTACCTGATAAAGTGGCCAATGAGTGTATACTTTATGAGAAAAAGTAAGCTTTCCAGTGCCATACCACAGCTCACATTTACATTTTATAAACTGACAACTTTTTTGAAACATAGTACAAGATAAATATTTTCATTTAATTCCATTTAAAACTAAAATACTTTAATAGAAGAAGAGGCAGACAGGAGTTAATGTGCAAGGTAGTATAACTTCAGGCTTTTCCTAGTTTCACTAATTATCTAACATGATAAAACAACAACAACAGATGTCTGTACCTCCTCTGGCTGTTATGATACAAAGAAAAACAATTAAGCCAGCCACAAGCTGCCTCTCATTCCATTAAAATTATTGAGTAATGTATAGTGAGAATGTTATCAGAAATCCTGGAGTCAGTCCATGATTTCCTTCCACCCTCGTTCAGAATATATTAGTGGAACATGACTGTTTTAAGGAAGACTATCAGTGAACATTAACACATAGACCCATAATGATTTTCAGAAAATCTTCTGCGTTAGAATAGGTATATCATGTGATTGTTGTCTTTTACACTAATTAATTTTGCTGGGATGAATTTAACTAGTTTTAATTTTTTTGAGTTTACAATAGTAGGTATATATATTAAATTATGTACAAACAAGACCAATCTGGTTTTCTGTTTGTGTTATTGTTTTGCCTTTGGGCAGTGTGGAAAAGAAAGTACACCCCATTTGAATCCTATGGTTTTACATATCAGGACATAAGAAAAATTATCTGTTTCTTAGCAGACCTCAGATGAACAACAACACATGACACTGTGTCAAAAATAAAGCCAAAATAGAGAAGCCATGTGTGAAAAACTAAGTGCATCCTTTCTGCTTCCATAGGAATTAAGATGCTGAGTAGCAGATATGTGCTGATAATCAAATAATTGATCATCAGCAAGTGTTACTACCTGTATAAAAGCTGACGTTTTAGCAATTTGATGGTCTGGAGCATTCAGGTTTGTGTTAACACAATGTCAAGGAAAGGCATCAGCAATGAACTTAGAGTGGTTAAAAGGCCATTTACAATCAATATAAAGTCCATCATTCTACAGTGAGAAATATGTGCAAAACATTTAAGACAGTTGCCCATCTCCAACTCTATAGGCCTCAGTTAGTGTGTTAAATATTAAAGTTCATGACAGTACAATTATAAAAAGCCTGAACAAGTATGGTTTGTTTGGAAGGGTTGTCAGGAGAAAGATTCCTCTCTCTAAAAAGAACATGGTAGGATGGCTTAGTTTTACAAAGTTGCATCTGAACAAACCACAAGACTTCTAGAACAATGTCGTTTGGACAGACAAGACCAAAATGAAGATTTTGGCCATAATGCAAAGTGCCATGTTTGGGGAAAACCAAAAACAGTTTATCAGAACAAACACCTCATATCAACTGTCAAGCACGGTGGTGCAGGGGTGATGATTTGGGATTGTTTTTCAGCCACAGGACCTGGGAACCTTGCATTCATTGAGTCAGCAATAAACTTCTTCTGTATACCAAAGTGTTCTAGAATCAAATGTAAGGCCATCTGTCCGACAGCTAAAGCTTGGCCAAAACTGAGTAATCCAACAGGACAATGATCCCAAGCACACCAACAAATCAATCTACAACAGAAAAAGAAAGAAATCAAGGTGTTGCAATAGCCCAGTCTAGACCTCAACCAGATTGAAATGATGTGGCAGGAACTTAAGAGTGCTGTGCATAAACTGATGCTCGCAAACCTCAATGATCTGAAGCAATGCTGTAAAGAAGAGTGGGCCAAATTTCCTCCATAACAATTTGAGAGACTGATAAACTCATACAGAAAATTATTACTATTGCCTCTAAAGGTGGTTCTATGAGCTATTGAATCATAAGGTGTACTTAGTTTTTACACATGGTTTCTCCATTTTGGCTTTATTTTTGTTGAATAACTCAAGGCATGGTATAATATGTAATATGTTGTATTTACCTAAGGAACAGATGATTGTTTTTATGTTAGGATATGTAAAACCATGGAATTCAAAGAGAGTGTACTTTTCTTTTTCAAACAACTGTATGTATTATGTATTATGTAACAGAGAGTGGGCAGATATAAAGATAATGAAGAGGAGGTAAGTGCAATTCACAAGAGTTCTACATGGGAAGGCTTGTAAATTGCAGTAGTGCTACAATTAAAACATACTCCTTTAATTGTGTTTTTACCTTGTGGAGGGTTGAAGCTTAGCAATATCCAGTGGTAAGGAGTTCC
This sequence comes from Spea bombifrons, assembly GCF_027358695.1. Classification (NCBI taxonomy): domain Eukaryota; kingdom Metazoa; phylum Chordata; class Amphibia; order Anura; family Pelobatidae; genus Spea; species Spea bombifrons. Next base: position 66,216,171 of record NC_071089.1, read on the forward strand.
AGAGATATGGAAAAGCAATAGACAAGGCTGTTAGTGAATGTGCATTACCCATGCAAGGAACAAGGCAGTACCCCTTTATGGATGGTGAATATGAGTGCTGAAGGGCCTTAATGGTAAGGAGTACTTTGAAGAAAAGAAGCTGGTGGAAATATGCAAAGTATGAAGACAGAAGAAAGAATAAGCAAAGAGTTACTGCAGTCTTGACATGGTATGAATAATCATGTAACATATTTGTGATACTTTTGGATGCACATTTTGACAAGTTGACTGTTGGAGACACAGGAACTCCTATTACAGAATAAAGTGGTATTTCGTACATCCTCACTCTTGGTAGGACCACTTTATTCTAAGACAAGCAACCATGGAAAATAAAAATGCAAAGAGATATTAACAAAATATTGTTTGTTTTTTGCAAATATCCACAAAAGGTAGCTGTCTTCATATGTTCTTTTTGGTGGCTGGTATTCTAACAACTATAGACAATTTTTCTGTTTTTAGATCTCTGTAAACACAGAAGGACAGTAAGCTTAGTTCCTTCTTGGCTCAGCCTCTATTTTAGCCCACATACTTATATGTCTTAAATAATAGAATAATCATTGACCTTTGGGAATAGACTGTTAAACAGACAGTCTAATGCCTCTGATACCCCTACTATAGAAGAATGCATTTAACTTTAATATGCATTTTTCCAAAATAAAATAAAAGCACTTACGTTACACAGAAGAGGAGACCCTGCTGCAGCAGCTACTTGAAGCAGTCAGTCAATGGAAGCAAAGTTCTCCTATTGAAATTAATGGCAGCTCCAGAGAGCGGTCACAACCTCCAATGTGAGATCTTTAAAAAAAAATAAGTTAAAAAGATTCCATGGAAGAGTTAAAATACTGGCATGTAAAATGCCCATGGAGTGTCTACTTTTAAAAAATGTATGATTTGATGGGGTAAATTGAATTGGCCGGGTTCCACAATATCCCTAATTGTCTACATGTCTAATTTCCATTTTGAAAAATGCACACGTCTCAAATGTGGCCTTTTAGCCCCAAACAACCCGACAAACTCATGCATTTGAGGTATCACTGTACTCAGGAGATGTTACTGAACACACATTGGTGTTGTATGACAGTGACATATACCAGGACCTGTTAATTAAGATCTGAAGTAAAATGTGTGTGAAAAAAACGCAAAAAAATGACTACCGCAAAGTTTGACAAAGACTGGTGGTAGAATTAGTGCATGGGAAGAGTTAAAATACTAGCATTTGAAATACCCTGGGGTGTTTAGTGTTCAAAAATATATGGTTTGATGGGGTAAATTGAGTTGGCCAGCTTCAAATATACCCGAAATAGCACATGGGGGAAGAATTAGCAGATTTTGGAAAAAATGGTTTTGAAATAGCAAAACGCTACTTGTACTTATTGCCCCATAACATGCAGAAAACTAAGGACAAATCTATTTAGCAGGTGCTTTCCTTAGCTTTTATAGATAAGTAATAGATTTTACAAGCAAAATCAGTCCTTTTTTCAAAAAATTTTCACCATATTTTATACTTTTATGATGTGATACAATCAAAACAATGACATCTAAAGAAAGCCCTTCTTGTCCAAAACAATATTTAACTTGTGTGGTTTCAGTAAACAGGAAAGAAGAAGGAATTACAGCTAAACACTTGCACCACAGAAATGTTAAAACAGCCATTGTCACAAAAGGTCCAAAAAAATGAAATAGTCAACCCTCATATCAACCGCCAGTGTACCCATATGTCATTTATGATGTCTCACAATAAGAGTGAACAACTTTTTTATCTGGCTAACAAGACTTTAATCCATATCGTATAATACAGTGCGTAGTTTGTTTCTTATACCAGTCTACACACAACCTATCTCTGCACATGGATTTGTAAGTGTGTTTCTTCAAATTAATACAATGTAGATTTGCTTAATAAAAAAAACTGTAAACAGTAATAATTTAACAGGATAATTAATGTGGATAATCATCTGTTCCATAGAGATGGATCTACTTGTACCAACTGTAATAGGGGAAAAAATAAAGACAATTGAACAGATCACCTTGGCTCTTCTTCTACATTTAAAATAAACATAGAAGTTCTGATGATTTATTTGTTTGAGTAACTTATTCATGCAGATTTCACTGGCAGTGCCATTCTGTCTCACAAGACCAATTACTGAAATCAAAGGGACATCAATCATTTGGCCAAATTAACATTCTTTTTATCAGAATCTTTTGTTCTAACAGGGAAACTAAAACATCTTCCAGTAACCATATGTCCTTTTTTATGCAAGATTACAGGATGAGGTTTAATAGTAAAAGTTCTGGAACAGTCTGAACAGCATGTTCTCTTTCATTCTTAAGCTAATCACATAAGCCAGAAGAAGCCATTTGAAAACTTAAGGAAAAGCTTGTATTGCTGTGCTTTGCATATGTCTTACCATGGGTATTTTAAATTGACATGACTAAGCAAAATACATTTTTGACATTAAAGAAAGACATTTTGATGTTATGATTACTATCATATTTCAACTTTAGGAGGAAATGTTATCATGTTTTTTTATGCAAAATTCACCTCCTTTCCTGTAATAGTAAAAACTAATTTATTACCGTATTCGCTCGATTATAAGACGTCTTATAATCGGGGGTCTTCTTATAATCAGACCTCAAATAGGTCTGACTATAAGGCTAAGATCCAAATCCCCCGCAGCGCTGCAGGGGACCTGGATCCTCCTGTCTTATGCCCCCCATTGAAAACTCCCCCCCACCAAACTTACCGGTGCTTCTGACTCCCTGGTGTGTAGTTGGGACAGCGGGTAAACATCTACGCGATTCGCGTAAGCAACTTCCACTGCAGCCGAAAGTGCACTTAGCAGCAGGGGTTGTCTGCATCCATCGCGCAGACCTTCCCCAGCTGTCAGAGAGGAGAGCTCCCCGCACCGCTGCAGGGAATTCTCCCTGACAGTTGGAGGGCATATGCGCGATGGACGCAGACAACCCCCGCTGCTAACCGCACCTCCTTCCGGTTGCAGCGGAAGTTGCCTACGCGAATCGCGTAGACGTCTACCCGCTGCCCCGACTACACACCAGGGAGTCAGAAGCGCCGGTAAGTTTGGGGGGGGAGTGTTAAATGGGGGACATAAGGCATTTCTGTAGGCAGAGTGCTCTATGATATACCTTTTAACCCCCTTAATGCCACTCTGCCTCCAGGTATGCGTTTTTACCCCCTTTATGTCACTCTGCCTCCAGAAATGCCTTTTAAGCCTCTATACACCACTCTGTCTCCTGAAATGCCTTATACCTCCCTATATGCCACTGTGCCCCATAATATGCCTTTTAACCCCCTAAATGCATATGGGGGTATAAGGCATTTCTAGAGGCAGAGTGGCACATAGGGGGTCAAAAGGCATATCATGGGGCACAGTGGCATATAGAGGGTTAAAAGGCATATCATGGGGCACAGTGGCATTTAGAGGGTTAAAAGGCATATCATGGGGCACAGTGGCATATAGGGGGTATAAGGCATTTCTGGTGCAGAGTGGCAAGCCGGGGGACAGATGGGGGCAGGTTGGAAAATAAATAAATACCTGCTATCGGCAGCAGGGTCTAATATTTATATATATATATATATATATATATATATATATATATATATATATATTTATATATCGGCAGCAGTTACTAATATTAATATATATCGGCAACTGGGGCTAATATTAATATATATGGGTAGCAGGGGCTAATATATATATATCAGCAGCAGGATCTAATATTAGGCCCTGAAATCATTTAGTGCAAAAGTTAAGGTATTGTGTTGTTTAAAGGATTTCAAGGATTAGTCGTACCAAATTGTGGCTTCAGGCTTCCCATGTTGAATGATCAAGTATTGTATTGTCCAATAACAAAAGTATCATTCCATAGAGCACATTACTTTTGGCAATATATATATATATATATATATATATATATATATATATATATATATATATATATATATATATATATATATATATATATATATAAATGTTTTTTCAGTGGTATGATTTAATGGTGGAAATTATTAATGCCCCCCCAGTTTGACTGTGGTATCTTGTGTGCCCCCCCCTTTATACTGTTTCTTGAGTCGCCACTGGCTGAACATAACTGAAATGTATACTTTTTTGTTTCTTTTTTTTTTCTCATATAATATTTACTGTTTAAGCATTGTTTCTTTGCTTGTACCCAATACTATATGATTTATGATGTACCATTTATATGAATTTAATAAAATGTTTTACTTTAAGTTTTAGTTGACAACTAGCTATTGATTCTTTGTGTAACCTACATAATTCAAGTCTCTTAAGTTGCATAATTCAACTAATACAACTAATCATATCATTTTTTTTCTCATTAACTGTTCTTACAGCAGATTTGTTATTAGGCACATATACTGTAGGATCTACAGTGTCCCCAAATGAATATTTCTGACCTACTGTAAGTGCTTGGTAATGAGGAATAAGGACAGAAAAGTGTAAATGTGCATATGGCTTCTGAGAAACATTAACAGACATAGCCAAAATTAAGACTTACAAGTCAGCATCATATTAAACAACACATGTCTACCGTATTAAAAGTCAACTGTTATTAAAAACTTATTAAATGTAGTTGGTTATGACATGTCAATGAAATTTAATCCTGAAAATTCAGCTTATTTTCCACAACAGTTATGGCAATATTGTTACCATCAGTCAAATAAAATATTTCCAGTACCATCTACAGTACAATGATTAGCTACAGAAACAGTGACTTTATTGAGCTTTATAACAACAGGGTCTTTTCATATTGGAACATTCTTTAAGTGAATGCTACTGGGAGTATAATGGCAAAATATATCAAGAGAAACGAGTTCTATGCATTTCTACTGTCATGTATAACCCTCAATAAATATACTAACAGAATTGATCTAACTCATTGGAGCTCAGCTATACAGATCGTCCTTTACATCTGTACATTTTATGCACACTGAGTGTAATGCAGATAAATTATTCACCCACAATATTATGAGACAAGCATCTGGTGATTAGTGAACTTTTGCAAAAATTTATTATATTAGTCTTTAATAAGTGCATCTTCTGAAAAGACAAAAAATACCCTTTTGTCCTTTGACCTTTATTTCACTGCTCCCCCATATAAAATAAAAATATCCTGTTGCATTGTGGCCTTCATTCCCCGGGCTGTAATAGTTATAAATCATGCACCATATGGGGTGAATGGGGTAAGGTGGCATTCAAGAAATCTTAGCACATCAGATATGCATTATGCCAGGCCAACTCAGCCCATTTTACAGGAGAAGCTTACTGTGTAAATATGGGAAAGTAACTTGATTTTTTTCTGATTAAATAGGGCACGGGAAGTGAGTAGACAGTGGCACATATCCAGCCCCATGGTACAGGACTAATTTCCCACAAAATTAGAAAAATATTTGATGAACCGCAGCAGCAGAGGCAAAGCACAGGGCAGGCACTGGCACACAGACTGAATCTATTAGAACATATTAGAAAAAAAAGAACAAGAATTAATCCACCAAGGAAGGACATTTAGGTGCAGGGACAGGCACTGGCAGTCAAACACACCAAACTACTGAATTTTCCCAATATTAAAAAAAATTAAAGAATTGACCAATGACCACCTCGGAGTAAGGAAGGAGATTGAGGAGCAACTGCAAGGGAATAAGTATTGGATATGTTGCTTGCACTACTGCCACTTCTGCTGGAAATTCCTAACTGCTTCATCTCTACTTCACTCATGATAACATTATGTAAATATATGCACGGCCAATAAAATGAGCTCTTCGGTGACCTGTTCATTAACAGAAATGTACAAAGAACAAGACTGGAAGAGCACAGGTTTCATAGATGACAAAGGAAGGGATTCTTTACAGTGAGGACAATAATGGTATGGAATTCACTGCCAAGGGAGGTGGTGTTACACTAGATGCCTTCAAAAGGGGCCTCAATATTTTCTTAGAAAGGCATGACATACAGGGCTATAAATAGAATAACATTAATATTTTAGAGCTTCTTGATCCAAGGAGAAATCTGAGTGCCTCTTGGAGTCAAGAAGGAATTTTTTTCCCCCAGAATTCGAAGTAGCTTAATTAGGGTTTTTTGCCTTCTTTTGGATCAAGAATAGGAAGGTTAGGTAGAAGGGTTGAACTTGATGGACTTAGGTCTTTTTTCAACCTTATTTACTATGTAACTATGTAACGTAGCATGCCCCTTTTGTGCTGCATTTCATATACCCTTCGGACAAGCCTGTTCCCCCAAGTTTTGATAGTTTAAAAAGTTAACTTGCCTTTAACCCTTGGGTCACTTACTTGCCACCTGTTAGCTCCTCTATCAGCCTACTGATCAGCTTCTCTTTCTACACATGTAATCTGTCACATGGAAAGACCTGATTTGTTTTCCATGAATTTATTTGTGTTATGTTTAAGGTAGGTAAGTAAGGGGATGACCTCGCCCAAACTGGCAGTGCTCTGGCTTAATTTCTTAGTGACATCCATGACTCCAAGACCGCCACCATCTGCCCCATTAATGCCCATTCCCCTATGCTCAGACGCCATGGAGCTTGCTGCTGCTCTAGGATCCACTCCATCATATCCAGTGTGGGTGACTCCGTCCTTATGTAGACATTAGTGGGGTAGACCTGGCTTCTCCTGCTCCTTTTTCAGCTGTTGGCTTGTCTTCACACTGCTGTTCCCAATACTTATGGCACTTAGCAATTAGTTTTGACAGCCTACACGCCTGCCGCCAGCTCTGCCTAGCCCACAAAAGCTAGAATTTTCCAAATGTTTTGTACTCATCGGTATTGTCACCAAAATGTATCAATGATTTGAATATGATAATTATAAACAAAATTATCCCCTAATTAGAGGTTTGTCTGGTAGCTTAAATTGACAAGCGTCTTAAACTATTCAGGAACAGGTTTTTCATTTTAAACAACTGGAAGGTCAATACAATTCCTGGTGTTGTCACGCAACTACCTTTATCCACTAAATTCTACTATATATATATATATATATATATATATATATATATATATATATATATATTATATACAGCTATTATATATAAGCTATTTCCCCATAAAAGTTATATGCCTAAAGATTATGTTTTTGCAAGTATTTATCCAATTGCTGTTTAAACTTCTGTGCAGACTCTGATAAAATTACCTCTATAGGCAGAAAATTCCACATGCTTGTTGTCCTTACTGTAAAAAAAAAACCTTTCCTTTGCCTTGGACTAAATATCCTTTCTTCCAGTCTAAATGCGTGACCACGTGTCCTATGCATAGTCCTGTTTATAAATAGATTTACCTACAATGGTTTGTATTGGCCCCGAATATATTTATATAATGTTATCATATCCCCTCTGATTCGCCGTTTTTCTAAACTAAACAGATTTACCTTTTGTAGCCCAACTCTGCACTTTTTCTAGTGCTATAATATCCTTTTTTAGAACAGGTACCCAAAATTGCCCACCACATCCAAGGTGTGGTCTTACCATTGATTTATAAAGAGGCAAAATTATATTTTTATACCTCGAATTGATGCCCCTTTTTAGACACGATAATACCTTACTGGCCTTAGCAACTGCTGACTGACATTGCACATTGTTGCCTAGTTTGTTGTCTAAAACAATTCCCAAATCCTTCTCATTTGTTGTTATCCCTAATTCACTACTGTTTAGGGTGTAGCTTGCTTGTGCATTCTTTACCCCGAAGTGCATAACTTTACATTTATCTACATTAAATTCTATCTGCCATTTCTGTGCCCAGTCACCAAGTCTATCTAAATCCCTCTGCAGCAAAGTAATATCTTGCTCACATTTTATCACTTTACAGAGTTTTGTGTCATCTGCAAACACGGAAACAACGCTTCCAATGCCTATTTCAAGATCATTTATAAATATGTTGAATAAAATTGGTCCCAGAACAGAACCCTGAGGGACACTACTTACCACTTTTGTCCAGCTAGAACAGGGTTGTCACCCTTTACAGCGCATTACCGATTGTACAGCACTGTGGAATATGATTTATAAATCAATAATAATAATAATTCCTGGACAATGTTCGAGGGTTTTTTCCCAGGGGTGTGGTTTTATAATTTAGAGAAAAGTTTTCATTTTTGGTTTATGAGAGAGAAAGGAGACAGAAAAGAAAAACAATGAAAAACGTGTGACACAAGAGAGGGAGACAATAGAAAATAAGAAAAAAAAAGGAAAAGGAGAGGATATAAAAGAGAAAGGAGAGAAGAGAGACTGAAAATAAGAGGAACAAGATAAAAGTGGGGAGATAAGAGAAATAATGGATTAGAGGACACAGAAGAGGGATAAGAAAGAAAGGAGGAAAGGAAAGAAGGCAAATTAATAGAAAAAAAGAGAGAGATGTATGATAACTAAAAACAGGAGAACAGAGAAAGAATAGAGAAGACAGAATAGAGAAAATTGGGAGGAGAGACAGTTAAGACACCTACACAATCACTCTAATACACATACTAACACAAAGACTTAAACACCTCCAAATGCTCACATACATACATTACCACTCACACAACACACACCTCAACACTAACACTAACAAACACATAGACTCTGATACTCACACATGCTCCCAGACACCAACACTCACATACAGCGCTAACACTAATGTAGATACTCACTGACTCTCCCAGTAACACACACAAAAACACATGTACATACTTTGACACTAATACACATCTTGACCCTCACACTAACACACCCAGAAGCTCACACTAACAGACACTCCACATAGCCACACAGACACCAACATTCACACCAACACACAAACACACCCTAACACTCACACTAACACAGACACCAACAGTGACAATGACAGTGACCCACATACGCAGACATGAATTCTCAGAAACAGGCACTGACACACACAGTCAGATACTGACACTCACAACACAGTCAGTTACTGACATACCAACACACAACCACTGACACACATACTAACACACACACATACTCAGGCACTAAACACACACTTTTTTCTGGTAAGCTACAGTAACAAGTATTATTGGAATAGTGAAATATATACACCAATTCAAGAAAAAATAAGTCACATTGTTTAGTCTCCATGTGACTCAACAGTTCGCTGTGTGGAAAGTCGATTATCTTAGCCAATAAATAGAAATTACATTTAATTAATGTAATTGTTCTTGGGACATATTTTATTGGACCAAAGTACAATAACAGTTCTTTACAGGTAACAGAGATGTTTAAACTCACTAGGCATTTTCTTTAAGGACATCACGGTTACATAAAAACAAAGCAATAATGCAGTTTTGATAAAGACCAGTTTAATTACAGGATTAAATAAAATATGGGATGGGAGTTTTACATTGTAGATATTACAGAAATACAACTTCCTACAGAAAGTGAAAATACTTTAAAAGACAATTATACTAGTACATTACCGAACAAAGAAATGTAGCAATTGCACAGGGGGTTTACCAGTTAAACAAACATCAAAGTACACAATATTCTTCCCAAAGGAAGTTTAAGATCTGAGTCATAGAAAAATTAAATTCCATTGTTTACTAAGCATCATGGGACTGTATCACACTATCCAACAATGTCAGGGGCATTCTATTCAATAAGGGGATGTAATATAGCCCCTTAGTCCTTAGTGAGCATCGCCCTAATGTTCTGATCTATGAAAGTGTTTTAACATAATTTGGATAATTGCAGTTACTAAAAAAGACTTACGTTTCTTAACAGAGCATACAGAATATAATTGATTAAAAGACACAGCATCATGTTTTATCCAGTCCATGAATTGGAGTAACTGTTCCTTTGATATTTTTAGCAGAGCTTCTTATATGTCTCTGACACAAAACATTAGCATATTTACATACATTCAGTCCTGTAAGAGCAGATAACTAGTCTGTCCATCTTATCCAGTTTCCACGGTTTTATCAAAAGGCCTAAATAAGAAGACATTTACAGTAATTGCAACAAGAGGAAAATTTCTGTATGATACAAATGTACATTTGCTTACTTTTGTAGAATCTATATTTATACATGATATGGTCACTTGAATGGATAACTAATGCATCTATGAAAAGTACGGTTACTAATACATTTTACATAGGAATGACAATGGACATGTGGCATGTGCATGTAGAGAAGGGTTATTGGAAAGATGCATTTGCTTAGTATTTTAAAACCTTTTCCCCACCAGAAATCATACAGCTTAATCGACACCAGATTCTGTTACGAATAATTTGGCAGATTCATGATCCTCACGTCTGGCCACCCAGCTCACCTCAAAGACCAGCTCTGCTATCCATCATCTTTGAGTTATCTAATGATTCGTGATCACAGTTGTCATATTAACCTCTCACAGTTTTGCTCTGAGGTTGATATGCAGAAGAAACATACTAAATATAATACACTGTCAAATATATCATGGCTTTTGCAAGCCACGGTTTTCCAAGAAAAAGGTTTTTCCAAACAACAAATGCCTGTTTTAACCCATATACGTCAAGTAACATGTTATGGTGTATTATTGAGTTAAGTATACTGAGGTTAACCCTTTCAGTGACAGTGGAGAAAGAAACACTAGGAATTGTGGGATTAGTAGTTAAGAGCTAGTTCGCTGCACCTTATCCATTCCCTAATGTAATGGTTCAGAAAGACAAACACTTTATTGCATAGGGGTTTACACTGCAACCTGGAGTTTTAAACAAAAATAACCTAATTGTTTCGTCATGATATCAAGTCATTCTTACAATAGCCCATTACTACCATGTTAATGAGAGTATATTTCATGACTGTAACTACATATTCAATTAGTCAGTTGTGAAAAACTGGATTTTGACAGCTGTCAAGTTAAGTCTATTTGTGTCATTATATTTTGTAGGCCACCTGTCTGACATTGAAAGGGTTAATACATAATGCAGGTTTCTAAAACTGTAAGCCTTCAGGGCTGTAAAGAGAACATCAGTTGAGGATATCCCTTTCTTTTTTAATTGGACCGCCCATCCTCAAACTGGAATTATCCCAGCACGTCCAAGCATGCTTTTTGACACACCACACCTATATAAAGTTTGTAATATGTCTTATTTCTACACATATAGTAGTAGAAGAAGTAGAAGTGGGTACTATACACTGATTAGCCTCATCACTTATCTGTGGCCGAGTCAATGGTCATATGTTTAGCACCACAGATGAGTTGTAGACACTACAGGTCACAACATGTTACTAGACATTTATATAGGTCGCATTTTTCCTTAAATTATGAAAAATATTCAGAAGTGATCTTATAGGGCATTCACAACACCAGTAAACAGTGGAAATGTGTGACAAAATGATATAACACTAAATGCTATTTGTTACATGATTAAGCACTAGTTTTAGTGCCAGACAGCCCCTTTGTCCCTTATCATTTATTAAATACAAGTTAATTGTAAAAAAAGACCTGTAAAAGTGTTGCTCAATGTACAAGAAAACAGTTTCAAAAAATGGCTCCTGGAGACTTTGTCCATTTGTTTGACTTCATTTAAGTTAGAAACCAGTTAGACACCAGTTTAATTTCTCTGACCAATGTCTACAGTTGAAAAACTAGGATTCTCCCAAATGCTATTACGATAAATATTTAGTGGCAAGTTTACTTCATGGTGGGCATTCTTCTTTGGATAATTCTCAAATTATTTTTCTGCAGCCCAGACGTGTAATAATCCAAGACTGAGTGCCAAAGTCATAACATCTCTTAAAATAAAACACATTTGAACTCACTTGTTTGTGTCATTAAAGAGGAACTGTCACTGTACCTATAGCTTGCATTTTTTTTGTTTTCTAATTACAGTAAATGATTTTAGATATATTTAGTTTAAAAGGCAATCTCACGGAAGCTGTGATCTGTGTGTCTTAGTGACAGGAACATTATGTAAATAATTTCCTGTCCTAGGGTTCTCTTCTTTCCCTTCTCCTTTCACACCCTTACAAAGGCTGCCTGAACCAATCAAAGCAGTCAACAACATAACAACAGGTGATTATATATATATATATATATATATATATATATATATATATATATATATATATATATATATAGCAAAAGACTAATCATGCAAATCCTGACAAAAAGTAAGTTAAGGTATCTTTCCCCATGATATACCTAAAAGGAGAGGGTTAATACATAAACATTACTTATTTTAATCAGGGTAACACAGGTTAGTTAGTGTATATACCCCTACAATGTAGGGTTTGATAACAGTGACAGATCCACTTTAAGGAGTGTTGTCTCCCTGAGGACTGAGTTTGACAGTGCTGTAGCCTCTAGTATTCCTGAGAACTTCTTGTGCCCTGTTATACCTAGGTTAGATATTTTTTTCCTCGGTTGGTGTTGGGGGTGTAAAACATGGGTACAAATTTGGAAAAACCCTGGGAATGTCATTTATATGACATTCCTGTTTCTACCTTGTAAAGTGTGTAGTTGTGAATTTTGAATTTAACTCACCATGCACCCTACTACAACAGATTGCATGTGTGTATCCCCAGATACTCTCAGGCTATAACTTCCTTCATCCTCAACTAATTGAGGGTAAGGAGTACCAATGTAGTTGGCAACTTTTGCATTAACAGTAAAAGAAAGTCATCAAAATAAATATTGGTAACACACCATATGTGCATGTAATTAGATTAAAATACCCTACTAAATGGATAGCAGAATACAAGTATCTATTTCCTTTTAGACATTTTAACTAGTTGATTAGACTATGACTGCCAAAGACTATTGGTTGTCAAGATTATGGAATATTCTGTATGACTGGATTATGTCAGTGAGTTTGACACTGACATCTTAAGGCGGATGCCTATACTATTGATTCTTTCTATGTATAACTTTCCTCTTTCTTACTATTGTTTCCTGTGATTCCTCTCCTTATTGCCTCTCTTGAATGAAATAGATACCAGACAATAGGTCTGGCTACTTTTTGGTGTTCTATTTTCGCCACCCACTGTAACTGACCTTTCCTCTCCGTGTTACCTACTCTTAAGCATTCTCACTGTTGCCTTCTGTCTCCGAAGTTTTCTTTCTGTGCATATATATACCTTTTTCTGGACTTCTACCCTTTGTTGCTAGATCTCCTCTCTGCCTTGTCTGTGTTATACAGTTTAGTGCTATTTCATCTTTGTGCTGCATAGTTCCTTTGACTTTTTCTTAAGGTGCAGATAAATGTAATATTTACATTTTCCTCTTGTGCTTCCTCATACCCTGTTTTTTTCTTGTGAATACATTTAGCCTCCCTGACCCTCTTCTTGCGCACTACTTGTTTTTTAAGTACACAACACTGTAAAGTTATGTGTACAGAATCATAATTCAAATCAAATATCATTATGGGTTTACGGTTGGTATGCAATCTCAGTAAACAAATATTAACAGTGTACTTAATAAACATGTAGGCAGCACAATTTATGGTTTTGTGGCTGACTTAAACATTTCTATCAGTTTTAAATGTAATCGTATGTGCAAAATTTCAATTTTTTCTATTAGTGACATGATCTCAAAAATTTCTGATATTTCATGCATGACTACAATTTAAATGTGCTCCAATACAAAAATATAGGAAAATGTGGCAAAAAAAATCACATAGCTTGGAAAGGGATCTCAAAAAATAGGGATCTAAAGAACATACTAAATTAGTAATGTTTATTAATACCTTCTTATGCACTCAATGGTGTTTTTAATTTTTAATAAAATTGCACATTTAAGCAAACTCTTTTAGGCCGTCAGTTTTCAAACAGGCATCCATTGATACAGAAATGTACCTGTTTATGTAGTATTTGTACCCATCTTGCACACCAGCAAATCATAATAGAACACTCATTACTACTGCTGACTTTACCCACGCTGGTGATAGCTCTTAATGTCTTTAAAGATCCCAGAATCCTCTAGAAAATACTGTTTGGATATGTTTGACTTTATTCTCGTTTATCAGTTAACATTGCTGTAAACAAATACTTTTACATTTTTTAATTAAATTGTAATTAATGTTTGATAAATTAATAAATTAGCTTAACAAATTGGCAGAACTCAATTTTGGAAACTGAATTCATGTGCAAATAGTGCAACAAGACTTATAAGTTATATGTAGTCATAGCTGACGGTCATTTCATAATACTATGACCAACTTATTTACAATATCAACCGTTGGACTTACATGCACAATACGACAACGTACACAAACACATACACAATTACATCTGACAATACTTGAAACCTCATTTAAGGCTTTATTGATTATATGTGCTATCCTATATATGTAGCACACATAGGATATTGTTGTATCACTGACTGCAACCTACTTCTAAAACAAAGTACATTAATATCACTAGGGTACCATTACACACTGAGTATCTTAGCACATATATCATGTAGGTCCTCTTGTTGCTTGTTTGTAGAAGCAAATAATTCCATCCCTTTATGATAAAACAACTTAGAAAGACGTGGCTGAGTCTATTTTTTCCTACATATGGGAAATCATCTCCATATAACGTTTGGCACGTCATCACCAAGCAAGAGGCCTATATTATTAACTTTGGTGTCTTTTTACTAGTGTTCTATACACAGTGTCATATCTGATTCCATGTAATCACTACATCGTGCACACCAAAATTTGCTTATATTTTTTTTTTGTGCAGAAAAACTTACTTTAAGTTTTTGTTGATTACATTTGATGATGCAGAATTCCTACGTTTGAAAAATTGGCTTCTTTCAACTGTTGAGGTACCGGATTTTTGTTTTCCACTCAAACCAACCTTTTTTTTCATTTTAAATCTAACATTTACAATACATGTGGAACCAGGCCCATAAAGACAACACAGAATATTTGAGACACTACTGACAATCCTTAAAAAATTTAAATCTCTATCTTAATTGTTTAATACATTTTGCAAAATAAATGAAACTATATAATTAAAAAATATTTTTGTATAATAAAATGAGTGCTTTTTTTTCAAAATCAGGGTTTTTTTTTTTTACTAAAGGATATATACTTAAATACATTAACCCCAGATGCTTATATTAATTTAGTTTGAATGGTGAACAAACCAACTGAGGTGTATCTTTCATTAGAATTACTGACTGCTAAAGGGATAGATAATATTTTCGTCACTGCCAATATTATGGATTTACAGGGCCTCCGCTGATGTGTCTGTGGACACAGACATGGTCACTTTGGCAATTTTAACAGTGCTTTTAATGCAGCTTTCTGCTGCTCTGTGTACATTACTGTTATTTGCATGTTTGTTCTGACAGTCAGACTCCATGCTGTTATCGAGTGGTTGTGCAGTCCCTTGACATGTAGGGAACATGCTACAGAAAGCATTTCTCAAGTCCTTGCTTCGAAGGGCATAGATGATGGGGTTCACAGTTGAATTAAGCAAGCAAAGCATGCTACAGAAGGCAAACACTGTTTTAACGGTCTTGTTCATCTTTCCAAAGACATCATAGACCATAATTGCAAGAAGAGGACCCCAACAGATTATTAATACCACTAGTATAAGGACCAGGGTTTTGGCTAACCTAATATCCATACGAGTCTGATCCGGTCTAGTGTAGTGAACTTTGCCATCTTCTGATGTGTGAACTATGATGCTCTTTTGAGTACCTCGTTGTATCATTCTGACAGCATGACTGTGAGCTTTCCATAATATGTACATGTATGCATAAACTATGAATAACAGCAGAATAGTGGTTACCCCAATCCAAAACATGAGATATAGTTCATCAATGAGGGGGAAAATATCAGAGCATACAGAGTTAAGTTTCTTGCAATTCCACCCTAGCAGAGGAAGCACTGCAATCACAATAGCTATGGTCCACATCAAGCAAAAGGCAATGACAGCTTTTGTCCTGGTGACTATTCTTTTATATGACAATGGTCGGTGTATGGAGATGTACCTGTCTATTGCAGTTAAGAAAAGACTGCCAACTGAGGCAGTAAAAGAAGCCGTTACACCCCCTAGTTTGAATAGGAAAACGTTTGGGCTGTCTTTTCGATGGAAAACATGAAAATCAACAAAACTGTAGACAAAAATGACGCTGCCTAATAGATCAGCCACTGCCAAGCTGCCAATAAAATGGTAGGATGGCCTGCATCTTAGACTACGGGAGTGTAAGATGACACACAGTACTAGCATGTTCTCCAAAACAGTAAATGTACCCAAAGTTATTGAGAGAGCTGCTATAACTAGCTGTTGACTTGGGGTAAGAATCATAAAGCATTCCATGTCCATGAAGTTTTCCCCACACTGTACATTGTTCTCACTGCCCTTGAAAGGAGTTATAGACTTGTTGAAAAACTCAGTTGCATTTATTTGATCCAAGGGGATGCTTAACACTGGATCATCTACAATGGTCATTTTTGCTTGAAATGGATCTCCTCTCAATGAGGACAAAGGAAGCTTCTGCGGGAAATATCCCAATTTGGAGGAGGAGATATCACCCTTAGTGTCTTCATATTGGACCTCATTAGGCCCCATGTAAAGGAGGTCGGTGGTAATTGTTCGAAAGGTAGTGTCCGCAAGGCCATCCAGAACTGACTTCATTACCTCGGCAGTTTTGAGTTGATAACTTCGATGGAACCAAAGAAAAGCCCCTGTATTAAATAAAAGAGACAATCAATGTAAATAAAACATTCAACTAAATAATGCTATAAATAAGCGATAATAAATGACAACAGGAAAATGGAATTGTTCATTAAACGTGGCAGCTGTTTGCAAGACAAGCATTCATTTTTTTCATCTCTATGCATGATTGAAAAGCTGATATTCAGCACAATTAATAGTAGAACTCAAAAATATGGTACTTCATACAAGGTCAGAAATAAATTGATTGACTAATCTCACACACATGTGTATTAATTAAAAAATTCCTTGGATGTCTATATGTTTGAATGTTCTTACTACCGTTCTAGGCAGTTTACATTCTGTTAGAACACTGAATTTCTTAATCAGGTCTAACTCTAGTGAGTTTTTTTTTATCAACCTTAATGGTGCATGATTAAAACATTATCCAAAAAATATACTTGTGAATTGTGCAACCAATTCGTGCACACTGAACATATATATGGTGGAAATGTATACAACTACAAGAGCACATCATTAATTCATTTTAATTGGCTTTTGCATGACATCAAAGGGCATTCAACATTTGTAATCCTTTAATGTGTCATAGCTAATTGTATAATAATACAACACATGGTAATTGTTATGAATATTATTGTAAAATGCTTTATAAAGACTGTAAACAGGCCTTAAGACCCAATCTAATACCCAATATCCCCTTGAGTAAAGTTGAATTAATTCATTTTACATAAAAAGGTATCTGCTGAGGCTGAGCACTGAGGCTATAATAATAACACGATAAAAACAATCCCTTTGCATTTTATACATGAGGCACAAGCACTATTGAAAGTCCTGTTGTAATCTGTTACAATTAACCTTTTGAATGTAAGGGTTAAACCTTTAGCGCTTTGAAAAAAATACTTCCTAATTTTAATATAAGACAAAGACAATGTTAGTTAAAACAAAATGCATCTTTTAAATTATAATTTAATTTATTGTAAGCAAAGAGTTAATCAAAACCAATATTACCCATGTGAAAAAGTAATTGCCTCCCTAGATCAATAACTGGTTGTACCATCCTTGGGGCAACAACTGCAATCACACATTTGTGATAAATGGCAATGAGTCTTAGATCACCATGGGTGAACCTTGGCCCCCTCTTTTTGGCAGAATTGTTTAATTCAGGTACAATGATGGGCTTTCGAGCATGAACTGCCTTTTGTAAGGTCATGCCACAGCATCCCAAACATTCCTTTTGTTTCTTTTGAGCCATTCAGAGATGTGTGCTTTAGATCATTGTCCTGCCCCATAACCCAACTGTGCTTGAGCTTTAGGTCACAAACTGATGGCCAGATATTCTTATTCTTCATGGTTCCATCAGTTACGGCAAGTCACCGAGGTCTTGAAGCATCAAAGCAGCCCCAGACGATCACACTACCACCACCTTGTTTCACTGTTGGTATGATGTTATTATCATATAATGATGTGTTAGCATTATGCCCGATGGAACAGGACCTGTGTTTTACGAAAAGTTCCACTTTTGACTCATCAGTCCACAGAATATAAGTCTTGAAAGTCATCAAGATGTTTTTTGGCAAATGTAAAATGAGCCTTTGCATTCTGTTTGGCCAGCAGTGGTTTTCGCCTTGCAACTCTCCCACGGATGACATTTTTGCACACTCTTTCTTATAGAACAGCCCCCGGGGGAAAGTATGGACCAAGGGGCACCATGACTGGAGACGTCAGGCAGCTCTCCCTTTCTTTCTATCCTATTGATGACAGTCAATCAGGAGTTTGATTGACTGGGGGGACCCCCTCTCTGGATTGGTAAGGAATGCCTGGGTCACACTTTTGGGACAGGCTGCTCTTTCTTGTTTAGGCAGGCAGGCAGGCTACATCAGGGGACAGGAATTTGCAAAATTCATCAAAAATCCTTTTCTAAATCTAAATTTAATCTAAATTAAATAGGGAACTACACTTAAAATGGATTTTTGATGAATTTTGCAATTTTTTTTCCCTTTTGGGGGTTCACGTGCGCGTGAGCCTCCACTGAAGTCTTCTGTAAACTTCTTCTTGAATCAACTAGTTCAACTACATGCTTGTCATAATGTTGTAATTTTGTACGCATTGCATTTATATGCAGAAATATACAGTATTTATATTATTTTTATTACTTAATATACATAGCAGCTGTAATAGGTCCCGTCAAAATTCCTACAATTCTACTATGCAATACAACTAGAGAAAAATCATGTTAATTATCACTAGGATTTTAAACACTGTGTTGAGAGAACAGCAGATTGAGCCAATTTGTAATGTGCACACCATTCTCAGAACCATGGCCATCTGCATATATTTAATGATGCGATTAACACTTCTGATCCACCATGAGAAATGAACAGGATTCCGTATGCCCCTTGTGTTATCCTCATCCACACTGCCTTGTTCAACAAGCAGGTTACTAGACATGATCTGATACTGTGTCACACAATAATTGTAGATGATAACATTGTAGGGATCAAGGCACGCTGTATGTGTATCAACACATATACTTAATAATTGGGGTGTTGCAGTGAGCTGTGTGTTAGCCTGCAGCTATACACTTTGTAATACAAAGGAGATAGCGTCTCTAGTCAATTTGTACACCCTATATTAGACCAACATAGAAAAAAAATTGTCACGTAAGCTTTTGGTACCCAAGAGGTCTCTTTTTCTATTGTTGGTCACAAAAATGTAGAGCCTACAAATAATAAAATCCACCTTCTCAAAGGCCAATGTGCCGCATTTTTCTTTTTACATAGAGGAACAGATTATGAATCTCCTTTTAGTTGTTGCTATAGAGTTAACCAGTGTAGCATTTTGCCCAATGGCATGTTATAAACTGTTCGACAAATACGAAATACATGCATGATATATTGGCTTGACAGGCAACATATTTTGTACTGACCATTTATATCAAGGGTTTAATTTATCGGTGTTCTGCAGAACCAGTTGTTTTGTGAAAACTGGGATTATAGAAAAAAAAAATCAAAGTGCGTTCTAGGGCACTAAAAATGTAAGTGGAGTCTTAATATAAATAGGATAAAAGCAGCAGACAACAACAACAATAAAGAAGACTAGTAACATTGACAGGTTCTTTGAACTTAGTACCTGCACTGTCAATATTGGTAATATATGGAAGCTTAACTAAACCAGCGACAATACCAACGACAATAGCAAGCTATAGTGAATATGTGAGGTAGTACCGCATCCTTTTTCTAGGATGATTGCGGCACAACGTGGGATCTGAATTTATATATATATATATATATATATATATATATATATATATGGCACGTTTGAAAAGTTTCCACAGTTTTTTAATATATATATATATATATATATATAATATCACACAAAAGTGAGTACACCGCTCATATTTTTGTAAATATTTTATTGTATCTTTTCATGTGACAACACTAAAGAAATGACGCTCTGCTACAATGTAAAGTAGTGAGTGTACAGCCTGTATAACAGTGTAAATTTGCTGTACCCTCAAAATAACCCAACACGCAGCCATTAATGTCTAAACCTTGGCAACAAAAGTGAGTACACCCCTAAGTGGAAATGTCCAAATTGGGCCCAATAAGAAATTTCTCCTCCCCGGTGTCATGTGACTCGTTAGTGTTACAAGGTGTAACTGGGGGGTGTTAGAGTGAGCTTCTATGTTAGTATGTATGTGTGTTAGTTATGGGGACACAGAACAAATACTGCACTCAAGTAACACTAGTAACCCTGGGCTCTCCCTTCATCTTATAAGGGAAATCAAGCAGGCTGATGGGGGGGGCATGAGGGCCCAGTCTTTTATTATATAATGGGCCCCAAGACTTTTAATGGCGGCTCTAATTCTGCTTATAGTGTGCTTAGGACTGTGTGAATACCCTATATGAGAAGTCATGTATTGAGAGCCTCAGTAACAAATCTAAACTATCCTTAATGTTAGTCGATCATCATCCAGTGTGGCGTACAATAATAATCCCACCATTTCAATCACCGGCAGGATATTAGTTTATCATAGAACTTTCACATTAATAATACAACATCAATGCAGGAAACTTGTTTAATCAGAAAGGAACTTCCTGAATGGATGTTTTTATAGATTTTGCATTTATAGTACTGGCTTAACATCGTAATTGCTTTTAAAGTCTCTGAATAATTTAAGACAATATATATTTATTTTTTCCTGCCTGTTTTTACTTTTTTTCATAACCATACAATTAAATAATTATGGTTGAGTTAATAAGTTTGTTCTTTCTTTCTGTCATGCACACAGACCTTTGTGACATTATTAAGTTAGCATGGAGTTGTTTTGTAGGATTTCTTTTTCACCAGAGGAGTGTTATAGCATTGTTTAAAGAAGCAGTCATTAATAAGTATATTAAACTGTAAATTCAAAGCCCACATCAGATAAACATATTTAAAGAGTGAACTAAATATAAGTTTGCATAGAGAGTAAAAAAAAACGATGCTTTAATTTAAGTCCCAGGAAGGGGCGCTGAGCGGTTGCTCGTGAAGTTTTCAGCAACCGCTCAACACCCCTCACTCTCCGTGACTCTGTCGCGGTGCCGGCATTTCATGTTGAATGCCAGAATATGACATCAATAGATAGTTAGAAGGGGCGGGGGGGATAGTCGGGGGGGGGATAGTGAGAAGGGGCAGAGGGGGGAGGTAGTGAGAAGGGGGCGCCAGAGGAGTAATCCGCACAGGGCGCCAGAACACTTAAGGCCGGCTCTGTGTATACATCAGGATGCAAAGACCCAGGCTGGGTCAGAGCAGGTATATAAAGGCAGGGCTGACATCCAGGTAACATGGCTCAGCTGGCCCAACTAATAAGTAACAGGTGTTCCTAAGAGGGAAGGGTGGCCACTAATGACTGCAGGTAGGCATGGCAATAGGTATACAATAGACAGGATTCAGGCAGGCTGGGTGAAATCCCTGACATTAACATAAAGTGACGTTCAGTTGTTTACTTCTGAATTCTATGTTCACACACATGCATATTTTGCATCTCTGCTTTTTGATGGTAAGTAGGCAGGAAGTGGTCAAACTTCCAGGGAACATGACAGGAACTATGCATAAGAAGCACACTTTAGTCTTACATAAGAGCAAGTACAATCTGGACTGAGACCTGAAGGATATAACAACAAAATGACCGATCACTAGTCGCCAAAAAGATTACCTTACAAAACTGGATTACACCAACAAGTCCCACATATATTCTATATACAGTACTGGGCAAAAGTTTTAAGTAGGTGTGAAAAAGTATAAAAAGTAAAAATGCTTTAAAAATAGACATGTTAATAGTTAATTTAACAAAATACAAAGTGAGTGGACAGAGAGAAAATCTAAATCAAATCATTATTTGGTGTGACCACCTTTTGCCTCCAAATCAGCATCAATTTCTGGGGCTAATCAGATGCCTCCCTGATGGTATCGCATGATGGATAAATATCTGCCTGTACATCTTAGCATTGAGAAGATCATTGAGAAGACCATTAAGTCTGACCAGATCCCCAACTCCATTTTCAGAAATGCATCCCCAAACTTGTAAGGAACCTCCACAATGCTTCACTATTGCCTGAAAACACTCATTTATGCACTGCTGTCCATCCCTTTTGCAAACAAACTGCCTTCTGCCACAGCCAAATACATAAAATATTTGCCTCATCAGTCCAGACCACTTTCTGACATTTTTCATAAATAGCTGAGTCACTTGGCCTTATTTCCAAGTCTGAGGTATGGCTTTTTGGCCGCAAGTCTTCCATGAAGACCACTTCTGACCAGACTTCTCTGGGCAGTAGGTGTACCAGGGCCTATTTTCTGCAAATGCTGAGTTGATGGCACTGCTGGACTGATTGAGAAGAAAAGTAAGCATGATGTGTCTTTCATCTTCTGCACTAAGTTTCTTTGGCTGGCTACTTCTTCCACAGTCCTCAACATTGCCCGTTTCATGTGCTTCTTCAAAGGAACTTGGACAGAACATCTAGAAACCCCTGTCTGTCTTGAAACCTCTGCCTTGCTGATGCAATATAATTATGTGTCTTGTTGCTATGCTCAGTCTTGCCATTGTGTATGACATGTCATGTCTATTTTTGAAAGAATTCTTACTTTACAGTATTTTTATACACCTACCTAAAACTGTTGCCTGCTACTACTGTATGTATTTAATATTATGGCCTAGGTGGCCACCCTGTACTCAAGCCCTTCTGCTAGAATTTTAATTCCAACCCTTCACCATAACTAATGGTACCAGGCAGGGATGCCCACTTTCACCCCTACTTTTTGTGCCGTTTTTGGAGGCGGTTAGAAGCAACCCGGGATTGGAAGTGGAGGGCCATCACCATAAGCTTTTGGGATTTGCGGATGACCTCCTATTCGCTATCACCAAACCACGAGTGTCCTTGCCAGTCCTCCTTGGAGAATTGAGAATACGGTTCACTCTCTTACCTAAAAATCAACTTATCTAAATCAGAAATCCTGAGCATTAACCTACCCCAGTCAGAGGCCAAGGCCATAGATCCTTCATTCCCCTTCAAATGATGTAAAGATAAATTAAAATACTTAATTTGGCAAACAAATGATCTGGCACAGCTGTACCAAGTCAACTTCCCACCGCTTCTCCAAACATTACAAAAAGACCTATTCTGCTGGGGTCCAGGATGGGTAGGGTGAACATTCTAAAAAGGAATGCCCTCCCACAAATTCTCTATCTCTTACAGAAGATCCCAATAAAAATCCCTGCTGCTTTCTTTAAATCACTTCGCTCCATGTTCATTCCATTTACATGGGCCCAGAAACAACCAAGATTGGCGATGGCTTTGCTGGTTAAACCCAAATCACAGGGAGGCTTGGAACTTCCTTCCATCTACACATACTATCGGGCTTACCATCTCCTGAGAGTGCTGGAGTGGACCCACAAATCCACACACAAATTATGGATAGGGCTTGAGACGCATTAAATTACCACACCACCAAGTAGCCTACCCTCGCTACGACCATCACGCAAGAGCCATGGCGAAAGAACATCCACTGGTCCTGCAACTATAGCGGTGGTTCATGCAACATACAGAAAGTGGGGCGTGTCACTATATCCGTCCCCACTCACACTATTGTGACACAATCCAGACTTTCCCCTAGGGCAAAATAAAGGAAACTTTCTTGGCATCTCTACAGATCCCACTAGATTGGGGAACCACTATACCTGCCTCATTCTGGGATTGGGTGATGCCTGTGGAGCGGACGAGAGTCATGCAGGAAATTATTCTCAAGGCTGGGGGCCAAACCGACAAAAACAACCGGAAATTGTTATATTTAATGCAGTTTGTCGAGGAACCCCAGACCCAAACCTTAAAAGCTGATTCTGTTGCCCATTAACTGGACATGGTGACTTCAGTGTCTTGACACTAATCGCATCCTCAGTGTTGTACAGACTGGTTATTCCCCCTACCTTCCTTCAACGCCACCCCAATCTATCTCTGCCCTTCCTTTACCTCTTAGTCCCCCCTTCCCTTACCCCTTCCTATTGTGATACCTACCCTGTCCGCCACGGTCCCTCGCCAGTCAGCCACTGGTGGGCGGCGCTCACGCAGTGACACGCACACCTCCTCTCAGTGTGTCGTGCGTGCTGCACTCACACAGAGGGACGTGCGCACCGACACGGCATGCTCACGGCGGTCGCATGACCACATGCGATCTGCCATGGCACGCCCACGAGGCACCAACGACAATGAGCAAGCCGCCGAGCCGAGTCAGCGGCACTCGCAGGGTTATGAGCGAGTAGCTGCGACTCGTTCGCGGTGCCCGACCACCCAGCATCTGCCGGAGTGGCACACCCGCGGTGCTCGCAGGTGTAGCACACTCAGATGCCGTTTTTTGTATTTAGCGCCAACGCTATTCGTGTGCGCCGGTCGCGATGACGTCATACACGTTATGATTGGCTGATTGTTTGTTTTCCCTCCCTTGTTCTTATTTAAACTTTCTGTCCCATTATTGCAGTGCCCGTTCAAAGAGTCACTTGCGTGTTGCTCTGGGTTATAGCTCATTGTTCGTTCCTGCTCCTGATTGATTTATACGTGTACCAGACCTTGGCATTGTTTCCCGACTTGGATCCTGTGCTGCCTGCCCTGACTTTGGCTTTGTTTCCCGACTTTAATCCTGTGCTACCTGCCCCAACCTTGGAATTACCTGATTACGTTTTCTCTGCCGCTGACCCTGTACCACCTATTTGCTTTGGACTTAGGCCTAGCCCTTAGTGCTGTTCTACGCTACCGTCTCTGCATAGTGGGTGCATCACCCGTGTTGTCCTCGGTCCCACATTACACCTATAGGATCTTTTAACTTTGCGCTGATGGTTTACCTTTCAGTTTATTGATAGTTCATTTTTAAGATGATTAAATATTGTGTTTTTCATAACTGTCATATTATTATTTCATGTCATTTAAATCTGCTGCGACTGTGTTCAAATTTTCCATTTTTTTTTTCTGTACCCTTGTTTACGGAAAAAATAAGAAAATTCAATAAACATTGATTTAAAAAAAATGACAAAGGTGATATGCATCTTTGCCAGATGAACAAATGTCTGAGCCATGGTCAACAAATACAGAAGGTTTGACACAACTGAATCCTCCCCAAAATTGCAATCCAGCATCTAGGACCCTAGAAAAACATACCAAGGTTTGCAAGCCTTTCTTACCTTAGCTAAGATTAGTATTCATGACTCCACCTTTCGAAAAGACATGGGGCAAGACATAGGAAACCGCAGCAATCAAAAGGATGACATGAATACTCAAATTCTGACAAGATACGCCTCAAGAGTTCAGGATCAATACTTTATGGGCAGTTAATTTAATATTGGAGTTTTTGGGGTACATGAGCCGATTATATTTGGCAAAATAAATAAAGGCTCCAGGCACTCAAGGGTTCCAGCTCAGGCAGATTTATTAAAGGAAGACAGCAACAACGTTTCGACCTCACAATGAGGTCTTTATCAAGATTATATTTGGCAGGCAGAAAATTCTTCATTCCACATTCAGAATCTCACCAAACTGCCAAGTACTACAGTAACAGTGACATTGTTTGGAGATGGTTTGGTGGATTGTTGTAGCACCCTGATCATCCTTAAAAACACATAAATATCCTTGAGTTACAGGAGTTCTGCGTGGATGAGGATCAATAACTACAAAAATCATTTAATTGAAAGTATTGCTGTCAAATTGTAAAGGTGCATATTCTCAACAGCAGTGTTTTGTAAAGTATATATTTAAATATATATATATATATTTTTTTTTTTCTTCATTATAAACAGAAAGCAAAATGTTGGACCTTCAAAGTACAGCTGAAGTCATCCGGAATTAAAAATTCATATCACATTTATTGCTCTATTCTTTATAATAGCAAGATAATAACTCACTCCCACTATGTGTACTTTGCAGACTTCCCGTAGGCATTGTCATGGCAGTATCCACAGGGACCATATTACAGAGTATTTTTCACATGGTTTCAAAACAATATGCAAAATGAAATTGGTCAAATAACAACATTTCCTTAAACTAACAATTTGTATTTCTCAAAGTACCAATGATTTTCTATGTTTAACCAGGTAAGTGCTAAAAAGGAACAGAACTTAATTGTGGGTGTTCTATGAGCAAAAGACTTAAAACAAATTTAATAAAAAGAATTCCCTGTGTATTTTTAAAAGTATACTACTTAAAAAAAAAACCTCTGCAAACCTACAGAAACCCTAATAATATTAATCCTCTCCCTTTCTACATCTCTTCCTCTTGTGCCCTCATCTTGCCGCAGCACTGTACAAGCATTTGTTAGCCTCTTGGATGAGGATGAGGAGCTCTTGCTGTTTTGTGCCACCAATGCCTTCTATCTCATCTGAAGGTGATCGCGTTTACCCAAGGACTTTACAGACTACAAACTCTTATTCTGATCCTATTTAGGTGCTTTTTCACCTTGCCAGATGAAAATACATTCTTTGCACTCTCCTCTCTCTTACAACCCTAAACATCTAAATTGAAGACTCAATTCCTCAGCACCCGCCTCCCCTTCTTTCACTGCCTTAGACATTGCTAGCCATTTTAAATACTAAATTGAAAGCATCAATGATATAATTTTTCTGCTTACATGATATCTTAACCTCAATCTTTGCCAGCAGGCACTCTCAATTGCTTCAGTCCTCTCACCTCTAATTAGATTTTTGTCCACCTTGACCAGTTCCTTACAGCTCCTTACACTTACTCTAACCAATGTTCTTATATCCTCTCTTTCCACTGGCCTGTTCCTCCTTTCATATATTCTATCATCTCAGTATTGGAACGTTTGACTTTCAACTGTCTAATCGATTTTATTTCTTCTAACTCTCTGCCCGACCCTTTACAATCCAGTTTCTATCTAAAGTGGTCTACTGAGCCAACCCTCATCAAAATTATTAGGAATCTGCTCAAGACTAAAATGAATGGCTAGTTCTACTTGCTTATCCTCTTGGATCCCTCTACAGCCTTTGACACTGTTAACTACCCTCTTCTCCTGCAAGCTTGTGGCATCTAAGGTATGGCTTTCTCTTGATTCAAACCCTACCTTTTTACTGTACCTTCAGAGTATCCTTCGCTGGCACATCTTGCTCTCCCCTACCCCTCTCTGTTGATGTGCCTCGGGGTTCTGTCCTGGAGCCTCTACTCTTTTTTATCTGTACCTTTTCTATAGGACAACTAATCTTTTTTGGCGGGTTCCTGTACCCCTACCCTGATGATATGCTGATTTGCCTTTCCTCTTTTGACCTCTCAGTCCCTCTTGTAAATCACCTCAAAATGCATCTTGTAAGGAATTCCTCTACCTGAGGCTCAACAGCTCCAAGATTGAGCTCTTAGTTATTCCCTCTGACTCAACTATCCACAATTCCTGAAATCTCCATCATACCAAATTTTCTTTTCAAAGAAATAATGCTTGTTTGAAGACCGTGAGTGCTGGCTTCACTACTTTTAGTGAAGTATATATATATATTTTTTTAATTTCCCAAGACTTGGCTTTCTTCTGCCATTGTGACATCTCCCATTAATGTATCCAGGATTTTACCCATACTGTACCTGTTCTCTGGAAATCCCTTCCCTGTTCTGCAAGAAACTCTCTTACTCTAATTTTAGCTGCTCTCTAAAAACCAACTTATCCAGTGAAACATACAACCTACCCTTCTAATACCCTTAACCTACATTTTGAAGAAAAACTCTTTCCCACCTTTGATATCTCCACATCACTGGCTCCATATCACCCTCGCTAGAGTCAAATCTTCCTCACTAATCCAGCCCCTCTTCTTCTGTCTTATGTGCCCCCGAATCTCCTAATAGACTGTAGACTAACATTCCCTGCCAGCATGGCTTAACATGCATAAACCCTACTATCAAATTATATATTGTCAGTTTAAATGCTATTGGTAATTTTCTCTGTTAACCTATTGTTATAGTGCAATGCATTCTGCATGTGCTCTAAAAACGAATGTAATGTACTGAAACCAAGATAATAGAATGATGAAATCAGCCATACAACAAAAGATGTATAACACATTATAAGTCTCACAAACCAGTGTGTCGGGGGGCAGTGCCTCTATACGCATAGCAAAACATTAATAGCCCCCCAAAAAAAAGAGAGTTAGGTTCTTAAGTAAGGCACACAGGATTTTCATAAATCAAGCAGTACTTTAAACAAAATAAGCAATATTAAAAAGGGAGTAGGTTGAGAATAGAAAGTAACTATTCAAACACTCTATTAACAACAATCTCATAATATAGTAGCCTCCACTGGGGAGCTCATATGTGCTTAATTTGTTGCTAATTAATTAAACATATCATTATTATTATTATTATTATTATTAAAAAGCAGTAAGATGAGGGGGTAGTAACAAAGTGAAATTCTAAACATGGAACGATGAGTGGGGAAACTGATGGAATATTGCTGCCGATTGCTACATATTACGGTAAGTATTTTAGCCTATAAGTCTTCTTTATAAATATGATCCAATAGCAGGTATAGATATTTTATTGAAAATCATGCTATTATTGTTAAGCTTACTGACTATAAGCATGAAAAAAACAGGAGCAAATAGATCTTATTTTACAGACCGATGCCTGTCATGTATAATGATCAATTCTAGTGCAAAGTATTAAAAGGTTCAGTTAGCAGGAACATTTTTCTGGCTGTTATGGTGACAGCACCACTTCTGCAGCATTGCATTAAAAGTCACATTTTTATATACAATATGGTGCATATCGCATAAACAGGAACATGAGAAGCGAAAGGAAATCATTTGGCATGTTTATTCAAGTCAAATATATGCTTTCCCTAACAAACAGGTGTGAAAACAGATCTTCAGGCATCCCTAGGCTTCTTCTAAGCGTTCATCTTGCCTTTAGGCAAATAATAATTTTCTGATCAAAGCTACTGCCAATTGCGGGTGGTGACTGGCTCTGTTTTCATGAATATAATAAAATGATACTGTATAGACAATATTTAAACTAGAAATACATGCAGAATTGTGCATTCACTGTCAAGGTATCCCTTATTGTATCCGCTGCTTTAATGGGGATCTTGTGCCCATCTTTACAAATGTAAGAATTCATCACCTTTAAATCACAACACAACTCCAAAATTTTATCAAAGCCCTTTATGAATTCACGAAATACTGTTTGGACCTACATGCTTCCTAAATGAAGAAAAACAGGCAGACTCATCATAACAGGTATGGGCATAGTAAATTAGCAGATATTTGGTTTAAAAAACAACACCACTGTGCAGAAACACCCCCCTTTTTTCCAAGATTTTCAAAATAACATGCTTTTTAGGTTGCTTAAGGAATCTTTTTTCAAAACAATTTTTTATTGGTGTTATTTAACCTATATATATAGCTCAATGGCAATAACAAATGAAAAGAATGGAAAAAAACTTTTATTCCTCCATAACTTTCCTAAGTGCAAAATTTCCCTACCGAAAGCTTATCCCTGTTAAGAAGTAGGGTGACCATAACTTTTTTTTAGTGTGTAGCATGCGTAAAGGAGTAATTTATTGATGAGATAAAAACTGATTTGAGTCTTCCCTCAATTATCTGCACGCTGGTCATAAATTCACAATGCAGGAAATCAAATGTCAGAAAAACAATTGTTAGAAATATGGACTTAAAATACAATTATACAAGAACTGCCGAAATTGGTATGTAATGTTTTACTCACTACTACTACTAGCTACTTCAAGTGAATGCACATTAAAGCTTTGAAAGGGCTAGCATCATCCAGCACAGGGAGAAATACAGCAAAGTGGGCCATTAACACAACAGATAAGACACCTTTGGGATACAACAGGGGGCTACATTAAGTAAGGGTCCCAATAATAGGAGCATGGAAATGATCCAAGCATAGTAAATGGCACATAACATCTTTGTACATCTAGAAAAGCTTGTGTTGAACTACAAGAAAAAGGTTTATCCAAATCAGAGTGGCCCATGGGACAACTGCCCACTGCCCCTTTTCCCAACCCTGTCCTGATTAAAGCAGATGGTTAAATATCTAGGTAGGAATACAGAAAAATGTTGCAATGTGAGAAAAATATTAGGTTTCAAATATTAAGCTGTTTTTTTTCTTTAATTGGGAAAGATGAGTGCACTTTAGTAATGTCTAGATTTTCCAGCTACTGTAATGTCTCTATTATACAAATAGCATATGTATGAAACGTGGTTATATCTCAGCATGCTGGCTAATGAAATTTGTAAATTACAGGCAGCTAGTGGCTTAACCACAAAACAAATTAAATCTGAATTTAAAAAAAGCGGTATATTTCAGTAGCACATGCTTTATACAATAGAATTAGCATATACAAAATAATTTTATAATCCAAATTAGAATATACCCAGTATTAGACTTTCTACAGATACGAAATGTTAAATTAATTTGATAATTTAAAAATTTAAACCATGATAAGGTACGATACCTCTTACATGTATGTCAAACCCCTAAATCATGTATGCAACAAGTGGTAAAATTGTTCTTTGGTCCACATATTTCAGCTTCCAGTTGTAGACAGTGTATACCCATGATAAACAGACTTAGTTATACATTTCAACAATAAGAACGTGAGGTCCCGAGCTTCACATCCCAAAGCTCAATGATTACTTGGTACATACTTTATTTGGAAGTGAAAATTACATGTTAAATGCATAGTCTTGGGAGAAAAAGAAAATGGAAAGAAAGAAAGGAAGAAAGAAAGAAAGAAAGAAAGAAAGAAAGAAAGAACGAATATATCTAACTTGAAGGTAATTGCCAAACCTCTATATCTTTATCTAAAATGGACATATCCTAAAAACCATTAAACAACAATACGTTAAAGACTCTCTGGGGTATACTGACTAGCCACCCCTTTAGCTTAGGGGATTTATGCAAAACCTAAACTGCTTGACAGGTTACCACCAGATAAGATCCCTTCCAAAAAAATGGCTAATGGTGCACTGAACAAAAAATGCGGTTCCTTTATTGTGAATATACACTAAAAGATTACACATGCAAGGATCATTGTTAACATGGGGGGGGGTGGATTTCATAATGCTTTAATAAACCTTTAGGGTACAAATACATACTCCGAAAATAATTACTGGGGCATTTAGAAGTGCGTAACCAGATTAGTTTGTAGTTATGCCAGCAAAGTGTGAAAATCAATTAATTATTTTAATTTAGGCAACTGTTTCCAGGCAGGAATGAGCTGAAATAAGTTAATTAATTAGCTGAACAGTACATTGTAAAATCAACATCAGGTGTGGTTTCTCAAAACTCGGTCAGAAACTGTTTTATTTATTCTATAAACTTTTTTTTGAAACTGTGGGGTCTTTTTTTTTTTTTTTTTTTTACGACAACACAGACAGAAATGGCTAGATCTGGTAACGTATTTCAATTATCTAATTACTTTTTGAATACACTGCCCACACAGAGCACAACACTCTTTATTGAAACAAGAGACTGCCTCTGTAATCACTGGGGAATGAATTGCAGTCAGATTGTCTTGTATTGTAATATTCGCATTAACCTCTCCAGCCCTATAGTAGTGTAGAGCAAAATAATCAAATACAATCCAAAGCCATATGAACGACCGCCCAATAAAGATTTTATATACTGTCTAACAAACAAAAACACAATAGTTTCACATCGTTACCCATTCATTAGCTTAGCAGAGCATGAGTGTTTATTTGCTGATATATGTCCAGCTGCTGTAAACCAGCTGCAGGCACTTCTGTGCAGGTCATTTAAAGAACAAATTATTATATTAATCAGCATTTAAGCGTAAGTACTATCTCAAGGGTAAGTAAGAAGGCTGTGTATCCAAAATATAAGGAACATATATTTGGATGTGTATAATAACTTATGTATATAACTTATACTAGATAAATTGAGCAGATTCATATGAATAATATACTCGATGCATATGTGATTTACCATGTTTAATATAAATACCGAGTTGCACCACATACTCTTCATACAAGATCATCTAGCACTGCCAATGCTACAATTTACAATGTTTCATATTGCTCAATCCTATGTCGCTTTAATCGCTAGTTTTAACAGAAATTATAAATCCATTTTCAAATTCAGACTTTTATTGCTACCCTCTATATAAATGTTATTTTTCTAGCAGTTTTCCTGAACATCCAAATATAGCCTTTTAGCAAAAGTCACTTATCGGCTTCATTAAATTATTAAGCAAGAGTGTTAGAAGTCCTTATGGATTTGACTTATGGTTCCTTATTTATGTAATTAAGTAGGTCATTAACTAAATACAGGCAGGAAACTTAAGCAGACTGCAGATCAATAGTCTATATTTTTCTGTTTCCCTCTTTTTTAGACGATGACATGTATAAGGCAAAGTAAATTCAAAGTAACTGCATTATTAATGAACTAGACATGTTAAATTAGGACACTCAATGAGGCATACATTTCAGGAGAAAGCAATACTATTAATGTTTACAGGATGAGTATTGGAGTATAAATAAAACCTGTTTCAATTTATTTAGATGATACAGTTTCAGATTTAAAGAAACCCAGGTCTCTTTTTCATAGATGCTGCATAGGTAGATATATACCTATATACACACTCTATGACATGGAGTACATACAGCAATCTGCTGCCAATAAAAAAATATAATATAATAATAAATAGGGGAAAAAAGTTTGGCTGGAAGAAGAATCACTTTAGGTATAACAGAATATTGTTATATGCCTACAATGGTAAATCAGCTATAGTACTGGGGTTATTATACACAGCAGTATTGTTATTCACTATCATTTGTTTACAGTCTCTCTGGTGGGCAGCAAAGTCTATGGTTAATATTGCTTTGAAGGCAAATTTTACAAATGATGGTGTTGTATTTATCTGCACTTTTTTTTTATCCAAGAGTACCTGGAGACTCCACTCTGGTGTTTTATTGTTCTTGCAAATTGTGTGCTTTAGGCAATGACATAAATGGTGTGGTAACAGAGACCACAACAGCCATATCCTTTTATCAAATGTAAAGGGGAAAAATGAATGTCCTTGCATCTAATGAAGTTTTTTTTTTTATTAAACCTAAAAAGCAGTGTTAGCCCAACTGTCCATATTTCTTTAGTGCTTACCATGCACCAACTAAACACTATCTCACACTATCTTGGTTTAGAGAAGTGTAAATGTGCTTTATTTTTAAAGGAGAGATATGTTTGAGGTGCCACTGACTCAATAAAACTTATTCAACAGTTAAATTATAACCAGTCAAGAACCATATACCATTACTGGAGATCATTCAATAGGACAAAACCAGTTCTCCTATACACTGGACATAAAAAAAAATGAAAAGATAAAAAAAAATTGCCTCTTGTTTCATATTTCAGCAAGACATAGACCACTGCAAACAGCAACATGATAAATGATTTAATATAGTAAACATTTATCTTTTTTTATTTCTACAGTCTCCTACTTAAAATCATTAATTTCTATTAAAATACAATCTCACTAAATGTGGTAATTCATTACCTTTAGGCAAGTGTATGGGTTAAAAAAAATGCATTAAATGATGAAAGGAATGAAAGAAAACATTTGGATAACTGATGTTTTGCATTAATATAGAAATTTTAAAGAGGAAAAAAATGACAAATATGGGTTAATAACTAAAATATTGTCACAGATTAATAAACAAATATTTATAGTGTATTAAAGTAGGGCGGATACCAGTTATTGGCTAGAATAGGAAAAGCAGCTGGTCACCCGAGTTTCACCTCCAGGCGTGCAATACAGAGCACGGTCAGTAAAGTACCCACACGCAATAAAGCTATATATATATATATATATGGCTTATATTTCCACGCAGAGCCCGTTTCGACTTCAAAGGGTGCAACTCCACACGATTTCAAGAATAATCGAAACGTATGGATAGAAGCATCAGGGTCCTAGCCCTTTCCCGATGTAATTGTCACAGCAATGTTATTAAATTACCGACAATGGCGTATGTGTGCCATGAATGTCACCCATCATTAAGACAAATATGTTATCTAATCTACATATATTGACGGGTGGTGGCATCTTAGCTGGCTGTTATTGCGAGGGTGCCTTATATAAACTTTAGCAACAAGAATTTACACACAGAAGCCAAATGCATACGTAACTAACTATAGCATAGTGAGGTTGTAATGCAGCGATCATACGTGTGAAAACACATGATCTTACCTCTTTTTTACATGCCACCGTGTGAAGTCCCTTCTCCGGGATGTGCTTTGCAAAAGGCGTTTTTCTAACAGTCAGATGGGTCTCAGATGGGTCTCGGGTGAACTTGTAGACTCGCCACACAGTGAGAGCTGCTCTGAGTCGCTGTCCACGCAGCGGTGGTGCTGAAATGCTGCCCCCAACAGTCAGAGAGAGGACAGCGCCCCTCAGCCGCGCACAGCCTCCCGGCTCCAAGCTGCCTTCTGCTGTAGGCTGGCGAGCTTTGTGCTGGGTGCGCCGCTCGCTGCGAACGAACGATCACTTCGCAGCTCACTCGCTGGAGGAAACAGATGTCCACAGGAATCACGGTATAAACACGAGTGTCCCGTGTATCTCTTGTGTGGGTCTTTGCGATCACCTGATGCTCAAGCCAGACGTGATGGCCACTAGCTCCAATAAATGTCCCCGCTGTTCTTCAAGTGAAAGATATTGTGGTTGTTGAGAAGATATATATATGTTTTTGTTTTAAAGTGTGTTGTTTTCCTTTCTATCTGTTCTTTTCTCGTGTATTTTGCCCTGCGCTCTCGCTAAGTCTCAGCATGCAGGGTTCCCGAGCATATCTGCGCCTGCCTTGTGCATTATCTTTGGTCTCTGTGCTCACAGGTCCCATTTATCAAGCTGCTCCTCATCACGTGTTAATCCGTTTTAATCTTGGCACTAGCGCATTCACCATCACTAAATGCTACACCGTTTGCTCGGTGACAAGCAGCTACTACCACAGACACACAATAACACACACATACACACACTCCACACACATACACACAGCGATGCAAATGTAATGTTACAATGTTCTCGCCTGGTACAGTTGTATGAAGGGTTTGCAATTCATCACCCTACTTATTGGTGCTGTAACCTCTACCTGTTTAGCGCATATAAGGAACATAGCTTAATAGGGGCAGATGGAAGATGTAAAAAATAAAGAAATAGGGGTCTGTAAGATAAAAACAAGGAAACTAGCCACTCCTACACACTCCCTTGAGGATTGTCTTATGCAGTTTCTGAGAAGAGTCCAATCGTTACTGTTACCATAACTGCAAACCATCTCGACCTTATTCTTCATGTCGCAAGGGGCAGCTAAACCTATTGGAAGGTCCCTTCAGTAACACAAAGGAACATTGAAACTGTCTGGAATCTATGAGGCCACGTGTGCAATATCACCTGCTGCTGCTAGAGGGCGCCTCTTGCCATATATACGTATACTGGGAAAAAGCGGTGCCATGTGTACAGACCATGACCATGTCATTGGTATGTTATCAGAAGTAGGGTTACGGGCACATGGGGTTTTACCTTGTTTCTGATCATCACTGCAAACCTGTACCAATCATTTTGTATGTGATCGTTTACAATTACCTTTCTCTTTAACCATCCTTCAAAAGATGAGGGTAGTTATCAAGTGCAAACCTTTTATTGTTTAAGATCTTCATGTTCTTCTCCATCTTGTTCCATGAAAATATTCATGAGGTCAGCGAAGTTTTTAATTGGTATAGGTTGTTTATTAAGTTTTGGTTGAGGTTTTTGTAAGACCTATTTCTATAAGCCTAGGGCAATATGCCAGTGTGCAGGATCATTGTTTTTTTTAACCAAGTAAGCTTCCAGTATACAAAGGATTAAAGCACATCTCACTGAATGAAAGCAGTAAAGGAGACATGTGTCAGTCACGATAGGACCACTCATTATATCGGTAATACTATTTGCTGCATGCCCAGAGCTTTCATCAGATTCTACACCACACTGTACCTGATCATACAAACATCAAACAAAATGCTTTTCTGCACCTCTTTTGTAAGCCATCCATATAAATCTTATCAATTCTTGTTGTCAATGGGAAAGCATTTTGGTACACTAGAACTAAGGGCACATCATGCAAGTGTCTAGTGTTCTGTCACATCTTCAGATATAGAATTCTCTTAGTTCTTGTTATCAGATAAGAGATGTTTTTTCCCATGCTCACATGTTTAAGCAATCATTTTATCACCATAGGATGACACTTGTCTTTCCTGCTTGTGTGTTTTTCATCCAGTAGCTATATATCCAGAATTCCATCCAGTAGTATATATATATATATATATATATATATATATATATATATATATATATATATATATATATATATATATATATAATTTTTACTCCTGTTAATTCACAATTATTTTATGATATCACTTAGCTTCCCTGTTTTGCTGCCTGTAGAAGTAATTATGCTGGGTTCTGTACCAAGAAAATAACAACCCATTCTTCTTCAGAAATGTTGTGGCAGTCCTATCACCAATGTTTTTAACCATTTATTCAAAAAAGGGTTATGGGGAGGAGTTTGAAAGAACTTCACTTGTTCATTAAAATAAATGATGATGATAATGATGATGAAAATAATAATAATACAGTGCAAGCTCATCCGTAAAAATAAACATTTAATTGAAA
Organism: Spea bombifrons; assembly: GCF_027358695.1. Lineage (NCBI taxonomy): Eukaryota > Metazoa > Chordata > Amphibia > Anura > Pelobatidae > Spea > Spea bombifrons. Next base: position 66,253,034 of record NC_071089.1, read on the forward strand.
TCACTTTAAAATAATTTGTTTTAAAAAATCAATTAAAATAATTTGCAGTCTCATTGTTTTTGTATCTAACTACGTAAGCATGCATTTTAGTGGCACATATTTGTTAATTATTTAATTTTATTAATTGTGTGTATGGTAAAAACAATATGCATCAACTTTGGTGGATTTGCATAGGTGAACCAAAAATACATACCTTTTGATTATGGAGGAATAACTACCACTAAACATAAAGGCATACAAACTATATACTCCCTGAAAGTACACCCCCTGAGGAATGAAGATAACTGACAACTACTACAAATCTTCCAAGATTGATTTGTTTTTATCAAAGAAGGACGGATGCTGCATGCTGGGCTACCTGGAACAAGAAAGAAAACACAAAATATTATCTTCCACTTTGTCTGAGCACATGAATAGCACATATGTGTGATACGTCTGTGGAGGTAGTGTTTACCCCTAGACAAAGGCGTGTCGGCACCTGGAAACCCCTAATTTTCCTAAAATAGATACCCATTTTTGACAGTCAAATCATGAGAGTGCAAAGTGGTTTCTTTTGGGGTAGAACTACCAAAATAACCCCAACTTTATAGTCCAATTGCAAACACAAATTGCTAACAGGAACACATAATTTATATATATATATTGTGACAAAGGTACTTATTTCCTTGGTAACTTCTCCTGGGATCAGGGTTTTTACACACAATCGTTCAAGTTAGTGTATGATGTTGTCATGAGTGTATGTGTGTTAGCATGTGTGTATGGGTGGTTGCCAGCATATGATGGTATTGTGGGTTTGTGTGTCAGCATATAGTGTTGGAATGTCGGGTAAGAATGTAAGGTTAGTGGTGTCTGGGAGAGGAGAAAGAGAAGCATGAGAAAGAATGTATATGTAAATGTATGGTGAGTAGGTGTTTGCGTGTTAGTATGTATGCCTGCTAGTTATAGGGGGCCCTGAAGAAATACTGCACCCAGGTACCACTAACCCTAGGCTTGCCCTTGTTCTCATAAGGTGTACTTAAAGTGAAAGGATCTTAAGATAATTTTACAGATCTCTGGTCAAACCTCACCTAGACTATTGCGTACAGTTCTAGAGACCCCATCTTCAGAAGGCTATTGACATTTTGGAGAGTGTTCTAAGAAGGGCTACAAAAATAGTTTGGCAGATAAAAATTATCATGAAAGACTAAAGGATCGCAATATATATAGCTTGGAGGAGAGAAGGTAGAGAGAGGTTGTGATAGAAACATTTAAATACATAAAGGGATTTAACGAAAAACAGAAGGGAAGTTTTTCAAAAGAGAAGAAATGTTAGAACAATAGGTCAAAATTAAAAACAAGAGGGTCAGAGGCTCAAATGTAACAAAGTTCTACTTTGAGAAGATGATTGATAATTCCCAGGAGAAGTGGCGGAGAATAATACAGTAAAGGAGGTTCAACGTGTTGTGACTTGCAGGGAGCACCCCAGGCAAGAATATTCTCTTGAGCAACTCCCATTCTTTTACATAGATAGCAATATTTGTAAGGCTTAGTAGGATTGAGTAGTGAAGAGGCTATAAAAATATGGTGCACAGCAATTATTTCTTATGCAGGACCAACTGACATTCCCATGTGTTTTTCTGTTTTCTTCATTGTGATCTGCACCTTCTAAACCAAGCAGTGACATATGCCTATAGCAACACAGACCACAATCCCAATGAACATCTAGGCACATTAAATAATTTCTCCACCCCATACTCTGTATAACTTCACTGCTTGTCACTCTGAGAATCACCCTGGCTCCCAGAATACTACTTATTCTAATAGTGTACACATACACCCTACACAGTTTAGCATTGTACACTAGTACACATAGCACATTTCCTCCTCACGATCTTTTCTCTTTCTTGCTAACATCACTCCCCTTTCTTGCTATCGTAACTTACTCTCACCTTTTTCTTCTTCTGTACATTTTGATCTTGTGGTGGGAGCGCAAGGTCTGTTCGTACAGAACTCTGTGACAGTGCTCTCTGTCAGTGCTCACTGCTTCAGTGCTGAGTGCCGGGATATCAGGTCATATCCCAGTGCTCAGCATTAGTCACCAGCAGCATTGCGAGGGAGCACTGAAGCAGAGGTCTGTAGGAACACATATCATTGCATATAGAGGTGATTGGTTCTCTTGTGTTATATTGTAAATAAAACAGACAAAGCTCAGCACTTCAAATTGTGAAGTATTTTAATGTCCACACACAAGCAGTGGCAACGTTTCGACCCCTAGAGGTCTTTATCAAGCCATAGCTTGAAGTGCTGAGCCCTTGTCTATTTTATTGCCATTAAGGGTCTTGGTGGGGCCCGGCTCGTGCACATGTGAATCTCAGGTGCTGTTGACCACTGCTACAATTGTGTTAAAGTGTGTGATTTTTTGGTGATTGTAGTGCCCAGTTATGACCATGCCAGACATGGTTTTGTGGGTCTAAAAACTCTGATGGAGAAGTTCCAGTTTAATATCAAAGTAAAAGTGCTCTCTATAAAGTAAGACAGTCTCCATAACAACCAATAAAATATGTCTGATTGCTCCACCTTTTATCACTGCACTAGATCACTGCAATTGATCTTTTATCGACAATCCTAGTAGTATTACATAGAATGCTACACATCTGATTCCACAAAAATGTGGCCAGTGTAGCAAATTGATATTGACTGATTTATGAAGCATTAGCATTTTTTTTCTGTTCCGCTGTAGTATTTTAACTTGAAACACACTAAAAAGGAATACATGAAATACATAGCATGGGAATACCTTATGTGTGTCACTAAGTGTGTGTCACAATCACATCAAGCTTTACACAGCATGCATTTTCATGTCACTTTATATTTCATGTAACATGCAGGAGTCCAAAAATGTGTAAACAATGGGTTAGCATTACAATAAGGGTATGATCAGTGTCGATTTTTTATTTATAAAGTACATTTTTTGACACTAAGCAAAGTGTGTCAGCTGTCATGAGAATATGGGCTATAGGAATATACCTGTTGACTTTGACATGAAAGGTAAGGTGATGTTCAGATACTCAGGTTGACTAAGACAGTCGTACAAACGCTTTCCAAAGTAGTATATAAGACTTATAACTAGCCTATTGATTTAATCATTTAAGTGTTAAAAAGGCAGGGCTTCCAAAAAGATCAAACCATTATGTTCCTCTTGCTTTATAGAATAAACTGTTCACAGAAACTAAATCTCTGTTTTATGCCTTTGGTATTAAAGCGTATCACACAGGGAAAGATGTAAGAGCTATAAACATGCTTTGCATAATGGATAAAAATGCAATAACATTAAAGTAGTATTTGTGTAGCATAGCATATTAATTCCTTGGGTCTGTGACTCATTCTATTGCAAATGTTTCAGCCACCATTGCATTTGATTTAATATGAAGGGCTCAGTTTTAACTTCTTTTTTTTTTTTTTGCATTGTTTTACAGCACAGGACGTACCAAAATAATCTTTTCAGAAAAATAGGGACTCAACATCCAGTATTTTTGTAACCCTTGGCAGAAAGCCAGAAGGGTATTTGTCATCAATGTTATACTGAGCTAGAAAGGTCTAAAATAAGAGAAATACAGAGATAACTACATTTCCTGAAATAAAATCTCAAATTACTGTCAGAACTATTTCCTGCCTTATCTTAAAATGACATTTAGAAAAAAGATATGGCTTCCTGTGAGGAATAGGAGCAGAAAATATCACTGTGTGGAAATAAGACACTGGCAATGAGTGTTTAATAATAAGTTTAAGCTGTCTGGATATTTCTGTCTAGCAAGCTGCAAACTCAGATGAAAAAGAGACCTCTTAGGTCTCAAAAGCTTATGTGACTTTACAACTTCCTCTGTATTGGCTCAACAAGAGGTATCATCTTTGACTAAAGGCTCCATTTTGACTAAAGGCTAGTGCAGATATATCAATTTCCCTTATTTATATGATTTTAGATTTTTACTGTTACATACCACCCAACATTTCAAGAAGACTGTATTATCTGCACTTATATATATGAAGTCATTTAGGTTATAATTACAAACTCCTCTTTTCCTGTAATGTATGCATTAGTGATATACATCACACCCAGTATATGTATATGTGACAGATAAATGACTCACTAAAAATGACTTCTCCAGAATAGTACGCTGCTATCTTGATAATGATATGTAGACCATGGAAGAATGTGCTAATGTATGCCATATGCCTTGGGGTATTTTTCACATTAGACTATAGGTAAGGATTTAGTCACCGTTCACACCAGATTCCAAAACAGAATAACCCTTTTATTTGAAAGGGGTAGTTGAAAATGTGGGGGATACTATGATGTGGAACAACATTTGGGGGGCGATCCCAAAAGGGGAGGACCTTGACGCCTTCTGGACTCACCTTTCATTATAGATATGTAAAAAGAAAGGTTCCCCCAGAGTAAGGCTCAAAGAGCCGCAGTAGCAGGGCACTGGGCCTGGGCAGACAGACACTGGCACATGCGTCCCCATGGAGAAGAACTGAATTTCCCCAATATTATAGAAATTTCTTAAAAGAGGTTCCCTCAGAGTAGGGAGGGTCAAAGAGGTGCAGCCGCAGTGACAGAGCACTGGGCCTGAGCAGGCACACACTTGGAGGCGATAGGAAAACGCAGCCTTTTGGAGCAGGCCTGAATTTACCTAGGATTATATATTAGATATATTATAGTGCCTGGTTGTATCACCAATATTTATTAAAAATGAAGAATAATACATAATATAATAGAAAAAATTATAAAAAACAGGTTGTAAATTTTAAACAACTGTCACACTGTATACCAGCCTAGTAAAATGCCTGATTTTGTCACCAATATTTATTTATCAAAGATAGAAAGATAATTTTAAAATTAACTAATGCGCAAATTACAGGTTTGGCTAGTAGCATAAATGGGCAACTGTCTTAATCAACTAAACTCTACACTGGAACAGGGGGGAAATGTCAGCTGCAGTCCCTGTAATACAATACAGTAGTACACTACAGCTTGTCCAATCCGCCCTACAACAGTACATTTTCTGCACTAACATAAACTATTAAATTAACTAGCAGTATGGTAGGTGAGCGATAAGCATTAATCTCGGCCTCTGCTAAGCGAACTGTCACTGTCTTACACTCCAACTCTCATTAGTCTGTTACTGCTGCTACTGATAAGTTAAAATGGCATCATCACATTTATATATCTAATGCTTGTCCTTTCCCCTTGTTAGCCATTTTCACCTAGTCACCTTTCTTTATTAAGCTTTACTCCTAGCAAACAGAAATGAACAGCAAGATTGTACAATGCTTCATCAAAAAACCTCATTTCTATGCTACTTTTTTTAGTCATTCAATTATAACAAAACACAAGAAAACCTCCTCATGACCACTCTGCATCAAATTTTTAAAATTAATTGCAATTTTAATAATATAGAATTCTTTTAGTTTACCATCTAAATATGAAAAATATTGTTGAAAGGTTGAACATGGTAGTAAATAACTGAGGTGCCAATGCAATGGTTTGGTTGTGTTTATTTGCGCTATCAATTGCAAGATCACAAGGTGCACATATATGTACACAGCCAATGAGTAATTATTAAAAAAAAAACATGATTTGCTTCCATTTCCGTAATTGTATTCTTTTATATAGCATTCTAATACAGTGAGGGGATTTAAACCTGTGTGGAGTAAGTATATAACTATTAGACACTATGGAATGAAGTATTTCTGGATAATATCAATCTCTGCAAGCATCTACTACATTGCATTCAACTTTTTGTGAAAGTGAAATTAAATTAATTTGTTAGCATTCTAATACCAATGTTTGAAGGTTTTATGATAATTGAATTTCCATTTGTGTTCAGACAGACAATTGCTTTTCCCTTTTTCATTCTCTCTATGCACTATGTTTTATAATGAATCAATTGTTTCTTTTATTTTTTTAATCTGCATTTTGTAATAAAATAGATATATTCTTTTATATTTTAATGATAGCTAAATGTTCTTAGGACTTCTTTTTAATTCTTTTTTTTTTATAACATTTTTATTTATATTTTTTTTAATGCTTACTATATAGGTGCAAGCTGGCAGAACTCCGTATGGAGTATGAATGGACCCAAGCTGTGCTAGGCAGACAAGAGCTAATGGAGGACATACATTTAGGACTGGGGGATCACACATAGCCCCAGTAGCTGCATTTGTGCTACCATGTCCATATGGCAGCTCAAGTGCTTTAAGACATTCAACCAGAAGATGTAGTGGAGGAGGAGGGGGACTCAGCTGATGATGACAGACCGAGGGGCCCTTAGCTTTTACATGTAGAAGAACATCATAGCACTACAAGCAATTCTGCTTTGGATGAGATAAAGTGTTGGTAGTATGGCACTTAACCATTTGTCTGCCAGCGCGGGAGGCCTCCTGCCCATGTCTTGAGTCCCATTCCTTTTGTCCGCTGGCAGGGACATCCACTGTCCTTTGCCTTACTGAGGGTGCTCCTGCAGAGGGCCCACTTCAGCTGTCCTCGCTCACTACAGTAGCCACACCTAAGATGGCTGCGGCTAGATCCTAGTTTGTTTTAAAGTGTTGTTCCTGTATTTGACCTGGCTTGATCCTGACTATTCTGAACTCTGGCTACCTGACCTCTGCATTGATCCTGACTATCCTGAACTCCGGTTACCCGACCTCTGCATTGATACGGCTTATCCAAAACTCCAGCCTCCAGAGTGTGGCTTGTCTTGACTACTCTATGTGTGTATCCTTGATGTCAATCGGAGGATCCTCAGAAAGTCCCACGGCTGCTCAAATCCAAAATATTGAACCTGAGAAGGAACCGGTTGGGGGGCAAACAACTCTTCTAAGACCGACAGGCTTTCTCTTGTGGAGATCCATGTCCTACCCTGCAACAGCATCTCCCCTCATACACTGAGCGTGACAGAGTAGCTGCAAAATGGAAATGGACATGGCAGGAAGGGCTATACGCAGTTAATGCAGTGGCTAACATTAAGAAAAAGATGGTAGGGCTATCACAAGATCAAAACTTCTGCTAGGGTTGGTAATGGGTAAACTGTAATAGTCAAGTTATAGTTAAAAGTTAATTATAACCTACAACTGAAGAACTCATGCATAATTATATGGCTCTTGTACATAATTCATTAAATGTGCATGCATTGTGTATGCAAGGTGACAGAAGATGAGTATGCATCATACCTGGGAACTTTTTGGCTCCGGTTACCCAGAGCCTTCCCTTGCGGGACGCAGCCAGGACTGCACACTGACGTAAGTACACGGTCCCGCTGACGTTGGCTGGCGGTCCCACCGACATCGACACCCCCATTTGAAGGGAAAATGGGCGCGGAGCGGGGCGTGTCAAGACCCCACTCCCGCGACCCGGAGGATTCGGGTCTTGACCCGGAGAACCGGAGGAGCAGCGCTCACCCGGCAATCTCCGGGTCAAACCTGCAGAGTTCCCAGGTATGATATGCATGAGTTGGACAAAAGTCAAAAGGAACAAAGGAACATTCAGTACAGCCAATTGGCATTCACACTTACCGTTAATAGTTAAATTAGTACAGAAAAAATATATAGTAGAAGTTATCTTCTTTTTTTCTCAAGTGTACCGTTAATAGTTAAATTAGTTAAATTAGTACAGAACAAATATATAGTAGAAGTTATCTTCTTTTTTTCTCAAGCACCCTTAGTTACTTAAAATAATCAGCAATGTAATGAGGAACAAGAAACTTGTCAACAATCAAGATAGCTGATTCCACAGTATTCTTGTAAGGTGGCCTTTTATTTTCTATTAGTCACACTACAGTAATCAGTATATACTGTATGTGTAATAAATACTTTACAGATACTGTATACTGATTACTGTAATCTCCTATGCACACCATTTCAGGAATCCAAACTGGGACACCTGTGTTCGAGGATATGGGTGGACCGGCCCACATCTGGAGCTGGAGATATAGCCACTTGTCCACCTTACCCAAATAGGTGGCCACATGGGAGCTTCAATGGATCACAGACCTCCATTGACTTCACAGCTCCCTGGGTCAGTCAAGGGAGAATAGAAGATCTCTTCAATGGGCAATCCATAATGCTCGAAAATGTGGGACAGTACTGTAAATTGCTGAATGGGGGGGGGTGTACCTGGACTCTCTTCTCCTTCTATGTGTTCATGTTTTTTTTTACGTTTGTATTCTACAATATTATAATAGCACTACCAAATTGTCTTGCACCCGATAAGTAAAATAATGGAAAATTGAATTGAAAGTTACATGCATTTTAATAACAATGAGATAAAAGTGTGATATGTATTTGGACAATGTACTTCAATATTAATATAGTTCCAAATCTATTTTTATTAAAATAATAGAAATGAAGAGAATACAACATTTACAGTAAATTGTGAACAAGAACAGTTACAGCAAATTTAACACTAGTCTTTCCGTATTTAGCACAATTTTTGAAACTGCACAACACAACACATTTATATGTTCAATTGATTTAAGGTAGATGTCCTTATTCAGGTTCCATCCAATATATTTTATTTTTAGATCATATAGTAATACTCTGGTCTATTTTTAGACCACATTTTTGTTATGCTTTGTGACAGTCTTCCCACACACTGACAAGCCTAGAGGGTGAGTGTAGTTGGTGATGGTTATTTCCCTCATTATAACTTCTTGTTTAGGAACTGTAGCAACAGTGCAAAAAATAGATTGCATGAGAACTAGAAGCCCAAACATGTCTTTATTCAAAAACACAAACATGGCTATTTGCTTTTGTATTACCCAAATCCCACCAAATTACGTCATGCTTTAAAAAACACATTTGCCCCCTAGTCTAATATACTATTTCCCAAACCTAAGGTATATACCATTCATCTTCATGGTTCACTATTCAGTCTTTGGTTTGTGTGAAACTATTCACTGATTTATAGAGCTACTAGCAATGTGACTTATATTAGGCATGTCTTCAACTCTTGTAGCAATCCCTGCCTTATGCATCAGCATCAAATCCTAGAAAAAGTGTTATACGATGTTCAGGCAAAAATAAGAAAAGGTAAGGTAGGACAGCCAGCTCAGCTTCTATGTTGAATCAGAAGCTGTATTATAATTTTCATTTACCATAAGAGATCCTTTGTAATCAGCAACGGTCAGTGAGTAAAGAATTCATGTAGTGCTGTTTTATGGATAATCCTCTACTTGCCATGCATGCTCAGACTAGATTGATGCTTTCATTTAGTTTGAGATACACCTTACCAAATGCCATTACAATCAAATAAAGGAATTCCATCAAGATGGAAGTATAAAACAAAGTCTTTTATTTGGATGCTTGATCCCACATGTATAAAAAATACAGTGTGTCATTTGAGAAAGCACTTGAGGTGCTCTTTTTCTCTGGCTGGTATGATATTCATTGTATATTTTTTTTAAATGTTTGGTTACTTTTCTTGCATAATTTTGGACACACTTTATATTTATAGGCTCAAGCATCCAAATAAAATACTCTTTTTTATACTTCTATATTCATGGTGTGCCAGTGTTCCTTTATTTGATTGATTTCATTGTTGGAGTGAATGTTCCTTCTCGCCAGAGCAACAATTCCCAACCTTTTTGGCACCAGGGAGACAATTCTTCCATGGACCTTGGACGGGGTGCTTTGGGTTTGATTCAAGTACATTACATTTATTGTGCATTTTAGTTCTATTATTATTATTAAATTTAAAATATAATGAAATATATTTTCAACTTCCCTGGTTGTCTTCCCATCCGTAAAACACCCCTAAAATTGTGCCACTCTGCCCCCAGATATGCCACTCTGCCTCCCAGATATGCTTTATGTCCCTCAGATATGTGCCTAGACAACCTCCACGGCTGCCAGGGCTTCTATGGTGGAGCACCTGAAGGTCAATCAACACCGGCAGCAGTGGGGTTGTCTGTCTCGCACAGCCATCCACGGCTGCCGGAGAAGAGGATCCAGGTCCCCTGCAGTGCTGCGGTCGGTCTGGATCCTCACCCGCAGCAGGGCTAAATGAAAAAGAAAGATAAACACTCGCCCAGCGCCTGGAATTGCTGTGCAGCCCGGTTGCTTATAGGCCACGGACTGGTACCGGTGGTTGGGACCCCTGCGCTAGAGCACCCGTGTGGGATAGCTGCTTCCGCATTGCTTTTTATTTATGTGGTCTGAGCTGGTGTTTTGTTCGTTACAAGTGCCATTTCTACAAGAAAATGCTTATTTGATCCTCAGGGGTTAATCAATTAAAAAGTTGAGAGTTGACTGAAGTTGCAAGTAATTTCATGCTGACATTCACAAAACAAACTGTGCTTTTACAAGTCACTGTGAAACTGATGTATATCCAACATGCATACATGCAAAATAAAAGCTCATCCTCTGAGACTAGAAAAGCGAAGATTTCATACAAAAAAGGAAGGGATTCTTTACAGTAAAGGCAATAAAGGTATGTAATTCACTGCCAAGAGAGTACTATTAAATGCAATGGATGCCATTATTTTTTTAGTAAAGGAGAACATACAAGGCTATAAATAATAGAATAAACATTGATATTTTAGAGCTTCTTGGTCCAAAGAGAGTCAAGAAAAATGTTCCCCCTAAGTGGCAAAATCTGAAAAATGGCTTCATGTTTTTTTTTTATTTTGGATTAAAGGCAGGAAGGATAGGCAGAAGGGTTAAACTTGATGGACTTTTTTCAACCTAAATTACTATGTTACAATGTAGAGCTGCAGTAACTTAAAACCTTAACTTGATATACATCATAAATTGCAACCCATTGACAGTATTTGTATGTCCCACTTACTAACACTACTTGGATTATAGGATTGTATGCTTTACAGAACAGGTACATCCTTTCCAAATGCATTCTTACTAGACTTGTGCATTCGTATTCGGGCGAACATGAAAACAAACACAAAGGGTGCGTTTTCGTTGTTCAATCTGAATACCGAAAATACGAACATGGCGGCGGGAAAACGTAGGTCGTCTACTAATCTCCCTGGTCCCTTCCCCATCTAGCCTACCTTATCTACACAGCATCGCAGGGGTTAACGGAAGTGGAAATCAATAGGTTCACCATCAGGAATTAAAGGGCCATGCGAGTGAGCATATTGGTCCAATTGGCGACCAATAGAGTTGTTCGCACAGCCCTTTAATGCCTGACGGCGATGCTGCGTCCTTAGGCTCGCCATGAGGAGTTAAACTTGGAGTGGGGAGACAGGCCAAGTTCCCCGTCAGGAGTTAAAGGGCCGTGCAAACGACTCTATTGGTTGATGCCAGAGGAGGCCCCTGAAGGCAACCAATAAGCTCACTTGCACGGCCCTTTAACTCGTGGCGGCGCAACCATGCTCCCTGCTCCAACAGTTAAAGGTGCGTACAAGTGGCCGTTCATATTGGTCATTCGTCCGGACTTTTAACTCTTGGAACGGGGAGACCAGTGGTCTCTCCCGGCCAAGTTGCGGCACCAGGATTTTAAAAGTATGTACGAGCGACTCTATTGGCCGTCAGCAGGGTTGGTTGATGGCAGACGAGCCGCCTGCTTTAACCCTATATTAACCCCTTCTACAAAAAATGGGAGAAAAGAAGAAAAACGGAATACGAAGATTTTTTCCCCCACAAAGAGTTGGCAGGCGCCCAAGTCTAATTCTTACCTAATTCATCCCAACCGAAATGTTTGTAACTTACTGTACTTATTATATGACTGCACTTGTAGCTGGAGGCTGACCATAATGGTTGCAACTTGAGAGAGCTGAGCTGTGCCGCCAGGAGTTTCTGCTTTGAGTTGTAATATTACCTGCCCTGGCTCTGCAGGAAACCTCTGAACAGCTCTCTTCTCCACAGCTGTTTCAAGTTATTTACTTGTCTTGTGTTATAACTGTCTTGGATCAGAACTTTATTAACCAGCAACATTAACAAAGTATGGTAGCCCTGATACCGCTGTTTTTTTTTAAAAAAAAACAACAACACTTTAAAGAGAAAAAGACCCTAATTGATTACACAGGTATATTATAATATCATTGATCACCAATCAAACAGGGCCATACATTTTGATGGTGAGTTGAGAGAAGTAATTTGAAAATATTTACTCCTTAATGACCAAAATGAAAGCGCGACAAAATATTGTAACATTATTATATAGATTCTGCAAAATTGATCAAACTTTTCTAAACATTGGAGAATCTGTGCTTCCATAACTGCAAACAAGCTGACTACTTTCACGCATGGCAGAACAATAGTATGCGGATACCAACATGGAAGCATTTACTTGACTCGAAAGTGGATTAAAAAATGTCCCCTGCCCTGCGTAGTTTGCCACTAATATTCTTTGATTTATTATTTGTGTTGTCCAAAATGAAGAGGTATTGCTGGTAGTGTAAACCCAATTCAAGAACTAAAACACACTGTGCAGACCAGGAACACCCCACAAGAGTTGCCGTTTTGGAGATGTTCTGCCCCAGTCATCTAAGCCATCACATTTGGCCATGATAACAAGATTATCAGTGTTATTCACTTCACCTGTCAGTGGTCATAATGTTATGGCTGATCGGGTGAATATATATATATATAGATATATATATATTATTATAATAACACATCTAATAGCCTATACACATATTTGAGAAAGAACAATGGTAATAATTATACTGTCTCTCCTGATATCCAGATCAAAGCGCTTGAAATGGGTTTTCAGGCTATCAAGCTGGGAGGTTGTTTCAGATGTACATCAAAGAATGAATGTGAAAGACTTTCGTCATACGGTGTAGAAGACATTTTGCACAGTAAGAACAAAATTTAAGACAACTAAATGTACCGTATATATAATTTCTAGCTAAGAGAAAAGTATACCATGTTACATTTACTGCTTTCAGTATTTTCTATATTAAACAAAAGTTTATATGTTTTACTTCATTTCCTTAGATTGGAATTTTGCAGATTATTAATTGTATCATTTACCTTCTGAACTCTTTTATGGTCATTCATTTACAATAACAATGGATGTTCAGCTTTGATTACAAATTAGAAAGATGGCCACAAGACTAATCAGGACAATGTCATGCCTTTTGTTTTACTTTTTTCCAAATAGAAAAATCATTTATCTGAGCTTTTCATTGTTCATACTAATAACGAGGCATTTAAAGGATAACTGTCTGCACAAGAGTAAATATCTGTTGGTTTTGGTCAACTATGAAAAAAATACTCAATGATCGATAAGTGGTGAGAAGCCCCGAAATGCTGGCTTCGATTGATGCAAACTTAATCCAATAAATTATAAAATCATAGTTTATTAAAATTCTATTAAAACACAAAAGCAGGAATATATGGCATAGTGCATCATCTCTGTCAGCAAACCATATTAACCTAATGTGTTTTGTCTTCCAAAGTCTAAGTATTGCTGACAGAGATGATGCACTATGCCGTATATTCATGCTCATGTCTTTTAATTGAAATTAGCACATTTCTATGATTTTATACTACTATATTAGAGTAAGTTTGGATTAATCGAAGTCAGCGTTTCGGGGATTTTCACCGCCTATCGTGTGTTGCTGATGTCTGTTTGTTCATTGATTTGTGTTCTCTGTGTAAGGCACCGAGTGTGGAGTTTTTTGTGCATTGCTGGCAAGTACTTTATTTATGAGAAGCAGAGTTGCTACACTTGACTTTATAACATTATTTAATTTTTATACAGGCAAATATATATTTTGTCTGTAAAGTATCACAGATAAACACAGAGAGTGAGAAACATTGGGCTCACCAAATTCGATGATGTCAATTTAAAAAAAGTAACTGGTAAGCCACAAATCTTAATATATTAAGTAGACTGATTTCTGCTTTATATTTCAGACACTAAGACATAAGGCATTATAGTCTATGCTTGTCAAGTAGGGTGCAACGTAATTTACATTATATGGATTTCAATGGCTGATATACCATTGATGGTCTACAAAACTATTAAGGAAATCCACAGGACAAGTTTAAGCCTTTGATTAAGTGATTATGAAGTTTAATAAAAAAAATGTGTATAGGCTATAATGAAAAAGTCTACTATCTAAACAAAATTTAAAAAAGAGAAGATGAACTCATAAAGCTGTATAGTGTCATCTACCTGTATCCCAGAACCTGTTCAGCCAAATCTTCACCCTGAGAGTTTCCAAATGGGGAGACCCCCAAAGGGACAAACAGGGCAGGAGAGACACCAGACAGAGAGCAGGCAGGGTATAGGCAATATAATAGACAGTCTAAAAAAAGTAAAGTAAAAAGTGGCAGAAGCGTGGAATAATCTTAGTAGGGCTGAATCTGCTAAATGAGGTGTCGGAGGAAAGACAAATTAGGTACACGTAGGAAGTGGTTGCAATAGCCATGGTAGTTGGTAGTTGTACACAAAGAGGGTAGCCACAGCAAGCCAGAATCAGTACACAAAAATTCACAGAATATGAGAGATATGCAAAATATGTCTGAACATGAAGACCACACAAGGGTAAGTGAAAGCAGGATTCCTGGACCTTTAAATCTGCCTCCACACAAAGCCATGCCCCCAATACGGGACTCCGATCCGCCCTTCAGTAAATGAATAGGAATGTCCCCTGTCAGTCTCCTGGACGGGCTCGCCCGCTCATGTGAGTAACTCGCTCACTGCCAGGAAACGGGAGGCGTGGAGTAGGAACTCGTGGCTTGCTGGTTTGCTGGGAGCGGGAACGGTGGTGTCTAGATGCGGATTCCCCAGTGGATAGGTAAGTCGTGACATATATTAGCTTATAGGAGGATTAATTTGTCTTTTAGTCCCTCCTAAATGTCTGTCTACACATATCATTAATACATCTATATCAGTCATGTCCAAACTTTTTTCGAAGCGTGCCAGATTTGATGAAGTGAACATGTGCGAGGGCCGACCATTTTGCCTGACATTCTTTGAACCATTAAAATTAAAAGCAAATTAACTATTTTATGCAAAGTTTATTGAAAACGGCATACTTTTCATTTTGTGACTTGGATGACAAATCTAAACAAGGTGTTAAATCACTCTGCCTTTAATATATAAAAACCAGATCTATATTTGGGCAACTTATCTGGGGGGCCTTATTAGTCTGGAACGTGGGCCGCAATTGGCCCTCGGGCCGGACTTTGGACATGCCTGATCTATATTGATGTGAGAAGCTACTATGCATATACAAACACTTAACATAGAGTACTATAGCCAGTTCTCACTTGTTTTCTTTTTACTGTACTGAGAGGGTGGTAGATAAGTGGTAGAGTCTCCCAGAAGAAGTAGTGGAGGTTGACATACGGCTGTCTTGAATCTAAAACACAAATGTGTATAAATATTGATAAGACAAAAACAATCTAACCTACCATGTTCAAGAAAACATTTACATAGAACCAGGGCTGTCTTTAACACAGGGCAAAAGGGGCAGCAAAGGTCCCACTGCACATGAGATATATTTTACAACCAAGTATTATATACAGTCATGTGAAAAAAGAAAGTACACCCTCTTTCAATTCTATGGTTTTACATAGCAGGACATAATAACAATCTTCTGTTCCTTATCAAGTCTAAAAATTAAGTAAATACAATCTCAGATGAACAACACATGACAGATTACAACGTGTCATGATTCTTTCAACAAAAATAAAGCCAAAAAGGAGAAGCCATGTGTGAAAAACACCTTATGATTCCATAGCTTGTAGAACCACCTTTAGCAGCAATAGCTTGAAATAATTGTTTGATTTTATCAGTCTCTTACATCATTGTGGAAGAATTTTGGACACTCTACAACACTGTTTCAGTTCATTTAGGTTTGTGGGCATTTGTTTATGTACAGCTATCTTAAGGTCATGCCACTTCACATGACCTCACATTTGACTCTAGAATACTTTGGTATACAGAGAAGTTCATGGTCAACTTCATGACCGCAAGGTTTCCAGGTCCTGTGGCTGCAAAACAAGCCCAAATCATCACCCCTCTCTACTTTGGTCTCAACAAGTTTTTTGCAATTTTTCTGAGCATTACATAGTCTGACCTTGGGGTGAATTTGCTGGGATGGCCACTTCTGGAAAGATTGGCAACTGTCTGGTTCACACTTTTGAATAATCTTTCTCACTGTAGAATAATGGAGTTTAAATTGCTTCAAAATGGCCTTATAACCCAGCAACAATCCCTTCTCTAAGACTATTGCTGATGTATTTTCTTCTTGGCATTGTGTTAACACACATCTGAATGCTGTAGACCAGCAAACTGCTAAAACTTTGGCTTTTATAGAGGTGGTCACACTTGCTGAAGATTAATTAACCAAGGGCATTTGAGTAACAGCACCTGTCTGCTACCTCTTAATTCATCTTACACATACATATATACATCTTAATTCCTAGTATGGGTAAGCAGTAAGGGTGTACTTTTCACACATGGCTTCTCCATTTTGGCTTTATTTTGCTGTATAAAAGCATGACACAGTGTGATATGTCATGTGTTGTTGTTCATCTGAGAGTGTATTTACCTAATTTTTAGACCCAATTGAAATCAAATAATTCAAGAGAGTGTCCTTTTTTCACATGACTGTATATTATATGTGGTTGGTACTAAAAGGGTTAACAAAAAATAACAAAAAAGTAAAGAAAGGTCATTTTAAAACAGTTATCTTAAACTTATGTGTATAAAATCTCATTGATAAAGGGTATTCAAATATATTTCATAATAACTTAAAAAACCAAAATATATAAAGCCCTAAAATCTTACACGAACATTTATCCTTTGAAAAGGTCACCAATTTTCATGAAAATCTGAAAATGTTATACTTATTTGATGTGACATAGAATAACCTTGTCTCCTAATTTACCCTAAAGATAAGAAAGAAGATACAATTTCATACCTTCTTTATTTGATCCAGGTACCTTCCTTAATCACTTCTTTCTTTCAGACAGCTTAATAGCATAACCTTTCCTCTCTATAGTTGCCCCTAATTGCTTCCCCACATGTTCCCAATGCTCTGATGGTCCATCTGGCAAAGAGCCAGGAAGAGATTGGTATGAAGCATTGGAGGCACAAATATATCCATATTCCAGGAACTCACTGAAATTATTCTTGCTTGAATGTGTGGGTAATATTGTTGAAGCCTCACATGAAGCCTATCCAGACGCTGTTTCTCCTAAGAAGTCCAGTCCTGGCAGTTTAACATAACAAAGGAAGTGGCATGTGTGGCCACAGCATGCATTTTCCACGTTGTATTACTGCGGAAACCATTGAGAAAGCTCGGTGCGAGCAACAGTTTCAGCCCTTCGAATTTAAATTCCCATGAGAACGTGAAATTTCCATCCATAAATTCATCTCTACTGGGAGCTCAGGGATGTGCGCATGCCCCTCCAGGAAACAATTTTTTACTACAGACAGCATATAAAAAATGGTATAACAGAAAATATTGGCTGTTCCTTGACAAACTTTATTGACAACATAAATACATACACTTCAGCTCAACAACCCCTTCATAAGAACTAATAAGAGGTGTGCAGTTGACATCCCTCCAAGCAAAGTGATCAAATAAGCTAAAATTTAAGACATTCCAAAGCTGTAACTCATTATGGGACAAATGGTTTTGTGCTGGATCTAGTCTCACACTCTTATGCATTCTTTGCAAAAGGTTTTTTCCCTAAAACTCAAGATATAGCTCAGACACGGACTATAAAAACATAAAAATAAATTGATCCTATTAAAGATATTTGTTGAAATATTTTTTATTCACACATTTCTTTTAGCTACATCCCTTTATTAGAGTTATCCAGACCAATACCAAGAAACTAAAACATCGATACCCATACACAGAATATTATTCTTGAGCTGAAACATTGAACTTGTGTAAGAGAAACCATCTACCTGTTCTGAGGCCAGATCCACCATGGGGGGGCTAGGTCCATCACAACAAACCTTTTGAGTGACAATGATATTTATAAACTAGAAAGCACTCGCGAATCAATGAATCAGCAAATTGTTCACTGTATTTCAACTCACATGAACCTCCTGCTTACAAGTAAAAGCGAGTTGAATGTTAATTTGTGCAATTTGTCCAATTTATGTGATTTGCTGCGGACAGATTATAATCTGTCACCAGCATATAATATATATCTGCACATATTATATATATCATAGCATCTCATTTCTGAAAACATATTTTTTAATCTGCTGCTAATAATAAAAAATAAAATAAAATATTGGTGGGAGTCCCTTTTAAGGTAAATTTAATATTTAGCACATTATACAACTCTATTTATTTGAGTACTTTATCTTTTGTCAATTGTTGAGAAAACATTTAAAGCATAAGCCTTT
Source organism: Spea bombifrons (assembly GCF_027358695.1). NCBI lineage: Eukaryota > Metazoa > Chordata > Amphibia > Anura > Pelobatidae > Spea > Spea bombifrons. Next base: position 66,271,365 of record NC_071089.1, read on the forward strand.
GTTGCTAACAAAAATGCATGACAACAATGAAAAAAATATGTAATTCTGCCTCAACGTTTTTTTTGTTTTTAATATATTGAATGTGCTTTTAAAAATTAGAATTCACAAGGACAAACATCACTATTGTTTTCGTTAAACATTTTTTATAAACTAGGCCACGCTGAACTCACAGGTGAATTGTGTTGTCACTATGACAACTGTTAAGGTCGGAATTTATTGTCCTTGAACATACTCTCTTGATTCTACATGAAACACATTACCACTTTATCTAGAAATACAACTCTTTACACTTTAGAGTTAGTAATAAGCTCCAGCATAGTTTATTTGTGGTGCCCAACCTGCTAATAATTGGTGGTATCCTCACTTAAATAAAAGAGTATTGGTTTACTAAACAAAATTAGATAGGATGTATCAGATGTATTCTGTACTACGGGTACAGAAGCATATCAAGGCATTGAGATCACTGTATTAACTGACAGCAAAATTCACACACTTTTTTTTTACAATATAAGTCAAATTAAAAAAATATTGAAATTTGGCCACCTCTTTCGATTACGGTTCATCTTTAGCTTTTCTGTGCTATTGCAAAATGTGGTTTTATATATTTTTAAAACAAAAAGGCAGCATAGCTGTGACAAAAGAAGCAACGCTGAAGTAACAGGCTTAATAAATTGGAATCCTAAACAAAGGAAACATTAATATGCAAATGCTAATAAGTATGCAAATACTATCTATCTCATTGTCTATATCTTTTTATCTCCAAACAATTAGCACTGAATCTTATAAAATCACCCAAAAGCAAACCTCTTCCATTGTTATGACACCATGCAATTTTATATATAAATTGGAGTAGTTTAATAATCATGTCAAATTAAGAATTTATAGCCCCACTTTTTAGAACAATTTCGCCAGGCCATATTACGGTTATCTTGTAGTCACATGAAACAAAGAGAAGACAATGATAAGTTCAAATATTTTGTTTTCATAACACAAGGAAAACCGTCTTCTTTGATGTGCTCAGAAACTACTAGGGAAAACAACAAAAAGACAAAACTGATTAATTTACTTTGCATTAGATGCTGGAGTGATAGCTGAATGTTTTGTCTGTGATGTTTTTTCTCTAAAGGTCTTTATGTGGAGTGACAGATGGACTTGCTGAGTCTCAGCAGGAAGACTTGCTAAAGATGATCTTTAGATCTCCTGGGTATCCCTGCCAGAACACTTTGCTCTCGCATGTGTGCTATTACAACCATTGACAATCACTCTTGATCTTGAGCCAACTGCCAATTGGCTTTCCTTGAAGATCAAACACAGATTGCTCTAAACAACATAAAATAATTGAGAACTATTAGATATTTCTAGAGAGATTGATACCCAATGTCACAGGTGCTTAACATCCATTGGATGGTAGTTGCTCTAAGTACTTGTGGTGAATTACCTTGCTTTTCAAAACTGCAGTATCTGAGAATTAAGCAGCAAAATAATTTCCAGGAAAAAAGGATATATTTTTAAACAATGACTTTTAAAACTTGTTTTACTAATTAAAGAAGTGTCAAATTTTTGTGCAAATATTTTTTCCTGATACATACATTCTTAATTAATGTAAACACAGGTAAATATATTAAGAAAGTCAGGCGTAGACTGCCCGTCTGGCACACCAGGTGAATGCTCCAGCAAGAGTTCAGGTGCTTTAGTGTGTGGTTACCAGCTGGATATGCCCAGCGGCACACTATGTGAGCATAAAAGCACGGGACCTGTCAGATCCAGCTGTCAGCAGAGCTTATGTCATTAGGTGGCCACTGGGCTTAAATTGCCAGGACCACCTAGTTATCCCCAGCCCGGCCCTGCAGAGATGGACCAGTTGTGCACAAACCAGTTTTCCTTTCAGATTCCTGTTCATCACCATGATCACCCCCTACCCAAATTTCTTGATTCCATCTATTTTTTGGAGGATTAAATAACAAGTATGATCCAAAAGAGATTCTTCATGGGACAAGGACTGTCTCCTGGTTCAGTATTAAAATGGTCACATGTGGAGTGTCTTCTTTTGCGATAATACAGGTTAGCTGAGTTTTTAATCGCTTACCACTTCACTATAAGGGGCAAGTTTATGGTGATAGTGGAAGTTTTCTATATTCAATATATAAACAAAACTAGATGTTTTAATGACAATGTCAGGATTGGGTTTGGAACGTAAGAGCAGATGATAGTCCAAAAAAATGGCAAGAACAGTCTAATAGGTCAGGCGCAGGCAGCGATCAGAGAAAACAGTAGTGCAAGCTAGGGTCAGGAAACAGACAAACAGGGTAGTCAAATAGGAAAGCTAAAGGTCGAGTAACAGAGAATCCAATAGAGGATTTGTAGCAAGGCAAGCAAAGAAGAACAGGAATCTGGAGTCCAAATGGCTACAGTCTGAGGGGTTTTTATAGTGCTGTAGGTATCCCCTGTGCTGAACAAGCTCTTCACTGGATTGGTGTGAAGTGAGTGATTCCACAGCACCTGGTTCACTGTTTCTGTGTGTGTGAACGTCATTGGTGGATAGCTGGTGGTGGAGGCAGGCTTTACCTCCCCTCCACAGGTGTACAACATTACGTGGTCTGGGCAGCACCTGGAAGTCTTCCCTGGGGTTTGTTGTAGCTACCACGTTTTGGGCTACCACGCTACCGCAATCACGATTGCAGGTAGATGCCGCTACTACAGTCCGCTGCTTCGGCCTACGCCGCGATCACAGAGCTTTTGGGAGGCCTGCAGGGACAGAGGACAGCTGGGGAGAACGGGTAAGGGTAAGAAGGGCATGACAGACAGACACAATTGGCACATACGATTCAAACCATATGTATTAAGCTGAAAAATGTTAACAACATTATTTTTTGCTAATATCAATGGTATATTATATTAAATATATAAACTGATGACAAGCCAGTATTGAAGATTCAAGGATCTAAGTATCAAAACTATTTACAATTTAAAAAATCCAAACCTTAGAGATGGCCCGGAATAAGATCTTGAAATTTTCAGAGATATAAAATCATAGGCAATTGCAAATAGATTTAGAAATAAGGTGATCTCAGCATAATGAATGACTGATTGAGGGTAAAATTGCAATTGGTTAAAATACATGAAGGCCTGAAAGTGGAAACATTTCAGCAGGCACTTATGTTCTGCTGAAAGATAACATCTTGCTATGATTTTATTACATTACATAATACTAGCAACTATCATGATGATGGCAATTGAGGGATATATTAAAAATATCAAGATAAGTGATCAAATCAAGAGAGAGGCTGATTGTGACAAACACATTATAATGTGCAATATTGTACTTCAAGACAAAATGGTATAATTTAATAAACAGAGGCGGACACGAGTGTGCTAAGGCAGTTGCCTGGAGTGCACTGCGCCCAGGCCTGGTTAGCTGCAGTAGCAGTCTGACAAGCTAATCAAATCTACCCTTTCTGCATCCAAGCCTCCCTTCTGTTCAGGTACACTAAGAACTCCTGGAAGAAAGGTCAAGTAAAAAAAATATATAAAATATATATAGTGAAGGCACCAGTGTCTCCAAACAAGTGATATCAAATTGTGGAACATTAAATGTAAATATAGATATAGTGAATGGAAAATACTTCCCCCTATTTGTCTCACAGCTACTACCTTAAAACAACACTCTCCTAATGTTGAACAACACAAAGTAACCTCCAAATAGGGGTGCTCATGTAAGAACAAAGGAAAAATAAAAAAGAAGAAGAACAATAATAGTATAGACTTTAACAACTATTCAATTAATCTATATTTAAATTATTGCACTCACAATAGAGCTGTGTTATTCAGGCTTTTCTCAGTGCCTTTTATATCCGGGTAAAAAAGAGCAGAAGAAAAAAAAACGAAACCAAAAGGTGCAATATATTCTTCCAGTGTATAGTAAAAAGTGGTAATACTGCACACGATATGATGCACACCAGAACAATGTGCAAAAGCGAGGTGAAGAAAAACAGCATTTTCCAAAAAACGTCCAGGTATTCTTCTGGTCCTCCCAGGTCTTGTTTTAGGAACTTATTCTCCCAATTGCCAGAGGTTGGTGGCCCGTCTTCGTAAAATGTTTATCCACAGGTAAGTGTTAAAAAAGGGCAATTGTTAAGACATATACCCTTAATAAAGTGCTATTGCCATAAATATGTATTTAACCCCCTAATGACAAAGCCTGTACATATACGTGCTCATAATGAATGGTTACAGTTGAAGGTTTTTGTTTGAATTGTAAACTAAATAAAAGACCACAGCCCATTTCATCCAAGTTTGTGTCTGGTGCTTTTATTTATTCAAAGGTAATTATATGAGTACAGCTTATTAAGGTTGTTTATGTCCCTTACAACCTCATGAAAGGGGCAGTTTTTGATGGTTATCTAAAGATATGTGGAACTTGGGAATCTGCCCTGTGGTAAAGCTAGCCCTAAGGCATTGATCAGCTTCAGAACATAGGGGGAATGTCCAAAACTGCTTCTGTTCTTCTCTCGCCTCGTATACGTTTGGCTTTCCACACTGTTGTGCCATTCTCCTACTTTCTCTGTTTTCTTAATGTTCTTCATACACTATTAGAAGTAACAATGAAGCTATGAAGTAATAGACCAGGATAGGGTTGGCAACTGTTTAATGGAGTTTAAAATCACTTAGTGTGCAGGCCAGGGTCACCTTTCCTGCAACATATCTGCCCCCATATGACACGGCATACCTTACAATATTTCAAATGGCCATTGAGGGATACTTTTGCTTTAGGTGTTGTGGCTTTGTGGCTAATTGATATTTATGAAATTTTGAAGGGCATGTACTGTAGTTGTAAATGGCAAAATAAAGATGTTTAACCCCTTAAGGACAATGGGCGGTGCCTAAAACCATTGAAAACAATGCATTTTGAGCCCGTACATGTACGGGCTTTGTCATTAAGGGGATAAAGTTATGCTGATTGGCAAAACCCAATTATGTTTCACAACCAAAGTATTAATAGTTTAGAAAGACCCCCTCATGTTGTAACAAAGACACTTTGCTACTTTTTTTCAGCCACTGTAATACATTTACTTTAAATGTGGCATTCTCTTCCAATATGACCTGTTCAGAAAAATATCTCAATTTGACAGAGTGTAAGAGCCTTATTATTGTTTCCTTTTTTTATGAAATCCCAGTGCCTGCAGTAGAGTTTTAGTTCACATGGCAACTCCAGCAGACTGCTGCTCAAATGTCCCTGCTTCTCAGACACCAAACAGCCATGTCTGAATTCAGTGCATATTGCAAGAGTTCCTAACAAAACAAGCTTTATCTTAATCGTCTCATAATTCAGTTTTCAAAAGTTAACCAGCGATACTCTAAAGAAACAAGGAGAAAACTTTGAGGGAAGGAAAAATGTCAATGTTCTATGCTACTTCACAAGGTACAGTAGAGTTGGCATCCAGAAAAAAGTCACATAGAAGCTATGAGTGTTTATTACATGTTAACCACAGAATGAATTTAGATTATATATCCAAAATTATTCATATTTCATTCATCAGCACTGCTCAAAATTATATTGTATTATTTATTTAATACCGGACTGATAATGCTATAAAAGTCAGAGTATAAATTTGCACACATATATTTAAAACACTTCTGGATAATGACATTAATATTAATGATAATAATAATAATAATAATAATAATAATATTAGGAATATGGCCCTTTCTGGCACATAAAAATGCTGCCTCTAAGTTAGGCTGATAATTTGGTGCTTAGCCTGGCCAGACACAGTCTTCTTAGTGGTGAGTGGTTTTTTTCTCCTGTATTTATTTAACCCTTGGTGGGGCAGGTAGATTATTTTACTGCTTTTGAGATTGACTATTTATTAATGTATTTATATTTGTATTTATTTGGCATATTATTTGTATTTAATACGTATATTTTTTTTTTGTATACCATTTGTGTTTTTATTATATTGATTTGTTTGTGTATTGGTCTTTGTCTGTATTTATTAAAATTATTTTATATTTATTTCAGCACTGTCTTTTTAAGTCTTTTTTCAGGCTGACAATTAACCAGGAGTCTTTCCATGCACCTTGGAGTGCTAAGCTACAGCAAGTGATGCATTGGAAACTGACAATAGATTGCACCCTTGGTTGTTTATCCCCATTTCTAATTTTTAGCCAAATGTCTGCCAACTCCGACACCAGAACTCACTTAGCAGAAATGCAGACAAAGTGTCTGCAACCTTCACAATGCCTAGAACTCTTTGTTGTTATTGTTGTCATTTGCATACAAGCTGCTTTAGTAAATCACTACATATTTTAACTAACAAGTTGAATAATCCAAGTGTCACAGTGCTAAGAATAAATTGTGCATATGCCAATCTCTTTGAGATTTACAGTTTAAAGAGTAGTCTAGGTCACTCATTTATGCAAGATTAAAAGCATCATATCTATAACTCAGAAGCCCCAGGAAGACTGATGGCCCACAATCCAACCAAAATAAATGCTTTGTTGATGGGGTGTGAAATGTATTAAGCACAGTCAAGTAAGGAGAACCATGGTCCAAAAGGGGAAGAATACCTTATTCGATTAAATTACGGGAATTATGAGTTCATGTAAAATAGTTCATCTGTTTCCCTGTTTTGAGGGGGTAACAATAAGCGTAGTAAATGTTGTATAGATACCAGTGTTTTTTGGGGGGGGTTTACATCCTAGCAGCTGCCACATTTACCCCACAACAACCTGAGAATTAAATTTTGGTGGCGATGAAGAAAAAGGACCCAATTCTAATGAGCCTATTTTCTTTGCATAAAGCATTTCTGAGTTGTTCTCTTCCATCCAAAATGCTGACGTAGCAGCTCTTCCTGCCTCCGTATGTTTCCAGATTTTTCTGTTACAGTGACTTGTTTTTAGAAATGATTCAGCTCTTATTTTAGAGGAAAATAAAATAATAATAAAAAACCTCCTACAGTATTACCCAAGGGGAGATCTGAGGATGGTTTTGGCAGATGCACTTTGTGAGTAATCTAAATGAGTCGTTTTCCATTATTCAGTCTGAGATACACACAGGACATTATGATCCATTACACATATATGTATATTGCCTTATAGACTTTTTTTGTTGTTGTAAAGTTAATGTTAACTAACCTCAGGTAATTAGCCTACCTGAATGGACAGGAAAGGCTAAGTACTGTATGATTGGTGGTATGCAGATTTGAACGAGGGGAAATAGGATGCTCTTTTAGAAAGATGGCAAGCAATCCCTTACTTGCCCCGGCCCTATTTGTTTTCTTGTCTTGTCTAATGATTTGTTTTTGCTTTTCTCATCACAGCAGGCTGGTCAAAGATGCTGTAAATTACAGAGATGGTGCTGGTGTTAATGAAGGCAAGTTAGGCTAAATCATCCCTTAACCTCTGATGTGGTGAGGTCAATGACCTTGGATGTGGCCACCGAGCTTAAGGTCAGCTAGTGGTTAGCATGACTGGGGACAGTGGAGGAAGCCGTCAGTATTATTAGACAACTGGGAAGGTCAGTACCTTTGTTTTGGTGGTAGCCAGAGCTTTAGAGGGGCCCGACAAGAACAATGTAGGTTTTGTACTGTGTTAGAGAAGTTGAGTTATTGCATGTGTATGCAATTGTTTTTTATTATTTATTCTTTATGTATTATTTGGTTGCCTTTTTTCAATTTTTTTGATTCAATAAAGCTGTACCCTGTTTATAATTCAAAAAAGTGTCTGTGATTATTGGGGCTGCTGGGACAGCCCCCACTACCTTCATACATGATATAATATTTGTCTTTTAAAACAATTCATGCAACATAAAGGATATACATTTTTTCATGCACTTTTTGCTGTATGTTAAGGTTACAATTATGTGCATTAAGCAAAGATTGATCAGTCATTTAGCATTCTGTATATCTCTTTCCCACATTAGTTACCTTTTAACCCTCTGCAGCCAACCACATTTTTTTTCAATTTTAGCAGCTGAGCAGGTTAACTGTTGTAGGCATGTTGTTCAGCCATTATCTTGATGTTTAAAAGTTTAGGTACAACTTAGGTTTGGCAGTGATCTAGAATAGGGGTGCAACTTATCAAGTATATCCAGGGCTTTCATATCCTTCATCCTAAGAATGCCTTTTTACAATGCAACTCTTCACATAAATCAGCAGCCTATGATGCCAGTCCTACTGAATTATTTTTGTTATATTATCTGTAAAAATGAACAAGACTAGACAGCATAACAAAAGCATTTAAATGGAATCAATTATAGAATCTGTGGGATTTCAAATGTGGGCGACATTGGGCATGCCTTACACATCTTCAGTCAAATGTCTCACACCTTGAATTTTTCCATGCCAAAATTGAGCAATTACTTCTTTTTTGCTTATTTGTCATGGTTTAATGTTTCAGATCATCCAACTAAGACAAGCCAATGATATGAGTAATTACAAAAAGCTACTTTTAAAAAATAATTTCAGTTTTTGAAGGTAAAGAGCAAATACCTGTATCACCCATTTTAAAATGTAATTGCGCCTTAAACCTAATAATTGCAATTAAATGTTTGCAATTACTGGCCATGAGTCTTTTACATCATTGTGGAGGAATTTTGGCCCACTGTACTTGCCTACATTGGAGGGTTTTTGACCATAAACTGCTTTTTAAAGGTTATGCCACAGCATCTCAATCAGATTAAAGTCAAGATTTAGACTAGGCCAATCAAAATTAAATTTTGTTCATTTGAGCCATTCAAAGGTGAACTTCCTTGTGTGCTTCAGATAATTGCCCTGCTGCATAACCCAACAGTGCTTGTACTTCAGGTCACAAACTGATGGCCAGACATTCTCCTTTAGGATTTTATGGTAGAGAGCAGAATTCATGGTTCCATCAATTATGGCAAGTGGTCCAGGTCTTGAAGCAGCAAGACAGCCCCAGATCATCACACTATTACCACCGTTTTTGACTATCGGTGTGATGTTCTTATTGTGCAATGCTGTGTTACACCATATGAAACAGGGCACCTATTTGAAAATGTTCCATTTTAACTCATCAGTTCACAGAATATTATGCCAGAAGTCTTGGGGGTCATCAAGATGTTTTTTGGCAAATGTGAGACGGGTCTCTGTGGTTTTCACCTTGCAACTCTCCCATGGATGCCATCTTTGCACAGTCGCAGACCTTAACTGAGTCATTTATGCACTCTTGAAGGAATTTTGGTAGGCTGGCCGCTCCTGGGAAGGTTCACAACGTTTTCTCCACATTTTAATTAATGTTTAGATTCAACAGGACTGGCAGTAATCATGCCTCAGTGTGCTTAGTGAAATTGAGCCCAATAATCACTTAAATTTGATTCATTGGTTGATTTAGTAGATAAAGGGGGCAATTATTTTTTTACATAGGGCCAGATAGGATTGGGTGGCTTTTTTCCTTCTATACCTGAAATAATCAGTTAAAAACTGCATTTTGTGTTTACTCAGGTTATGTTTGTCTAAAATACTTTGATGATCTGAAAGACTTAAGTGTGATAAATATGCAAAAATAGAAGAAATCGTGACGGGGTAAATACATTTTTACAGCACTGTTTCTGGATAAATGCTTACAAAATGATCAGGGAAATGTACATAATTTATCAAATTTAAAATGAAATAGCACGTTTTAAAACTAATTTCTCAAGAAATGAATTTGTCCACTGCCTTAAATAAATATTAATGCTGACCAAGTATAAAAAGATTACACAAAAATGACAAACTATCATGTTAACAATGTCTTGTCACAAGAAACTCGTATTTAAGGATTTTGTTCTTTCTAATGCTGCAATATACTGTGTCACTATGGTGACTAATAGAGTTATGGTTCTGAAACAATATTACAGGACATGCGACACTCATGCAAGATTACAACTGAATAGAAACCTTTCCATGTCAGTTCATTTATATAAAGAGTTTATATAAAGGGAACATTGGGAAGAACATGACCTTGTCAGTACCATGTCTTTGTTAATTGTGCCTTTCTGTGTAGCGAATTGTATTGTTTAGTCTTTTCTTATATTAAAGTAACATTAATACTTTGAGTTCATTATTATTGAAATGCATATAATAGCTAGGTGGGTAGGTAGATAGATAGATAGATAGATAGATAGATAGATAGATAGATAGATAGATAGATAGATAGATAGATAGATAGATAGATAGATATGTATATAGGGGTTTATAGTGTGTTTTACAAAAAGAAAAAAAAACAGGGATCAGGGTGTGAGTAAAATGTAAAAATTCAAATAGAAAAGTAAGGTCTGCAAAACAGTGTAAATCAGAAGGCAGGAGAGAAGAGCAGACAGGAACAAAAAAGGGAAAAAAGCACACATGCACAGGAATTAGTTGGGGATGCCCTGCCACTCTGTCATTGGACAATAAATGGTATATCTGCCGCAGCCATACACTAAAGGACAGGATCTGCTGTTAGAGGAAGTGCCATCAGGCACCTGGCATGATGGCCAATCCTGGTCAATATATGTGTAACTCCTTTTTGCCCTGGTGTGCCACACTTAGAAACTCCAGCCATGGTTACAGTTCTCACACCAACTGGACCATGAGTCTGCAATATGTGGAGAGATTGAGGCTTCAACAGATTGTTGGCAGTGCCTCCACCTAACTATGGGTAATTCCTAGCAAGGACTAAATAGATAGCAAATAACAATGACTTGTGATAATGAAAAAAGAGTGGAAATAATCTTGTATTGCAACACACAACACTTGTAAATAATTTACAAAATGAAGTACAATAAAATAACAGTGAACAGAGATATAGTATCATCTGCAGCTACCCAGTCCTAATGCAATCTCTATCCCAAATAATTGGAGACCCACCCTTCTCCAGCTCCTACGGATGGTGGTGGTGCACATGGCTGGAATCCTTCCGTGTAAATAGAGACAACCAAAGGGAAGTGTCTGCTGCTTCTACTCGGATACAATGGAAACCTTTAGTGTTAGCCTACTTCTGACAGCCTCTTGTGTCTTCTTCCTGCTCCTCAGCAATATTATGCATTTACTGGGCACCCTGAACATTAGAACTCAGCTACTGAGCAAACAGGGTGCCTTTGTTGGTATTGGTTCAGGCAGTATTTAACACCCAACTGAGATTTGTGTAGCTGCCTTTTTTGTTTAAGGATAAGCTTATCTTTCCAACACAAATGCTACTGTGAAGTTTTTAGTTGGGGCTGTATAATGTCCTTAGTTTGGGAGTATCATATGTTTAACTTACAGTGGGGGCTCAAATCTCCCCACCCCAAGTTCCCCCCTTAATGCGCTGCTTAACGGACTTCCTGGGGTCATGCAACATTAGGTGACCCGTGCTACGGTGTGCGCATCTACATCAGGCAGCCTGTCTGCTCATGGTAGCACTTTAAAACAAAACCCGATTAAAACAAGTATCATTGTGTCTAGAGTAAACCACCAATAAGTGGGAAGAGGTTTGGTGGCGCTAGTGTTGGGGGACACCCAGAAGGCTGCTGGAATTTTCTGACCTGAAGGACAGTTAAAGCTAAGTGTCCTCATCAGCCTCTTCCTCCTACCCCCTTTTTTGGTTTCACAAAATGTTACGAGCTACATGAAGCAGCTACTGTAAAAGTCAGACAAGACATTTTGTAAATGTTTCTGCCATTACTGTGCTGCTGGCAATTTAGTAATCATTTAAGGTGATAATTATGTATTATTTCTGTTATGTATGCCCATCTGATCTCATTCTGAATGTGCCTTGCTTTAATGTGTTTGTTTTTGAGACATATTTATATATGTGAACCTTTTACTGTCTGTGTGCGTTATATAAATATAATGGCAAATAAACTTTGTTTAGCACAATTGCAGAAATTGGTAAAACAAAGGGTATAATATGTAGCATGAAACAGAACACCATTGATCATAGGTCTACCCCCCTAAATGTTTAGAGTACATTTGATCTATAGATCTGAATGATGATTGGCTCAAATCAATTTCTATATCAGTGCTGTCCACTTCCGCCCCTTTTTCGGTCAATTGGAGCTAGCATCACCCATGGGCATAAGTAGCCCTGCTCTGTCAACATGCCATGACTAGCAAGAAGGAGAGAGCTGTGCGGACATGCTAGTCAACACTATCATCATTTTGGGATCTTTATTGAATCATGTTATATTGAGGGTCCAATATCTTTACTCCATCTGGCAGATTTATTTATGAAACAAAGGTGGATTGTTGGATATTTAACTGGATAGAAACAACTTGTTACATCATTTTCTAATGGCAAAATTATGTCCATTACCTCTGAGTCTCACAAGCAAAGTATGTCATTTTTTACAAGGGGTTGGCGGGGATGATGTTTTGGGGGAATCATTTGAGGTTATCTGAGTAAATTTGAAATATGATGCAGAAGGGAGTAGGGTGACTTTATGGTATGTCAACCTCTGGGCGCTTGAATGCCAGTTCCCCTGCTTAGGAATCAGAGACCCAATTCTCTTAAAACTGTATAGAAAATCATTTAAAAAAATACTTTTACTCGTATTGTCTCAAATTTTCATAGCTTAGCTGAACATCCTAAAGGCAAGCTCATTACCATATAAAGTGTAGATATTTCCAATTTCACTTGGATATAGCTACAGTGGACTTTGATTTGCTTGCATTGGGATAGCTGTGAGGAAAGCATATTTTGTTTAATCTCTTCATGCATCATCAATATAGAAGTGAAAAAAATGGCACAGTGCAGTGGCAAAGCCTGTCTTTGGAAGCCTGTGGAAAGAATAAAAATATATATATATATATATATATATATATATATATATGTGAAATTAAAATCTATCTATAAGTGCATTAAATGCATTAAATGAGGTTTTGTTATACTGCCATGACCACTTGGATTTGCTGGATTTTTCTGAATCTTAAAAATGGTGTTTGATTATTTCAGGATTTGGCTTCAAGTAATTACGTGGACAGCAAATGTTCTCAGGGAAGAATATTTTTTTGGTTTATATATTTTAAACTCATTCAGGCATTGAAAAAGGTCCTAGATTTTACACTAAAAGGAAAGCTTTTTGTTTGTCGTAATTGCTGGAGTGCATTTATTTTCATCTTGTAGAATCTTTGCAATTACTGATAATCACTAATGCAGTGCTCAAAAAAGCTTATTGTGTTTGTGTTGATCATTCAAGTGATGTGTATATTATAGCCTAATACTGAGAAGACACAAACAGACTGTCGACAGGCAGACAGGCAGAAAGGTAGACAGAAAGAGAATCATGTCGACAAATAGATATAGACACAGAACTAATGGAATAGACATATCAGCAAAAGACAGAAAATACAGAAATACAATACTGAAGAACAGACATACAGATTGTGTATGAGTGTTGTGTGTTTATGTATAGGGAGTGCATCTTGAGTTAATAATAATATTAATAATAATACATAACTAAAAATAATAAAAAAAAATCCATATCCACCCATGGTTAGTGTTCCTTAAAGAAAATTCAGAATTGAGATAAAATTGCAAGCTTGCTCTAAGTAAACAACATTAACTTATTCAATGTCTTATCAAAAATCAGAGATTTAACCCGTGAAACCAAATTCATTGGAGTAAATGTCATCAAGTCACAAAGTCCCCAGTGTTTGCGAAGGTTATATAATACAGTTTCCTCATGTTCAGGAAAAATATAATATGTAGACAAGAATTCTATTTTCTTTATACTGATTTTTCACATACTCAAAGGAAAATAAGTATGAACTGATGGGGTCATAAAAATGGGAAAAAAGAATACTCTTGAGCATTTTAATTTTCTTGTATCTACAGAAGCAGTCATTATTTCCTAAGTGTGTTCCTGCTACTGGGTTCAGCAAGATTATGTGTGCCCTAATGAGTTTTACACCTGAGCCCCATGCTTTCCAGTTAGACACGTTGTGTTTCTGTAAATGTTGTTAGTTGTATGGAGGGGTTGCTGCTGAATTGAATGCTGAAAGACTGAGAATGTAACACATTCCAATCACAAAGCTGACCAACAGATGCAATCTGAAAGACAGGGGACTTGCTAGATCTACAGAAGATCCTGGGCAAGAACCTACAGCAGATTGGATAGCAGCGGAGTTTGCTATATATATATATATATATATATATATATATATATATATATATATATACACATTTCTAAATTAACAAAATTCTGATGCCAGCAATCTCTGTGAAATATGCAACCATGTCTATCTGCTTTAGACATCCTCTCGGACTCTTGATCTTCCCCTGACTCTTATTTCTACATTTTCTCCCTATCTTTCCCATTTCTCTCTGATTCCGTTCTCATTATCTCTTTCCTTTATGTTTTACCTCTTTTTGTTGTGTTTATCATCCCATCTTTCTCTTTATATCTCATGCTCTTTCCCTCTCCCCCTTCTCTTTATCACTTTTCTCTGCTTTCTCTTTATGGCTTATCGTATTTCTCTATAGCTTGCATTTTTTCCTATCACTCCCCTTTTTCTCTCTCTCCTCACATCTTTCTCACCCCTCCTCTTTCTCTCTCCTTTTTCTTCCTACCTCTTCCTAGTGGCTTTTATTGTAATCATTTTTATGTGCTGATGTATCCCAGTTCACTGCACACCTCCCTCTTCTGGGGGAGTGACTCTCCATAAGGGGTGGGGGCTAGCCCCAGACAACTTTTAACGGGAAACAATTGGCAGTGGAAAAGAAGATTTTTAGAAGAAGTTTACAGAACACAGATAGGGAGTAGCCACATACCACTGCCCTTCCAGGAGGAAGAAGAAATTGAGAGACCTAGGGAAACGTAGAGCGTTCCTAGGTATGGTGTATCAAAATATATGCATGTATATACATTATATGGACAAAAGGATTAGGACACCTGGCCATTACACCAACAGGGAATGTATGACATTGAATTCTAAATATCTAGACATTAATATGTAGTTGGTCTCCCCCTTTGCAGTTAAGGGGATGCCTGGCTCGCAATCTCTTTCCCAGTTCGATGTGGTTGAGGTCAGGGCTCTGTATGGGTCAGTCAAGTTCTTCCACACCAAACCAATCCAACCATGTCTTTATGGATCTTGTTTTGTGTATTAGGGCACAGTCATGCTGGAATAGAAAAGAGCCTTCCCGAAACGGTTTGCGAAGAGTTGGAAGCATAGAATTTCCCAAATGTCCTGGTATGCCCCCTTCAAATTTTGACTGCTCCACACAAAGCCCTGACCTCAATGCCATCAAAAACATTTGGGATGAACTGGAACAGGGATTGTAAACCAGGCCTTCTCATCCAAGTGCCTGACTGTACAAATATTCTACTGGATGAATGGGCAAAAATTCCCACAGAAGCACTCCACAATCTTGTTATAGCTGCAAACTAAATGCATATATATATATATATATATATATATATATATATATATATATATATATATATATAATTGAATAGTACACTTCTTACTTCATCTGATTAATAATTCCATCTGTCTGCAGGCTATATAGAGGATATGCCAGTTGCATAAATTAAGCAAATGATACGTGCATCAGCTATTAATAGTGAATTGTTAATGTGTCCAATGAGTAATTTTAGTTTAGTGTTAAAGTCTTATGTTTCTTACTTTTTAAAAATTGATCCATATGATCCAATGTTCTAGACCTGCACTGTGTATGCCAATATTACGTTTTAAGCTAATTTAAGAATATGCTAATATGCCAAGATTGTAACTAACAATTGCCAATTATCTAGAATGCTGACCAGATATAGTCATTATTTTAAGGAAACTATACTTCAGGATTCCAAAATTCATGATATAGTTTTCACCCAAACCTTTAAGGGTTCAACCAGGATCACAATGATAAGTAAACATTACATAGAAAAACATCTTAGTAGAAGTATGTTTGTGGTAACATATGAAGCTAATCTCAGTTTCTTCAGTTAATGTTTTCATAAGCACGGGTAATGGACTTGTGATATTCCAACAGCAAATTAGTCATAAGAATCTTTGGAGAGTCCTAGTGTGTAAAGGTTTGTAAGGGTTGATTTATTCAGAAGGTATCAGTAAGGTTCCAAAACATCTAATTAAAGCTTGCCTAGAGAGAGCAGAAGGAATCTTGCTAGGGGACCAACTTACACGTGCCAAACAAAGCAGCAGGATTTTCAGAGGGTAGGGATATCTTCAAAGGAATATCCTTTACATAATAATTGCCTTAACATATTAATTTTTAAAAAAAGGCCAACTGAATGTTTCTTCAGACACTTAACATTAGATAAAGGCCATATAGACTATTTTACTACATATACATACTACATAGATTTAATGTGTAGATCACATGATGCCCTATGAATATCTCTTCAAAAGAGATTGTCATGTAGTACAATAACTACTCCCAGGATTTTAACTAATTGTCAATGTTTTGTTTTGTAAACATGCCTTGTTGTATAAGACAGGATAAGGGAATGCCCAGAAACAATTTTTAAGGACATATTCCATGTCAGTGTTCAGCCACCAGTCAGTATGTGAGATGATCTTCAGTATCTTACCAGGAATTACAAAAGGTTGGGAACAACTCAACTGAGAATGGCCACTCAATTAATATGCTGGCCTATGGTGTGTCCCCACTCGAGAGCATGCAAAGTTTTAACAGATCTGTGCCTCACTGGTAATATCCTGCCCACAAGTACAGTCCAGAAACGTAATGCAAATTTTCTTCGTCATAAAGGAAGCCAACAACCCCAGACATATGTTTCAGCCTTCATGGGCCTAATCAGCGATGTATGGTTGGTATTCTTCTTGGCACAAGCAAGCATAGGCGTCCACATCTGAATTTACCTTTACACTTGGGGTTGAGCCCAAGAGATCCCCCCGAAGGGTGAAATTACCTGCAAAAAGTTTAATATGTCAACTGAGAGTCTGGGGTTATTGGTTCCCTCGTGCCTGGGAAAAAATGCCTTGTGTTTCGTTTTTGGACTGCCCTTGTGAACAGGATCAGAGGAAATGTTCATGTATAATGACACAAGAGCAGGGGTGCACTTTGGGGCTGGCTATTAAGTGACTGTCCTCAATTAATTTGGTCTTTAAACATTTGTGTATGTTGTCATATAAGAGGCTACTCCTTAGATTCCCTGTTTGTTGCAAAATGATATGTTCTATGTTCCAAATATGCACAGTCATTGTTGACAGTTTATGTTCTTGCACATAATGTTAAGGCAATTATATAGTAGATGATATGATTCTTTTATGCTCTATATTTCTAAAAGTGTCAGTGAACATTTTGTGGATATGTTGCTATCATATTCAGGCCAGCAGCCATTAATATAGTGTATTTGTTAAAGGAATGCACATATTCCGCTATAATGGTACCATTTCTGAAACACACATCCAACATTGGCATTTTGTCACAGGTTTGATTTCTTAGCGGTAGAAACACGTGTTGTTGATTAA
Organism: Spea bombifrons; assembly: GCF_027358695.1. Classification (NCBI taxonomy): domain Eukaryota; kingdom Metazoa; phylum Chordata; class Amphibia; order Anura; family Pelobatidae; genus Spea; species Spea bombifrons. Next base: position 66,288,776 of record NC_071089.1, read on the forward strand.
TTAGATGGTGGTACATTCATTCTAATTAGAATGTACTACACAGTGTTGGCTTACTGCCATGTGATATGGTTTGCCAACGTTGTACTACTTCAGCTCAGCCTGCTGCCAAGCTATTACTCCCACCTTATGTACAGCACTGCTAGTGTCCCACTTTAGTTCCCAGGAAATCAGCTGTATGCTATAAAAGGGAAATAAGTATCTTATGAGATTTCCAGCTATACAAATTTCCAGAATGGTGTCTTTTTTCTGGTACGCATGGGGTGATTCTACAACCATAATTTTATACAACATATACAAATGAAAAGTGGGGGGGGGTATAGTGATGGTGGTGATGAAAATATGTTTCCTGATTTACATCAAGCTTTATTTTTGTCACACCAACCCATCACAATAAATATGTATTATGTTATATTTGCATATAACTGTTGATACAGAATATTGATATCATTGTGGTTGTTTCAGTAAATGAACCACAGCTGGCAGGGAAATGAAAAGCTCACTAGGGATCATAGGTGCTGCAGTTAAGCCAAGTTGCCAAGTTGCCAAGTTGGATGATGCTATACAGTACATGTTCAGAAGATCCTATTACATCAATGGTCAATGCACAGCTATGCCTGTTTGCAACATTTAGCAAAGACATTGTAAGCGAACGCAGCCAGGTAATCATCAGTTATGTAACCTAATGCATCGTACTCGTTGAGCATTAGGCAAATCTTATCTCTCCTTGTTTTCTCATATGCAATTCAACTCCCTCTCTCAACCATTCCCATAAAAGTTTTAAAAACATTATTTTGCTAGTGGCTTGCTTCCCACGCATATGCCAATATTTGCTCCAATAGTAAAAATAAATGCTGGTAGAATGAGTGGCTAATTGAAAATTAATGAAGATTTAGCAGACCAAGATGGACTTGCCAAAATATCCTTTCTCCATGGTTGACAAAGACCTTCACTTAGGTAGTAGGAAGCTTGCCAGTAGAGTCAGAAACAGATTTCCCTTGATGCGGGTACTAAGAGAATAAATACAATTAGACATTATGCAATTGATGACAGAATTAAAACAAGAGGTATGCCAATTTAGGGAAATGATCGACATCTTAGAACATCAGGTAGACGAAATGGCAGGACTATCTCTCTGAAATACAAGATATTATGAAAGAGGAAATTGCACAGGTGAAATTAGAACTGAATTATTATTTTAAAGAAATGCAAATTATTTTATTTAAAAAGGAAAATTCTGAGGCACCACAGAAGAACAAAGGATATACAAAATAAGTATTCCAGCCTTCAGTTATACTCTAATCTGTCTCCTCTAAGGTTACAAAAACACAACAAACTTGCTTCTAGAGCAACTAATCTCCAAGAAAAAATATAGCATATAGATGGGGATTTCCGTCGAAACTTCTCACCAAGAGGAAGATACAACCACAGTTGCATCCTTGGTGGAGGAAGGCTGCATTCTACTTTATAGTTAGGGCCTTTCCTCTTCGGATATTTGGCCATTTCCTAAACCGCAAGGAACAGCAAAAATGAGAAAAGATTGGAAGGTGTTATCAGGTAAAAGAACAACTAAGGATTGATTCCCTACAAAGCCTGAGCAAACAAGCCTGAACTGTAAGCAAGTTTGCTTTAAAGTTGTGTTTTTGAGCTACGGTGTGAGACAAACTTAAACTCACAAGTACTTTTGGCCACCTAGTTTTCTATAACCTAGTACACAGGTGGAAGGAAATCAAGGTTCATTTAAATAATCGGAGAAAATTTGACCACAACAAAAATTGTTGTATGTATTTGGGACTATCCCACTTTCTATCCCCGGCTCTAATCTGATATTCAGAACTTCATACATTCAGGAAGAAAAACTCACAAATATTATCAAGTCTTAAATGTACCAACCCAAAACAATATGTTTCTTGCTAGGAGAGGAAAGCAGACGTGCTTGGACATCAAAGAGACTTTTAAAACTTCCAAACAGGTGTCAACCATACAGTAAACTCTCAAAACAAAATGTGTATAACTATCTGACTTACTTCCAAATTCTAGAGCTTCCAAAGATATATGGGATGGATTTATACAAAAGACCAAAACTACAAAAGATTAGCCACTCTATTAGCCATCCTCAATAACATTGGCCATGGGCAGTACCACTGTTCAAGATCTTTCTCACACAAGTATAGTAATCAGTTTTTTTTTTTAATATTAAAGAGTAGTGGTGTTTGGGTAACAATCAGATCTTTTTGCACCTTCAAATGAGACATTGCTTAGCTACCCACTCTGACTTTTTGATAGCAGAAAACCTTTTCAAGTCAAGCTGCAAGATCTATGAAAACTATTACTGTGTGCTATTATGAAAGTAAGGGTTGCATTCACAATACCAAGTATAACTAAATGGAAAGAAGAATTAGGGGCAGATAGGCAGTTGCACTAGCTAATCTAGCTAAATTGTCTAAATGCACCAACCACTTAGAAATCAATAAAACACATATTACACCTTACCCTCATCAAGCTCCACATTATGTTCCCTTCAGTGTCCCATGTGTTTTAGAGAAACTGTGAGATTAAATTATCCATATTACACATGTGGTGCACTTGTCCCACAGTGACCCTCTTATGGAAGCAAACCTTTAATTTGGCTTCAATTCTATCTCAAAGGCAATCCCTATTTTGTCAGAGATATCTTTATTTAGTATGTAAGCAGGTGATCTCCCCACTCAGAATCAGAAGTTCTTTGGCTATTCTAAGATAGTCTTTCTCAAAATTTGGAAAAAGAGTGATACTATCTTTGCTTTCTGGACACATGGCTTCACGTTTTAGGTCATTACAAGTAGGCTGGTTATCTTACTTTATGTTGTCTTATATTAAAATGTTACACATGCTATTGACTTGTTCTAGTTGGAAATGTGATCAGTTGATTTACACAAGTTCAAATAACTGGAATATAACCAAAACCAAGTATTGTTTATTGAGTTATATGACCACTCGAAATATGAACAAGTGTTAGAGATCCCCTGGCATAGCTATAATTTCTGTGCACGTTGTAATAAAAAACAGAGTAAAAAAGTTGGAGAATTGCATAGATATATACCATACATAATGCTTTAAACTTCAAGGTGTCTCTTTCTTACATGCCACTTACATTCTATAGAAAGCCCTCTGCAGCAGCTTTAGACGTGTGTACTGCCACATCAGCATCTCAACATCTGATCTTAATGTGCATCTAGTCAATCAAGAAGACAAACACTAGCAGACATCTCAAAACACTGACCTGGGAAACAAAGCTAAAGAATAATGAGCTTTATAGGTGTCAGTTCTTCATGTCAGCCAGTACACTGCTTATTCCATCGATGTGCCAAAGCCAATTTGAAGTCACTAGCATGCAGCCAGTCCAAATCAAACTATAATGAACCACAGACTTTACAAATGCAAAAAAAAGTTATCTTTGCTCATTTATTACCCTAGTTTTTAAGACGTCTAAATGTTGTTTGCATGTTAATTAAAATGCAATCCCATGCTGGAGATCCTTAACAAAATGACTAAATATAATCTATTTCCCCCCTACACATTTATGTCTTTTGACTTACACCTACTCATTTGTAATGGAAATTGTGTGAATGTCTATAATTATGTGCTTAGTTTAATCACAGATAAGATTTCCAAATTGCTATGGGTGATGAAAACAATCAAGATTAGGAAAGCACATGACTTATCAATGTCATAGAAAAAGCAAACGGTGAGTTTAAAATGTCACTCATCATGTCAAATGTAATTATCATTATATTTTCTTACATTTTCGTCTCATTGAAAATTGAATATTAACTGTACAATTAGTCTCCATTTCTTGCTTTTTAACGCCATGAAGCCAGTGAGTATAACCAGCTCCCTGGCACAGTGTATATACATATTATAGATCAACTGTTTCACAGCTATCTGTAATATTATATCCGAGGAGATGGCCCACCCCTTTAACTCAGTTTTCTACATGCCGGGGTTTCACTCCTAATCCAAATGCTGTTAGAGTTTAACTGGTATAAAAAAATAGGACCAGGTATAATCCTATGCCAAATATATCAAAACAAGTATATTTCCTTTACAGTAATTGTGACACCTTTAACACTAGTCTAACACTATCAATTTTAACCAAAATGATAATGATGACTATGCTGATGTTCGGTGACTGGAACAAGTGCTGTTAACTTTTATCAATACGTTTTAATATGGTTAAGTAAACGTTTCTGACACTCCGATGTGTTCCTAAAGTTCTACATTTTCAAAGAATAGATTCACAGGGCAAATAAAAACTGTTCTTAAAATATTAGACATCATTCAGCAGAACAGTTCCCAGTGCGTTACTTCCAGCTTTTAACCTTCATGTCTTTACAAATATTTTGATGGTGAGTTGTATTATAACCGTTAAGCCCTGTAAATATAATTTAAAAGCAATTTAGCCATCAATATTTAGGCTGGAGAAATCATAACAAAACTGGTGTTAAAGGATGTAATATTGTTTGAAAACCATGAGAGAGCTACAAGGTCTTGTGCAAAAAAAACAAAAACCTGCACAGATTCCATGGAGACACAGACAGTTAAGAAAAACACCGTTTTCTGAACTGATCCTTAGTTCCCAAATTCCAAATGGCAGATTCCACAGAAGGCTGCGGAGAATAGCGGGGTTAAGTTCCTGTGGGACTTCCAGATCCAGACGGATAAGCAGGTACTGGCCAATCAACCCGACATTGCGGTGGTAGACAAGAACAAGAAGACAGCGGTGGGGATAGATATAGCAGCACCAAGTGACAGCAGCATTAAGAAGAAGGAGTATGAGAGGTTGGAGAAGTACCAAGGCCTGAATGAAGAACTAGAGAAGATGTGGAGAGTGAAGGCCAAAGTGGCCCCAGTGATCATAGGAGCACTTGGGGCTGTGACTCCTAAGCTGGGAGACTGGCTTCAACAGGTTCCAAGAACGACATCAGAACACTGTGTCCAGTAGAGGGCAGTGCTAGGAACAGCTAAGATACTGCACAGAACCCTCAAACTCCCAGGCCTCTGGTAGAGAAAGACACTATGATCTGTAGGGGTGAGAAGGGAATAGTGAAGAGAAGAAAACATAAACCAGGAATAATTAAGCTAAAGGCAAATTAAGGGAATTATAAAAATGAGGATAAAGATCTAACCGACTGCTTAACTAAATACTTTTGTTCTGTTTTTTTATAGAGAAAGATAAAGCTGAGGGACCCTTGCTAGCAAAGATAAATAGGGTAACATGCAAGACAGGGGTGTTTATAAAGGAAGAAGTTCTACTCGAACTCTCCAAAGTAAAAAAGCAAATCAACGTGACCCAATGGGATCTTTTATGAAAAGATTTTCAATGTGTCCTGCCAAAACTGTTGGAGGACTCATTTAACTAGTCACTACTGGCAGTTGTGCTTCCAGAGGATTGGAAGTTGGCAAAGGTAGTACCCCTTCACAAAAAAGGTAGCAGAGAAGACTCGGCCCACTACAGACCAGTTCGTTTTACGTCAGCAGTTGGCAAATTAATGGAAACCATGCTAAAGGATAGGATTCTTAAATATCTGGAAGTTAATGATTTGCAGAAACAGCTTCGGTTCACTAAAGGGAGATCCTTACAAACAAACTTCATTTTTTGACTGGGTAACTAAGACAATAGATCAGGGGGGATAAGTTGATAGCCTACCTAGATTTCAGTAAGGCGTTTAACACTGCCCCTATGAAAAAATGTATAAATAAATTGCAGTCTTTGGGTTTGGATGTCAAAATAGTTGAACGGATAAGGCAATGGTTAAGTGACAAGAAGCAGAAGGTTGTAGTTAATAGTGTATATACAGAGGAAGGTCTTGTTTCTAGTAAGGTACCTCAGGGATCAGTATTGGGACCTGTATTTTTTAAATACTTTTATTAGTGGTATTACATAAGGTCTAAGTGGTATGCCATTTTGCAGATGATACAAACGTAGATCTTCCAGGTGGAACACGGGAAATGGCAAATGCCTTAAGTAAATTAGAAAAAGGGTCCCAAGTCTGGCAGCTGCAGTTTAATACTGATAAATAAAAAATAATGCACTTGGAACATAAAAATCCAAAGGCAGTTCTGTCAGCGACAACAGAAGATTTTTCTGATGACTTAAAGGTAGCAGACAATGCAAGCGTCTGAAAAAGCAGGCATGGTGCTGGGTTGTATAACAAGAGGCATTAGTAGCAGGAAGAGGGAGCTGGTTCTCCCACTTTACAGATCTCTGTTCACGCCTCATCTAGCACATTGTGTACAATTCTGGAGACTCTATCTCCAGAATGAAATTGACATAGTGGAGAGAGTTCAGATGAGGGCTACAAAAATGGTAAGTGGCAAAGACTACGGGATATTAATATGTATAACTTAGAGGAAAGAAGAGACAGGAGGTGCAATAGGAACATTTAAATACTTAGGGATTTAACAGAGTACAAGATGCAAGCTTATTTGAAAGGAGGAGCAATGTTAGAACAAGAGGTCATAGTTTAAAACTAGGGCCAGAGGCTTAGAGGTAATGTAAGTTCTCCTTTAGTAAGAGAATAGTAGTAGAAAAATAAAAGTCTCCCAGCAGAAGTGGTGAAGGCTAATACAGTGAAGGAATGTATGGAATAGACATAAAGCTATCTTCATTATGGGACCAGACCAAAGACTGATAGGGGTTTATATCCCTTTCCTCGGGAGAAATGGGCAGACTAGAAGGGCCAAATGGTTTTTATATGCTGTCAAATTATATGTTTCTATATGTATATGAAGAAGCGTAGAAAGGCAGACTCAAGGGAAAATATAGTTAATAGTGATTTATTACAAAAGTCAACGCTTCCTTATGAGGGACTTTTATCAAGACGCATACATTGAATTTACAATTTAAAGAAGTGATAAAGGAAAACGCAGTTACCCAGAAGAAATATACTTTAATCACAAAAGTAGAGAGAAAAACAAGCAGGCAAACAACGTACACATGGGTGGGCACACAGGCAGAACACCAGTGGTTACCACGGAAACCCGTAACAACAATGCAAGCAAAACGAGCATGTGGACAGGAATCTTAAACACAGACAACGCACACAGATCTGAGAGAATATGGATACTAGAATTGTGCATTGTTATGAACTGCAAAACGAGGCCAGACTCCCCACGAATCAAACAAAAATGAAGCAAAATTAGCTCTTGTTCCTGGGGGGTGTTCCTCACAGACAAGCATGAGTGTCCCTTCTGACCCTGTCTTGAGATATCTGTTTCAGAAAGTGAATATCCAGAAGAGGTATCGACAGTAGACAGTAGACAGGTTTATTTTGTGTGTTCTTTGTTTAAATTGTCTCTGTCTGTACCAAAGCTGAGAGTCAGCAGCAACCCAATTGGTATACTCTATGCTGTAAGTAGTCCAAGTTCACTTTATTAAGTTTTTTTTTTAAGTGCAGTTAGGTAATTTTTATAAGCTTTAATGTCTTAAGATGATTTAAGAATAGTGTCATTCCAGCATGACTGTGCCCCAGCGCACAAAGCAAGGTCCATAAAGACATGGTTTGATAAGTGTGGAAGAACTTGACTGGCCCGCAAAGAGCCTGGAACTCAGCCCCATTAATCACCTTTGGGATGAACTAGAACAGAGGTGGCAAGCCAGGCTTTCTCATCCAAAAACGCTACCTGACCTCAGAAATTATTTACTGGATGAATGAGCAAACATTTCCTTTCTTTTAGAAAGCCTTCCCAGAAGAGTGGAAGCTGTTATGGCTGCAAAGGGAGGGACCAACTACATGTATTTAGAATGCAATGTCAAGCCCCTGTTGGTGTAATGGTCAGGTGTCCCAATACTTTTGTTCTTATAGTATATTTTTAAGCCAACAAAAGTATGGTTAAGCCATTTATCCCTACTTAATAACCTTCTAGAATTGCCCACCTTATTAGTCCTGGGTTTCAATTTGTATATACACGTTTAATAGGGAAATACATGACCCTGTTATACAGACTATTTTTCTCAGAACTTTAGTGTTCCAAAATGAAAGTCACATTAAGGTTATTATGTGACGTAGATTGAGGTAGGTCCAATTAATCCCCAGAGAGTCCCCAGGAAGGAAAAGGTATAACATGCAAAGATGTGTTGCATCTGTTGTTCGATAAAGGTTCTTGCTCTGGAAAAGCAGGACATCTGGCAACCGATATGTGTTCTGTTTCATGCACTTGAATAACACTAAGCAAGAATCTATAAAGAAAAGTCCCAAGGGCCGCAGCAAAATAGTCTCCCAACAATTTGTTCTGCTGTTGAGGCATTGTAGAACATAGAAGTTTCATGATCAGGCATAAACAAATATGCTTAAAATACCAGTGATTACAGACACAAAAAAAGAATCATTAAATTGTATAATATATATATGTAATGAATCATAAAATATTGAGGATGTCAGAAGAATCATAATATATTTAAAACAAAAGTGGTTTCAAGGGTGTAAAGTGACCCTTTATGGTCACACTGAATTCTGGTGCTTTTGCCCAACTTATCTCTCTCTCTCTTCTACGCCCACTCTTCTAAGGAGGGCTGGCCCCTTCTGGTCTTGTCAACCTGAAAATTCAAGTGGCCCCCCACACGTACATTTGTTTAACACACTCACTCTGGCAACTTTACTCACTGACACACACACTTTTTTATTCACTGTAACCCAGATCCACCCACATTCACCTTGCACAAAGCTTAATCTGTCTTCAGATCATCTCCGTTCACACTAAACCCCACCTTTGCAAGCAGGCTGGCCGTATTTGGTATATTTGGACTGACCTATGTACCCATCCTCATCAATGTAGGAACACAAGGCTCATAGCCATACCTGGGAACTTCTCGGCTCCGGCTACCTTTTTCCTTTGCGGGACGCGGCCAGGAACTGCACTCTGATGTCAGCGGGCGGTCCCACTGACGTTGGTGGGCGGTCCTGCTGACATTGGTGGTGGGCGGTGACATTTGAAGGAAAAAATGGGCGGGGAGCAGGGAGTGTCAAGACCAGGTTCCCGCGACCCGGAGGATTCGGGTCTTGACCAAGAGAACCGGAGGAGCAGCGCTCAACCAGCAATCTCCGGGTCAAACCCGGAGAGTTCCCAGGTATGCTCATAACCCATGCATTTTACACATCCCACCACTTCTTAGTACCTTAGGGTAGCGCCACTGACTGCTTAGGGTAGTGCAGTATTTCTTTTGCACCCTCCTCTCCACCTTCGCCCCCCACGTAACTAACAAGCAGAATAACATAAATATGCTTGTACAAGGAACGTTATACAAAGCAAATCGCTGCCACATACATTTATCTGAATTACACCATGGAAAATAAAGAGTTTAATGCCTACATTGAAAGGCTGATTCAAATGTTAGTATTTTTATTTAATACTGTCAGAGACTCGTTTTTCGTAGGCTACAGTGCAAGCTCTAAATTTTAGTGGATGAACATTGACTTGTTTTGACGTGTTCAGAAACAAATGCCTCTTTAGCTTAAGCATGTGTGAAATGAATCCATCAAAAATAGATAAGGGCAGCACAGACAGAGCTTACGTAATTCCTGCTCCAACTGACTATAATACTCAATGTACCCATAAAGCCTTACAAAAGCAATGCAGCAATTAATATACAAAGACAGGTAATATGGAAAATAGCGATAAGAGAGAAATATGTAGCCATCTGTAAGGAGACAGAGAAAGGTGGCTGCAAATATGGCTGTTAGAAAAGATACCAGAAATAGGCCCGTTATTTTTACAAGCATTGATGGAACCTTGCTTAAGAAAATGTCAGATAATCAATAAAGTTAGTTGTAGCAGTTCATGGCAAGAATAATTAGTGTATCGCTAGTATCCCAAGATACAAGAAAAATTCTGTTCAACATTTACAGATAGGAAAGCCAAGTGCAAAACTCCACGGAAGCTTAAATAATTGAGAAAAATCAATCAGAACGCCTCTGCTGCTCCATGTTTGAAAGAGGAATGAATATTTAAAAGAATATTCTACCATGTACCTGGAAACAAGCTGAAGCAATATAAAAGGAGCCCACAAAACCTCCAAAGCTCTAAGCACACATTGGGGCATGTTCACTATATTGCAAAAAAATTGCATATAAAAGATGCAAGTTCATGTAACTATAACAAATTCATAACAAACAACAAGTTGCCCGAAAATTTAAATGCAAGTTTGGAACTTTCAAGTATCGTACTTCCCACCTCTATGATAAATTAGACATTAAAAAAAATTAATTTTTACATTTACTCAACTCTTCCCCCACCAGATGCGCAGTTTGAATTTGTGAAATTTGTGAAATATGAATTTTTGGGGGGCCCCAATGAAACAAAATCAAACAGACAGCAGAGAAAGAGAGCACGTGGGACTCAGTAACTAATTTCACCTCTGAGAGCCCTCCCAATTTTGTCTGAACCGAAAGGGCAGGAGACAAAATACATTATCCAAATTGTCAGAATCGTCAGAAATTGTCAGAATCGTTTTGGTCCAGTCTAATAAGTATGCTCCCATGCAGCCATTTTAGGGGCTTTTTTTTGCAACAGGTCTTTTTAAAATGTTTTTTGGGTAGTTCCTTTCAATAGGCTGAAAATTGAGGATTAAGGGCTTCAGGAATCATTATTGTAGGGGCTCTCAAAAGTGATTTTTGTAGGCGACTCATGACATGGTACCTGGATAGATCTCATACCCCTACCAGAGAGACTTCGGAGGTAGTCGTGTATATTCATCTGTGCCCCTTCAAAGTAGACTGTATTTATTTTTACTCCCTTCTCTGCAATCGGTAGGGCTTAAGGGGGCAGGGAACAAAGATGCACAGCTGAGGGTCTGCGCCTCCCATAGGGTTTTTAGATAATTTCACCCTCCCATTAGAATGGAATGGGGGTATAAAGGGGCATATACCTACTGGTTTATCTAAACACCCATCCCCAAGCACAGGGGTGGATAAGAGAGTCTGCATTCCCATGATATAGAGGAGGCATATGTGTCTGAGATCAAACTCTTCAGCTCAACTTCATCAATAGTCATCTGCCTCCCTAAAAACATACAAAACCAGCTAAAGGAGCTATGCTGAACTATTGAAAGTGATAGAAAAGCAAAACTTAATACATTTTAAGCACGAGTTGAAATAATTTGAGAAACGCACAAACCTTGTAACAGGCACTAATAGCTGCATGAATCCGATTTTCCAACTTATTCTGTTCATGTCTAGTGTCTCTCACATTTTATGACATTTTCGTACTGTTTCTCATTTGGATTATAGAGAACTGATAGGGCACCATGTGGCCTCATTATAAACTGACACCTGAGAAGAGTATTTTTTAACAGAAATAATGTGCTTGAAGTGAATAGAATTTTTTATCAAAATTAACATTACAGCTGGGAGGCTTAGATTTTTTTTCTGAATAACTTGTGTTGTCAATATAAAGAAAATGTCACTAGTATGTGCTCATAATGATCATAAAAATGTTAATGTAATTATAGAGTTTTTAAGTGTGAGAGGGCTGAGTGCATTCTTCTCTCTGATGGGCGTTAAATAAAACATGCTTTTGTTTTCTTGGTATATATACACAGTATTATATTTCAACCAATGTTATTTATGGAAGCAACACATAAATACATCACATTTTATGTTACATCAGTTACTAGAAATGTATAGATCACAAAGAGCAAATACAACATAGAAACATTTGACAGCCAACCAGAGCCATTTAGCCTATCTAGTCTACCCATTTGTATCAGCTGTAACATTTCTAAACCGTATACTGTTCATGGTCTTATCTTATATTCAGGAAGGGCTTATGCCTATCTCATACATATATATATCTATCACGTCTGCTGGAAGACTGCTCAAACTATCTACTACCCTTTCAGGAAAGCACAACTTCTTTCCATCACATATGAGGTTCTCGTTTTAAACATTTTGTTCTAACATTTCTCCTCCCTTAAAAAATATACCTCCCTCTTGTACTCTGTGGAATCCATTTATGTAATTGTTTCTACCACATCTCCTCTCATTTCTCTCCTCCAAATCCCAGTAAATTGTACAAATCCCACTGATTGCCTTCTAGTCTTTCATAAGAATACTTGATTACTTGAATACTTGATTTAGATGGTTTGTGTTACCTGTACGCTTGGGTATTTATGTTATATATATTTATATTTTTTCCTTTAACTTTTATGTGCATTTATATGCCTTGCTGATGTGAACATGGGTTTGACTAGATTTAATTGCAGTATATTTGAACTAAGTAAAATCTGAGTGATTATCTTCTAACTATTGTAGTCAAAACCTTGATTGCTTACATTAAATATTTCTTACTATTTTTAAACCATAGACCGTGACGTAAATGTATGTCACATTTTAAATGTTGATGACTACTTCTTGCCATGCATACTTTTAGTCCTGCAAAGAGTGACTGTAGATAATGTGTGTTTCCAAATCAGGGCTGTAATCATACTCCATGCCTAACCAACGCACAAAGATTATGAGCACTTTGTTTTAAAAAAAAAGATTTTGTTTTTCTTTTAAGAGGGGCATATGCGTCTAATGAGTACCATCACCACTGTGCGTTAGAACCTGGGACCCAGAGCTCTTGCATTGCTGCCACTTGTAATCCTGTTTTTACTATCAGTTCTCACTTAATCTGCCTGTTGGAATCCCTAATTGTATACTGATCACCTGATGGCCTCACCTGCAGGCTATCCTGCATCAGAGCTAATTACCAACCCCATCTAAACCGAAGGATCTATCTAGTCTTGCTTTGGTCATTCATGTAGTTTGCTTCCTCTACCCTAGATGTGTTCATTTTTGTGCCTGATTTCCTGTGTACTGACCTTTGGCTGTGAGTATGTTTGCTCCTGTATTTAAATCTACTGACCTGTGCTTGCCTTGACTTTGCATGAACTTTGTCTACCAGTGATGTACCAGGACGTCATGAGAAAGTGTCATTTTAGTGACATACCTAGTACTCACCCAACCCCAACAAGAAAAAGAGGCAAATCCCCTATGAAAAGAACAAAAACTAAGCAAAATGCTCTCATTGACGTTTTTTTCTCCCTAACTTCTTCGCTGACCACTTCTGCATCCCACAGCTTCACTTCTTCTCTGGCATCTTTTTTATCTTCTTGTTCTTTTCTGTTCTTACTTTCCTCTTCTTTCATCATCCCCATCTTTACTTCCACAAAAATGATGGAGCTTCCGGTGACATCCTCTCCCTCGATAAAGCATCAAAATAAAATGCCACTGCCTTTCTCAGCGAAAGAAGAAACTGAACGGGAGTCAAACCTGAAGAGCCCCCAGGTATGCAAGTGGCACATCATCTAACATCTAACAAAGGGTTAGGAGGTACACTAAGCATATATTCAGTGCCAGGTTCCAGAGCAGTCATCTTGTCACCTACAGATAAAGACTTCTCTTTCAGACAGAGAGCCTAATTATTAATTTGCAGTCTGTTTCTCTAACATGCAAAAAGTGTATAGCTTTTTTACAGGTCATGCAAGTTAATTTAGTGTCTGAATTGTATTGCGACTGAAAAGGTTTTTTTGGACTTTGAATGCTTTTTCTGAAACTGAAAGTATTCGATCTATCTAGGAGAAAAAAACATTAATTCAAGTTGTGAAGGTCTGACAGAAAAGCATATGCACAGTGCTTTCTCTTTGGTGATATCTAATGTTCAGCTAACCTTTTCTTTCCTGGAATGAAGCAAATTATAATACCAGTAGTGAGGACATTTTGTAAGACTGTGAATAAGATGTAGCTGTTGAGTTTATATTAAATGATTTTAATATGACAAAGCATAGAGGTATTCAGCACTTAGAAATTTAGCAAAGGGACCAAAAAAGTAATTAAAAAAAAAACAAATTTGGAGATGGCCAAGCATTAGATTGATGAGGTGAGTTTTGGGCAGATGTGCTAGGATTGTCGCATTGGATTCCTTGGCATTGAGTGGGATGATTGGCCCACCTAATTCCTGGCATTAAAGTTTACTAGGAAGTAAGCCTGCCCCTGTACAAAGCAAGCCCAGCCTCCATGGCTTGGCAACCCCTTCTCAAACTAGCTGGCCCTAAACTGCAGCACAGAATGTAATAAGACCTAACAAAGTGCGGTAGATTTCAGATGGGACAGCTCCCCTTAGTGGTGCACCACTGTATTTATCCAGGTAATGCTTGACTGCCTGCTTTCAGACAGGGATAGTGAGCGATGAGGAAGCTTAACAAACCTGTATCCTATTGCAGTCCATTCATAAATCAGTAGCAATATCATTTTATTTAAAACACAAATTGATTGTAGAACATGGAGATTTAACCAATGGTGGTAAATAAAAAACCTTCCCTGTTATGGACCGTAAGCTGAATTTACACAATCAGTCATCTCTTGCATAAAGTACGCATTTAGAAATAGTAACAAGTTTTATTCAAATCAAGATTTAATGATTCACAGTGAAAACTATTAAGAATTATCAATAAAAATGTCTTGTTTATTAAATCATGGTGAGAGAAGTTTAAACCAAGAGAAATATTATTTTCTTAACATGCTAGAAATTATTTGTATTCCTTAATTTGCATTGGTTGAGTTGACTCATAGTTCAGTTAATATGCTAGATTCCAGTTGAGTTAAAATGAGAAATGCACCACTACCTAAAATGAATCTGGATTACTTTTCTGCGTATGTTGAGATCCAGGGAAAAGAAAAAATGTTGGTGCGCTAAGCTAGTCACAGGCTCAAATAATACAAATGTGTAATACGAGGCCTACCAAACAGGTGTAAGCATGCTGTTTTTGTTTCTTGTATACATTGTACAGCCAATACACTGTTTTTTGCAGCATGCTTACACCTGTTTGGTAGTCCTCATATTACACATTTGTATTATTTGAGCCTGTGACTAGCTTAGCGCACCAACATTTTTTCTTTTCCCTGTTTGCACATATTTGAGGTTGTTGGCTCCTCATCAGTCTGGTTGCAGCTTGCTGTCCAGGGGTTAATGGGGAGGAGGTTTAATTGCACCTCCCCCAACACATTAATAAGGTTTTGGTAGCAGTATAAACTGCTTTGTGTGCCCACTATGTAGGAGGTGAGAGTAGGTTCTCACCCTATTGAGAGTGTGCCTTGACGTGGCGGGTGAGCTTAATTATGCTTTGGCCAATTCATATAACCAAAACCTCTCATTTATATTATGTTTATATATTTGTTGCCAACTTTATTAGGGTAAGAAGCGCAGACAGTTTTTGTTTCTTGTATATGTTGAGATCCAGACCAGTGAAACCTATTGGGCCTAAATTGTCCAACTGTTTGATTGTGGACTGTACAAGCAAACTGTCCATCTTAGCAAAATTTAAACAATGAACATCCTTCATTCATTTGCCTTAAGATTTTTATTCCTTTCCATCATTTATTGCTGATCACTTTTTTGTTATTTCGTTTAGAGAAAAACAGATGTATATAGCAGAACAGCTACGTTATATTAACCGTTTCATAAGTGGTTGTGTGTTCACAATCAAACGGTGCATCTTAGCAACATTTAAACACTTGACATCTATCACAGCGGGAAGGGTTTTTTTTCTGCCCCGGGCGACTGCAACTCTGGTTACACCACTGATTGTTTGCATTGGTAAACTGGACATTCCATCAGCATTAGCATGTTGATCATGTGTTTTATATGTTATCCAGTATTCATATAAATTTAAATAAATCATATCGTTGAAAACATGCTGCAGTGGTTGTGGAGATCCCTTTTATTGGGTTAAGTATTAAAAATTGATCTGTCACAAAATGTAATTGAAATTCCATTCCGTAATCATATATGTGGAACTTCTGAATGGCCGAATGTTTGCCAAAGCCTGTGAGAATGCAGAGATGGTACATGGAAGTTTATCAGGCTGCAGACTAAAAAGTAAATCTCCAAAAATGGATTTTTGTAGAACCTAAGTTAGAACTCTGTGCACATCTTATACACAAAGATGGCTTACATTACATACATTCAAGGATAAGGTATAAGCGCTCATTCATGCTTCTATTCCAACTCAGTTAAGGTAGTCTTTAGGCCTTCTTAACTATTACCATCAGTTCCTTCAAAATTTATCTCACACATAGTTTCCACTTTCCACTACACAAATTGTTGGAGAGTAAAACAAAATGGGACTAGGCAGGGGAAACTCTTCCTTCCTTTGTGGCTTTAATACTTGGCCTTGTCGCCAAAAAGGAAGGAAGAGTTCCTCAGTCCAGTCCCATTTTGTAGTAGTCTCCCCTAAAATGCTGCAAATCACTCATTGAGAGATTAGGTAGCAGGGGAGGGTCATGACTGATCGCCACACTTGTGTGGGACTGGAGAAGCTATCAGCCCTGTCCCTGAAGGGATAGCAGTTGCTGGTAAACCGGTGATCAAAGGCTCTCTCTTGTACCAGGTATCTCAAAGGTCCTAAAGGGACATTTTGTCATGATGTACCTGGTATGCCATTGGTCACAATGAGGTTAACTATTTTGTGAAGTGTTCTTTATTGGATGCCAGTATAGATGGCTGCAGCTTTACAAGTCCTCAAGGACCTTATTAGTCAAAACCCTGATCTTGTTGTTGCTGGGATTACCAATGTCACAGCTCATGTGACAAAGACACAACTCTACAACTCTGTATTAGTATGTAGGACATTGATAATGTATTATCTGTTTATAAGGTCATCACCAAGGGTACCTGTATGCAAAAAACAGTTGCTAATTTTCTACAGTATTATCTTAGTCAGTTTAAGCTCAATAAAAACAAAGTTTTATTTTCTATTTTATTTAAAAACCTTTTTTTCCCCACAAGAGAGAATGGGATTTAATATTTTGGTTCTACAGAAAATGATAATTAATTAAGATGTCAGCTCAGAAGACAAGAAGTGTTTTATATAGAAAAGAAAATTACAGAAGGACAATTTTGCATTCAATTAATTAATTCAAAAGACAACACAAAGTGGAAGTGTCCTCCATTAGTCTGTGGAAATGACTTTAGCATCCTAGGGGATCCATTGCAGAAGGGTTGATAAACAATATCATATAATATTATAAAAATCTAAAAAATGTTTTATGGAGCACTGCATGTATGATTATGTCTCAGAGCCATATGTGGCGTTAATATCTTGCCTAGTGACTGAACATTGCCACACTCAACATCTGCCAAGGTTTTCTGTTTTCTTACTGTCTGACTGCATTTTTCCACCAGTAATCTAATTAATTCTGTTTTCATTCACAACTAATGAGGGGAAATGTTTAAAAATTGTTTTCATTTTCCCAAGTTTCCAAAACTGGCATTTGTTCATGTTACCATGGTTTCTCTGAACATTAAAAATATCTTGGACACTAGTAGGTATCCCTCTCCCTTCAATGGATTTTTATCCATGCTTATTACTATAAATTTAGAAAGGAATGGTCACCTTGATAATGTCAGTTCAATCTGGAATTTGAAATTTAAACAACAATCATTTGCGTCACTTAGCATCTGTTACGAGTTTGGTTACAAGATACAATTATTTAAGTGTATAATTATAAGCTCACAAATGTTTGGAAAATCAAAGCAGCAAAATTAGACTTAATATTATTATTATTACCTTTTATTTTGTAAGCACCAACAAATTATACAGCACTGTACAATTTAATTAGGACAGTTAACACAAATATAACAAATACACATTAATACATACAGACACATAACAAGTTCCAAACCTTGCCTGTGAGCATTATGGTCATACCTGGAAACTTCTGGGCCTACGGCTATCCGGAGCCTTCCCTTGTGGTACGCGGCCAGGACTGCAGTCCCGTGACATCGGTGGGAGGTCCCCCTGATGTCAGTGGGAGGTCCCGCTGACATCGATGGGATGTCCCGCTAATGTCGGTGAGCGAGGAGTGTCAAGACCGGAGAGTTCCCAGGTATGCTAATGGTACTTTATACAAAGTTCCTAGCACAAATGGAGTGCTTATGACGGCCCCGCTCATGAGTTTACAATCTAATGGAGTAGTATGGGTAACTGAAACACAAAAGTTTCAGTAGTTAAAAAGAAATTGTATGTATGTGTCTATTGCTTCTACTTTTGGTTAAACACAACAAAACAAGTTTACATTTTTTTAAAGGAAAAGTTACTTAACTTTTCTATTTGCCCTTGGTGCTAAGGTGCAAATCTGATCAGGCGATTATGATCGCTCTTCCAGTCCATTTCATGCAGGAGGATTAGAGATCTTTTGTTTTTTGGTGTTGATGGTTTCTTTATTTATTTTGTTGCATTGGGGGGGCTGTTCTTAAGTATAGTTGAATTGTTCTTAACATACACAGACCTTGTTGTTCCATTTGCAACAAAAAATAAAGTTTTAAAACGCAAATTTAGTTTATTATTTACTGAATTTCTCGAAATTTTACGTCTCCATTGCATGTAACACTGGGAATCAAACAGAGTATTAAACCAGAGCTAAATCAAGCCAAACTATTCCCATATCATAAAAATAATACAGAAGGATGCTTGGATATTGGGGTCACTTTACTTTCCCACTAAATAATTAAAGACAGCATTAAAATCATTTTAAAATGATTAAATCATAATCCCATATTAAAATATGAAAATAGTAGGATTCGATCAATACATACACATTATATTATAGTTCACCAAGCAACACTTATGTTATTATTGAAAAACAAAAATACGATTCCTACATCTATTAAAATCCTTAGTCCTCATACAACTAAATCCTAAGGTAAATCTGCCCCCAAAGAAATACTCTGGGACTCAACAATTTATGAAGTTTATAGGTTCATTCACATTTGTCACTTGAATATTTATTTATGAAAGTATCCAAAGAGGCTATGAGTGCAAATATGTGCATTGAAGTTTTCTAATAACTATGACCCTCCTCCTTTTTTAATTCTATGCTGCCCATAGTACCAGTGGCTTTTCATAATTGATCCCATGCAGTGAAGCGCTCTTGAAGGTATTACTTATATTCAGTAAATCAACATAAATAATTTATGTCAAATATTATTCCACCCTTGGGCACATTGGTCAGACAGCTTGATGAAAACAATGTTTGGGTATACACACAGTAGAGGAATACCATGTGAATAGTTTACATCTACCCTTTCTTCTTTTTGCCACTAACTATATTTATACTTATTTTTATAGTTTTTTTTTTTCCAACTGTGCCAAGAGAGAGATTGAATAATGCCTCGTTATTTCAGGCGCATGAAAAATGGTAGTGCTGTGCAAACTGAAGCAGAAGCTGAATTTTGTTCTCTATTCTGCCTCAAAACCAGAAGAGCGTGACTCATCCAAAACTCTTATCATAAATTTATGTTCTAAGATGAACGAAATAAACCTTTCTCCTTGCTGCTCAGTAACTCATGAGATCTGAGGATGTATTCATGTTCCCCCGAGTTATCAAGTTTACTAAAAAATATCTTCTTGCTATAGAGTAGATGATGAAAGAATCAGAAAAAAAAGAGTAAGCCCAAAGTGCACAAGAATAACTACTGTATGTAGATGAGATTTAACTATCTACCCTAGGGCACTCAAAAGATGTGTTGGGTGGACATCTTACCCCTGCTATTTAAATATTTGTTATGTATATAATATACTGTATACTATAAAGGAAGAATGTTTTAAACATAGACATGTTAATGTTTTATTTTTATCATTAAACTAAAGTGATTGAATAGAAGTAAAATCTAAATCAAATCAATATTTGTTTTGACCACCTTCAAAACAGCATCAGTTCTTCTAGGCATACTTGCACACAGTTTTATTAAGGTAGGTTGTCCAAAAACATCTTGGAGAAGTCTTAACATAGAGACACACTGAAGAGAGCTCTGAACCAGCGGTCTGCACAACTTGTAGAAACTTTACCCACACGGGTGATTCCTACACAGCTTATCGCTAACCAAGTAATCAATACATATTGAAGGCTAGCAATCACCTTTGTGTTTAATTATACACCTAACTATATACAAATTATATTCTTATACATTCATGCTGAGTACATGATGGCATAGATTAGCATCACCATAACACTTGTGTCTCACCCTCAAGTCACCATCTAAAATAAGGAATTATAACAACTCAGCTCATGTTCTAGTCCATAAATAGCATAAAAACAACACAATGTACAAGAAGCATGGGGGGACATGGTTTCTGCTAAACATGCAAAGGCAGAGTCTCTCCAGGAGATACTGCAAAAGAAACAAAATAGTGAAACTCTAAGCTAAAATGAGGTTGAAACATAGAGGGGAAAACAACCAGTTAACAAATTTAGTCAGTGCAAGAAGGCCAGCCCAAAAGATAATTAGTACCTCCAAATGGTATGGCTGCACACATCTAAAGATGGGACTATATGGGTCTGTGTCACACAGAGAGGTCTATTTACTAAAAACAATAATCGTTGCTCATGCTAAGACTCACGAAGGACCTTGTGACTTTGACGGGCTGGTCTGAGTATTACAGAAACTGTTAATCCACTGGTATTTTCACGCACTACCATCTGTAGGGTTTACAGAGAATGGTCATAAAAAGAGAAAATATGCAGTAAGCGGCAAAAATGCCTTGTTGATGTCAGAGGTCAAAGGAAAATGGGCAGACTGGTTTGAGAAGCAGATGGGCTACAGCCGCAGAAGACCACACTGGTTGCCACTCCTGTCAGCTAAGAACAGGAAACTGAGGCTACATTTCGCACAGGCTCACCAAAATTGGACAATGAAAGACTGGAAGAACGTAGCCTGGTCTGATGAGTCTCGATTCCAGCTGCGACATTCAGGTGACAGGGTCAGACTTTGGCGTAAACAACATGAAAGCATGGATTTATCCTGCCTTGTATCAATGGTTCAGGCTGGTGGTGATGGTGTAAAGGTGTGGGGATATTTTCTTGGCACACTTTGTGGCCCTTAGTACCAATTGAGCATCATTTAGACGTGACGGCCTACCTGAGTATTGTTGTTGACCATGTCCATCCCGTTTTATGAAAAAGAAAAAAGTTTTTTTCCTCCTTTTATACTTATGTGTTTTTCTACTTTAATATACTTAACTTATATGTTGTTTGCCTTTTTATTATCTTCTTATATTTAATTTGTTTAATTAATCAATAAATTACATATATTTTTCTTAATCCAGTGTTTGTATTTTTCACGTTATATTGTTTCTTCACACATATATATACATATATATATATTTATTCACACAATGAGTGCACTGTACTCCAATGGCCTCCACAGTCACCAGATCTCAATCCAATAGAGCACCTTTGGGATGTGGTGGAACGGGAGATTTGCATCATGGATGTGCAGCCGACAAATCTGCGGCAACTGCGTGATGCCATCATGTCCATATGGACGAAAATCTCTGAGGAATGTTTCCGGCACCTTTTAGAAAGTATCCCATGAAGAATGAAGGCAGTTCTGATGGCAAAAAGGGGTCCAACCCAGTACTTGCAAGGAGTACCTAATAAAGTGGCCAGTGAGTGTACACAGGAGAGGTGTTCAAAAAGTTTCCACATTATTTATTTCAAAACAAATGGCATAAAAAAATTACATCACTTTTCTTTGAATGTGTAGCCACTGATACACCGCTGCTTTCACATCATCACATGACAATCTTCTTCCCCCTACTATAGGGTAGTCTTATATTCAGGCCTTCTTTTTTCCCTAAATTAACATTCAAATTTGGGGGGGGGGGGGTCGTCTTATAATAAGGGTCGTTTTATAATCAAGCAAATATAGTATATACCGAAACTGGTTACCGATAAACTGGGACCCTTTATATTGCAAAACCTAGATACAGTGATAAATGAATGCAGGATTTTTTCTACTAAAAGTGATAAAAAAAACTTTTTGGTTTTTGTAGGTGAAAAAAACCATTTACATTAATGATTTCTTTTAAAACAGGCTGTTGTCTGTGGAATTCATATTATGTCATAACATTCTAGGTAGCTCGCTACAAGGCTTCCAAAGAAATTGTTATATCACTGACATAGGTTGACATACTGAGGCACATTGCCGAGGGCACTGAGGCAGTCTAAAAAATAAAGTACAATGTGTTACAGTAAAAATGTCTGTAATAAAATGGATTTAATTTCTTTAGGCTAGAATATGTCATACAAAGCTTACAATATTTTTCAAAAATTGCAAAAATAAGAACATCAAATAAGGTTTCTTGAGGTGTTAGTTAAAGATTGGAACATATGTTGTTTATGAACATGTAACACTAACAAAATATATTTGTTTCTGGGGTTTTTACAATATGATGCTAGAAATTTTAGTATATTTTAAAAGGGTGACACAATGGGTGAGACAATGCTCTGTCAAGTATAAAACTATATCAAGAAAAATGTACCTTAGATTTATCATTATTATTTATTGTTTTATATAGCACCACTGTACAAAGAGTAGACAGGATATAACAATTAACAATAACATTAAAATGGACAATAAATAATATTGTATATAAAAAAAATGATAAAAGAATCATACAAAAAAGATGTATAATCTGACATGGTTGGTGAGAAAGAGGTTAATTAAATTCCTGGGTTTTGGAACATGCAAGGAGCGTAATAGGTTTTATTTATGAGATCACATGTTCACATTTCATCAAATAATAATCTTCTAGAAAACAGAGGTTGGTTCTAAGAGATTATCACTGAAGGCTTTTTAGTGTTTATTGAAGGTCATACATACATAGCTGACAATAACGCTGAATGATGAGCACCAGTGTGTGTCATTCTGTTCTGTACCATTCTTTGCAATACACCATTGTTAGTGTTTTATTCAGGGGAACAATACGGCTATATGGGACCCCAGAATCTTCTAAAATTCACTGTTGAGCACATTTTCCACATGCAACAAATATACCTCTCTGCTTTGTTATATCTGTTTTCCTGCTCCTTTAATACAGAAAAATTCCACCTGCAAGATGTTTTTCTCCAGCGTGAAATCAATGCCATAATTCTGCTTCCTATGGTTCACTTATTACTCTCAACTCATGACCTTGTCATTCAGGAACAAATAATGCCCTATTAACATGGATATAATGCCTAGAGAACCATATGCTTATTCAATACCCTGGTGGAGCTTCACTGGACCACAGAGGAAGTGATAAAACATTTTTCTACCACTGCGCCGGGATTTTGTTTTTTATTATGTTCAGATTTGTTTATTATGAACCCCTTCCACTGAGTGAAGTTTAAACTCATTACATAACACTCACAATTAGGATATATGTATGAATCAACAACACAAGCACTGTGCAAATCACTATATTAATTTAATATAATCTAAAACCCTTAGGCATTGTGTCTTACATTGTCTTGTGAAGAAAGGGTGCTGGTACTGTGCTATTGTAAGGTCACAAAGTAACACAGGGTCCCCAATCTTTTTCGTCTTCTTCATATGAACCTCCTTCTTTATCTATTAAAGATGATGTGGTCATCTAACACCCCCTACTAAAAAGTAATCAGGAACCTGGCTTCACTGTGGCATGCAACCATGCGAAAAATCATGCAGGTTTTTCACCTTTAGTGAGACATAGGGCTGAGCCTAGGGTTATCTGGCACCAGGGTGCAGGATTTCTTTGTTGCCCACCTCTCCCCAACATGTAGCATACACACACTTACACAAAGATTAAAACATACTAACATGCAAACTCACACTAACATCCACACACACCAACACCATACATTAACATACAAACACACTCTAACACCATATACTTACCAAATGCTAAAACACACTCGCTCACACTTACACCTTAAGATTCCAACACACACACTTTTTCCTAATACACACTCACTCTAATCCGATCTGCTGCTCCACGGATGTGTAGGTCCAATCCACAACAGTCTCCATATTTTCTTTCCTTTCACCATGTCACATGCTCCAACTTCTATATCATGTCTCCTTTTACTATATAAACAACATCAGCTTCCACATCATCTTGCTTCCATCAGATCACATTACAATAAACTCTGTATTGTCCCCATCAGCTCCTGTATTGTCTACCGGCCCTCTCAAGACCTCGCCCTCTCCTGTGCCCTTGGAGGGGGGGCGAGACCTTAAGTGTGCCCTTGCTAAGTGAGCACTTCCTTGCAGTGCACCCGCTGCACCTGTTGTAATGCTCATAGATGTATTTTGTGTAATTCCACTGGTTTATATGTGCCCTGGTCAAAAAAATAAATGTGCATGTTACATATAACTGCCAATTACACTAATCCTATGTTGTGCTTTGTTTAGTTTTACGCCATTTTCTCAATGTGTAGAAAAAGAATGAATGTTATATAGGCTTCACATAAAACAGAGCTGTTTTTACACTAATTCACTGCACCCAGAAACTGTTAATACCACTTGAGAGAACAATTTAACAGTCCTCTGACTGCCACTTCAAAAAAAAATGAATTTTGTGTGCATCTTTCTTCCTTTCAAATTTATTGGCAGGTGCATCTTGCTGTTTCGTGCTTGTTAAATTTCTGACTAACAATTCACTGACCAGCTGTTATTATTAAGTCTAAAGAGTGTCACAAAAGAGGGTCAACACCATGGCAAGTTTGTTAGCTTCTGCACACTCCCCCCATAGAGCATTTTATAGACCGTATTGTGTTATACACTCCAGGATACGTCTGATAATTACAAACATGGCATTCTAGTTATCGGGTCTTTCCTGTCTCTTATTTTCACATTTCTATATGATGTGACTCGGCAAAGACACTAATAAGCTTCCTGTTGAGATGCCAGACTACACGCAAGATTACTTTCTGCTTCATTTCTGGGAGAGTCAAGCAAAGAGCTCATTACACTTGGTCCTCCATATGGCTACAGATCACCAGAGTTCAGGATGTTGTTTTTTTTAAAATTTATTTTAATGCAGAAAAGCTTTAAAAGCTGGAATGATCTATATATACTTACTTTAAAGTAGATTAATGTTCAAAGAAAGTCTTTAGCTAGTTTGGGCATTTAAATCTCCAATGCCAATTAAAATTATTGGACTAATGACCTGAGACCAGATACTGACCGATGCCAGATGCCAACATTGCAGTGTTGGTACTAAGAGGATTTAATGGTTCTGCCTCTGACACATTGCCCTCACTGCAGATTGGAATGCAAAATTGTAAATGTTGGAGTCGTTCAAATGTGTCAGATCAGAATTTTACATTGAGATAAAGTCAAATCAAAAGACAAATTCAATTGCTATATACCGTATTTCCCCATGTATAAGACGCACCTTTGGTCTAAAAATCGTTTTATACAGTGGTGGTAGATTTTTGTAAAAAAAAATTTTTACTAAAAAGGGGACCGGAAAAGGGACCTGCTGCTTACCTGTTTTGCTCAGCAGCGTCTCTTGATCTGTCGCGGCGACACAGGAACCCAGTGGATTCACGTGAATGCACATTGCATCACATGACTCCGCTCAGTTCCTGTTCCTGCTCGAGCAACGCAGAGGGGAAACAGAGGCCCCCACAGAAGTCTGTGAGCTGCAGCAGAAGATCTGCAGGTAAGGTAGGAGAGTAAATGAATGTGTGTGTGTGTGTTAGCAGTGATCCGTGTATAGGGGGCACAGGGAGGCTGAAAGTGATGTGCATGTACTGGCTGCCTGAGCATGATAGGAGTGCGATTGCTAACAATTGCTAGCAGCTAACATCAATCACACTCATATCATGCCCAGGCAGCCAGTACGATAACTTTATGTAATATATATATTTATTAAATTTCATTTAACCAAGATATCACCTCCAATTCATGTCAAAAGAAACGATAGATACCTAATTTCCATGTTTTCATTTCTTAATCAATATTGAAATAGAAGTGATGGATAAGTAATGCAACAATTCTGAATTAAGGATGGCATGTTCTTTTGATTGGTTTCCATGCCTCAAGCTGCATTGGAGACTTTAGAAGTGTTTAGGAGACTGTGGTTTTTGAGCATGTAAGCCAGAACGAGTGATGCAAAGCTTAAAAGCTGTTATTACTTGAAGGTATAGAATAGCCAACAAGCAGTGACAAGGTCTCATGTAACTAACCTTTTTTCTACACAAATATTATGTCAAACATTCAATGTGAATTTGCATGTCTTCATCTGAAACTAGCAAAATAACACCTACTATAATAAATAATTTTTAAAAATATATAAAAAGAAATAGAGGTTCCCCCATCCTGTGCACGGGGTGATGGGGGGGAATTTAAAAAAAAACTTGGTGGTATACTACTCTGAATGTCCTCGTACTATGAGTGCTAATACTAGTTGGCTTTTGTAAGATGGTCTTTTGTCTGCTGCTACAAACTCATCTTTAGCAACTCGCAAGCACAGTTTACTGAATAGACTTGTCCTCTTCACTGTTATGAAGGGCTAATCATACTACTGTAGGAATGAGATTGGATGGCCCTTCATGATATATAATATCTTCACCCATTCAACTATACATTATGCAG
The DNA here is from genome assembly GCF_027358695.1 of Spea bombifrons. Classification (NCBI taxonomy): domain Eukaryota; kingdom Metazoa; phylum Chordata; class Amphibia; order Anura; family Pelobatidae; genus Spea; species Spea bombifrons. Next base: position 66,315,197 of record NC_071089.1, read on the forward strand.
GGCCACCTCAGCCCGTCTTGCTGGAAAAAACTTGTCAGTGTTGGCCATTCATAATAAATAGTGAAGAGAGGAAATTCTCCCTTATGTAAGTGAACCCTAAGGATATAACTAACTCTTGCTGTAGCAGAAGCTTACTTGGTCCAATAAAGTACATTGTCCTGCAGTAGATGTAAAGTACAAACAGTAATGATAATATAAAAAAAAATGCTAGATATGTTATTCTTCCAAGTAAATATTTATGTAAATAGATATGGCAATTATTTCAATTATTTTATTTTCCAGCTGACATACTATATGACAATTAGAATGTTAATATAATGGAAATTTGGTATCTTATTCTCACCAGGTTACTGTGGATGCAACAGTGTGGGGAAAATGTTCTTGTGGAGGTTACATTTTAATGAAACTGAGTAGCCAGGAAGTGTATCCTAGTCTTTTGATGTGCTTTGAATTCACTTTCATACAAAATATGTTTTTGCTCTATTGACATTCAAAAACTTTATTTATAATGATTAGTACATGATAAGTGGTTTGGAAGTTTTGCTTGGAACTCAATATATAATGGGGGCAGTCTGGAAGCAGGGCCAAAGGATGACAAAATATCACAAAACTCACGGCCAAACACCACCTACATTTAAAGGGGAACAACTTTAAAGAAAACTGAAACTGAGTAGCCAGAAAGTTTATCCTTAGTGAATATCACTAACAAAACACCGCCAACATTTAAAGGGGAACAACGTTTAGCTAAACTAAATACACTTCTGGTCTCTCCTTTTATAGAGAGTGCACCAGGAGGCCAGGTTCACAGAGATGAGGTCAAAGAAAGAAGACACAGGGAGAAGCAGACAAAGTAGACAGAAGAAGAGGCAAGAGAAGAAGAAGAACTGCAGGAAAAGATACACTGAGGCATGACAGAGAAGGTAGTGAGAGAGTGTGACTGAGGTTGTGAGAGAGTGTGAGATGGAATAACTGAGAGAGCTTGAGAGAGTGAATTTATCATTTTGGGTAGAGAGGGAGACTGACCTAATCCTATCAATTGCAATGCTACCACCTACTGACCTAGACTTGACCCCATCCTGGTGTGCCGCATCCTTCCGCAGTCATGGTACCCTTCCTGGAATTTCATCCTTTCAGGGCTTATTCTATTTTGTAAAAAACCCACTGAAATTTCTAAAATTAAACTTATTGGTAATATGTTTAAAAATCTTAACCAAAACAGCAAAGATGAGGAAAGAAAGAAGTTCTGTGTACCTCACCCAAAAGGGCCAGAAATGGAATTCGCCATTCAAAAAATAATGTGTCAAAAACAAAACAAAAAAAAATTCTAAAATGATATTGGTACTTGTGTACCAAATTATGTGTTTTTTTTTTTGCAAATGTAAGTTGAATTTCATGAATTTGTCCTAATCCTGCAAGTTTACCACTGGCAACTTTCATGCAATTATTCTTGCTTAAATTACATTTATTTTAAAAATAAACACATTGGTTAAATATTTTAAATTTTGAATCTTTTACATGACAAATAGGAAAGAACATATGTTGAACATATGTTGTTATATGTAACTGTTCCAAAAAGACAACAATATGTTTAAAAAAAAAAGTAGATTTAGTGCAAATGATGTTTACTTTGGTTACATAGCGATACTAACGTAAGAGCATCATTGAAAATATAAACTAATATTTTTAAAAACAGAATAAGTGCTATAAGAACAAAAAATGTGCCTCTCTGACTATTATTATTATTATTAATTATTATAACTTATAATATTTTTTATTTAAATAGCACCAATAATTTATGAAGCCCTTCTTACAATACATATATTCAAGGGTATGACAAGACTAGAATTGACAGACTGGAGAGAGATTGAAATGTAAAAAATGGAAGCCTATAAAATGGTTAGATTTGAAGCATATTACTATATGTGCAGTTGAGAACATATAGCAGTAATCACATTCTGCCTCTGGACATGGCATTTTACACAAAGTATTAATTGTATGTAGTGATTGACAGTTCCAGAAGAGACACAAAGTCATCTGTATTTATATGCTATGCAATTGTCACTTGCTAAGAAGAGAGTGTAGACAAACGTGCTTAAAAATTGTGAATCATAAATAGCTTAAATTAAATATGATCTAGTGCCACAGTTGCCGAACCTGGGCTCCCCATTGATGGTATTCTTCAATAAAAAGATGGAGACATAAACTTGTAGTTCCCAAATGTATACAGCATACAAGCACTTGGAAAATAAGGAATACAGCAAAGGCAATAGATGCGTACATGTACACAAGGATAGATACGACTCATTAATCATGGAGGAGCAAACATAAAATGTTGCTTTTCTTAATTAAGAAAATATTTTGGCTATTATAGGAGCACATCCTTAAAACAAAACAAAATATTATGCTAAGATCCAAATTAAGCCAACTTCTATAAATGAAAAAAAAAATATATATATATATATATATATATATATATATTATAACAACCATTGTAACATGATGTGTACTCACACAGTAACTACCTATGCCCCACCGTTTCCAAAACCTATCTTGTCCAACGTGACTTGTATCTGCCTTGTTAATATTGTTATGTCCCACAACATACTTTGACAGTGACTGATCACTGATGATGTAGCAGATCACCAGAATCAGGAATCTGCACTCACTCCCCACAGGAACTCAGGTGCTTAGCTGTGCCGGGAAGGGCCAACTCCCCAGTAAATCAAAATAGAAAAAGGCTCCAGGCACTCAAGGGTTCCATCAGACAGATTTATTTGAAGGAAACGGACAACAACGTTTCGACCTCACAATGAGGTCTTTATCAACAACGTTTCGACCTCATTGTGAGGTCGAAACGTTGTTGTCCGTTTCCTTCAAATAAATCTGTCTGATGGAACCCTTGAGTGCCTGGAGCCTTTTTCTATTTTGATGATGTAGCAGAGGCATGTTTGAACACTAGTCTACACCAACCAGACAAACCAGAAGACTTGTTTTTCCTCAGAAATCTCGTAGTGCTGCCACAACTGTAAGGTTTTCTTGCCCCAAGGATCACCTTTTGCCTCTAAATCCACTTTATACATGGACGCCTTGGAGTAAATGCCAACTGTACTAGACAGACTTTAAACAAAGACTGGGTCTGAATTCAAGAAGCCAGATCACTGCTCATGGAAAGCTTTTTCTTCCTTCATTGCACTCATCAGCATGAAGTTGTGATACTGACTAATTGTTTGAGGCTTGGAGCAGTAGGAAAATCACACATAACAAAAGTTATGGTGAGGTAAAGGTAATGGAAGATCCCTCCACTTAATTCTTAAACACTAGTCTACACCAACCGGACTACAGAGTACAGGCTGGTTTAAGTCTTGCATGTTTGCATTGCTTTATAGCCAGGGCCGGCCCAAGACATAATGCCGCCTGGGGCGAAGTTTAAAATGCCGACCCCCCACCCCCGCCAACGCCAGGGGTTATTGTCTACCCTTCCTCTCCCTCCCTCCCTATTATGTACCCTATCCCCCCCTTTGCACTTATCTTTCAGCAGTCCTGCAGCGAGACTCCCTACTCTGCCACGGTGCACACTGCTTTACTGCTGAGCGCCGGAAATGGCGTCACTCTGCTCCATGGTAGGGCCATGGTAGGGCCGGCCCTGTTTATAGCTCATGGTGGTATGCTCAGTCTGGTGTTAGGGGGATCTCCACTACTAGGGCTGCAGGGGCCTCTGTTATGCCAGTGGTAACCACCAGAGCCGGCCTTAGGTGTTCTGGCGCCCTGTGCAGACTACTCCTCTGGCGCCCCCCCCATCCCAAAAAAGAAAGGAATAAAAACTTGTAACAAAACTTGTAACAAAACCCCAATCACTATATACTACGCCAAACATTGATGTGGTGTAGGCCTACCACTTCATTGTCTGGCTTAGTAGTAGGGATGCACCGAAACAAATTCTGGACTGAAACCGAAAGTGCATTTACCTGGCCAAAACCGAATATGACCTCCCCACACCATAAAGAAATCTAACACTTTTATTTAAAGTAAGTAACACACCAAAATAGGATATTTTATATATATGATTAACAGCAATCACATTCCTATCATGCCCAGGCATACCCAGATTCCAGGATGTACTCGCAGACTTGGCATGATAGGAGTATGATTGCCCTATCTACCCCTTCTCACTCTCTTCTGCCCTATCTACCCCTTCTCACTCCCTTCTCCCTATCTACCCCCTTTACCCTGTCTCACTCCCTTCTCCCTATCTACCCCCTCCTAACTATCTACCCTTTCCCTCTTTGAAGTTCACTTACCTTTCAGGAGTCCTGTGGTGGGGGTGCAAGGCCTCTGCCTCCCAGCTCTGCCACTGTATGGAACAGTATAGAGTGATGGGAGTTATGATGTACTTTTAGAGCATAATTAGATCATGAAAAAGACATTGGAAATGGTACAGCATAACACCCATCACTCTCACACACTTACCAATCCACACATATACTAATCCACACGTATACCAATCCACACATATACCAATCCACACGTATACCACTCCACACATACCAATCCACACGCATACCAATCCACACGCATACCAATCCACACGTATACCATCCACACGTATACCAATCCACACATATATACCAATCCACACGTATACCAATCCACACGTATACCAATCCACACGTATATACCAATCCACATATATACCAATCCACACATATACCAATCCACACACATACCAATCCACACATATATACTAATCCACACATATATACCAATCCACACACATACCAATCCATACACATACCAATCCACACACATACCAATCCACACATATACCAATCCACACATATACCAATCCACACATATACACTAATCCACACATATATACCAATCCACACACATACCAATCCACACACATACCAATCCACACATACCCCAATCCACACACATACCCCAATCCACTCTCACTGAATGCTTTCCTACCTTTCCTCTTTTCTCCTTACAGCTCCTTTTCCTTCTCTTCGCTCCTCTTCTTCAGTTCTTCTGTCTTCTTCCGGGTCAGAGGGCACGGACAGCGGTGGGCGCGGCTTCAGTGTTGTGCGCCGGGATCTGACAACAAACCCCCGGCGCACAGCAGCTGTTGCCGCGCGGATCACAAGGGAGCGGTATCGGAGGTCTTTAACAGACCTCCGGCTCCCTTGAGTGATTTTAAGCCGGTTTCAAGGGAGATCCTTGAACCGGCTTAAAATCACTCAAGGGAGCCGGAGGTCTGTTAAAGACCTCCGATACCGCTCCCTTGCGAGCCTGCTCCTCCAGCGGCGGACATTACTGTCCGTCTCTGGAGGGGTGCCGGGTGCCCCCCTGATGAGCGGCACCCGGTGCGGACCGCCCCCCCCACCCCCCCCCCGCTAGGTACGCTGCTGGCGGGCGCGGTACGCTACGGTGGCGTCGGACCCCGCGGCGGCGGCGGCGTCGGACCCCGCGGCGGCGCCCCCTGGAGTGTGGCGCCCTGTGCGGTCGCACAGGTCGCACACCCCAAAGGCCGGCCCTGGTAACCACATACAAGTGTTTCCAAGATAAAATAAGCAATATGCATTAAAAACAGCCTTCAATGTATACAGTATGTATACAACATTTGGGGGATTATCTGCTACATTTCCCACAGATCTCTATAAGGTAAATTATTTATTATATATTTAAAATAATTGCACTGGTTGACAAACTGTTGGTAATTTTCTGAAATAAATGTTGGTTCTCTAAAGGCAATAAAAGTGACAACTACCGAATAAATGCAATGTCATATTATTTGAAATGGCCCACATAGCAGAAGATGAATTTCAACTTTACTAACGCATTCCTTTAAGCTTTAATTTATCACTTTTGAAGGCATAATCTAGCATTGCTTTTATGCTTGCCTGCCATACTAATAAAAATGTCTAATTATGTTATTTATTAAAATGATATATTCACAGCTAGGGCCAGCAGTCCCATGTGCTTGTTAAATTTCCCACATTTGTAAGTTGTTTGGGCAGTAATAATTAAAGCTAAGTCTGTAACTAGCAGGAAAAAAACAATTTACTATATGTGATGGTTTATTCACCTCCCAGGTGCAAGGCTGATACCCACATGTATGGTTTAATAGGTTTACCAAACCACAGGAAGGTTTGAATAAAAGTTATTTGAGGGAGTGAGTATAATGCTCATTTATCGGCATATTGGTCTTGATTCAATGACCTGACTAAACTCTAATTGGCCTTAACAGTGTAACAAAAACACAGTTAGCAATTTAACAACCTGTCTAAATCTCGTAGAACGACTCAACATTCTGCAACATAAGAACCCTGTTCTTAAAGTAAAAAGGGATTTTTGTCCATAAATTTCAGACCATTTTATCTCACCTCTACTAAACCTGATGAAATTACATGTAGACCCCATACAAGAACCAATTAAACAAACTGCACATGCACAGTTAAGCAAAAATAAACCTTACCAAGGATGTTTAACACTTTTAATATTGACACATTATATTAACCACATCACTAGTCCTGCACTACTTAAACATTGTACTCACACCCTATTTACAAGTCTAATCAACACTGTCAAATGCCCCACGGCCTGTTCTCACATACATATCACCCCCTATTTAACAACATGCACACGCATTGTTTCCTGTATCTTATAACATCATATCCATGAGCACAATTATCCACCAATCACAACAAAATACCTGCCATCTTTACCTGCACATCACAACAAGATTACCACAATGGTTCTAATAAAGCTGCCAAGGCAACACAGAAGGGAACAACAGCAAAGCTTCATTGACATTGGGAATCCTGACCTTGCAGATGAGCAACATTACAAAGCAGGCTGTACCACCAGTACCAATTCTGACATGTCAATATCTAATTAATTTTCAGCTCTTTCAGTTGTGTATCATTTATTCCAGAGCTACCAGGTTACAATTCATACTATGGAGGTACTAATGCTCCTACCTTGACTCACTCATTGAATGTGGATGTACTGTATTTCCTTTCAAGGCTAATTGGAAGAGTAGAAGAAGAAGACATTATGTGGCATGGTGTATTACTCTGTTACGGATGGTATAGTTAAAGAGGTGGATGCTGCATAAGTGGCTGTTGCAGATGGCTGGAGATGTTTCTATAGCTGTGGCTATGTATAATTATTGGACATATGTTTTACTTACAGCTACTTGGTATAAAAACTAAGAAAGCTTGCACCAATGGCCCAGCACATATAATGAAAAAGTGTTATGCTTTATGTGGGAGTTATGCTGTACCAACGTCAGTATCTGGCTGAGTATATAATGAGGGGAGTTAGGATGTATCACCATCGACTTCTGGCACAATATCTTGTGATGGGAGATATGTTGTACCACCGTCTGTGTCTATCTTGTTATAATTGAAAGGGATCACTATATAATGATAGGAATTATACTGTTTTGGTTGTGGTGATGAAAGTTGTGGTATACCACTGTCAAGCTCAGTCTATATATAAAGTATCTCACAAAAGTGAGTACACCCCTCACATTTTTGTAAATATTTTATTATATTTTTTCATGTGACAACACTGAAGAAATGACATTCTGCTACAATGTAAAGTACTGAGTGTACAGCCTGTATAACAGTGTAAATTTGCTGTCCCCTCAAAATAGCCCAACACACAGCCATTAATGTCTAAACCTTGGCAAGTAGTAATTTTCCCTCCCCAGTGTCATGTGACTTGTTAATGCGACAAGGTCTCAGGTGTGAATGGGGAGCAGGTGTGTTAAAATTGGTGTTATCGCTCTCACACTCTCTCATACTGGTCACTGGAAGTTCAATATGGCACCTCATGGAAAAGAGCTCTCTGAGGATCTGAAAAAAAGAATTGTTGCTCTACATAAAGATGGCCTAGGTTTTAAGAAGATTGCCAAGACCCTGAAACTGAGCTGCAGCACGTTCAGCAAGACCATACAGCGGTTTCACAGGACAGGTTCCACTCAGAACCGGTCTCGCTATGGTTGACCAAAGAAGTTGAGTGCACGTGCTAAGCGTCATATCCAGAGGTTGTCTTTGGGAAATAGACGTATGAGTGCTGCCAGCATTGCTGCAGAGGTTGAAGGGGGCGGGTCAGCGTGTTAGTGCTCAGAACATTAGCTGCACACTGCATCAAATTGGTCTCCATGGCTGTCGTCCCATAAGAAAGATGATGCACAAGAAAGCCTCAAACAGTTTACTGAATACAAGCAGACTAAGGACATGGATTATTGGAACCATGTCCTGTGGTCCGATGAGACCAATATAAACTTATTGGCTTCAGATGGTGTCAAGTGTGTGTGGCGGCAACCAGGTGAGAAGTACAAAGACAAGTGTGTCTTGCCTACAGTCAACCATGATGGTGGGAGTGTCATGGTCTGGGCCTGCATGAGTGCTGCCTGCACTGGGGAGCTGCAGTTTATTGAGGGAACCATGAATGCCAACATGTACTGTGACATACTGTCTTGACTTTTTTATCATAGCTCAAAGTTGGATCTATAGGCTAAAAGAATCCTGTTTTGATCCTGAAAATTTAGAAGCATCCCGGTCCATCTTTTGATCTGTAGTGGGTGGCCAGTGGAAAACTTTAGTCCCAAAGCAGTTGGGAGCCATTGGTTTTAAGTAGATGTTGAGGCTTAATGCTTTCTGGGAAGTATCAAAGCTTCAAATTGTTCGTCCTGCTACTATATTCTAAATCATCCACTTTTTCAAGCAGTGTATGAACAGTTGAGACCTGTCCCGCAAGGTCCTTCTGCACCTGTCCTAAAGGTCTCCCTGATGTTGCTCCAATTCAGTTATCCTGGTAGAATTTGTTGCGGCTGAATGGATGGTTGCTTTAATTTCCAGGAGTCTGGAGTCGAAAACAGGGCAAATGAGAGAGGTAAGGACTTGGTCAGATTCACCTCTCTGTTGAGTAGTTGGTCTGCCCCAAGATTATGGCACAGATGGTACTGCAGTGGTCGTGGTTTTTCACTGAGAATGCTTTCTTTGTGGTTTACTCATGAATTTCTCCATGTTGCAAAGCAGAACGTGATGGATAGAAACGTAAATCATACCAGGACAAATCAGGAATATAAAAGGAAAGATGCTGGCACAAATAAGCTTTAAATGTAATAATTTTGTATTGATAACAATTACAATAATGCTCCTTTGGATGGGAGGGGCTAAAGTCAAGTTTACCCCTTGGAGATAGTGTTGGGCAAAAGGAATTCCCATCACATATCACTAACTGTAAAATATTACCATATATCTCTTAGCGTTTTATGTGGATTGTATGCCAATTAGAATTTATAAACGCTCATTGATTATGACATTTCCTGTCAAATTTAAAGACTCTTGCTTGCCTTTGTCCTCCAAGAATGGATGATTTGATGGAGGCTACAGTAATTGATTAATGGCAATTACTTTATGACAGGGCCGTAGGAAGGGTTAGGCGAGTTAGGCACTCACCTCGGGCGCAGCTACGAGGGGGCGCCCGATCAGCAGCTGCAGCCTCCCCAGCTCAACAGCGCCCTGTGGCAAATCAGATTGCTGCCAGCAGTGTGATTCGCCACAAACCCTTCTAAAAAAATAGTATTGTATCTATATGGGAGGGGGCGAGTGGAAAGGCCGGTCTTTAGGGGACTGCTGAGGCAGCTGCCCGATTGTGCTTTCCCCAACCAGCCCTGCTCATCGTGCGCCCCAATGGGCACCCAGGCACCATCAGCGGTGGTCTGTGGAGGAGGTGTCCGATGAGCAGGGCTGGTTCGAGAGAGCACAATCCCCCTCTAACCAGCCCAACATTAGGGAGCTGTCAATTCAGACCTTGGCTTCCTTTCTCCCTAATCACGACGCACCAGCAAATGATGCAGAGCACCGGCTCTCTGCATCAATAGCTAGCACATAGAGAATTAGTGATGAGGGGGCAGTAAATCAGTGGCCTGGAGTGACAGACCTCTCACTCCCACATCAGGATGGAAGATAGAAGATGATGGAAGATAGAAGATGATGGAAGATGAGAAAAGTAAGAGATGGGGAGAAAGAGGTATAAGGTCTGTGTATATGTGTGTGTGTTTGTAAGCTGGTGTGTGTGTAATGGCTGCATATATATGTGTGTAAGGTGATGTGTGTGTATGGGCAGTGTGTGTGTGTGTGTATGGGCAGTGTGTGTGTGTATGGGCAGTGTGTGTCTGTATGGGCACTGTGTGTGTGTATGGGCAGTGTGTGTGTGTGTGTGAATGAGCAGCGTGTGTGTGTGTATGGGCAGTGTGTGTTTATGGGCAGTATAGGTATTTGTGTATTTATAAACTGGTGTGTATGTATATATGTGTGTGTGTGTGTGTGTAAAGGCAGGGGAGTGTGAGGCAGGGCAGTGTATGTGTATACACGTGTGTATGGACAGACTTGTGTAAGGGCAGCGTATGTGTATGTATGTGTGTGGTTGTAAGCTGGTGTGTGTATGGGCAGTGTGTGTGTGTGTGTGTGTGAGGGCAGTTTAGGAATTTGTATGTTTGTAAACTGGTGTGTTTGTATATGTGTGTAAAGGCAGTTGTATGTAAAGGCAATGTATGTGTATATGCGTATTCATGGTCAGTTCTGTGTAGGGGCAGTCGTGTGTGAGGGCAGTGTATGCGTGTATGCGTGTCGATGAGCAGTCATGTTTAAGGGCAGTGTATGCGTATATGCGTGTTAATGGGCAGGTGTGTGTAAAGGCAGTGTGTATGTGTGTTTATGGACAGGTGTGTGTATGTGTATATAGGTGCGTGTAAAGGCAGTGTGTTTGTGTGTGTGTGGGCAGTGTGTGTGTACGGGCAGTGCAGGTATTTGTATGTTTGTAAGCTGGTGTGTGTGTATATGTGTGTAAAGGCAGTCGTGTGTAAGGGCAGTGTATGCGTATATGCATGTTAATGGACGGGTGTGTGTAAAGGCAATGTGTATGTGTATATGTGTGTGTTTATGGACACGTATGTGTAAAGACTATGTTACAGCTGTAACAGATATAGTTTAGTTCTACAAGTAAATCAAGTTTTTGAACTTCGCGATGACATCCTGAATAGATTTAAATATTATTGAGGATATTATCCCAGTTAAGTTCAGGTTACATGTCACTATTCTGATTTTCCGACTCTAATGTTGCATATACTGTACTGTACATTTTCATCTAACTGACTAAATTGAATTCAGCATATTTATAAAATTGCTGTATCATATTTACTGGGGGGAAAGCTTTGAGGGAAACCACCCTCAATTATTTTAAAAGCAGGAGATAAAATGAGCTGTCATTAAAGCAAAATGAAGAAAAGTCATTAGAGAAATCTCATTTTCTAAAGGAAGAAAGGTAACCAACCATGGATTTATTTGAAACAATGTACAAAGAACTGAAAATGTATAGTTATTTAAACTACATAGCATTGTATGCATTACTTAAAAAAACATGGTAAAAATTTTCCTAAGAGATTAAAGTAAAATACCTAAATATTTCAACCAGTTTCATTTCCTTAGGTCCCTTTCTAAGTACCACAATTTTGTTTTGTTGAATAGTTTCTTTTTTCAGTTTTTCTTTAACACTTAAAAATGACCAAGGTTTGATATCATATTCATTCTGTGTTTTATTGTATCAGAGGAAGAACCTTTTGTTTCAACATCTTATTATTTGAATTAGGAACTATCTCTACTTCATTAGTAAATACTTTCAGTAAGAGCATTTTTTACAAATATGGAGCATATATGAAAGAATATTGTTCTCAGAGCTGCTCAGAGGCGAGTGTACAAAGTGCACTGTGTTTCTCAGACATTGTGGAGTCAAAACTGGAAAATGCACATTTCAGTTTTCAAACTTGGAATTTTGACAGATCATTTTAATGGGCCTATGTATAACGTTCCGTCGCCTCCACAGGTGGGAGAAGAAGGGGGCATGGCGTACATGGAAACACACATTGCGCAACGTTCGCTGGCTGCCAGAGAGGTGGATCCCCCGCAGCGCTGCAGGGGTCCCTCCTCTCTGGCTGCCAGTGGGCGTCTGTGCACATGACCTTCCGGTGTTCAGTCATAGAAGCTCCAGTGAAAGTGCCGGCCAGCAGCAGTGGTTTGTTTAGAAATACCCAATGTTTTTATGGTTTTTTTTGCTTTTTTTCTGCAAGTTAAGTACAAGTAGCGTTTTGCTATTTCAAAACCTTTTTTTTTTTTTGCAAAGCTGGTCATTCTGCCCCATGTGCTATTTCGGGTATCTTTGAAGCCGGCCAATGCAATTTACCCCATCAAACCATATATTTTTGAAAACTAGACATCGCAAGGGATTTCAAATGCTGCTATATTAACCCTTTCAATGCATGAGATTCTACCACCAGTCTTTGCCAAAGTTTGTGGTAGTATTGTTTTTGTGTTTTTTTTTTCACACAAATTGTATTTCAGGTGTAAATGTATAGCTCCAGGTATGCATCACCATCAAACAACACCCCAATACGTGTTCAGCAACATCTCCTGAGTACAGTGATACCCATGCATGGGTTTGTCGGGTTGTTTGGGGGGTAAAAAGCCACATTTAGGAAGTGCATATTTTTTAACTTGTAACTTTTACATCTGGTCTAGAGCCCTGCACGGGACTGCTTTTTTAATCCCGCTCCCGCTCACATGTGTGAGTGGTCAGTGTCACTGAATGCCTCATGTTCAAGGCATTTCAGCAACACCATTGAAGTTTAAAACTCTTTTAAAACGGGCGTCCGCCTCCATACAGTGTATGGCGGATGTTGACGCCGCGGGGAGGGGCCAGACATGGTCCCTGATGCAAATATCGGTGTTGCTGAATGCCTTGTACAGGGGTTGTAAGCATCCATCGCGCAGACCTTCCCCGGCTGTCAGAGATCAGAGTTCCCCGCACCGGTTCGGGGAAGGTCTGTGCGATGGACGCAGATAACCCCCGCTGCTAGCCACACCTCCTTCCGGCTGCAGCGTAAGTTGTCTACGCGAATCGCGTAGACATCTACACGCTGCCCCGGCTGCATGACAGGGGAGTCAGAAGCACCGGTAAGTTTGGGGGGGCAGGGGAGTGTTAAATGGGGGCATAAGGCATTTCTGGAGGCAGCGTGCTCTGTGAAATGCCTTTTAACCCCCTTTATGCCACTCTGCCTCCAGAAATGCCTTTTTAACGCTCTATACTACGCTCTGCCTCCTGAAATGCCTTAAACCTCCCTATATGCCACTCTGCCCCATAATATACCTTTTAACCCCCTTAATGCCAGAGTGGCATATAGGGGTTTAAGGCATTTCTGGAGGCAGAGTGGCACATAGGGGGTCAAAAGGCATATCATGGGGCACAGTGGCATATAGGGTTAAAAGGCATATCATGGAGCACAGTGGCATATAGAGGGTATAAGGCATAACTGGGGGGGCAGGTTGGAAAATAGAAGGAAATAAAACCAAAACATTTTTCTCAATCATAGCTTTTAATAAAAAAAAATAATTGACATGAATTAACATTTACTGGTAAAACTTTTTTCCTATAGGGTCGTCTTATATTAAGGCTTTTTCTTTTTTTCCTAAATTAATATTCAGATTTGGGGGGTCGTCTTATAATCAGGGTCGTCTTATAATCGAGCAAATACGATATATATATATATTATACAGTGACAATGAAAATGCACTTCATTCTAGCAGATTTTCTTTGGGGTCAATAACACCTAAAATTTACATTTAGCTCAACGCTCTACACATTAGGTGAGAGCTTTATGCTTGTATTGCTAATATTATTTACAATTTTCTTTGCAGCAGTTTAGCTATGAATGCAACATATGTTTTTTAAATGTTGAACAATCTGCTTGGATTTCCAGCAAATCCATATTTAGCACCTACAGGAAAAAATGATTGTCTTACATCTGTCCTAATGTACTACACAATAGCTCTAAATAAAAATATTTTCTACGAGAACTGGAAGCTTCATTCCTTTGCTTGTTTGCGAATGTTTGCATAACATTACAGCAAGTAACAAATCAGTGTACTGCATACAAATTTTTAGGAGAAAGAGAATACATTATTTTCTCTTGTTTTAATTCTAGTCTTCTAGCTGCAAGAGGTTTACATCAATTCTCATGGGTTCACTTAGTTATTGCTAAACACTAGCAGGCCTTTTTCCCTTGACTCTCTGTTTTGACAAACATGCAGCAGCCACACAAAACAGTTACACATTAACATAAACACAAAGGAAAACACAATAATCCATTTAATGGCAGTCAACAAAATCCATATCGTATGTGTACGTATAATTCACTGTACACAAAATATACTTGCTTTTTTGTAGGAAATGAAGTTTGAGCAATAAATTTGATATTTATTTGGATGATTTCTCTAGGCTCATTACTATTTATTTATGCAAAAATATTTGTGCATTTATGTATGCATGTATATCAGTGGTGCGCTTAAAATATACATCATAACATTGAGCTCATAATAACACAAACCTTTCAGGGTGCAGTGCCCCATTCTCAATGTTTTATCCTTGGTTGATTATTTTACCAGGAGAAATGAAGCATATGTGTAAACTAGCTTCTCATGTGCTTGCAGGACTTTTGTTAATTAGCCCCATGGCCTCTTAATTCTCAACATAGTACATTAAAAAATAAACTAATAAAAAACACAGTTAAGATTTTTACCTAGGTTGATTTATAGCTTGTGTGACCAGCTAGCCTTTTAATTATTGCTCACATACTAGGCAGGAATGAGCAATGGAAAAAAATAATAGCTGAGCTGGCTATGGTTTGGACAGGAATATTAGATCGGTTAGTTAGGGGTGAGACGAAGGGCAGTGTTTGTACACAAAACATGTATTTTTTATGTATCTTGATCTATTTTCTCAAAACTGAAGCAGAATCTGGAAAAAAAAGGGAAAGGTTATTAGTATATGACTCTGATAACTGTGAAGCCAGGAAATTATTGGTTTAATTAAAAGAATAGTAAAAACAAAAAAAATTGCAGTGTAAAAAAAAAAGATCCTGCTGATGAGATAACTGCTCACAGACCAACTGTCCCAAGACATTGCTCAACAAAGACACTGATGGTATAGATCTTTATGATGCCTTTAGTTATGTCATAGGCTGAAACCCCAGGCAATACAGTGTAGGTTGTGAAAGGAGACTCAGATAAATGAAAGCTCAGTTTACCCAAAGGGAAATTAAATTGCAAACCATTGTAGTGAATGCAAAATGAACCTTGGGAGATCTGAAATCCTTTTTTGCTGGATTTTTGTTTTCTTATGCAATTCTTGGAAGTTCCCCTGTTGATTCATCTCCTCACACAATGCCGTGAGGAATATGACAAGAGAAGGTTAGATGAAAAAATATCATATATATATATATATATATATATATGTAATCATTTCTTCTATACAGATATGAAAAAAAATATTTAAAGCAAGTTTGTGAGTTCTATAAATGCATGAACACTCCATTATATATCTTTATAAAGTCTACAAGATGAGAAGTAGTGGTCTTCTAGATGCACAATTTGATGAAAAAACCTTACACCGTGAATTGAATGAAACCAGGACAGGAAGGTGTCTAGTGCAGTTAAATTACATCTTTACTTTAAATTATATTATCTTTGCTCTATGATTTATGTTTTTTGCATATATAATGTTCGTAAATCAATTTTTTTTATTGATTTTGTTTGTAAACCAAAAAAATGCAGGGAGAAAACAGGGAACACACAAAAAAGGGGGGGAGCGGGGAGGGACCGGTTTCAGTTAACACATAAGAAAAAACAGCACAAAAAAACACATATGGTTACAGCAAGGTAAAACATAAATTTGAAGCCATGGCATTCCCAAAGTACCAAAGAATTTAAGCTAAAAGGGCCCATGTCGAGGGATCAGCTACGTAACAGGACCAATAAAACTATGTTCTTCCATGTCTTTCCTTGTGATCTGTAGCTCTGGCCACCAACTCCTCAAGAACCCGCATGTTCTCCACCCGCCCGGCCCATTCCCTAAAGGAAGGCGGCGAGGTGTTACCCCAATGCAGGGGATTAGAGCCTTGGCCTCATTTAATAAATGCCTGACCACCGATCTTTTATAAACCGCCACCGATAAGGAGGTATGATATAACAAGCAATTGAGAGGGCGGAAAGGGGGCGGGTAGTCAGTAAAATGATGAAGGATTCCATGTATCTCCCTCCAGAACAGAACAATAAGGGGACATTCCCACCAAATATGCAGAACCGATGCTCCCAGCAACCCATGCCTCCAACACACATCGGGATGGTCGGGGAACATGGCGTGGTGTCGCGACAGTGTACGATACCACTGCGTGAGAGGGTTATAGGAAAGCTCCTGAGCCTTAGTACTGATGGAGAACCCATGTGCCAACCGAAAAATCTATTCCCACTCTGATTTAGACAACGATATATCAAGCGCTTGTTGTGGGCAAGGGGTCGTCCTCCACCTGAATAAGAACCTTATATAAAATAGAGATGCTATGTGGTAGAAAGGTATCCCTCGTATGCAGCAATTCAAAAGGGGTGAGCTCTCATAGAAGATTATGCTTTTGTGGGATAGACACAATGTAATGTAATAATAACTCAATTGTAAAAAGAGGGTGCAAGGCGGGACTATATCCCTAGAAAGGGTAGAGAAAGGTCGGATCTTAGGTCCGAGCATATAAGACTGCAGCATCGGGGACTCCTCTGACCCCATCAACAGGAAAGCCCCCTTGGTCAAGCCTGGAGAAAATCTGTATCGTGCCGAAGGGGAGTTCAGGGCGAGTTAGGGGCGAGGGTAGCTAAAAAAAAGGGTTACCTCCGGCTTCACACAAATCCAGTCATGGGAGGACTTGTATCGGAACAGAAGCAGCATCTGCCTCCAGGGCATATACCAGTATACCAGTTGTTAATGTAAGGCTTTTTTAAATTAAAGCATGGCTATGATGGATTCTCAAAACCCCAAAACATCAACTATGATGTTGATATGGCTCCTGCTGCTACTGTATCAGGTCCCTAAGATAAAAAAGGAAAGTGTCTTCAGGTATGATGTTACTTTTCAGGTAATGAGAAAGGATGGCTATATGTATTGTAAATTTAGAACAGTATTGGCAAAGTCTAAAAAAAGAAGCACATTGTGTTTATGGAACATTTTTTGTGTTTGTCTGCATTTATTTCAAAATAACGATGCATACAAATATAGAAATACCTACTCAATTTATAAAGTTTTGTGAGCCAGAAAACTTCAAGGCAAGCATTTAAAATGCTGCCTAATCAAAAAGTTAAATAGCCTGCAAAAAAAAAACATACCCATTAATTTCATATAACTTGAAGCAACGTCTCAGCAATTTGCTGAGTTGAGAAGGACTTGCAGGAAAATATGTCATTTATGTGTGAATATTTTCAAAGGTAGAAAGCGCTTAAGTTCTAGAAGCAAATGGATGTTAGCCTAAGACCCTTTACTACATTGGATTAACTAGTTATATACATACTAACTAAACATTATCTTTACATAGGCCATATTAAATTAGCTTATGTTCTGTTTGTTTATTACCTGATCATTCCAATTTTGGCAGAACTGTGCAGATTTCCAACCTGATTCCTTCATTTCTAACAGTGTCAGATTAAAGCCATCCTGGGCCCCTAGGAACACACAAATCATACTCATCCACACACACATACATACATACATGCATGTACATACAGACACATCGCCTTACCTCTCAAGCCATTGGCTGCTTTTTGGGAGTAATTCTGGTTCCGACTGGTAGCGAAGATGCTAAGTGTATTTATTTCACTTTTGTTTGTTTGAAAAGCTGGAGATGCTCACTAATCACAGTTATTTTGTGTTATATTTGGGAAACCTGATCTGCACATTTGAAAGCTGTATTCATAGACAATCTTACAGCTGCATTTGCACTGCAAAAGAAATGCTGGGTAATAGGACTAGGAAAAACAATATAAATCAAGTGAGATTGTATTTAATGACAAAACTGAACTTGCCTAATCACTATTTTTATTTGATGCCAAAAGCAGAGAGTAGCAGGAATCAGCACTGTTTCAACAACATAATTAATACAATGTAACTCTTGTACTAAAGAGAGTATCTCCCCACCCCCCCATTTCTGGCAAAATTACAAACCTACCACTAACTTCAGCTAGGAGATTATAAATAAATCAGTTCAAGTAAAAGCGGTTTCATTTGCCTTAACACAAGCATATAAACTGGTGTGTTTATGTGGTTGCTTTAAACACTAAACACACTATAATATCTTGCTACAGAAGTGTATGTTTTATGCTAGAGTAGTTGAAGTAAAGAAATAATTGTCAATGTCAACAGATTGGACAAGAAGGCAAGATTAAAGTAAAAAAAAAATAAAAAAAAAAGCCCAAAAGGGATGTATTAATAAGTTACCATGGGACTCTTATGGAATCACCAGAGTATAAATTAAAGAACTTGAAAGGCCATTGTAGGTCGCTATAATTATCACAAAGTGGCATCTCCCATAAAAGGTGGAAACAAAAGGCCACCCTTATTATATCTTGAGAAATACTAAATATTCATCAATGATGACACTTAAAGGTAAGAATAGGATCAAATAATTAACTTTGAACGGCTTCTGCTAGAAAGAGCTGGCAGTCTGTCTTTCCATAAGATAATGATTTGTGGTAATATACTTAGTAACATTTAAACAACTGACAGGGTCATTAGATGGTATGGTTAAAAGTGCATGACTGTTGTGCTGACGATTTTTAAAATCACCTTTCTAAATTATTCTGTGTGTTTCATAAAACATTTACACAGGGACGCCATGTATTATAACAAACAAGAAGGACGTATTTTAGTGACAGACAGAGACCTTTTAAGAAAGCTGTGTGCACCATGGGATATTGTCTAAGATTTTAATTATTAACTGCTAGGAATGAAAAAGAACAAAGTAACTTTTTAATAGTGATATAGTTACTGCTTGTGAGGAGATTTTTGTGGGGTCTATGGGCCCAATGTGTATCACAAAACTGCATAATGTATATAATATTATTATTTGATCTACTGGGGCAAATATATATGAAAATAGCTAGCAACCAACTAGTGTAAGCTAAAAAGGCATATTTTGGCAACTATGCCAATTTTTAACATATGATCTAAGTGGCATTTGATCTAAGCAGTAGAAATTACATTTTTTGGAACCATCGGTATTCTCCAGTAAGATGACATGCTCTTTCTCAAGGTTTAGCCTAAAAAGCACCATCATCACTAACTGCAATACTTTGAGGATTTATGTGCCCACCATGGTAAAAAGAAAGAGGTAATTCCAATTTTGTTTTTTTATAAAAAACCCAGATGACTCCTTTAGCTTACTTTCTCTAGTCTCAAGATAATATTGGATCCAAGTAGAAGCAGTGAAGCAGATGTTATGTCTGCCTAAAGCACTTCATCATCAACCATCTTGTCCAGATAAAGTAATTATGTTGTGTGCCCCGTGTCTTACCCTTAAGAGCCCTGTTGTACACCTGTGTCTTTCATCCGAGACCCTTTTGCTTGCATCCTCCATCTTCAACGCGACAATCTGCATCAACTAACGTACACTCTGATGCATCACATCCATCCAAAGGCACATCATTCAACAAACAGACACTAAATAATGTTTCCAAACAGCAAACTGGACACCCTAGACATAACTACAAAGGTGCGCCAGGGGAACATATCAGAGCTTGGTTATTTCAAAGCTCCATTGATAGTGTATCTATACTGCTATTTTTCAAATATTTTAATTTACATATTTTTATGTTGATGATCATGAGAGGAGGTAACCTACATTTTATCCCCTTCCATCCAAGAAGGCAAGATAACTTTAGCGTGCTGTAGTTCCCCGATGTTATTTCACTCACATCAAACATTTCCAAACGCACCATCGTTCATTCACCTATTCTGGCATTATTTAGTGTCGCTGATAATGAAAAATATTGACTCAAAATGTTAATCTATTACAGCTGATCTATTTCATAGATGGAGTGATATTTTGTGCAATACAGTGGAACAACTATAGTGATCAATGTGGATAGGTGTACTGGTTATTATAATTTGGCCCTCTTTCTTTCTTTCTTTCTTTTTTCCTCTAATCCTCTCTTTTTCTCTCTCACTCTATTCCTCTCTCCCTGTCCTGTTTCTTAACTTTTCCTTTTATTTATGTATCTTACTCTCTCTCTCTTCGCCTCTCTCTCTCTCTCTCTCTCTCTCTCTCTCTCTGTCACGCATTGCGCAAATTACCCATCCTCCCCGCCGCTGTCCAACCGCTGACCGAGCTCCCGCTCACGTGATGGAGGCGGGGGCAGACCGGGTCCTGAGTCCTGAGGCTATATATCTTATATATCATATATATCTTATCTTATCTTATATATCTTATATCCGCTCTTTGACCCTTGGCCTGCCTATTCTGCTTATGAACCTTTGTTGCCTGGATTTCTGACATCTGGACCTGCAACTTGGTTCCTACCTGAGATCCTGATGCTTCCTCTCCTATTTTCTTTTTCCCTTGTAGTGCTCCTTTTCCTCTTTCCCCATCTTTCTTCGGTTTCTCATATGTGCTTCTGCCCTTAATATACATTACATGATCCCACAGCAACAGGAATGATGAGTATCATTCAATGACACTAAAAAAACAAAACTTTTGGCCAGAGTTGTCAGAGGGAAGACCAGACTGTTAAGTAAGGGGTCAGTAAGGGGCAGATCAGAGCAGAGGTGAATGGGAAGTGGTATTTTCCAGGTATGATATCAATTTACTACATGAATGAGCATTTAATTTCTTATAACCTTTCATAAAAGATTGCTGTGACCTAAGTAGAAGCCTAATTCATGGACACTATATCTATTTGCTTAACAAAAAGCCTCTAATATTACAGACTTTTTGCATCCTCATGATGCCTCTCTAAAGCTGTTTTTATTTAGAGTACAGCAGCTGCAAGATTACAGACGTCCCCTAGAGCACCAAAAATATCATTCTTGTATTACTACAAGCGTGAAAAGGTAAATTAATTTGCTACATAAAAGCAGTACCTTTGAGCAGTATCTTTTCCCATAGAACTGAGCCTCTGAGTTTTGAGTTTCTGTATATGATTTCAGACCCAATCACTCCACCTTAGTAGTGTACAAGCAGCTTTACTTATTTGCCAGTGAAGCTACACCTTGTTCCAGTTTATGTAAATGGACTGGTTGATGTGGTGATCCACTTCTACATGATACTCAACACTGTATGAATAAATAGCACTGTACAAAATGTTTCATGTACTGCAATTGCCGCAGAATATGCTCCTGTCGATTGCTAAACTTAATTTTTAGAGCTTTATAAATGTATCCCAAAGTTCATGAAGCAGTGAGTTCAGAATATCTAATTTGCCGTGAGCCATCTGTTGCCCTGTAAGCTATGTAAGTGTGATGATTCCTAAACATCAGATGAACTGTATTTGATTGCCCTCATTTTGCTATAGCAATCATTGCAGATATGAATCAAAATTATAATGACCCTTTATTAACCATTTAAGCACTGTCGTTTTTGAAATAGGCATGTAACAGCCACACACATTATACCACAGAAAGCAGATATGCAGACTGTACATAGAAGAGTGTCTATATTCCAGTCAGCTTTAGCACCAAGCAGTAACAGTAGTGCAATAAAAGAGATCCAGCTGCTGGTTTTTCACCAATGTTCCTGATAAAGGGCTTTCTGCACGAGAGGGAGAGTTGTCAGGAGAGTTTGCAGGAGAGTTGTGCTTTCAACTTCGTCCCTTCATTGTTCATAATCAGGGCCGGCCCTGCCATGGAGCAGAGTGGGGCAATTGCCCCAGGCGGCACTTTTGAAGAGGGGCGCAGAGTGTTTTTCGCTTATCAAGTTGTCAGTACCCGCTCGGCGCCCCTCTCTCTCTCCTCTGAGAGCCCTCTAACTCGGTGTCGGTGCCGGCTTGTAATGCTGAGCGCTGGAATATGACTCTCGCCGCAGGACTGCTGGAAGGTAAGTGAAATACAAAGGTGGGGGATAGGGTAGATAATAGGGCGGGAGGAGGGTAGATAATGAGAAGGTAGGGAGAGGAAGGGTAGATAATGAGCAGTGGCGTCGACAGGGGGACATTTCAATTTTGCCCCAGGCGGCACTATGTCTTGGGCCGGCCCTATTCATAATAAAGGCAAAACTGGCAAGAAGGGCTGAGCTGGCCTCGTGGGGAAGCAGGAACCTGGGTGGAAAAAGTGAGTTTCCACGCACACTGTGTGAGCTCCACAGTGGTACGCTGGGACCAGGGTAAATGCAGTGGATTTCACACAAAAAAAACACCCCATCCATAAGTTTCAACCACAGTTTAAACCTATTAAATTTTCCTTGCACATTTTTACATTATACTTGTACATGCAATTAACTAATTAATTATAAATTTGTTTTTTTCTGTTCTATATGTTCCTTTCTGGCATCAAGCATCTGAATAGTAAATACAACTAACCAACAAAGACATGTTGTCTAAAGTATTATATTGCAATAGCTGCAATACAATTAATATGGTATTGTAGTTTTTATTGTTTATGGAGGATACCTGAATAATAATAACGGGTTCAGTAAAGACAGAGAGCAGATTCATTCTGACCTGGAGCCAGACCTCATCGGTAAACCAATGTTTAATTTGTGTCCATCAAATTTACTTAAAGTAATTGTCTAGAAAGAAATTTGTTTACAGTCTAATCCCAAATCCTAGTCAGACTGACAAAACCTATTGCAGAACCTGGGTAAACACAGGTGTTAGATGAGAAAGGATGATGTGTCTTTATGTTTCTCCTGGAGATGTGTTTTTCCTTAGAATACCACCCACACAAAGATGCTGTGTTGCTGAGGGCCCTTACTATCATTTGAAAGCTTACAAACATATAACTCCTTAATGTACACTATCACATGATAATATGAAAACATGTTGTTAAGAAGAAGTTGCTGGAACTGCCAATAACTGGGCTTTTAAGAATTTTAAAAAAAAAAGAGTCCCTACATGAAAAATCTGGATGAGGTTACTTACCAGAAAAATGTAAATACAATACACATTTTGGCACAGTGGGCCCTAGTTGGGGAAAGCTGACTCCATATGACGGTAAACAAACTGATTGCCATGGCAACACCTGACTGGTTTTGGGAGTAGGCAGAGGACGGAAACACTGAGAGAATTGGTTACCTTGGGTGTTTTGGTTGCCTGTCAAGGAGTTAATTTTATGCTTTTGGTTCATTGTATTTTACCTGGGTGCAAACACCAAAGCAGTTCGAATGACTCAGGTAATAACAAAGTAATAACAAAGAGAAGATGTTTATAAAAGTTGAGAGGTTTATCATGCTTTTGTTGAATAACAACATCGCGGGAAACACCTCCATTTAAAGAGGAAATGGCGGGGAGTGGGGCATGTCAAGATCCCACCCCTGCCACCCAGAGGATTTGGGTGTCAGCAAGGAGAACCAGCCTTTCTCCGTTAGTCTCTGGGCGAAACCTGGAGAGTTCCCAGGTATGATTACTAGTACCGATGAATGCACAAGCAATTCACAAAACTACTGATTGAAATCAAGTAATATTGCCCCCCATTATTTTTTTGTATTATTTGTTTCATCATTTATATTTTTTTGCCAGAAACATACACAAAGCAGGTTGTTCTTCTAAACACTAAAAATTTTGCATAAGGATTTCTGTAATTTAATATCTAAACGTTCAGTGAAAAGAAAGATGCCCGCAGGGGCTAGCATGGACAGAGTGGGCCCTGACTGGGTTACCGAGTAGGGCCAGGCTTTGGCACCAGTTTTGGTAGGTTGGGGTTAAGGGGGTGGTTATTTAAGGGGTTGTGACAAGAGGTTTGGGCACATTTTGTAGTCACCTTACCCTGTGTTGTTTGTCTGCCCTCCCTCCCTGTTTATTGTGTTGTGTTGGGGTATTTCTGCTGTCACAGCCATGTGGGTAGCTTACCAGGCATCTAGGGGGTGTGAAGGCTCTGGGGGAGAGCATTTGATGGGAGGTTCCCGGTAGGTGGTGCTGGGAGTCTCAGGTTTGGGTATCTTGGAATGTCCATCCCTGTGTGGTGGTTCCTAGTTTGCCTGGTAGGCTTTATTTTTTTTGTTAGCTATTTATGTGTATTGATGTTATTTATTATATTTATGAGTTCAGTTTAGTATTCTTTGCGTGGCATTGACTTGGTTAGTAAATAAAAATGTATGTGGCCTTTCCAACCCTAGTTTCATGTGTCTGTCGTTATTGGGTTAAGGTAAACATGCTGTTTACAGGGACCACCCATTCTTCATAAGTGGATCACTTGGATATGACCCCATATCCCAGTGCCTAGAAGGAAGGACTGTGGCCATGGAGGAGGCATGGTAATATTGATTTATGTGCTGCACACGATTTAATCATCAGAGGTATAAATAACAAATCTGCTAATGTGTTTTAATAAAAATTGTCAAATGTGGTACCAAGACGATATTGTTATGGGAATGGGAACAGATTGCTAACGTTCAAGACTACTCAGGTCTCTTCTTCAGTCATGTAATACATTGAAGCTGAAATAGCACTCACACTTATACAGTAATTTGGAGACAGCTAATGCAGAGTATCTAGATATATATAAAAGATACAGAAATGCAAAAATCTATTGCAATTCAGCCAAAAAGGCATCAGTACAAAATGTGTTTTTTTCCTTTGCAGGGAACACAGTGCAATTATATGCTTATTTAATATGTCACGGAGCCCAATAAGTGGCACAATATATTTATCAGTAGTTTTTTATTTATTTTTTTAGGACTATATCTGAGGCAAAGGCAAAATGGTTTAGTGTGGTATTATTTTGGAATACTATTGCAAAAGTTGCAGGAAATACAATTTATTATTTATAAGTCATAATTTATGGGAGGAAACGTGAATAAATGAGAATCGTTAGACAATGGAGATAAAATATTAACCTCTGGCAATAAAATCAGGATTCACACAGCCCTGCAATAATATAAGTTGAGGGACATTGCAATATGTATTGCTATGGGTAGTAATTTCACTCTTCAGTGGAACATAAAAACGTCAACAGAAAATCTCAGACTTTTAATTTATAAACTGAATGGTACAATAGTTATAGAAAATGAAACTGGTACGTATTTTTCCACATTTTATTTTGACTGTGTATTTGCTTTTGAATTCCCCTTCTGTGCTGATAGTTTTGTGTCTTGTTTTTTTAAAAATTATTCTATAGTAGTAACAGAAGGAGTCTGGATATATGTGCTCTTTAGGATAGGTCAGGAGGCAATGGGCAACTAACTGAGAACATAGAACATTGAAGGTTAGGACCACATCTTATAAAGGAACCATTGGTTATACTAGTGCTAGGCTGTGTCTGTGTCAAGGTCTGTGATGGCATATAGAACATCATTAAATTGACCACCACAGACCCCAGAAAATTGCCACCCTGAGCAATGCTGGTGCCTACCTCTGGGCTATACATAATCAAACTCCAAACCAAATCCCAGTGGATTTTACATTTCTAAGTTTAAAGCTTCCGTTTCACATCTTAGTACATATTGAATTAAAAGATTGTAATAATTTTCTACTAGTATGCTTTATGTGTGTTCATAGTTAACATATATTGGGAGTTTTAATGTGATTGGCAATGTTGTATTCACTTTCATTGCAACATTGCAACTGAATCTGCTGGTACTCTATAACTAGATTACGGTAACTAGCAGCCACAAAATATAAACTCTGCCTAAGTGTATGTCAATAAAGCCTTCAGCAATCACCGCTGCCCCCATATTGGTAAAGAAGGGGTCCCTAATTTTTTTTTTTTTTTTAGGGGAAAGTAATTTTGTGAGTTTCAGGTAAGGGTGTGCTAGTTCACATTGAACTTGCATGCCTTTACCTGAAATTAACATAATTTAAAGTTGCAGGCACTTGTATACCTTTGCAAACAACTCACAGATTAGTGAATCTGCAAGGTGTTTTGTGAGTGTTAGCATACAAGGGCATGTGTCTTAAGGCATGTCTGGTCGAGTCAACTTATTAGTGACTGGATCCAACTACTTAACCACATGTACGTTTAGCGCATGTAACTCTCACAACAAACACAATAATTGATTGAAAATTACTTCTTGTCAGATCAGATTCATTTAAGCTAAAGAAGCCGTAAAATGTCCAGATGATTGTTTGATGTGAACAGAAATTGATACGAGACAAATACAACTGTTACATACACATTTTAAATGATAGACATTGTAATCATATTTGCATGTTTTTGAGTAGTAATTCAAAAA
Organism: Spea bombifrons; assembly: GCF_027358695.1. Taxonomy (NCBI): domain Eukaryota; kingdom Metazoa; phylum Chordata; class Amphibia; order Anura; family Pelobatidae; genus Spea; species Spea bombifrons. Next base: position 66,341,463 of record NC_071089.1, read on the forward strand.
TGTAAATGATATATAGAATTTAATGTAATAATATAAATGTCAAATAATGATAATTACTGCAAAAAAAGCATTTGAACAATTAAAAAGTTCAAAAAATCCACAATGCAAGTGATGGTTCTTAGTTTTGTAAAACCACAAAAATTGTTTTTGATTACCTAGTAAATCGCACTAAAATGAGAACTAACATGCCTTTTTTATGGAGCTCATTCAACTACTAAACCCAATGTCAACTGAGTTGGCTGATTTGGAGCAACCCAACTAATACAAATTAATAAAGAAAGGTTATTTGACTCAATAACGTTTAAAGATGACTTGAGTTGACTGTCCCTGAAAGCAACTCAAAAGCCCTCCAAAGCAATTTTACAGTGATTTAGGAGACTAAAAATGCTATGCTATGAAGTTCCGTTGAACTATCTCTATAATAATTTACAACTGGATGTGTAGTGAACAGACTCCCCTTCACATGCTGGTTGTTTTTTTTCTGTTAAATACACAGAAATCATTAAATCATAGATCCGAGTGTGAAATCATCTGCAGCTAGCAAGGCCAACTGGGGAAATATAAGTTAGCCAAGACTCATTGTTTATCCATTAATATGTTCCAGTATATGAATTGATAAAAATATAGTAACTTCAACAGCCTACTTTCCATAATATAATGTATTATCTTTCTGTGTTTGATTAATAAAATATTAAATCCTAATTAGCTTTACACTGTAAATATTTAACTTGCTTGATTAAGGTGCTCTTGTATTTAATAAACCAAGCTTTGACAAATTGTCTGAATGGAGAAAGCCAAAGAGTTATGAAATCTTGATGAATCGGACCCATCAGAGGATTCAGTTAAAAATTCCTTTTAATGGCTTCTTAAAATCTGTAAAATAGACAGTCTACAATGGTGTGGTATCTTGGATAAAATTATATAACAAATCATGATACACTTGCGGTCAACAGTGGCACAACATGGAAAGCTGTGCACAAAAGCTTAAATGCCAAGAGTCCAAAATAGTCCGATAAAAAATTCGGAATTTCCAGTCTCGTATCTCTCTCGTAATTACAACCTTTTAACATACCTCCCATACCTCGTCTACCTCTACAGCTTAAAACACACATCTGCCTTTCCTTTTTATCATATTTACCTTTATTTCCTGATGTTGCCACAGCTCTGATCCTAGATGAGGTTGCTCAATACGCCTTTCGCCTGAGAAATGGAATTCCAAACAGGTCCACCACCTCCAAAAGTGCTCACACTGCACAGCGCATCTGTGGAGGAAATCACTTTTACTGATTTGCATACCCACAGATTAATGCTACCTTCCTATGGCTCTGCTCGCCATTTCTCCAAACAAACATAGTGTTTTTATACTCTCTTCAGTTTTCCACTTTTAACGCACTCATATATAATCATTATAAAATAAATAACATCAGGGATAACATCCTCCCCCATGATGCTATTTAATCTAAAACTCAACCCTGCCCTTTGCCATTAGCCACCTTCAGCTGCTTTAATCGTGTCACCCCTTGTGAGGTTTCTAGAACCCTTTTGTCCGACCTCACCACCTGCCCACTTACCCATATCCCCTCACATCTCCTACCAGCTCACTCTAGTGTCACACATTTATCCTAACTCACTCTTTCCGGATTGGGGCTGCTACTGAGGCGGCTTGTTTGGGTCTTCACCTGGATGTTATCATGAGGATTGGACCGTGGGAAACGTCTAGGTTCCGCTCTTATGTTCGCCCGCATTTGTTGTGAGTGCTTTATTGTTTTGGTCAGCTTTGTGTCTTATGTGTTTGTTCTTTCTTTTAGGTTCAGGCAAAGTTCTCGTGTGGATCCTGGGACACTCCTTTGTGTATCGGGCAGCGAGGCCTGCTGCTGTTCATCCTGCAGGTAAACAGCTTGGTTTCGACCCATCTAAGGTGGTGGTGGTTTCCGGGGTCTGCGGTGGGACGGTTGTCACGGCATATTGTGTTGCATGGGGTGCCCCAGGTCCTGTTGCTGCATGTTGGACCGGATCGATTATACTTCTACTGAGGAAGCCAAGTCGCGTTTGGAAGGATCTATTTGAACTATTTTATATTCCACAATCGGTGGATTTTCTACACACACGCTTTTATACACTTTGAGTGCATGGACTAAATGTGAGTGCATTTTTATCGGTGAACTTGATTTTTTACCTAAGATATTGCACCATTTTAGCTTATTTTTTAGATTCAACAAGAAGATCATTAAAGATATCACTGCATTTCACTCTGATAGGTTTGGATCATCTGTTTCACTTGTGAGTGCAACACTTCACTTCCACATAAGATTGATCTTACACTCTACACTATATTGTTGTTTTTTTTTTCCCTATATGTATCTGCGCCCCATAATTTTCTGGTCGGTTTGCATGTTGGAGGGACTGATTTGGGACAGGTCCCTCTCAGGTCTCCTATCGTTTTTTGTGTGGTCCGATATTGTTCCTCGTATTCGGTGGCGCGGGGCTAATTCTCACACAGGGATCGAGATGGTATCATCAGAGTAGTGTCATCGTAAAGCATGTTGAGTTGGAGGGGGATCCCGCGGGTTTGTTTAGGTGGGATGGGATACATTTTTCTGATGTTGGCTTGGACATTTAGTGTATTGCCATATTACATCATGTTTATCATGTGTTTTCAAATATTGTATGTTTTTATTATAATAAAGTTTTTTTATATATCCGTGTCATGGTGTGGAAGGCAAAAAGCGGACTGCACCGTGCCCTAAATTATCCATAGTCGACTTTATAATAAAGCATTGTTAAAATGACTATGGTGTTTTTTGTGTCTTTATATTGTATTTGTGTCTTTAAAAGAGGGCCCCACATTGATGCTAACTCAGTCATGTTTTGTGGAAGTACTAATTGAAAACCAATTACATGCATCACAAAAACACCCTCATTGCATACATCAAATAATAATTATTCTAGAGATGTTTCATTTGTACTTACAATGAAATCTAATAAAAGTGAGTGATATTTGACATTAGCAAACATTTTATTCTTAACACATCTGCAGCTTAATGACCTGACCTTTCAATGTTCTATCGTCTTGTGTGCATTATTTTAAAATAAATGAAAGAATCGTGTCTTGGGTTTTTAAAGTTTGAAAACTGCCTGGAAAGTGAAATACTCCCAACAACTGTCCTGGGAGCACAAAGGGAAAAATCATGCGTATCTGACATCAAAGTGACATGATTGTAAATGTTCATGTTGTCCACTCGGGAACTAGTGGTGTGTTTCTTTGCATCGTCAGATATGCTCTTTGGGGGATTTTAATTACATCATGATACTGGCAATGATACCTCAGTCAGCGTCAATAAATAATCCAACTGTTTTCCTAATGTTTATCTGTAGAATGCCTGCACTGTAAGTCACTGTAAGAAAAGTGAACTAAAAGATATTGCTCCAGCTCATTTTGCTCCTAAATCCTTACCTACAGATGCCACTATCACACTTTGATAGGTACTTGCCACGGCTGATTTTTTGTATGTTATACATATATATATCTAGTAATCAAAAACATCCAACAGATTTTCTGTTTATTTGAGTATGAGGCTGAAACGAAGCTCGGGATTACAAAGCGTGTTGCAGCACGAGGACAGAAGTAGCTTCCAATGCAAATGTAAATATTTCTTTTCATGTTATCTGATGGGTAATCAGTTACGTGAGTAACTTTTGTGTAGGTTTGTGGGAACAATAACTTGCTGTGCATGATGCCCCTTGGTTTTGTTTCTGTCCCTTTTAATGTGATGCTTGTGCATGATACTGTCTGGAGTGTTCCAATCCCATTCTAACTGTCTATGGGTTACTAAGAAAAGTAGTAATCCTATTGAGCAGTAAATGGCTTGCTAATGCATTGTGTATGTGCATATATGGATAGTAGACATCTGCAAATGGAACAAAAACTATTCATACAAATGTGTTGGTTTCTTTTTGGCCTATTCACTTTGAGATGACAAATTATGTTTCTTGCCCATTCACTTCAGACAAAAAGAAATTAAATTTGTTGTCGGACGGCCACATTCACTGTCTCACACCTTCATTCTCATTCACTCTCTCTCACTGAATGTAGCCCTACATTCTCCACCGTGATTCTGTGTCTTGCAGCGCCACTTCTTCTTTATTCACGGAAGGTTATCTTTGGGCAAAATGGCAGGGCTTTTAGGCACACCCTCTCCCTCGATCCCCCAGTTGGGGAACAAGATGTCACTGGCAGCTCCCCCATTTTTGCTGAAGTTCACCATGAGGTCATGTCCGCAGAGATGCGGAAGGAAAAAAAAGAAAGAAGAGGGAAGACAAAAGAACAAGAATATGAAGAGGAGGAGAAGGTAGGGAGACATTCAGAGAGCGTGAGAGGGAGAATGAGAATAATAATGTGAAAGAGTGAGTGGGGGTGAATGAGCCCACACAATTCCATATTTCATCCTCAATGTGGATGCGTTAGAATCAGGCAAAATGGGCAATCATAAGGAACTGAGTGACTTTGACAAGGGCCAAATTGTAATGACTAGAGGACTAAGTCAGAGCATCTCCAAAACTGCAGCTCTTTTGGGGTGTTTCCAGTCTGCAGTGGTCATTATCAAAAGTGGTCCAAGGAAAGAAAAGCGATGAGCCGGCGACAGGATCATGGGCAGCCAAGGCTCACTGATGCAGGTGGGGGTAAAAGCTTGTGATCAAATCTAACAGACGAACTACTTTAGCTGAAATTGCTGAAAAAGTTAATGCTGGATCTGATAGAAAGGTGTCAGAACACACAGTTCATCGCAGTTTGTTGCGTATGGGGCTGCTTAGCCGCAGAACAGTTAGGGTGCCCATGCTAACCCCTGTCCACTACCAAAACCACCTACAATCGTCACGTGAGCATAAGAACTGGACCACAGAGCAATGGAAGTAGGTGACCTGGTATGATGAATTATGTTTTCTTTTACATAATGTGGATGTCGGGTGCGCGTGCATTGCTTACCTAGAGAACATATGGCACCAGGATGCATCCATGGAGGCCCCACTTCGCAACTTACAGGACTTAATGGATCTGCGGATAACTTCTTGGTGCCAAATACCAAAGCACACCTTCAGAGGTCTAGTGGAGTCCATGCTTCGACAGGTCAGGTCTGTTTTGGCGGCAAAAGGGGTAACTACACGATAGCTGATCTATATATATGTTTCCTCTGTTTTCAGTACTTTCGTGGGGAGTTTTGCCTAATTTTCATGGATTCAAGATATGTGTGTGTATATATATATATATGTGTGTATGTATATATATATATATAAAAATATATATATATATATATATATATATATATACACACAGTACCATACAAAAGGAATGCTTTCAAATATATATATATATATATATATATATATATATACATATATATACATACATATATATATATATATATATATATATATATGTGTGTGTGTGTGTTAACAGTTTATTTTATTGTTTAGCAAAATGCAAAGTGAGTCAACAGAGGAGAAATATAAATCAAATTTGATTTATATTTGATGACCAAGAGTGGTGTATTTAGGTTTTGTGCTGCCACAGGCCTGACTAAACTCACACACCTTCTAATCTTAAATTGCCTGTCCATTCCTCACCTCTTCCTGTTTATGATCCATCCCTTCCCATTTTGGTCCCACCCATTTTGGTCTCCAACCAGCTTCCTGGTACCTTCTTTCTGCCCAAACAACGTGTCTCTGCCATATTTGTGCCCAAGCAGCTTAACAGTGCCATTGTTGTCCATAAACAGCTTAACAATGCCTTATTTGTGCTCAAGCTGTTTAACAGTGTCAACTTTGCACAGAAACAGCTTATCTTAACAGTGCCATCATTGTACCCAAACAGCTTATCTTGGCCATGTTTGTCCCCAAACATCTTAACAGTGCTATCTTTTGTCCTTAAGCCACTTTTCTCTGCCATGTTTGGTCCCAAAGAGCTTCCTGATGGCAACTTTGTCTCCAAACAGCTTTTTGGTGCCAATTTGTCCCCAAGAAGTGTACCTAGAAGAATTGATGTTATTTTGAAGGCAAAGTGTGATCATTCCAAATTTATATTTTTCTTCTATGCACACCCTTTGCCTTTTGTTAGATGATACAAATATATTAACATGTCTGGTGTGTTCCAGGTCAGGCTATTTAATTCTATGCGCAGCCTAGTATTGCAAGGTTAGTACATACAGTCAAATCCTCTGCTGGGTATTTGTCAGGTGATTGCAGCACTAGATGCTTGAGACTCGTTTACTTTACAATTATTTATGTTGATCAATCTCAAACAGAAGTTAGTGGAACATAAATATAATACTTTATATTCCAACCGTGTTGTTTACAAGGGACTTTGACATTTATGTATAAAGCCAGTTTTTACCCCTATAAACGTAGATTTCCAGAACATTTGTACATGATTAGAATCAACTCTGCTATTTACTGCTTAACTGCACAAGCCCCCTTCAAGGCCACAATTATATGTGTTGCAACACCCAACAACAATACGCTAACCTTCAGTTTCTAAGTGGAAAGAAAAGCACCATCTATGTTAAATAGAGGCTGAACGCATTCAACTTCAGAACATTATACCACAGCCTTAATACGATAGCTATTCAATCAAACTATTTGTTTTTTATTCTGCTGTATGCTGCAGATCTATTATTATTAAATTCATTATGAAACCACAAAAGAGTCTTAGAACATTCTTCAATATACAGCAATCAATTCCATCTAAATTCATCGGATTATTACATTGGAAAAAAATGTGTTAAACTTTAGCACTTAGCAAAAATTTCAATGGTTTCTGTTTTTGCTTTTATAGCAGTTTTCAAGAAAATAAGCTCCAATTATACCTTAGTTTAGCGTCTTTGTTTTCGGACTAAGTGTGATATTTAAACAAATCTGCTTCTCTACTGCTTGACCCTCTTTATAGCTTTTTGATAACTATTTATTGTGAGAACTGCAACTAGTGTAAAAATATAAGTCCACAAGCCTTGTACCCAGCTTCTACAAACCAGCCATAACTATCTGCCTGGGCGCAGCTGTCGCCAGATGCATGCAAAGTCTAGTAATGGTGACCTGCAATCACAGGTCTCCAAACTAGTTTCTAGAAAGATCAGATCAACATTTCGGACCACATCATGCTCCTTTATCAAAATAACTAAACAGTACAAAATAACACCAAAATATTGGACAGCACTTAAAAAGCACCTGATGTGAAAATGGAAGTTTCCTGGGAAAACCCAGTGATGTAAGATGCCCTGCCCATCTTCTTATAGTAACCGTTATAAACACATAACAAACACAGTGTTCATCAATTATCATGTCTACTGGTCACTTTATCCCAAATAGTATGAAAAACATAATAATAATAGTTATTGTCATGTGATTGACACAGTTATAAAGAGGAACCTCCTTAGTGTCCAAGTTGATACAAACAGAATAGATGAGCCAAGAACGTAAACAAAATCCACCTCAAAACAATTATGCCCCTAAGAGCCAGGGAGAAGAAGAAAAAGCCTGTATAAATATATATAACATAATCTAAAAATACTAAGGAAAAAACAAAACAGAAGTAATGTAACAGGACTAAAAGGTAATCTACCCACTTGCATAGGATACTTGCATGACAAAACATCTATGACTCCTGACCAGATCATGTGGGGTGAGGTCCTTTTTACAGATGTAGGACAGACCACATGGAAAAGTGATCATATAGATAAATGACTCTGTGGTACACGTAATTCAAATTTTAATGCAGTATCTCTTGCCAAACAACCAAGGTGACGAAACTCAGTTGTATGGGGCCTATCATATCAATGGCTGTGATCCGAGTGTACCAATCAATCCTAAAGGTTGGCACCCTGTTAGTAGCAAAAAAAGTGGAGGAGATCATACAGCAGGCAGGGCGTTACCATTAGCCACAGTGTTCTAATTAAGCAGAAGTGGTCAGCAGAGAAGAGCATGAGACAGTGAACAAGAATGAGAGTGTGAATGTGGAAACTGTGTAACAAATTTCGTTCTCAAATTAAAAATGCCCCCTGATTTTCCTGAACTGAATGGACAGGGAACGTAATTGGCCTAAAATGAACTGAAGACTTTTTCCGAAATATTTTAGGCCCTTTTGCACTTGCCACTTACAAATGCCATGGGCTGTAAGGCACTTACATCGGGGGAACCGGGATGATTTGTCACATCAATCATAGGACCAAGTGGCTTTCTGATCCTCATGCAATCATTATGTTGACCTTTTAGATGACATCATATCCCTTTGGCCACAGAACCATTTGTATACCCATTGTGGTTCATCACCTGAAATAAGACCAGGCTGACGTAGATTTGTTAGAAAATGATGGCTCACCTCAGTTCAGTGGCTCTGGATGCGTGGGTGTTTAAAATTCAGGCCCACCTGGAGCAGGTGACTGTGGTGTGGAAAGCCTATAATGCACGAGGGGTCATATAGATTTCATGAGTGTCAGGAGCGTCTGTTCTTTAGAGGGGCTTGTTGTAAGTGGGCAGTGGTGGGAGCTGGTGCTAGGGTGCTACCCTTGTGGATGGTGTCCATAGATAGTGTCTTTTGGGTTGCCCTGGTGGTACACTGCTTCACTAGGAGCACCAGCATGTGATAGCCAACATGGATGAAAACAATTGCCCCCTGAGCAGACCTCCCAAGAGAAATTCTGATCTTATGTTGGACATATATTATATTTAATTGGTTATATGCTTTTCACTGTGTTTAATTAACCAATGTGGCATTAATAATGCCACTTATACCTCCATTTTGTTTTTTTGGAGGATCAGGAGGGATGTCAGACTTGATATTTCCGTGAATGATTTAACCTGTTGGGCAGGAGATGAGGGGTTCAGAGGTGGATCAGATGCAATGACATAACCATACCAGTAAGAGAGAGAAATGGTTGAGATTAATACAATCTGCCAAGTAAGTAGTCGGATGAAAGCATGAAGACCAGGGATGGATGTCTGGATAGTCCAGTGTAACTCTTATCTGTCCACTTATAAAGAGTCCACTTGGGATGATGCCACTTCAGCTACATTTCCAAGCAAGAGTATCATGTCAAATGTATCCATGTCATTTAATATTTTAGCAAACACATTTGAACACACTTAGGCATACATATTGTGGATCCCATCACACTATATGGCCATATATTGGTACGCCCATCACTATATCAAAGTACCCCAAGTTTGCCGAGACCTATCTAATTTTCCATGGCTATACTACTTACCCATGTGCTAAATCAGTGTGACTGCACTGTATTTTAAGCCAAACTTAAAAACCCAAACTGAAGCAACTTAAAGCCTTCTGTGGACTCCTTTAATGAGGCACCTGTGTGGCAGGAGGGGGTGCTCCACTCTAAGGTTTGGTTGGAAACCTGCAAATATACACAATACAAAAAAATACAAACTAGCGGAGTGAACAACCTAAGAATTATAAATGGCATTCACATTCATATTCCCAGGTTGCTACTAGAAAAATAATGACTAATAAGTACACAAAGCATGAATTCAGTGTGTGCACAGCAAATACCATTCAATAACACCCCACACTGCAGCTATAACAGCTTCCACTTTTGTGAGGTCAGGCACTGATGTTTACGAATGCCCAGCTCGCAATCTCCATTCCAGTTCATCCCAAAGGCGTTCGATGGGGTAAAGGTCAGGGCTCTGTGCAGGCCAGTGAAGTTCTTCCACACTCATCCAACTATGTCTTGAGGACTGCAAATTCTTGCAGTTACACTTACCACTTACTTACAAGTAAATTATGTTAAATGGAATCCTATGACTAGATATAGGGCCCTTGAAACCCCCATTAGGATCCTACTTTGTAATAATATGGTTAAAAATATTACTATTTGTTATTAGATTTCCACACCTTTTAATGACTTCACCTGCCATATAGATTAATGACCTTAATAAACATAACATGAAATCTCATTCAGTCTCTGTAGTGATGCAGTTGCCTGATTTATATACTTACTACAATGTTCACAAAATATTAATCTGTATATAGCAGAGGACACAATACTTTAACTGCATATTTTATACAGCAGCAGATAATTTGAGGTTGTCTTCCCACTGATAAATTTCTGTTTAACATGTTTCATAATACCCTAGACAATCAATGTAAATTAAATCTTAGTCTCAAATGGGAAGCCTGCTTATGTCACTCTGCATTTACCCATCTTTAATCGTTGAAATTGCTCCAATGATTAGCTTGACAAGAGCAAACCCTGACGTCAAATGAGAAAATTATATGGAGGTGACATGAGAGTCAACTTGCAGACTCCTGTGCTAATTTATTAATGTTATTACGCCTACTAAATTGACATCAAGTTGAGTTTTAACCTATTAGTAACTGAAATAAAAATAATTTTTTTTTTATTTTTGCTTAGTCCCATAAAAGCCAATAGGTGTTAAATTTGAACACATGACGCTGTATTTTCAAAGCTACATGGCTGCGCTTGAAGAAAAATTAATGCATGTTCTGCATGATGCAAACTATAATTACCTATTGCTAGTATGCTTCAAGGATCTGACAAAAAATAAATGCTTTTTATATTTAAGGATATAAGGAAAAGAAAACATTTTATAAAATAGGCTTTTGTCTAAGCGTATCTGGCTGTCACACATCAGTGACGCACCACACCTTGTCACTACCTAAACTCTTATTAATACCTCCTTTCATTCTTATAGAATGCAGTCTTGTGGCATGTTAGGCCCAACCAAATCCCATTGTCTTCTAGCACCCAGAATGTTAGAACAAAACAAAATCTTATTCAAAGTAACATTTCAAGCAAGTGATTATGTCTTATTATACTGCCATCTGCCTCATGTTATGTTGAATGGTTTAACCCTACAACTCCCCTGGAAAGGGGAAATATTTCAATCACAATACCTTATTTTTTGCCATTATCACTACATTTCTAAAGCCTCCTCTTAAATCATTGTTATCCATACCCACTGCATTTCTGAAAGACATGGGGGTGCTTTTCACATTCAATTTAATGGTGTCTAAGTACCCAGTACTAGTGGTGTCCGCCTAGGCTAGGGCAGCAGGCATGGGGAGGGTGGCAGCCCCTGGTCACTTTAAACGGAGCCATTTCTGTCTGTGACATTCACCGGCTGTGGGATGCGCACAGACAACCTTCGCTTCTGCCGGCACTTCCACCGGGGCTTCTATGGTGGAGCACCAGAAGGTCATGTAATGCTGGTTCTCTGTCATAGAAGCCCCCAGTGGAAGTGCTGGCAGCAGCAGAGGCTGCCAGAGAGGAGGATCCCGATCCCCTGCAGTGAGGTCTGATTAGAAGACAACCTCGAATATAAGAAGAGGGATATTTTTCAGAGCATTTGCTCTGAAAAAAACTCATCTTATAATGGAGCCTATACGGTATATTTCCAGGCACATATTACCGCTGTCCATGGTCCTGAGTAGCACACTACAATTGAAAATCTAGAGCTCTGTAAAGTAAAAGATTATTATTGTTATCACTGCTATTATTATTATTGCATTCTGAGCTGAGCTGGTGGGGAACATCCAGATGCAAGCCAAACTGGATTCTAGATAGAGTCCTAGGGTTTGCAAGGATCTGTAATTGGTACCCATAGCCTGAGTTATCTGGCATACTTTATCAATGGGCTGAGATGGGTAGAAATGTCACTGCATTCCGCTTGCATGCAAATGATAGCTGAGTGCACTTAATATGTTCACATAGGATTTCCAGGGGGTCTAATGAGGCACCCTGTGCATATGCACGTGTAATCCGCTTGCTTCTGGGGGAGGGGGAGGTGCAGGTGCATTTTTTTGTGCAGATAAAGAATGCTTTCATTGGCTTTTTGGTGCTGTAAACAACACTGTTAAACTTTTTAATACTAGTTTTTTTTGTCTTTTTACAAGCTTTATTTTTTTCAAAATTATTCAAATGAGGGTATCTCATTATTAAATATTTTTAAATTCACTATTAAATGGTAGGGTTAATTGATCCTTAAAATTGGGAGTGTTGACCACTTCCACCAGTACTAAATTGCCCATTAATCTCTATGTACCTTAACAAATGCCAATACCCATTTACTTAGACATCAGCCTGAGCTTCTCTTTAAACAGGGATGCATGAGCAGGGTCGAAGTGCCTCTTAAGAAATAAATTAACCTGGCGACCTTCATTTTTTTTGCCATTATACGTTCTGCCCTATTTGACCTTTCCACATGTCCAATAATAATCACATTGAAAACACAACGAAGCAAGTGCTCATAAATAGCTATTGTACACATTCACTGTATTCAGAAATGGAGAATACATGATGAATGATGTCTATAAAAAATGATAGGAAATAGAATGCTATGTTCCTCTGAAAAAGCAAGTGCAAAGCAGGAATTAACAAGCATGTATAAAATATGTCAGTTTTTTTGTAACAGATGGATCTTCTTCTAGATTTCTTGGGATCAATGTAATTTTTATTTTTTCTACGGAAAATATTTCCAAACCTCCAAAAATGTAAAAATAAAAATAAAAAAGAGAGAGAATAAAAATGCCAAGGCTATGGCAAATAACCTATAAATTGAACCTATAAGCTTTAAATAAGACATATGAAGCTGAATCAACGTGTTGATTGATGTCTAAGATGATGTCTCTATGTGAAATACATATACTCATGAAGCAATGTTTTCCAGGTCCTATCTTGTTTCAAATACTCTATATAAGACCTAATTGCAAAGTTGACATGTAAATTGACCTTCTGACATCAGTAGACGTATATATATTTGTATCCACAGTTTGAATCTGATGCCAAAGCTTTTTTATGACTGATTATAAAAGCTATTCAGCCGCTCACGGTTAATAATGAGCTCACTGCAGGTTTATTAGCACCAACATCTATAAAGATCACCAGCTTCTAAAATCAATAGATAAGTAGGAATTGATTTATTTGTAAAACATAAAGCCCAACTAGACAAATCCTTGATGAGCGTCAATGGGTAATCTAGAAATTAACTCGCTTCATTTCAACACAGTTCAGCAGAGGTGTTTTGATGAGCTGGCTGATAGTAGATAGTATTGAGAACTGGCAAAGTAGAACTGCCTAATCATGATAAATCCTCTGATTACTCAAAAAAATGTGTAGTTGCTTGATAAACTACGTTTACATATAATTTCTAGCATAACTTCATTCATAGTCTATGTGGCTGAAAGCCTCTTTAGTGCTCAATGAAAAAACATAAACTGCCGTGAAGGGTTCTGGTCCAGCCTTGTCTCTGTAGACCTGGGAAAACCTGATGGAAAAAGGGTAGAGAATAATAATTGGCCAATACTTAAAAGACCATTGGATATCACTTAAGATAAATGGGGAGCAGAATGACATGGGACATGGGGTATGCCACTGCAACATTACTCAACTAGTCCATTTTGCAACACATATGGCAAATCTTTCACTTTTAGTTGTTTGCACTAAATTATACATTACAGTTCTTTTAAATATGGCTATGTCTAGATATGTCAAGGTTATCCTAATAGCCACCATTCTATAGGCTTGAACCAGATATACCTGAACAATAGACTCTCACAAACCAGACATGAATGAAAAAAATAAAGTATCTTTTAATGGAAGGATCATATTTCAATATTTGACAATTAATAGTCATAGCATGCATGTTTTTACACATGGCCTTATTTTCCGACAGTTCCGTTTGTGCGCCATTGCCTTCACATAGAGAAATGTGCACTCTTAACCATGTTTAGGACGTTTTTTCTTACACTTAAAGGTCATTAGCTGACAGCATGGCCTTCCTCCAAAAGCACCAGTCAAGTTTATACCATTAATTATCACTTTTCCTTTCCACCCCAAGTCATGTCAATCTATTACCTGAGCCATGCTGTTTAGGCAATGTCTCCAGCAATTATTTGCATTTTAAAACTGCCTAGTTCTTTGATTACATCATACCAGAAAAAAAACATTCCTTTAATTCATTTGTAAAAATAAGTATGGAACAGCAGGATGTAAAGGATTTGGGCAACAGCATAATTATCTTAACATATGTAAATCTTAAACCAAAGTGTTTAATGTTGAAGTCTTTCTTAGATTCCTACTAATAAACAATCACAGCATGTGTGTGAAACTCGCACTGCAAAATGATTAAAGAGAAATTATTCCCAGATATATATTTTTAAAGTTGCACAGCTTGTTTCATAAATGCATTTGCAACTCTGTAATTGGTATTAATAAAATTAGCAAACTATAGGTGCTGGGGGGTTTTCTTCCTTTTCCTGCAGATTACACTCGATTTTGCTTTAGACATTTCATAGCTAGTTAGAAATAAGCAAGTCATTGTTTTGTTGTTAAGGGGATGGCAATGTACTTTTTGGGTTTTGCTTTGACAGTACTGACCAAAACACTGCTAAGAAGTTCTTTATGGGAAAAGGCAAACACCATATATCTCAAGGAACAATGTTTCTAAAATAGCACTTGTTTGACCAGTAGATTCTTTAATTCTTGAGCACTCTCATCTGCAGCCAGCTCCGCACAAACCTTTTGTCTCCAGTGACACACAGCTCTTTTCAGCCTCACTCAGCTGGAAGAAATTAATTCTTGTCCTTACTCTCATCTGTAGGATAGCACACCTTCCAAGTGTTCTCAGTTGCTGTATCTCGTGGCTGACCCACTGTCCACCACCTTTGTGGGCAATGGGGTCATGGACTGGACTGGAGGATCCAATCGCCCTGACTATCTCAAAGAGCTCCACAAAGAAACACAAATTTCACACATTCAACATGTTCCAAGATACAGCATCTATGAACCAGAACAGGATTCAAACATACATACAGTAGCACTGTTAGGTAGCAGCCGTATTGTAAAATCCATACAGACAATTTTTCACTCTTCCTTGCTGATTTCTCAAGAAATATTATATAATACTAATATACTGTATATATATATATATATATATATATATATATATATATATATATATATATATATATATATACAAATCTTTACTTATAGAAGGCAAAAATAATATTCTGTGTATTGTCAATTAATCTATTGATGTCTTATTCAATTCACTAACAAGACCGCATGCTAAAGACGTAAAAGATATTCACTTCTTCAGACACAGCTCCTGCCAGAGGAAAGCAGATCCTGGTGTGAAAGTTGCTTTGAAGGAATAAAATTGAATAATCACGCACTTTATTAAAAGTATTGCGAACCTTCACTATTGATAAAAAAATAGGTCCAGTATGCTCATTTGTTGAACAATAGACTAAATCTCGGTAGGTGGCACCTCTAATTGTTCATTTCCCATGTGGGTTATTCTAGAGAGAGGAAAGGCTTCAGATGTTTTATTCAGCCTTTGCAAAGTAGCTCACAGAGGATGCGGCAGAAGAATCCATTTTAATTTAATGAGCATTAGTACCTACAATGAGAGATCCTGTGCTTGGTACTGGATTCTTTTATTAGAATAAGAGTTCATATGGGCAAAAATAATTTAAAAAAATATAGGTTCATTAAACCTCCTCCTAAAACTGTCTTCTATTTACAACTAATTTTCTTTTAAAAAGACACTCCAACCATCATGTGCATGTTTTCCCCTTGCAAATGGATGGAAGGATCAGAATCTCCTTATGCATTTGCGCTAGACACTCTCTACACCCCCCCCCACTAGTTGGTACAAAGTACATATACTCAAAGACAGCACTATATTGTCAAAATTCTTGAGTGGAGGTCCATGGACAAATGCTCATTGCATGCAACTGCTTAAGGTGTTATTTTAGTGACTGCAGTTATTAGAGGTATCCCTCTTATCGATACTACTATTTTGTTTGGGGCTAACATTTTATATTGCTACATACTATTTTTTATGTATTTGTTTATATGCTTATCTTCGATCTTGCCTTGCTAGTCTTGCTGCCCTAGACTTTATTGCACGGCATTATTGTACCCTGTCATTATTCAATGCATTACTTGCTCTAGAAATCAGATAATATATTTAATTAAATGCCAGTGAGGTTTAGAACCAATTAGGCAAGCTAGTTTATGAATCTCCATTAATGAAAATAAAAATGTTTTACGGTATGCTCAGAAAAATAGCAGCCTACTGCAATGAATCATTTTAGTAAATGTGCCTATGTAACCATTTCAAAATTAGATCTTGCACTGGCATTTGAATAGAAGAGGATATAACGTGCACAATCGCTATGGGTGCCTAAAGCTAGAAGACTGTTATTGGCCAGTGTTTTACCCTGCTCGTAAACCACTCTTGAGATTGGGGACAGACAAGTTATGAAAGCTAAAAACGTCTCTACACTTTCCCTATGCCACCCCACTATCAGCACTAACTTTACATATCCAAGCTTTGCATATACCCAAGTGGCAACAGAGAGGATTAACACAGCATATTTATTGAGCAAAGGAATATACAATTGTTTCTGTCTGAAAATTACATATGGGATAAACCAGTGTGATTACTTTCTGACCCCAGGCTTGGGGACCCAGAGTCTGCAGGCAAAGGTATGACCAATAGGTTGATCAATTATGGGAAAATGCACCATTTTGCCCAAAGAGTGTATCTGTGTGTTATAATATGCTGTTGGGAGGTGATGATCCCACCATAGGTTCCCCCATGATAAAATACATGGAAGTGTGGGAAAAGGAATTGCAGGTGGTGGGGTGATTGGTTGAATTGGTTGAGGTTTGGTGGGAATGCCACACTGTTCTAACCAAAGAAAAGTTATTATGAGGTAGTTTCTGGACCCACAACATTTAGCTAAAATGTTTCAGGGGACAAGTAACCTTTGCTGGAGAAACTGCTCGGGAGCGGGTACAATCAAACATATACAATGCCCTTCACAAATATTGGCACCCTTGCTATATATGAGCAAAGAAGGCTATGAAACATGGTCTTCATTGTTCTTCAATAAATAAACAAAAATACTCTGCTCTTGTGTGTTATCAAACAATTGGAAACACAATCCAGGTTTATAAAAAAACATTTAAAAAATGAAATACTGTATATGTGTGGCACAATCGTCAATACTTTGTGCTACCTTCCTTTGCCAAGATGACAGCTCCTCCTTTTATGCCTTATGAGGTTGGAGAATACATGGCGAGGCATCTGAGACCATTCCAACATACAGAATCTCTCCAGATACTTCAAATTTCCAGGTTGACGCTGGTGGCATCAGTTCACCCCACAGGTTTTCTATATGGTCCAAGTCAGGGGAACAGGATGGCCATGGTAGGACCTTACTTTTATGTTTAGTAAACCATTAATGTGTTGATTTTGATGTACAGTATGTTTTGGATCATCGTTCTGCTGGAAGATCCAACCACAGCACATTTTTATCTTTCTGGTAGAGGCAGTCAGGTGTTCATTTAATATAAGTTGAAATCTGATACACTCCACGATGTCATGTATCCTAACAAACCAATATTACCAAAAAAAAGAAGAGTATATTGATCACATGATGTGTAGTTTACACAGCCACTAGTTTCCATGGCTATTGCTCCAGATTTATAACTACTAAATTGCTCTTTACAAACATGACTCATTTAGAATTTAACGGATACCATTGTGAACAAAAAATCTTTGTTGGTGTAATTGCCTAGTAGTTTACTTGAGTAACCTGACCAGTGTCAACTTTGATCTTACTTCATTGCTTTTCTGCTGTAGGGCTTTATACAGGAGTTGATGTGTCAATGACTAACTCGTTGCAACGCGTTTCATAGAGATATTGATGATTAGCCTTGGGCTTTCTATGTTTACTATAATGTAGTCAGGCGTTTCAAAGGATTTTACTTGTAACAGAATAAGAAAATATAAAGCGATATACTCCAGTACTTTGTAACAAAACATAGAGTAAATTGAGATTTTACAAAGTTTCACATGGATATTAATCTCAAGAATATTTTGCTTAAATTTAGGTTTTGCTTCAATTTGCATAGCATTATAGCAAAAAAAAAAAGATTTTACAACTGTATCTCATTATAAGCATGTGTTAATATCAATTTTCTATATACTACTTTTTACCAGGAAGGTGAAGAAAATGTATTTGTGCCATACCCGGGGATACTTTATGTGGAGGTCTTTAGGGCAGTTACAGTAAAAATGTTATGGCCCTCAACATCAAACATGCCCTGTGCATTATTCACAGTTTATGACTAGCCAGTGAAGACAATGTGTTGTTAACTTTCATATAGTTTCTGGTTTTTAACTTAACAGAGCAAGTTTGTTTGTTTGTACAGAGAATCCCTTACCTAACAAATGGAGCAGAATTCATATTGCTTCTGTTGATGATCAGCAACAGTGAAAGGTTCCTCGCTAAATGCCTTCCAAACTTTACAATGTCAGGGGTATATCCTTCATTTTTATGATGGCAGATCTACTACAAGATGTACTAATGGCAGTTTTATCATAGAGGAGATGTACAGTTGCTAAAGGCAACTCTACGTGTTTATGGCTATATAGAGAACCATTCTGTAAATCAATACAAATGGCCTGAAAAGCTGTAAATTATAAGATGCAACCTCAGTACTTAAGAAAGTTTAAGGGTGTCTTGCAACAGAAGTATATTTTACTGTTTATATTTTAATTGATCTGCTACCTGAAAGTCTCTGTATATTAAACCACAACTCCCATTATCCAGCACATAAGCAATGAAGGTTTAAAACAGCTAGATATTGGTTATTAATGCATAGAGCATCTATTTTAGTTCTATGGGGGTATAAAACATTATCATTATATCAACCAAACTTCCATCTCATCAGCTGGTAAATTTGCACCAAAACAACCTTTAAATAGATAACTAAATCTGCCCAATTTCCTTAGTTATGGCACTTAAACGTTTCTTCTTTAGAAAGCATAGTCTATCTTTAGTACTCAAATTTGCTGTTGTTGCCCCTCTTTCCTAGGCTCTCATTCCATTTGGTGAGCACGAGCGTACTGTATACCTACCAACAGTCCTGGTTTTCATGGGACAGTGCAAAATTTGGGTGCTGTCCTAAGTAGCTGCCCCACTGGTCGGTCTGCTTTATGTACAAATTAGGTGTACATTTTTCTTTTTCTTGGTATTTGAGTTTAAGATGTTTTATTTTTGCTATTATAGGGATGTAGAAAAATAGATGTTTTTGATATTTGTTTATTTTGCAGGCAAACATAACCAGAACAAAGCACTCACTCAATCAATGGCAGTGAGGTTCAATTCAATTCTAATTTGCCCAAAACATAAGTAGCTGCTTCATCTGATTATATAATAGTGCAGCCACTACATACATTCTCTGGATGCTAAGCACTGGGACCAAATCACACAGTGTGAGAAAGCGGTGCAACGTAAGGCAAAAGGGCTGTTTTTCGTAGAACAATGTAAGACCGCTCTGGTAAAGGCTAGCGTTGCCAAAAGGGTTGTTTCCTCCAGAACGCACATACATTTCATGTGTTGCAGGGGTTTATACGTACACAGATGGCAATCCATTATATTATATATTATACAAGATATCTGGTATGTGTAATTAACCATTTCACATCTGTTAGCTTACACTGTTCATCCAGCTCAGACCTTTCCCCATGCAGGTCAGCATCTTAGAATTGTAACTGCAGAGACATGGGAACCTTGAGATCTGTCCCGTCCTTTCATTAAGAAGAAGGTTAATTCTGTTTGTGCGCTCTACTAAATACTATATGGATGTTGTGCTAAGCTGGCACAGCCTCCACAGACTGCTTTAAAAGGTGAGCACAAAGATATGAGCTCATATCCCGGAGCTCTGGAGTGAGGAAAGTGCCGTGGGGGAGCAAGTGAGGGTACGGCTTCTGTTTGTTATTAATGACCACCTTTGGACCACAGTGATTGCATGTGCAGCCATCCAATGTGTATTATTGCTAAAAGTAAAACTGATCATGATAACTGTAAGAGTCATTAAATGTAATTTCTTGATGCAGGAATCTGGGCATTAGCCACATTGTGAAGTAGTGACGTTTCCGTCAACGAACAAAGGACAATATAGGTTCATATTGAATTATGGCATTAACCAACGGCATAAAGCTGTGAATTACATTTTTGTTTTGTAGGTTACCTTTTAATGGCAGCACAAATTTAAGTCACCATCGCCAAAAAATATGGTTACACCAGAGATTTAGGTATCTGATCTGTAAACATAAACTAAGGAAATTATGCAAAGTACAAAAAATAAAGTTTCATTTTTTAATATGTCAAAATACGAAGCAAGATTTAAAAGGAGCCTACCTAGACAATGATGTTTCATACTTTACAGTTCAAACAATATTTATAGCAGTTACTTGTTGTTCAAACAAATATTAAGAAAAAAACATTTTAAATTAAAGCTATGACACAGAGTTATGACATCAGTTAAATAAAAAAAAATACTTTGAGAAAAATGTAATTCATATGCTCTTCAGCTTTTTAAGGATCATGTTGTAAAAGCGATGTTGTCCAAAGTATCCATATATGTACAAAAGTTAAGTTTTAAAGGTGGTTGTACTTTATTTTGTACTATATTCCAAAGTATCCAAACCTAATGCTTTATGCATAGCTATCACACTCCCATATATGTTCCAAGGTAGGAGAAAATCATCTCGATGACAGTTTGAGGCAAAAATAATCTTTGTACTTAAGCTAAAATATTAGCTATTTGCACACAAAAAAAGTCTTAAAAAACAAAATGAAAAGGAAAAACATCTTATTGTAAACTTCATATGGAACATGCTTTTCAAATGTCGCTGTTTTTCGGATGGGGGATGATGCCTCTGAAATGTGGAATTTTCAATTAAGAACACGGGGCATTTTAGGGGGAGGTGGTGGCATGAGCTTTGCATCAGAATCCGATGGATGTTTCCGATCTTGGCCTTGAACTCCTGAAGTACATCTGTCAATTAACTCAAACAGGATGTCCTTGGTTACTGGATGTTGGATGCTATTACACACCGCTGAAGGAAAAACAAAAAGAGTAAAATCAGGAATGTGTGTGAGTGTATTTAAAATTCACCTTACAGCTCATTAAGATGATTGCATTAGTTTCACAATTATTTTTGTAAATAAAACGTAATTAAAAGTCATTAAAAAATATAATTGTTTTTAAAATAATTAAAATTCCTTTAGTTGTGTTAAACCGGAATAACAAAGTTTAGTAACTTTCTGTCATTTATCCTATAACATGACACAACAAAGCAAAAAAAAACCAAAAACTAATTAACAGCACCCCAAGAATACATATAAGTTATTTAAAAAATGATGTTCTAGCCATAGAGGAACTAATCCTTAGCTTTTCTAATGAAGATAAACCTTCCTGTGCTTCCCAGCAATACATGGCTAACATATTCACCAATGCATACAGTGTAGAAATAAGTCCTTTTGTGAACACCGTTTTGTGTGAAAAAATGTTTGCAACATTAAATTGTCTGTACCAGGACAAAAACGATTTTGCCATGACAGTATGTATTAAACAAGCCTGGAAATGAATTTACGTAATCTGTTTTCTAAAAAACCTAAACGTTATTATCAATCCATTTCTCTTATTTTCACATTTACGTAAAGAGATAATATCCAGGATTCTACATAAGGAGCTAGAGAGTTAACCTGCTCTATAACAAAACTGGTAGTTGAAGAAACAAATCCTGTTGCTTCAAGAGTTCTCATTAGAAGATAACCGTCAACAGATAACTATGTCATCAGAGAGGCTTACTCCTAGACTTGAACCATGGATGGAAATAGTTTCAGTGAAATCAAGCATTTATAAAGCGCGATTCATTTTATAGCACGTTTGCAAGGAAATAACACGGTATGTTAGACACTATAAACGGCATGATGTTATTTCCCTATAAACCTGTTACAAAAACGGATAACGCTTTACAAAAGTTTGCCAGATTACATTATGAAATAGGTAGCAAAAGAATCCTGGATATATAGATGTTTGAGAATGTGTGGCTGTTAATCGAGTTAAAAGCACTTTTCCTGTATTCTCTGTGTGACAGGATAATAGTTAAAAATATAATTTCGTACATAATGCTGTACATACCCAGAGCAGTGTCGTAGGAATTTGGAAAGCTTTTGTCAATTCTCTGCCGCATGAAGACCCAGGAATTGTTCTCAAACTTGCATTCAATTATTTTGTTGTCATATTGTTTTAAGTCCTTTGTCACCTTGAAAAGAACGATGGAAATAATAAAGGCCGCGACGTTTACAAACATAATGTAAAATACATAATTTGGCATAAATGTTAATGCTGCAATACAGAGTGATAATCCAAATTTCTGTATGCACGCAGAAGCCTGCATTCTGAAGGATTTATCAATGCATTTCTGATCACCATTACAATAAGCGCACATTAATCAAAATTTGGAGAAAAGGCACAGAGAATTTAGTTCCCAAAGTATCAACACACTGCAAAGTATAGCTGGCAAGTACACTTTTTTTTTCTTGTGGACTCATGCTTTAATGAGATTTCCCATGGTATTGCGCTCATGGTACCAAAATAGAAGTAAATTATGCAGTTGCTCTATCTGACCACAGCAATTAATCAGTATTATTAACTATGTACTTCCTTGGCCCGGTGATTAGCAATATGCGAGAGCAACCCATTCACAAAGAAAATAGCTGCTAGTGCACTGAACCAAATAAATCTTCATTTAAAAAAACAGCTAATCATAACCTGTAAAAAGCCCATGTTGTAGCAATTAGTTTATTATAGGGAGAAAAATCACGATGCGCATTAGACATCCGTTCCACTCCTGCTCCTACCACAATAATTGAAATTTGCCTCTTGCCAAAGGTTCTACATATCTTACCGTTTTGGAAGCATGGCTATGTTATTTTCTGCCTTTAGAGAAGCTAATTCGTAAACTGGATTAACCGGATTGCAAGGGACTCGTATAAGGGCAATAATACCCCTCTGAAGTGCATCAGTGTTCTGCTTTCAGTTTCACTGCTGGTTTTATCATCATCTGTACCTTAAAATTATTTCACATTAATACATATGTAAAAAAAAAAAAAAAACCCTCAATCTTTAAATATATTTGGTCACCAACGTTAATACTAAAACCTCACAGAATCTGATAACGCTGCACGTAATGAAGGGCAAAGGACAGTGACGATCTAGAGCAGAAAAGGCTGAGCTGGCCTTTTATAATTAATTCTAGACATCTCACTGGTGTCTGCACTTCAATGTGTATAATGTTATTGGCGAGCTGAAATGTACAACCCAGCAAAATCTCTATTTATTGAATATCCCCTATATAACGCTAGATTAAAAGTATATATACATATATATATATATATATATATATATATATATACACACACACACATATATATTTACTATAAACTGTGTATACTGTTTGCTATTGGTTAAGAAACTGCCAACACTATAACATTTGACATAGGTTTTCTCATGCTAATGTATAGGCTGACTTACTGCACATCACTTCTTATACGTGCATTTTTATAACAGGTAATCCATTTTCCAATACAGAGAGACATCCGCAAATATGATCACACAGCTTTGAGAATGGGATTATGCGCTGCCACATCCGTCAGAGGTATTACATCCTGCCATTTATCTCAGGCAATTAACATCCAGGCAGTTGGGAGCAGCTGGACTAACACAGGTAGAAAAATACTACTCATGAAAGCGAAAATTTAAACAACCAAGGGGATTATGATTACTGAAGACAAAGGAAAGTGGACATGAGGGCAGGCTGACACTTTGAAGTACTAATGTGATCAATCTTGGTTATAAATCGAGCACCATATTTTGATTGGCAGATTTCATTGTGGCTTGGGGGGGGCACTGTACATAAAAGCATCAGATAAGATTGCAACATGAAGATACACAAGCCTCAATTCACCGTTAAGAATTAGTAGTGCTGTATCATATAAATAATAATCAACTACCAACAGAATGAGATATTATACGTACACCCACCATTCCAAAATGTACCTCCCTAGTGTTACCCCCCCCCGCACACAAAAAAAAAAATAGGAATTCAAAACATCTCAACTAAATATGATCTCTTCTAGGACTACATGGAGAATAAAATAAGATACAAAGAAAAAAACATGATTCTAGCTTGGACTGCTTGTATGCATCTCAAACTTGGAAATACTCCCAGTATTTGAATGCTTTCATATGCGGCTCATTTGCCAAGTCCTATCAATTAAGTGAGAAAATCATGGATTGAAGAAAAGCATAGCATTTAACACTAGATGCTAGGGAGGTGGTTGACACATTATATCATGTGTAATCGGTGCCTTCTATAACTCTCTTCTCATTCTTACAAATATCTTTAACCATGTTCAGTGATGGCAAGGGTAGCACAGCAAAGAGCGTGTCTGGCAGAATAGCACTGAAAATGCATCATGTGCTGCTTCTGCCTCCATTTGTAGAACATTGGATAAATATTCTAAGAACAATATATTCCTTTTCTATGCCAAATCATGAAATTATGCTTTAATTTAGAAGAATACGTGATTTCTTTCAAAAAAGGATCTATGTTTCTTTTGAAGCACAATTATCTAACAGCTGTTGAAACATCATAACATTTGAATGGTTTTAAAGTACACAATGCATCTATCACACCTAACACCTATCAGACTTCATTCTTTCACATCTATCACACAAGACACCTCACTCCCATCACAACTATTACACAATACACCTCACTCCGTCACTCCCATCACAACTCACTCCCATCACAACTATTACACAAATCCCCTCACAACCATCACATCTCACTCACGTCACATCTATCAAACAAAACACCTAATTCCCTCACACTCATCACACAAAACCCCTCACATCTATCACAAATAACTCCTAGCACACAAAATACAGCACTCAATCACATCTAATGCACAACCCCCCCCCCACTCCGGCACACATAACTCTATATGATGCAGCACTTAGCTGGGGATATTTTAAGAGGCACCCTTGGTGGAACAGCACCTTTAAGTTGCAACCCTTTGCTTTACATTGCTTAAAAACATGAATAAAGGAACAACATTGTTTGAAATCTGAAAACACTATAATGTGTAAATATATTTTTTAAGCAACAAATAACACTGATTGTGAATACTGCATGAGCGTCCACAAAGACTCACTACTGTTTTGTTGCTGGCAAATGGCTCTTTGACATTCAGAGAGACTCAGCTCTCCTTTTTTTTTTTTTAAATACTGTTTACTGACAAATCCTTCAAAAAATGAATGACACCTGGGTATTGTTAGTATTTGTAAAGTGCTTGGGAACAGCGTGTTACCTCTAAACAAGAGAGATTTGTCACCACAAACAAAATATATTTTCAGTAAAGAAACCAAACACCTGTCTTCCAATATATACATATATATATATATATATATATATATATATATATATGCATCGATAACATACAATTCAGAGGCAATATTACAATTAATAGGACTCTGACGATGAGACAGCAAAAAGTTGTGTGTGGGATCAGGAAACAGATCATGTTTAAAAAGGTAATACACTGCTCCAAAAATTAAAGGGAACACTAAGATTACACATCCTAGATCTGAATGAATGAACTAATCGTATGACATACTTTCGTCTTTACATAGTTGAATGTGCTGACAACAACATCACACAAAAAATCTCAATGGAAATCAAATTTATCAACCCATGGAGGTCTGGATATGGAGTCACACTCAAAATCAAAATGGAAATCCACACTACAGGCTGATCCAACTTTGATGTAATGTCCTTAAAACAAGTCACAATGAGGCTCAGTAGTGTGTGTGGCCTCCGCGTGCCCGTATGACCTCCCTACAACGCCTGGGCATGCTCCTGATGAGGTTGCGGATGGTCTCCTGAGGGATGTCCTCCCAGACCTGGACTAAAGCATCCGCCAACTAGAAAGGGTGCAGAGGCGGGCTACAAAATTAATAAAAGAAATGGAGCACTATAGTAATGAAGAAAGGTTAACTAATTTAAATCTGTTTACTTTAGAAAAACGTCGCCTCAGAGGGGATATGATAACGTTATATAAATATATTTGGGGCCAATACAAACCATTGTGTGGAAATCTGTTCATAAACAGGACTATGCATAGGACACGTGGTCATGCGTTCAGACTGGAAGAAAGGAGATTTAGACTAAAGCAGAGGAAAGGGTTTTTTACAGTAAGGACAATAAGGATGTGGAATTCTCTGCCTGCAGAGGTAGTTTTATTGGAGTCTGTACAGACGTTTAAACTGCAACTGGATGGACACCTGGAAAAACATAATATTCAGGGATCTAATTTTTAAATTATGGGGAAACAGCTTATTGATCCAAGGAGAAATCTGACTGCCATTTTGGGATCAAGAAGGAATTTTTTTCCCTGGTTAGTGCAAAATTGGAAAGAGCGAAGCCGGGGGTTTTTTTTTGCCTTCTTTTGGATCAACAGCAACAAATTAACAGATATAGGAAAGGCTGAACTTGATGGAGGCATGTCTTTTTTTCAGCCTATATAACTATGTAACTCCTGGACAGTCTGTGGTGCAACGTGGCGTTGGTGGATGGAGCGAGACATGATGTCCCAGATGTGCTCAATCGGATTCAGGTCTGGGGAACGGGCGGGCCAGTCCATGGCATCAATGCCTTCCTCTTGCAGGAACTGCTGACACACTCCAGCCACATGAGGTCTAGCATTGTCTTGCATTAGGAGGAACCCAGGGCCAACCGCACCAGCATATGGTCTCACAAGGGGTCTGAGGATCTCATCTCGGTACCTAATGTCAGTCAGGCTACCTCTGGCAAGCACATGGAGAGCTGTGCGGCCCCCCCAAAGAAATGCCACCCCACACCATTACTGACCCACCTCCAAACCAGTCATGCTGGAGGATGTTGCAAGCAGCAGAAAGTTCTCCACGGCGTCACCAGACTCTGTCACGTCTGTCACATGTGCTCAGTGTGAACCTGCTTTCATCTGTGAAGAGCACAGGGCGCCAGTGGCGAATATGCCAATCCTGGTGTTCTCTGGCAAATGCCAAACGTCCTGCACGGTGTTGGGCTGTAAGCACAATCCCCACCTGTGGACGTCGGTCCCTCATACCACCCGCATGGAGTCTGTTTCTGACCGTCTGAGTGGACACATGCACATTTGTGGCCTGCTGGAGGTCATTTTGCAGGGCTCTGGCAGTGCTCCTCCTTGCACAAAGGCGGAGGTAGCGGTCCTGCTGCTGGGTTGTTGCTCTCCTACGGCCTCATGTACTCATGTACTGGCCTGTCTCCTGGTAGCGCCTCCATGCTCTGGACACTACGCTGACAGACACAGCAAACCTTCTTGCCACAGCTCGCACTGATGTGCCATCCTGGATGAGCTGCACTACCTGAGCCACTTGTGTGGGTTGCAGACTCCGTCTCATGCTACCACTAGAGTGAAAGCACCGCCAGCATTCAAAAGTGACCAAAACATCAGCCAGGAAGCATAGGAACTGAGAAGTGGTCTGTGGTCACCACCTGCAGAACCACTCCTTTATTGGGGGTGTCTTGCTAATTGCCTATAATTTCCACCTGTTGTCTGTTCCATTTGCACAACAGCATGTGAAATTGATTGTCCATCAGTGTTGCTTCCTGAGTGGACAGTGTGATTTCACAGAAGTGTGATTGACTTCGAGTTACATTGTGTTGTTTAAGTGTTTCCTTTATTATTTTGAGCAGTGTATTATTACTTATTGTTTTATATAGCACCATCAAATTCCGTAGCGCGGTACAATGGGTGGACAGGACATAACAAGTAGTATGTATGTACAGAGACAACAGGTGAGGAGGGCCCTGCTCAAACAAGCTTAATATCATTGGTAACAGTAATATCTTCTAATATCTTATAAAGCGGGAACATCACTGTCTGAGAAGCCCAGTCCCCACAATACACAGAAGCACAAGCCTGCAAGTAGGTGTACATGACCCTGTGTGCATGCATGGTAAATACAGTGTACACACGCACACAAATGTTACCTTGCATTCAACACCACACAATACAAGCCTAACGGCAATATGTAGCACAGCATCAATTTACTGCTACTAAGAAGCAGCAAAAGAGTGAGCAAGTGGAACCCCTGCTACTCTCCGGATAAACTGCGATAATTGCGGTATGTTTTCGTTCACAAGAGACTGATTATTTCCCCCCATTTGCATGCAATGAATACACTAAGTTAAACATTTGTGTTATTAGATATTCTGCAGAAGAACTCACAACATACCTCTCTTTAGTAAATCACACTGGAGACGGCAGGCAACAGGAGTATTGTTCTTGGCAGATGTTTACAGAGGGATTTTTCTATTTTGTTTGAATATGGATATTTTACCTGCAGAGTATGGGCACTGCAGTTTAAAGAAGCAAGCAGACCCTCTTAAATCTACGGTACAGAGAATACAATCACACTGAGCCCCCAAACATTTTAATAAGGGATATGTTTATTTTAGGAGGTAAAAAGGGGGTTTTGCTACAGGGGCAGGTCTTCCCCAAGGCAATTCTTATAACAAAACGGTTTAGAAGTTTTTTTTAAAAAAAAATTCTACTGTTTCTATTATCATTATTATAGATTTTTGGGCTGTAAAACTCTGATACCCTCTCTCATACCCAGCAAACATTCTAGACAGCAGGGACATCAATAAAAGAAAGAAGAATCTGGCTCCCAAAGGCAGCATTGTCCTCGTAAACAAGGTCACTTGGAAGGTAGGTCATGAAATGCCAGGTCAATCTTGGGGGGGCTTTACATTGAAGCAAACAATTCATCATATTGTGCATTATACATTTACATCCCATCATATCATGTTATTGTACACTTCCATGCAAGCTTAATGCAAGCCTACTTGGAAACTCTACGCTTGAAAGCAGATAAGAACTACTCGGCCCATATAGCTTCCCCATTATTCTTGATGTAAAGACTAAAACCTTCATAGGTCATTGGCCTTTTATTTTATTCAGGATAGCCATATGCCTATGCCAAACGTGTTTAAATTAGCTTACAGTATTAAACTCTCATCACTTCTGCTGGGAGGCTGCTCTGCCTAACTCTCAGTAAAGTAAAACTTCCTTACATTACATCTAAGCTGCTGATCTTCTCGTTGTAGATCAGGTATGGAAAAACTTGGTTTGGATCTAGGAGTCAGCTAAATCCAACCACATGTGAATATGCTTGGAAACAAAAAATATGGGGGTTTCTGAGATACAAATAACTACATATTGTGATGCGACACACACATTAACAGTAACATCCTAACTCACCCATACTAACACACACACAGTAACATATTTCCACACATACTAACAGACAAAGTAAGATACATATACATAGCAACACAAGCTCTAACACACTTTTGTCTACCACTGCCTTTTTTGGCTCAGGAGTGGGTAGTCCACCAGCGACAACACCAATGCTGCTCCCTTGGGGTCCTCGCACACTGCTTGCGTCTGAGCACCAAGAAATTACATTAGATCCCTCCTTTGTGACTTAGGTCGCTGGGACTGAGGTTTGGTGGCACTGGCATAGAGCCTCCATTGCATCAGTCCTTTAAATGCTCCTAGTGATGTCAAAGCAGAATACATGATGTTTTTCTAATTCTATATTTGTAAATGTATGTTTGGGCAAAACAACTTGTCTGTCACCTGACAACTGCTAAAAATTCTCATTTCTTGATTCAAAGCGCATATAAAACAGTCATATTTGTGGAAAAACAAAATAATAAATGTTGCATCCTGTCAGAAATCTTTATTCAGTCTAATAATATTAATCGTAAGCGCTAATGACAGAAAGCACCAACGCACTGCAAAATAATAAAAATATATTTGAAGAAATAAAAAAAAAAGATGGAGGAGGCCTGTGTTACTTGGCTTACTTCCTGGAATTAGATCCAGAATAGTCAGCAACTGTGTAGGTTGGTAATTATACCGCGTAAGAATGTATCATTTCACACTCCTAAAAATATAAAAAATGTTCACTCTCGGAATCTTGAAGCGAACATTACACATCCAATCCGTATCAACCACATCTTAAAATCACTAGTCGATACTAAACTGGCCATGAGCCTGGCAATGGTGCCATGCGTACTGATATAGCTAGAAACTAAATATAGAAAGAAATGAAGTATGGGTCAAGTAATGCTATCGAAGCCTTCGGAAAGAGGCAAAGTCACACATTGCTCATGTACGAATTTATACCCAGTCATTACTCACATGATGACTGCATCGCAGAATAAAGTAACGATTGGCTTCTTCTAACATGCCAGCTGGTTATGATATACATTACATCAGTGCAAGTGGCTCGAAGTTTTGATGCACGTACTTTAATTACGCATAATGATGTTAAAAGAATAATTAACTATAGGCATATGATTAACTATTCCCACGAGACCATAGCTGAGCTGTGACTATAATGTACACCAAAAACGTATGGGAAGAACAGACCGTCAGCAGCGGACTAAATGAAACACTAATGTCTTGATTTAGAATGCTAATTAAGGTCTCATCCTGGCTTCCTTATTTGAACAATACACAGCATTTATAATTTACAGGGAATTATTATTATTATTATCTTTTATTTATATAGCGCCAACAGTTTACGCAGCGCTTAATACAATACATAAATTCAAGGGATATGACAAGACAAGAATTGACAGACTTAGACAAACCGATACATTTGGTGGAGAGAGCCCTGCTCGCAAGCTTACAATCTAGAGGGAAAATGGGGTGATAAACATAAGGCATAGAGAAAGGGTGAGGGGTATTGTGGGGGTATCAATGACAAGGATGTTCTAGCAGCTAAGATGGTATGCTTCTCTGAAGAAGTGGGTTTTTAGATGTTTCTTGAATGTCGGGAGGGAGGGTGAATTCTGAAGGTTCCTTGGGAGCAGATTCCAGAGATATGGGGCAGCTCGAGTGAAATCTTGTAGACGGGAAAAGGAAGAGGTGATGAGTGAGGAGGAGAGCCTTAGCCCATGGGAGGAACGTAGGGATCGAGTAGGAGAGTATTTGCTAATGAGGTCAGAAATGTACGGAGGAGCAGTATTGTGGATGGCCTTATATGTCAGTACCAGGATCTTAAATTTAATTCTAAAGGTAATTGGGAGCCAGTGGATGCAAACACATTACTTAGCAGCGAGCATAAAAATAAACACTGGTCCAATAAAAGGTATCACAAATTTTGATGGTGGAATGTGTACCTTGATTGAGTGTACCCCGCTCGTGTTCAGGTTTAGCTTATGTTTGGGGTTCATATTTAATTGTTACACGTGTGTATTTTAAGCAACAAGCAAGTAAATATTTAGGAGCCCAAAACAGTGCCTTTTGTATTTTAATACACGTTTAAATCCATCTTATTCTTTCAAACTACATGTTTGTATACAAGGTAATCCCCCATAAGTACATGGTTCAGGATCAAAACTGACTGTAACTAATGCTTCCGAGATATGTTCGGATAAATACAATTTAGGTAAATGTAGATATACAGCCAAACTGCCGAAATTGTACACCATGATTTTTAGAACAGAGGACACAGCAGTCAGTGAATGCTTTTGTCATGTACTGGCACCTTCTACATTTCATGTATGTGTATTAATAAAGGCATTTTTCTAATGTACTAAGAATTCACACAAATATATTACATTCAAGCAGCAAAGGCAGTAAAAACTAAGTTATAAAATGTTGCAAATGGGAGATCATTTCAATGGTTAATATCATCCATTTAAAGACAAAGTCAAATGGAAAAAGATTTCTTCTTCTTATAGTACTGTGTACAGCAATGTAGGTTATTATTGAAGGAGAAAATGGATTTCTCTCATTCTGTTCCAATGAACTTCCTTTATCTGCAGACCTGGAAGCTGCCATTGTTGTGAATGCTCAAACACCATACTGGGCTGATTCTGTAAGGCAATGCTAATGAAGTCCATTCCTCCATAGACTTTTATTATATGAGTCTCCAGCTGGGTGATTACGACTGAGACGTTCTATTGTTTACCACAGGTAGTATGACAAGGTGTGAGGGTGTTTGTTCAGTAGACTGGGCTACAATTACAGAGCTAGAACATATATCAATGGCTAATACAGCTGCCTGAGAACATTATTGAAAAACTAGAACTGTTTTAAGAGAGGAACACAATATTTTTGAAAACTTACCGTATTTGCCCGATTATAAGATGACCCTGATTATAAGACGACCCCCCAACATCAGAATATTAATTTAGGAAAAAAAGAAAAAGCCTTAATATAAGACTACCATAAAAGGAAAAAAACTGTTACTAGTAAATAATAATGAAAACTGATTGAGAAAAAAAAATTGTTTTTATTTCCTTTTATTTGCCAACCTGCCCCCAGAAATGCCTTATACCCCCTATATGCCACTCTGCCTCCCTGATATGCCTTATACCCTCCTATATGCCCCTCTGCCCCATGATATGCCTTTTAATCCATATATGCCACTCTGCCTCCAGAAATGCCTTATACCCCCTATATGGCACTCTGCCTCCAGAAATGCCCCTCTGGCATATAGGGGGTTAAAAGGCATATCATGGGACAGAGTGGCATATAGGGTGGTATAAGGCATATAAGGGAGGCAGAGTGGCATATAGAGGGGTATAAGGCATTACTGAAGGCAGCGTGGCATAACGGGGTTAAAAAGCATATCATGGGGCACTCTGCCTCCAGAAAAGCCTAATGCCCCCCCATATAACACCCACCCCGACTTACCAGTGCTTCCGGAAGGTCATGTGACGCCGGTGCTCCGTCATAGAAGCCCCAGCGGAAGTGCCAGCAGCAGCGGAGGCTGTCTACATGCATCGCGTAGACCTTCGCCGGCTGCCAGAGAAGAGAATTCCCCGCAGCGCTGCAAGACAGCCTCCGCTGCTGCCCGCACTTTCACCGGCGCTCTGTGATAGAAGCCCCGGTGGAAGTGCCTGCAGCAGCTGAGGTTACCAGACAGGAGGATACAGGTCCCCTGCAGCGCTGCGGGGGATCTGGATCTTAGTCTCATTTGAGGTCTGATTAGAAGACGACCCTGATAAGAAGACGAGGGGTATTTTTCAGAGACCTTTTTTCTGAAAAAACCTTGTCTTATAATCGAGCAAATACAGTATTTTTTATCTGATACTAGTAATGATAAAATGGTGGGTGTCCCCCTTTAAGTCTAACAGAGTACTACAAATGAAAACAAAGATATGAAATCAAACCAATTTGTGTTTCATCCATTAAATAATATGCTCCAACACCAACTACCGAATTGTAGACATACGTGTAGTTTGATGCTCTGGCACTACCGAGTTTAATGACTGAAGATCACTCACATAGGTGGCATGAAAAGCTTTTGTACTGAAAACCAAAGCCTTTCCACTTCATCAACAAACATGACACTTAGGTGATAAAAAAAGAAAGTTTAAGTAAAAAGTTTTATGGTTTTTTTAAGCTAAATCAGCTTAAAAGGTCATCTTAAACTGACTGCAAAATTGACATTTTAAATGGATTAAGTACAGACTAAATTATAAACTTAGTGATTTTTCTTCCAGACAACCGTATTCAAAATGCATTAAACAGAACACACAGTGAACATTCGCAAAGATGATTTGTCACCAAAGATCAATTCTATATTAAAAAAACAGAACATAGCAAATGGGGTGTGTTAGAAAGTACTTTAAAACTCTAGTTAGGATGTTTATAATTAGCCCATTTTCTCTGACTTCCATTGGCATTTCTTTGGTTCGTGGGCTCTTATGAAACACTAATTACAGTCTCTCCTAAAATACGTCTTGGAGGGATGTACACTCACATTATTTACTTACTAAGGTCTCTCTAATGTAGAAGGTTACAGAGCAGCGCTTCTCAATCTTTTTCTTCCCAAGTACTATTCGTAAAAGACTTTTCAGCCATGCCTCTTAGTAACACAGGTTTTCCTATAACTATCATAAATAATTAGTAAAATCTGAGGCTTTTCTCATCCACTCAGCTTTATACTGCATCCTGACCTCCTGACATGCACTGTTTACAGAGCAACCAGTACAATGCTCTTGCAGATGGTTGATCTGGTATCCAATTTGTACCAGATTCACTATTTACACATAACTCCTGATATATCCTAAGGCAGGATAATGAATCCATTTGCTTCTTTTACTATTGTTACTAACTTATTTGTTTTAAACATAATACAACCAAATCCACTTGCATTTTTTAAATTAATTTAAATACATAACACATTTTGAAGACACTCTATTTCAAGTTAGGTATTTTATGATGCCAAACATATTAATTCCGCTATCATGACAATTCCCCACGCATTATCAGAAATCTAAGGGGGTTACAAAGTTCAGGGTTGCTCTTCAGAGATCAAGAAATCTTGTAAAGTGGATGTTATGTGGTCTTGCAGACAAAAGCAAATTTAGTAGAAATCTCCTAGCCCGCTTCCAAGCCCAAATGATTAAATTGCAAGTGTTCTAACCTCTAACCTAAAGTCCAGAGCTGTTTTGAAATGTTTACCATTTGTTTGATAAAGCATGATTCTTTTTTTCTATGTTTCTTTCAGGGCAAGTCTTGCCGTTCTTTTGAAACCATAGAAATACATAAATAACAATTATTAGCACTAACATGTAACAAACCTATGCTAAAATAGGGAAAAAAAAGTCTTGTCTTTCAATTTTTGCAAGCTCCCTGATTAACCCTGTCATGGCTGAGCTGTATGACCGCTTCATGTAGAAAGTGTATTTTGTTTTAGAATAAAACAAATATATAAAAAAAAAAATAGTCAAGGACATACAAAAAATACATTGTAGTCAATACACTATGCATACGTTAGGGAGAGAGCATAAATGTTTATAAACAAGGCATGATTGATGATTGGTGATATATTTTGATAGGGTTGTCTTAGGCCTGACCGAGAGCAATGCCTCAACCTACCCTCATCGCTTATCACTGCACAGGGATAACACATATCTGGCTTTCTGTAATTGTAACATGCATCTTTCAGAGGTTTACTTAATGAAAAATAGTTCAACTTTGTTAAATTTAGAGAAGGTCACAAGAGCTTTTTTTGTGTGGAATGCTATACCACCTGAGAACTGAACAGCCTTTATTACACAATACTTGAAAGCAGGTGCGACAGCCCTTTGCCTTCAAAACAGCAACAGCATTCTTCTAGGTAAACATGCACACAGATTATTTTTTTTTAGGAACTCAGCAGGTAGGTTGTTCCAAACATCTTAGAGAACTAACCACAGTTTTTCTGTGGATTTAGACAGCATTAGTTGCTTCTCTCGCTTCATGTAATCCCAGACAGACTCAATGTTGAGATCAGGCCTCTGTGTCCCTTCACTTTCCTGCTCACAATCGGCGTTCCTACTTTACAGTAGGCACTGTGTATTCCATAGAGCTCTCCTGTCATCCGGCAAACTCAGGTTTGTCCCTGAGACTTTGGTGATTTACCACTCCAGAGAACACTCTTCCATTGCCTTAGAGTCGCACTGTTTTATATCACTTCAGCTGGTGCTTGGCTTTGCGCATAGTGATCTTCGACACCAGCACATCCATTTAATGAAGCTCCCAACACACAGTGCTTCTGCCGATGCTGCTTCCAAAAGCAGTTTGGAGCTCTGTAGCTAGTGATGCTACAAAAGCCACATAATTTTTAAGTGCTATGGGCTTCAGCACTCAGCAGCCCCACTCTGTGAGTGTGCTTGGTGTACTGCTTAGTGGCTGAGCTGTTGTTACTCCTAGACACTTGCACTTCACAATAGCGCTTACAGTGGAGCAGGGCATACATGTTATGAACTGACTTGCGGCAAAGGTGGCATCCTATGACAGTGCCACGTTTAAGGTAGCTGAGTTCATCAGTATGACCCCATTCTACTGCCAGTGTTTGTCTACGGAGATGGCTGCCTATGTGCCTGATTTTATAGATCTGTTGGGTGCGGCTGAAACACCAAAAACGCAATAACTAGGAGACGTGGCTAAATACGTTTGGTCATTTAGAATAGAAATATGCTGTAAAGTCCAGATTTATTGCATACCCTATGGAATTACAGTCCAAGGTAGATGTAAAACAAATACAAATTATAGTTACATGAAGTAATGAAGTAATATATTAAACAGTAACTAAACAAAACAGAAAATTAAATAACACACATTAATTCATATACTGCAATGTCCTGTTTGATCATGATTCTCTGCCTCTCAAAGTTCCTCGCAGGCAGCTTATGGCGCTTGCATGGGGTCACAGGATGTTATAACACATGGTCCCATGTACAGAATTGGACATTACAGACCAGTATGCACCACTGAAAACTAGAATCAGCATGTGTGCGCTTAGGCTGCAGCGGCAACTGGGTTCGGTGTGCTCCCTGCTTCTGCCACAGCATGCCCCAAGCCACACACAACTCGCACCTTTCCCACCAGAGATAATCAGCTCTGATTAACACCGCCTGTTATGGTGCTTACAGAAATAGCTGTAAAATATATCACATGATACAAAACAACTGTCGATACTATAGACTGTGAGTTTACGGTAATGGCCACAGGACATATGCTAGACAATGCTCCTTACTGTTAGAAACCTGGATGGATGCATAATGTATTGATCCACCTGCATATTTTACATATACAAATACTGTCATCTCTACTGAGCCAGGATAATGGCATTGCATGCTTAACCAAATCAGCAATGCAATAGGAGCATCCAGTCACGTACAAAAACTTGGCTCTTACAAAGCCATTTTTTTCCAATTCGCACATGAAAGTTGCATAGGGGTATAAATAAAGCAATTCTTAGAGGTGAACAAGCATCTGTTACAAAAGAGAAAAATATAAATAACAGTAAGGTGGCAGTGTGTATTCTACAGAATGAATTATGGCCTCTTTCTGCCTGTGGGAAACAAAAGTCAGCCTCAACAGTGTGTTTAAATCTCATCATTCATTCGGAAGTCCAATCAAGTTCTGCTCTCAAATCACGTTCTGATCTGGGTGCCTACAATATTCATTACTTAATGACAATACCATTAGGAAACACGCTCACAGACAGTCTGCTGCATGCAATGACTTTTATGTATTTATTTGCTGAAATGCTTATATATATTGTAGTAAATATACTATTTAAAGTTTATGGTATTCAGAAATGAGTATATATATTTTAGGAAATATACTATCTCTGTAAAGTTTATGGGATTCAGAAATGAGTATATATATTTTAGTAAATATAATATCTCTGTAATGTTTATGGCATTCAGAAATGAGTATATATAATGATTGGTTTTCTTTTAGTCAATATACTGTCTCTGAAGTTTATGGCAGTTAAGAAATGATTGCTTATATTTTAGTAAACATACTAACTCTGATGTTTATGGCATTCAGAAACGATTATAATAAAATCAAATAAGTGTACACATAAATGAAATGTAGAGATCCACTGGAATTCTAAAAGCTACCAATAATTAAAAAAATAATTAGCAGTGACCAACTATCCAAGTTTAGTTTACTGAGCTATGGGGATTAAACTTTTTTACTGTTACTTTCAATGATATATTTTGGCCTTGGGGAGGCTTTGGGTGGCAGGTCACTTGGTGGGGGCAGCACATCCGCCACATAACCACTGGCATATTGCTTCATTAGAAGTTCAGGATTGCTTGTCTACCTCTTACTCAATAGGCTCAGTGGGAAGATCAGAAATCAAATGTAATCGGCAATTTGCACTATGAAGATCTGTTCCTAGCAGGCATAGCCTCCAGATAATGCTGCACCTGTGCCACGTGTCCTTAAGAGTGGGAGGCTAGGGTACTACTTCATATCCTGGCTCCCAGTGCAAACTACTGGTTACTTTCACTATCAACAGTGCCATTATATTTCACGATAATAAATTGTCTAAAGGTTTAGGAGGCAATTCTCCCCAGGGCTGTGATTTTGCTATACAGACTGGTTTACAGGCACCATCCTCTCCTCTACTACGCAAGCTACAATGTAATAAGTTATACTGAATATGTGCTGAGAAAATTAGTGGACCCGTCTGTAGTGCTTTTGGCTGCTAATTTACTGGACTAAGTGGTTAGGGCTGTAACTGTAAAGCTGTCTTTTGTTTTAAAAGACAATCTAATAAATTGCAGAATTCACAACAATAGTTTAGAACACCAGCTGCTATAAATGTTATATGCAGCCTAAGACTGTACGTGACACCATGGAGGGTTTCAGCGGCTTATTTTTAGAATGTATGACTCAAATACCCATGAAATGAGCTCAAGCACACAGCGCGTTAACTTTTGAAATGTCCGCAGCTTTGCAACAGGCAGTGCTGTCTACCATATTTCTCAGACGAACATTCCTTTTCAACAATATAATCAGTCCAAATGCAACATGTCATACGTTTGCAATTTTGTCACATAACACCCACTCTGGGGATTAATCATTCCAGGGGAAGTTTGCAGGAGGGTTGTCATTTCAGCTCGCTCACTTCACTACATATTGCGAAAGGTGAAGACTGGCCGATTTCTCCAGCAATAGATTACTTTGTCGGGCCTGTGCACAACATATTTTGCTTTATTATGTACACCGATCAGTGGTTACTTTATGACCACCTGCTTAATATTGTGGGAATTTGGAGGCCAAGTCAACACTTTGAACTAGTTGTTGTGTTCCTCAAACCATTCCGGAGCCATTTTTGCTTTCTGGGAGGGGGCATTATCCTGCTGAAAGAGGCCAATGTGTGTGTTTTAGGGCACAGGGGTGCTAGTAACCCTTTTGTGGGTAGTTTGTGAGTTTATCAAAGCAGGATCATGAAAAATGTGGCCTTTTATCATTTGGACTAAACACTAAAGTGGTATCAAAGAAATCTGCCCTTCAAAAAACGATGTATAAGGGGGTAAAATGAAAAAGGGAAATCATAATTGAACAAACATATCACAAGAATGTTTGGGTTTTGGGTTATCCAATACCCCTAGTAAAACCGGAGTTAACCACATTTTGCTGCTGAGGATTTGGAATTAGGCGTTGCATTGATTTCATTAGTAAATAAATGACAGAAATGTAAAAAATTTTATGTTGTTTCTTCACTCAGGATTCTTTCATAGAATATAAGGATTTGGTTGGTCCTAAATATATGCAGCAATGCAGAAAAGGGGAAATAGCGTATTTGCTCGATTATAAGACGACCCCCCAAAATCTAAATATTAATTTAGGAAAAAAACAAAAAGCCTGAATATAAGACTACCCTATAGGAAAAAAAGTCTTACTAGTAAATATTAACTCATGTAATCAATTTTTTCATATTTAATAAAAGCTATGATTGAGAAAAATACATATTTTTTTATTTCCTTTTATTTGCCAACCTGCTCCCCCCAGTTATGCACATCTGCCTCCAAGGTTGCCACTCTGCCCCCAGAAATGCCTTAATCCCCCGTTATTTGCCACTCTGCCCCATGATATGCCTTTTAACCCCCTATATGCCAGAGTGGCATATAGGGGGTTAAAATGCATTTCTGGATGTATATATATATAACTGCTAACAGCAATCAAACTCCTACCAAGCCAAGGCAGCCAGTACATGCTGGAACCTGGGGATGATAGGAGTTTGAGTACAGCCTCCCTATGCCATGCTACCACCCCCCCACACACACATCCATGCTATCACACACACACTCATTCACAAACATTTAAATACTCATTCATTCCATTAATCACACATACACACACGCTCAAACCCCCCACCCCCTTACCGGAACTGCAGATCTCCCACTCGCAGACTTCTGCAGGGGCCCGGCTGTGCGAGCAACTTCTCTGGCCCCGCCCCCAGAGGAAGGAGGGGGAGGCAGAATTATGTGACACTCTGCTAGCTTCCTGCTGCTAATAGAAGAGACGCTGCTAGGGACCAAAGCAACGGTAAGCAGCCTGGCCCCAGCAGACATTTTTTTGAGGTCTAATTAGAAGACAACCTCGATTAGAAGACGAGGGGTATTTTTCAGAGCATTTGCTCTGAAAAAAACCTAGTCTTATAATCGAGCAAATACGGTAGTTCTCCATGTAAAAAATGTAACGATTCCTTGAAAAAGGATGAATTTTGTGTGGATACTTTATCGTTTTTGAACATTACAAAGTTGCCGGGTGGTTGATTCCACAGCAATGTGTTTTATTTTCCATTTTCC
The DNA here is from genome assembly GCF_027358695.1 of Spea bombifrons. Lineage (NCBI taxonomy): Eukaryota > Metazoa > Chordata > Amphibia > Anura > Pelobatidae > Spea > Spea bombifrons. Next base: position 66,381,585 of record NC_071089.1, read on the forward strand.
GTGTAGCTCAAGGCTTGCCACTGGTTCTGGCTGTTTAACTTGAAGGGTATATAATGTTTTAGCTCCAGCTTAATTTAGACACTTCTACAGAATTCTATATATTTTAGAACACATTAATAGTGCATTTTTTGAAATTTTATTTTAACGTGTGTGGATATTTAGTGTCTGGAGTGTGGCTTGGCTCCATTTATCTCTCCTGAAGTGATAACAGCTATAATTTAATGCCACTCTGTCTGTGTGTGTATCTGTTCAATGAATTCTGTACTTTTTGATCAAAAGCTCTCCAGTGCAATACATCTATAGAAATGTACCAAACCGCCAACTCTATCACCTAAAATGGATGCCAGGAATGATGAATCGGATCATATAGCAACTAGTTTGGCTGCCTGTCCCCTATCGCTGCACAGCAAAACGATTATTAAAGTCATAGCCAAACACAAAAGGGAAACACAGATGAGAAGAGCAAAAGCTACTCCTTTAAAAGCGCTCTAAGGTAAGATGTTGATCTTCATGTAAGGCAACATCAAAGCTTCAAAGTAGTAAAAAAGGTGATCAGAAATTTAGGACAGAACCCAATGCACTAAATAAAATACTAAAACGTGTCTGTCAGTAAAAGTGGGTTCTCATATATAAAGTCCCTGGTTTTCTGCTCAACGTGTAGCTGATGTTTAGCTGTTTTAATCTGCTTAATCCATACTTAGATGTTCAGTATGGATTAAAGTGTTTTTTTGAAGACTTTCCATGGAATATACATAGCCAAGCCAGGTATTTTCAATGTTTCACATCAGCATAATGCGACATATTTCTGCTGAGATACTGGGATTACAGTAGTCCATACTGATTGCAAATAGTATTTAAGTGAGGAGAGTTAACTGAAGATGAAAAATCTATGATAAGCGACACTCTGTAGTAATATATGTTAGTATATATATATATATATATATATATATATATATATATATATATATTACGATACAACGTTCAATAACTTTTTTGTAGACATACCTTTATTTGGGAAAAGGGGCGGTCGTAGCTTCCAACGTAAAGCAGTCCAACATTCTGAGTCAGTAACCTAAAAGAAGAATATAAATTAATAGTAAAGAATGAACTAGTTATAATTGTACGTTTAAAAAAAAAAAAGTGATTAAAAAATAGAAAATGCAAATAAATCTGTACTAGGTAACCACATACATGTTACTAAAGCGGAATTTATTATACGTCCAGCAGCCTACAAATAATACTTCTCGCCTTTAGGGAAAAAAACAATTAGGAACCTGTCTGCCTGTTGCGGAACATCAACAATTTATATAACAAGTGTTCTCAATTTATAGCAGCGAAGGAGAACCTCTACCAGCCTCAGAAAGCGCTGCGGAAAAAAAACAAAAGACAAGAAATCTCCCAGGCTGCAGAGGCGAGTAAAAATGGTAGCATAATGGAAGAATCTTTCTTGTCAGCCAGCAGGTACTTCATTCTCATGATAATATAGAATATGGGGCTGAGATTGCAGGCAAAGTGGAATTCCAATTCCCATTGATGTGCTACAAAGCTCAAACCAGACTAGGACTCCAGCTCCTTAAACTCCGTGCTCTGCATTGCTCACCACGCCATCTCCAAGCAACACGGAAAACTATATATCATCAGGCCAGTGAAATGTAATTGTGTGTGGCAATCCAGCATGAATCAGACAGCTGTTTCTTAAATGCATATTTATATGGGAACACATCAGGGTTTTAGGGCACTGCAGTCTACCGTATAACAAACCTAAAGGAATAACATATTATTCTATACGCTATCCTCTATCCAGCAGTTTTTTGCTCTAGCAGTGTGGGGATGATTTAATTACAGGAGCTGTTGGACTAAACATTAATTAAGCTCCCTCTGGTGTTAAACCAATAAATCTTGGCAGATCTGTTTATTTTCCTAATTAAAAAAAAAAAAGCTTGAACACAAAAAACAACACAAATGTATAAGATGGATGCATTTTTTTTTTCTTTTTCTATGGCAATAGCCAATCAGTGCCTGCTTTCGTGTCACATGAAAATTAAATATTCCCTGCAACACTTCAACATGATAAAGACGTATTACCAGGAAGGACATTGGAAATCAAGAGTACTAGAAATGACGGGTCTAATGCTGTATTTAGTTCTGAAGGTTAAAAATGAAACCACACGACAGTACAATAGCATGTACTTAGCAGCCTTAATTTGTATGACTGTTTTCATTTCAGGCTCAGTGACCAGAATGAAATTAAAGTAACAAAAAAAGTATGACATTTCAGATGCTGACATGTTACTTTCACAGCTTTTACAAATATTAGAATGGATTTACTAAAACTGACAATTAGTTGAGTCTATCGAGTATCATTCATGTTACCGATTTTAGAGATAGCTGGGTTAAAATGTAGGTGCTATGTTACATCAGAAGAAAATGGGTTAAGTGGCACGTGGCATACCCACGTCTTATACCCTGAATTTACCTCATGTTCCTTTAACTCCTTGTAAGACTGCAAGAAGCAGCAGCTGTACAAGGGCATTCTAATACATGCATTGGTAATTTGTATGCGTGAACAAAACAGAAATATAATAAAGGATTAGACACTGGATTATCTAATGTAGGATTTGGGTGAGCTATAAACTCAATTTAAAAATCAGAAACTACCTGCTTGTACTATAGAAGCTAGAGATCTTGTCTTACCCGATTCAGACCAGTGCTAAAAATACACATACAAAGGAAAAAAGAAAACCATAAAGGCATGATATAAAATGTCTACAAAGGTCTTTTCAGGCTAATTTGGATCAAATATCTGTGTTCCAATTAGTCAAAAACATTAACGGCATTAACAATTCTCTCTGAAGGTTTAATCACAAAAAAGTTTCAATAAGTTTTTTTTCAGTTACTATGGTAATAACCAGAGACTTACTTTTATGCCACAATAAGTGTTCACAACAAAAAATCTAAACAAAGCGAACCTGATTAAATATTTAGAGCTGGATGGGGTCTGGGCATTCAACAGTACATGGAATGATCTTTTTAATGCTGCATTTAGTTACAGAAGTGTTACATTTGACAGAGTAGGTGGAACAGCACCTTCAACGGCCTTGGGCTGTCCTTGTTCCTGGCACAGATTTATTGAGTGCTGAACAAAGTATAACAATAGTACTGAATGTATTGCCTGACTACAAATAACACTATTCATTTGAGAAGCATTTACCAAACTCCACTACAGCCCTGTAGGTGAAAGAATGGGGAATCTCCGCTAAACGCTGTACCCTTGTAACCTCATCAATTCTTAGTTATGCCCCTGACTGCACTGCTTCACATCCAAGAAAATCAATGGAAAGGAAAAGTTAAATGCAAACACTATATTGCAGGGGTTTGAGGAAATACAAAAGCCATTACACAAGTAATGTCCATTAAAAATCAACTAGTAGCCTCTAGGTGATCAGGTATAACGGACAACATTGTCAAACTACTGGGTGAGGCAGCCCTAGCAGAACTGGGGAGATTTAAGGGGGCCAGGTAAAAACGGGGGAGCTTTCAACATACATCTCACAGTGTATATTAAATAATATGCTGGAGTTTAGAAGTTCTGTTTGCAATGATGTCAAAGAGTGAGAAGTAGAACTGGTGAGCTGGTGTTGGCTTGACCCCAAAGCCAAGCTTGGCCTAGCTTGACAAAATGGTGATAACTGGAGCTAAGCTCACTAAAATACCTCCTCCCCTTTGGAGTTTGAAACCTTCTCAGACTTTCCATAGCCACGAACTTGGCTTGTACCACATCATGTTCGGCACGACAGCCTACTGAATGGAGTAGGTTGCCAGAGTTCCTCCCACTGGTCTATTCTATTGCAACTACGGTAAGTTTAGTGACTGCTGTATACTTTGATTTCTTTAACACCTATAATGTGATTTAGTGTTAGTAGTATTACAAAATACCAAAAATCCATTTTCTCTTTTTTCGGAAAGGCTGATGCCGGCTTATTGCTTTGAAGATTAAGAAAACAGATACATATTGGCACAATAATAAAACTATAAATACCTTAGTACTCAAGATGCGAAATCCAGATACTTTGTAAAATTACATATGTCACTTTATGCTGACTGGAGTTTCATGATGTCTGAGTTGAGGTTTATTGCTGAAACTATTGTAATCCTTCCAATTCTTTCTTTAAGTCCTAAGTGGCTCCCTGCCTAGCAGAAATCTAAAATGCCCTGCAGCTAGTTCAGTTAGAGTTACTGTTCGTGGCATATTAGTTTCTCATTGTATACAGTGAAACCAAATAAGCTCAGTATTAGATTATCATAACCAAGCGTATGCACATTCCCAATTCTGGTGCAAAACCATCAAAGCAGCGAGGATCCTCTTTCAAGTGAGATAAAACCCCCTGCCAGGCACCTTTACCAATCAAAAGAAAAAAATCAGACAAGTTTTATTAAAGTGCAATGGTCATCTCACTTATAGTCTGCCTCTATATGTTATTAAGGGTCACCTAGTGCAACATCAAGAGCTTTTAGATAATACTGGGCTTCTCCCATCAGTATTGCATGTAAACACTCCTTTCTCTTATGCATGTAACATATAAATGTGGATACTGTGTAATTACACAATGTACACTGTATGTGTCACATTTTGGAATTACATCGGTGCAACAACATGCCGACACTGGGCCAAAAACCTACTACCATTTTGTCACAGTAACAATTCTACAAAATCAAGTTGTGTTTTTTGCATGGAGGTTAATTTCAACTATGGAACACGATGCCATTTGGGGAGCGTGGGGTTAATTTCTCTATGGCTAACATTTGCTTTTCTTGAACACACCTAACACACTTTAAGTTATAATACTTCAGAGGGTTTACTACAACCTTCCCAACCAGCGTTTTATCTAAAGGTTACCTTTTGTACGTCTCTTTTGTTAGGATAAAAAAAAATGTAAAACCTTAGAAATTTACAATTGTCTAGCAATGTATTAACTGCCGTTAGTCTACCTGTCCTGTATGTAGCAATTTCTTGTGTGCCATGAAACGTTTGCACATAAATTACTGTACTTGTTTTCCCTTCTGTGTCTGCACTTATGACTTTTCCTTGGCTCAAACCATTAAATACACTTAGAAGGACAATTTAATGTCCCTGGAAACACTGTTTAAGAAGAATGTATACTAAAGTACTCTGTGAGCACTTTACTATGCATCCTTCAAAGTAAAAAAAGAAAACATTTGCCTGACCTAGAAGTTCCACCCCCTATTGCTGCTGCTGCCTTTTTCGTCCGTGGTCTGACATTTCTTGCCACTGATTGGCTGTTTGGAGCCACCAAAGCACTTTAATGGAAATCTGAATATGCCCCCACCCACAGCATTTGCAATCCAGCGACGGAGTGGACTCAAGCACTGGGAGTGGGTGAAGGGGCAAATGAATATTGGGGATTCTGCAAAATTCCCCAATGCATTTGCAAAACGAACACTGTGAAAATTTAGAGAGACCACACCGCTAAAATCACAAGCTGTGACCAGTTTAATTAATGAATAGTTTTTATTAAATTAATTAAAACTATTCACGGCTTGTGATTTTAGTGCTTCCGTTGTTGTAATTGTTTTGGAGAAATCTGGGTCTCTAAGTGGTAAAGTCAGCATAATCAATTCCCTATCTTCAAGTTCTCGCCCTTCTCCAGTCAATAACCAGAAATTTAACAGGGAAGGAACAATCTTGCACAATCTAAGAAAGGAAAGTTAATATGGCAGCTCACATGACAGACATAAGATCAGCTTTAACCCCTTCATGACCAATGAAGTACCAGGTAACAAGATGTCACTAGAGGACCAATGACTATCCCACGTTGCCACTATTGCGGGGTCACTGCAGTAGCCAACTGCTTCGCTGATAAAGTAAAATGACAAATACATTGCATGTAAGCACTGTCTCTGTTCTCGTCTTACAGAGACTTACTTGTACTAACATATTTTTTTCTGGTCCTACAGCACAAAAAGCACTGGTCTAGAAGTGGTTATTAAACATAGATTGTTTCTTTAGTGTACAAAACTATAAAGTTGTGGATTGAGTGTGTGTGTGTGTATTGGGTTGGTTGGGGGGATCTTAGCAGACCAGAAAGATAAATCAGTGTACGATGCTATCAAGGTCCTCATTTGAGTCCCTACAAGCTTCAACACATGGTATCCTGCACCTGACTAAATCCTCTGCCTGCTTTGCTATTGTTCAGAGGCTTCATTTTTATGTTGCAACATCTGAAAACCTGATTATTTTATGCAAAACGTATGGAATTTATGTATCATCAAGACAGAGTTCAAATCTCTCTAAATCAACATATTTTAGATTAAATAAAACTAAATATTCACAAAGAGCTCCATTACAAAGTGAATATTCAAGGTTACAAATGCAGAATGTTAACTGTGAATATGAAACATGTAATGTACACCAGCAGAGCTGTCCAAATCTAGCCATCGAGGGCCTTATATATAAGCACAGCTTTCAGGCAAGTGTATATTCACTTTTTCTTGTGTTTACTGTTCCTAAAGCCCACAAACCTTTGTGATTAAATACACAAGACCCGGGACAATAAGTGTTCGGCTACATAAAGAACTAATCTAAAGCAATACTACAGCAAGATATAATTCATTTGGCGAAAGAAGCAGGTCAGAGGACTGAACACTTACCCAGAAACTCTATTAGAAAGATAAATCATGTCTGCTCATTTACCTTTCCACCCCTGAAAGCCATGCTGATTACATTTGCAAGCATTTCAAACTAATACAACTTTTTCAAATCAACCCCACTATTTTAATAGCCTATTTTTTTTTTTAAACAAGCTTTTTTTTAAATCCAGATTTGAACTTATTTGAAAACAAAAAACGTTTCAGCAGAGGTATCCAGAGATTCGTATATATAATACAACCAGTCTACAGTTTATTTGCAAGGATTTTTAATGCATCAGACAGGGAATCATTACTGAGAAATTTTAAACATGGCAAATGATTTGATAATGTTCGAAAATAAAAGTAGCCCCCCTAAGCGCTTCATGCTTTGGGTGCTGTCCTAGAATGGGGGGGGGTGTCAGCGCATTCGACTCCTGAAATATACTGCTTGACTTGAATGTGATCTGATTTTGTATAAAATATAGAACAAGTTGCTGATTGCAGCGCCTCGCTACCATTATCATAGCTACATTCTCACTAGAGATACTCTGCTGTGACAATGTGAAAGTGAGAATTGTACTGACTGGGCAGAGCCAGACAAAAGACGGGAGTGCAAATGCACAGGGGACATGAAGAGCAACAGGAAGAGAACAAAATACATCTGATTAAGGAGGCAGCACAAAAACAAGGCTTGACGGTGGCCACATGACTGCGTTATTTTACATTTCTCCAGCAAAACAAAGTTATTTGACACTGTAACTACAGTTCTATTGAATATGTTTCTTAGGATTAATTTACTAAAGGAAATGTAAAGGTTTTATGCCAATTACCAGATGCAGTGAAGCTATTAAAACTTATCACACTGGTTTGGATCCTCCATTGTCACTGTTTTGCTACCATGATGTCAAAGAAGGTCATCTTTAGGACACCTTAGTTTGAACATACAAGAAGATCAATGCCCAATGGAAAAAAGATCAACTCAAATGTATATCACATAGCACTGACATTGAATAACGCTCTTGAATAACTTGACCAATGTCTGTCTTGTATATTGAGTATCAACTATGTATCCCACATAGAAAACATTACATACAATCCAAAGTTTACTGAAAGTGTTACTTTAATATAAGAGAACCAAGGCATTCTAAACCAGTTGCATTGCTTTCCTTCCAGTATTACAGTACATTACTGAAAGCCTCAAGGCCAGAGTGTGTGCCTGATCGGCGTAATTATACAGATCATTCAAATGTATGATTACCAGAAGTGGTCTTTGCAATTCTAGAACATAGTACAGTACTAGTGATACCAGTGATTAAGGAGATCAGCTAATACTATAAGTGACATAAGTGGAGAAATTAGTGAGAATACTCTGTGGCTGCTATGGTGCTTGGACTATGTTTACCACACACACATACATACAGACATACATACATACATACATACACTCTAACAGCATACAAAGACAATTACTCTATCATCATAAACGTGCACAACATACACACAAACTCTACCTCCATATTGTAACACACAATGGCTCTAACATCAGTGGCGGAACAGTGGTGGAGTTCTGCCAGTCAGGGGGGCCCAAGGGGTGCCGAGCAGTTGCTGAAAACGACCGCTCGGCACCTCTTGGGCCCCCCTGACTGACAGAAATCCAGGACTCCTCTGCTCCCCGCCGCTGCAGCTGCTGGCGCCGCCTGCCTCAGCGCTGCCCAGAGTGCAGTGTTGGGAGCGTGAGGCGTTTGTCTCGGGTGCCGGCGCTTCAAGCTGAGCGCCAGCATATAACGTCATATGCCGGCACTCAGCAGTGAAGCGCCGGCCCCCGAGACAAACGCCTCACGTTCCCAACACAGGAGTTGACGGTAAGTGACCTACAAAGGGGGGTAGGGAGGGAGAGGGTAGATCGTGAGAAGGGGGGCAGGGAGGGAGAGGGTAGATCGTGAGAAGGGGGGGCAGGGAGGGAGAGGGTAGATCGTGAGAAGTGGGGGGGAGGGAGAGGATAGATTGTGAGAAGGGGGGTAGGGAGGGAGAGGGTAGATCGTGAGAAGGGGGGGTAGGGAGGGAGAGGGTAGCTCGTGAGAGGGGGGTAGGGAGGGAGATAGTGAGAAGAGGGGGTAGGGAGGGAGAGGGGAGATAGTGAGAAAGGGATAGATGGGCTGGGGGGGCCCTTAACAGATTCTCGCACCGGGGCCCTGAGGTTTCTAGTTACGCCCCTGTCTAGCATTATACAATACCCTCACTCTTCCATCATCAGAGCAGCCTGCAGAACTATTCTTAACTTGCGCAGAGCTTTATCTTTAGCACAGCTCTCACTCTCTGTGTTGCTACTACCCGCCAGGTCACACAATGCTGTGCACCCTCCTATATGCCACTGTGTATTCCATGCAGGTAAACAATTATATGGGTGCAGGTTGGGAAATAAATCTTGTTTCTTACATTCCCACAATGGCTAACACACTTTGTGTGGTGTAGTAATATATAGAGGTAGACTGAGAAAACAAGCAATACCAAAGTTTCATTAGCTTATATTCTAGACAGTTATGTATTCTAGACTATGCTGGCAGCACCTGGAGCTACTTACTAGGAACTGCAAGCAGAGCTCCCTTGAAACCAGCCAATTTATACTGCAGATGTGCATAGTATTTTTTCCAGAGCAAATTAATGTTCCAGAAAGAAGGCAGGTGGAAAACAAAAATAGAGCTGCAACAACTAATCGATAAAATCGATAATGAAAATCTTTGTCAACAATTTTTATTATCGATTAGTTGAATCGATTTTATGGAATATAAGATGAGGGACTTTTCAGAGCAAATGCTCCATCATAGAAGTTCCAGAGAACGTGCCGGGCAGCAGCAGCAGCGAAGAGTGGCGTATCAGGGAGCAGAAGGCATATCTGGGGGCACAGTGGCATATAGGAGGGTATAAGGCATATCTAGGGGCACAGTGGCATATAGAAGGATAGATGTGCATCACTGTTTCCAAATCAGATTAAAAGAAAAACATGTGATAGAGTGGGAGTTGGACCTTAATAATAGCCAGAAAAAAGGCAAAACTACTAAACAAAAGTACATTTTTTTAAAGTTGATATTTGGTTAAGAGGTTAGTTAGTAATACTTCTGTATAAAAAAATACGATTTTTTTTTTATTAATAATTTGTGTGTTTTTATTTTTAAACTCTCTCCCCCTATCTAGGGCAGCTGTCATTGATGGGAGGTGAGGAGGCATCAAGTGGCTGTCATGATGGTTAGGAGATCTGATGATCATCAGCCTACTGTTGATCGTCTCTGCAGCAGTTTGAAATGCAGCAGTGCCATAACTGATATCAACTGACCTGGAACCCACGACAAACCAGGTACATCACTTGTTCTATAGGGACATTATTTCATGATGTACGTGGTGCATCATTTGCCACAAAGGGGTTAAGCACAGGTGTCTGAAGAGCTTGGTAAATATTCATAGCCGATTCAGGCCAGTTCTGTATAAATCTAATGTTGGCCCTTGCAGCAGACTGAACCTGACGAGTTTCCAAAGGCACATCATGCCACATCATGAGCTTCACTAACCTAACGAGTCATATTAATCAAATATAGAAGGCTGGAGAAATTAGCCAATATTAGCCAGGTCACAACCCTATTTCATTTCAGCTCAGCTAAGTGTCCACAATCAGGATAGTTGGCAAAAATGGGATTCATGGCAAATTAACCAGGCAGAAAAGAACATGAATGATTGTCTGGAGTTTGCCAATAGCATCTGGATTTGCAACAACATTCTATGGACAGGGAGTAGAACTTTCTGAGCAATATACATCCCTTAACATCTGTCAAAAAGCAAACAACTACAGGAAGCGGTTGATTGGAGTTCCTGCTGCTAAAGTTGGCATAGCAAGGCTTTGAAACTGATGGGTGATTACTTTTTTACACATTAAAACTGGGTATGACATACAATTCTTTATTAAAAAAGTTTCAAAATAAGGTGTTTTTTCACTCATGTTCCCTTATATATTACTTATATTAAGATTTGGTTCAAGATCTAATAACCTTCCTTATATACAGAAATGAAGAAAACCAGCCAGGGGAAAATAATTCTTCACACAAATGTACACCGACAACTCAGTGCCACATATAACATAATCTAGCAAAAACATTTTTACGTATAGTGTGAAAAGGGCATATTAACACATATAATCTCCAGAGAGTTGCATGGTTATCTTCTCAGATTAGATCCTAATTTGCTTTATGATTACAGAAACAGAATATTTTTGGCTAACAATAATAATGGTGACTCGATCCAGGACAGGGTTCAGCATCAAGGTGATGTGGCTCATGTGGCCAGGCTGGTCAATTAGTTACTGTGGACAATGAAACCCAAATCAAGTGAATATTAATTTACAATGAAAAATAAAACCAATCTACAACAAAATCTATTGTAGCGAGATTGAGTTAACATTCTACTAAATGTTGGGGGATGTGTCCCTATTTATATTGTAGACAATTTGAGCAATGCCATTTAGTTTGAATTTTATAAATAATCAGAATAAATAACACAAAGATTACTAGGAACAGAGTCAACTATTTATAAGATTATTTTCAATTCATAGGCTAGCGGTCTATAAAATATGTTTGATTAAAAACACAGCACGAGACATGTGCATGATTTATTTTCTCAATAAAAATGGTTAATATGTACAATGCAGTCCCTGTTTTCTGGTACTTATTAAGCAGCGCAGCAGCACGGATAACCGATGACACAATGACAATGTCAGCTTGCTCTCTCAAAAGTAATAGGGTATTTACTTAATTCTGACAGGGGGAAATAAATAAATTCATCTGTGATCATTTAGGCTACAGAGAATGTGTGACAAGTTAACAGAAAACACATACATTTTTCATCCAGGACTATTATCACTTTTTACGTTTTATTGGAGCTCACATTAGCACTGCCAACAAGTTTTGTTTTCACATACCCAATGCACCTTGGAATGCACCTTGTATGGCAGGCTAACAAGACTTTATATGTTAGTTTAGTGGGAGGGGTAGTTAGACAATACATAATGATTTTATTTATTAATATATTTGATTGTAACCTCACATTGAACAATAACCCGTACTAGATCAAGAAAAAAAAGCATATTTCAAAATTGTCACAGTTAAATTCGTGACTGGATTTTGTAGCGGGCCTATACAAAATAACATCAATGTGTACGTATGAGCATGGTATGCATACACATAATGCCATGTTTGAGGCTCCACAAATAACTAGATGCAAAACAGTCATGGTAATTGTGCAGTATTCAGTTATAAAGATGTTTTGGTTGAGGAAATCATTTGGAACATGTGGCTTGAAAAACTAAGTGCTTACAAAAGGCGCAGCCAGCTGGGACTTAACATCCCCATAGCTGTAGAATAACTATAGACAAATACACCGATCAGCCATTACATTATGGCCACCGACAGGTGAAGTGAATAACACTAATCTTGTTATCCTGGCACCTGTCAGCGGGTGGGATATATTAGGCAGCAAGTGAACATTTCATCCTCTAAGTTGTTGTGTTAGAAGAAGGAGAACTGGGTAAGCATAAGGATCTGATCAACTTTGACCAGGGACAAATTGTGATGGCTAGATGACTGGGTCGGAGCCTCTCCAAAATTGCAGCTCTTGTGGGGTGTTCCCAGTTTGCAGTGGTCAGTACTTAACAAAAGTGGCCCAAGGAAGGAAAAGTGGTGAACCTGCGACAGGGTCATGGGCGGCCAAGGCTCATAGATACTTGGGGGGTGAAGGCTGGCCCGTGTGGTCAAATCCAACAGACGAGCTACTATAGCTCAAATTGCTGAAAAAAAGTTAATGCTGGTTCTGGTAGAAAGGTGTCAGAACACACACTGTGTCACAGTTTGTTGCCTATGGGGCTGGGTAGCCACAGACCAGGCAGGATGTCCATGCTGACCCCTGTCCACTGCCGGAAGCATCTATAATGGGCATGTGAGCATAAGAACTGGACTACAAGGCAATGAAAGAAGGTGACCTGGTCCGGTGAATCATGTTTTCTTTTACATCACGTGGATGGCCGGGTGCGCGTGTGTGTCGCTTACCTGGAGAACACATACATTGATGGAAGACCCCACCTCGCAACTTACAGGACTTAAAGAGTCTGCTGCAAACGTCTTGGTGCCAGATCCCACAGCCCACCATCAGGTCTAGTGGAGTCCATACCTCAATGGGTCAGGGATCATTTGGTGGCAAAAGGGGGAGCTACACAATATCATGTTACTATTATGAACTAGCATATGAACTAGCAAAATTACATGCATTTTTTCTCACTCGCTCTGCTATGCCTCTGTTTTTTCCTTCTTCCCAACACTATCAGTTTCTTTCTTCACTACCTATGATTTTTCAGTTTATCCCACCAAGCACCATCGTGCAGCTCCTTTCTCTCTTGCTGTGCACAACACTTTTCTTCAGTCCTCTCCTCTAAGCACACAAGACAATTGGGCAGAGCTTTGCTTTAAATTCTTTGTTACATGGGGTGGGGCATAAAGCAAAGATCCAATCATAGCGAACCTAACTTTAAGCCCCGCCAAGAACAACATTTCCAACAATAAGAAGGCTTTAAGGTGACACTTTTTTACCCAACAATATGTCCACAACGCCTTTATCAAAAAAGGTATAAAATTGTCAAATAAGACAAGAGAGAGGAGAATTACTGAGATTGTAAAAGGGCCATTATATAGCAAATTGAAGTATTACACACAGATATTAAAAGAAAGAAAAAAAAGTGTGAATGTGTAAAACACATAAGGAAACTTGGCTCCACATACTATTACAAAAGTGCCATTTTGGAATTTATCTACATACCATACGGAGCCACAAGTCACCCTAATACAATACATGATAAAACCATTAGCAGCAGAATAGGTGGGCTTGCAAAATATATAGAAATCTGTTCTGTAGCATCCATGCCCAACAAATTCACAGAATCCATTGGTAGAATTTCTAATTCACATGGTGTGGATTTAAAAAATACACGACAAATATATGATGTATTCTTTACCTCAATACAATATCATTTGCACAGCTTTGCTTACGCAGCTTTGGTAGGTGTCATCAAGTTGACCTATTCTATTTCTTTTTACAATGTTTTCTGGGTAGAACAGCTTAATTAATTAGATTTATCATCCATCCGTGCTCTGCACGATTTTCTACATGTAGATGAACTGAAAAAACAATGTGTTGCTGTTGCTAGCAAGGGAGGGACTAGTGAGAAAACTTTCCTTGTATTTCAGATCAGCAATCTAACAGCATTTCTGTGGCAAAAAGGGAGTGGAAGTAATAATACAGAAAATTTCTAAACAATTCCCCTCGCAACTCTGCAATTTGTATGTATGTTTTATTGCTAATCCACAAAAGAGAAATCAACCGTATCTGTTATACTACACACAAGGGAGAAATGAATGATGGAACTGCGCCGGAGAAAGAAAGAAAAAACCCCAAGAACACTAAAAAAAAATAAGTGCGTGTATATTCTTTACATACAGCTAATGTAACGAGAGCCAGAGTTCACCGTGACCTTTCAGATTTGAAAATGAAACAGATAACCACCTCCTATGACTCAAAAAGAATTCTCATATCTTTTATTAGCGGCAAACACTACTGGCAACACGGGATTAAAGTCACAGTGCTACTGAAGAATAAACATAGATGCTAAATTTTCTCCGAATTAAAAAAGGGGAAAATGAAAAGATCAGAAGGCTCAGTCATCCCTCAAAAGAAAAAACCCCCAAGGAATCAGAAATCAAGCACCGCAGTCGCATTGATAAAGCCAGACATGAAAGGCATCCAGACCTCTGAAGAATGATCACAGTGCTAGAGAAAGAAAGCACATACTAGGTGATTCAACGGCGGCATCAGAAAGCTGCATCACCCCAGTGACATGCCGTATGTTACACAAAAACACTACAATTAGTATTCTTGCTGTTGAAACTCTCTTTGTACATCAAATGACTACATTGTTTCAGTTTATATTAAAGATCCACAATGAAAACGCCACACGACGCAAAAGTTGGATCTACTGTTCATGCCTTGAGAATGGGATACTCCAACATTAGTGATGGTATGTAGGCGCAGCCATTATATGCGCGCGGTGATATAATACCAGTGCACCGAACCATTTTCTACCGCTTTTATCACAAATGCACACACATACTGTTCAACCAAGGTACTGTGCCAGCAAAGTTTATAAAAACAAGAGACTTGGACAGCAGGTAAGAACCATCCGACCCATCTCTTCTGCCCATTTTCCCTTGCGTAAAAGGTTCTAATAATAATTAAATGATTAATTTGTGCCCCTGACTATCTAGTTTAAGACTGACCTCTGTTCTCCACTTTAAAATAAACAGAGCACTCTGTCTGCTGCTGTTGTAGGCCAACAGATGGCTTAAAATCCAGGTTTTTTGGAATGTTTGGGAGTTTAAGCAGCTATGAGGTTTGTCTTAAAGAGAAAGTCATAGCACATTCATCTTTCCATGCACGGTTGCTACACAGCAGGTCAGTCTGCAGCACACCCAGTGTACCCGAGTAAACTTACATTAATATAGACGTGGAGTAACTGGTGATGCCAATAACATGACAGCCTTTGAGGGCAGGGGGTCTGAGCGACAATGTGTATGCTATCCACAACTCACAGTCATTAACAAGAGTTATGGTTATTCGACCAACAGCATAAGTGAAACAGTATTTTTCTACAGGAAAGATAAGAAAATCAACATTATTTCACAATGGGGCCTCTTTGAAATGCTTGAAGCAAAGACAAGAGAAATTGCCGCACGGGTATTTTAGCACAGGCATAAAACAGGACACCCGCAGTAATTTCTGGTAATAACTGAAACAGAGGCAGAAGGTGTTATAAAACACTCTGCTTAGCGGCGTCCATGTAATTCATGAGAAACGCAGACATCGTTCTATTATAAAGAAACTGCAGATATACTATTTAAAAAGTCATTTAATGCTGCTTTATTAGCACGCTGCGCTAGAGGTAAAAGAAGCCAATAAACCTCAGTCAGGTGATTTCTCCGCATTTTACTGTGAATCAATACCACCTGCAATTTCTCTTATTAATATATCTTACAAATGTTTATTGTTTTTCTCCTCTTCTTCAGAACCATGTAGTGACCGAGGCAAGATCAAGAGATCATTTCTTCCTGCAGAGGTTATGTGTACACATCATACTGTGAAGACATGAAGAATAATGCTCCGCTGTTGGATCGCCACTGTTCGAGATGCATTGTGCAAATCAAATTGTAATGCAATTATGAAACCATTTAAAAGACTGTGTTAACATAATGGGACGTGCAAAAAAGTAACAAACAGAAAAAAGTAGGTTGGGGTAGGTACAATCACAAAATTCTGTGCTCCATATCACTTTTTCCCTTTCTCGTTCTAACGAGATATCAGCTGAAACACACATGGCCATCACTGGATTCCATAACCTGTTCTTGCTTGACAATGGGCAACATTCATTTTCCATCTTTTAATTGTAATTATCAAGGGTGATAAGCACTTCCGTATCTGACTTGACCTTTCAAACATGGTCCATATCAGAAGATTTTAAAGGTATACCTATGCATTTTAAAGGTATGCACATGCATTGCACTTGTTAAAATATTGAGAATGCAATAATACCCTCTTAATGCACAGGTCAACTCACATCAGAAAGTAAACATGCAAGAAAATGTACCTATGGTGCCAGTATTCTCCAAGGACTCAAGCTGTATGCGATTACAGAAAACAGTACTAAGCTATTTCACTGTTAACTATGCATAACAGCATCTGTTCCAATATCAGTAACAAGCAGAGGCCAGTGTGGCATACATCAAGCAAGCAAAATGAAATCAATATAGATTGAGTTAAGATATACGCTTGCTATCTATTATAAAAGATTGTTTTAAAACGAACAGGAAGCAGAGGATGTATTTCTCGGCTGTGTGCTCTGTGCCGAAAGTTAGATGATAATCTATGGGAAGTGTGTGCTTGGACTGCAGATATCTGGGAATACAAGTGCACTGCTAAGGAAGGTTGTGGCAATTTTTTTTGATAGGGCCAGAAGAAAAGTAATATGTATAACCCATACTTGTCGGTTGGAAGAGTGGACCACAGTGCACACTTAAAGCAATAACTTAATAAATGAATAATAAATGAATACAAACATTTACCGAAAACATGTTATATCTCCCAGATGCCACTCTTTAGGTGCGTAAAAGGGGTATAGAAGCACAGAATATGACGGCAGATAGTCTGCCCACTTTTTGTAAGGACTCAAACCCCAATTAGTTACTAGTCCTGTCCCAGAATCAAGATAGGTGTAAATTCCCTCACTGTATTAGCCTACTACTGCAGTTCAAATTATCTACCATCCTCACTGTAAAACCATTGGCAGACTTATTTAGCCAGTCACTATTGGCAGAAGTAGTTCCAAACAAAAAGGTAGTAGTGAAGACTCGGCCAACCTTAAGACTAGTAAGCCGTATGTCAATAGTTGGCAAATTAATGGAATCCATGCTAAAGGGTAGGATTGTTAAATATCTGGATGTAAATGGTTTGCGTGGCAAGAAACAGCATGGCTTTACTGTTTATCCTGTCAGACTAACTTAAATGATTTGTTTGAGTTGGTAGCTAAAATAATAGACCAAGGAGGAGCTGTTGATATACCCTATTGATCTAGCCTTTAGATTTTAGTAAGGCACTTACAAATAAATTGCAGTCTTTGGGTTTGGATGTCAAAATAGATGAATGGATAAGGCAATTGTGGAGTGACAGGAGGTTGAAGGTTGCAGTTAATGGTGTATAGAAACATTTAAATACTTATTTCAGACAAGAAATGTTAGAACAAGGGGCCATAGTCTAAAATTGGAGGGTCAGACTTTTAAATGTAACATAAGGACTTTCTTATGTTTCTATATTTCTGTGTTAAATATTTATTCACAAACCATAGAAATTACAGCAAAAAAAAAGCTTTTTTCAACCATAAAGTGGGTTTTTACATCAGGGAAAAGAAAGGCAGTTTTGTTAATCACTCTCTATCCTGTACCTCATTTATAATTTTACATTTTTGATGTTTTTATGTTCTCCTTTTACCTTTAGATGCACAATAATGAGTAATAAAAGAGCACAAACATGTATTAACTAAACTAATAGCATACACAGTCATTGTTCTCTAATGTAATGCTATACACAGGCCACAAAGTCATTTTAAAACAGTAATATTCAAACATAGGACTGCCCTGAGCATAAAAAAAAACAGGAAAACTGGGGGAACTTCAATAGTTTAAAAATAAAAACTAGATGCCATTCTTAACCCCTTAAGGACAATGGGCGGTCCCTAAACCCATTGAAAACAATGCATGTACATGTACAGGCTTTGTCATTAAGGGGTTAAAGAGGTTTGTAATTAAAGCAGTACTGCCCCGAATTAAGAATAAAATATAAGCAATTTCTTAGAAAGAACAGATGGTAATAAAAATGATTCCATTGTGAAGACAATTATTGGTAACAAGTGCAGGACCAGACAAAAGCCTCCATTTTTTTTATATCAGCAAGATCTACTTAATAATACATAACTGACTACTAAAAATAGTTTTAAAAAGGAACATTTTCTAAAGACAGAAACTAAGAAATCTAAGTGTTGGAAACATGAAAACCCGGGCATTTCTGACCCTGCTGGTCAGGGAGATAAATCCATTTTGTATTTTTATGACCCCACACTAAAAGCTTAGGATGTGAGGTGTATTTTGCCCCATGCTATTTTATTAAACCTACTCGGTGCCCTACAAGCCCCAAGACCGTCTGTTTTGAATGCTTAATGTAAAGTATGGTTGATGATGGAATATGCTGTCAGTAACCTGCTCTAAGCTGGCTGTGTTTATAGTTTGGCACTCAAATGGTTAAATATGTAATGGTGTATTATTTCAGACAGGCTTTTTTTATTATTATTATTACACTGCATTATTGAATATCTTATTATCTTAGTGAATTTGCTTTTTACCACTTCCCTCTCATCCAACTATCTCTGCTTTTCCTAGATCATTTGTCTTTTTTGTTTGTTTCCTTAATTAATAACAGAAAAAGAATACGTTCCCCTATTAAGAAGTCTGCTCTACTATAAGATACAGTGTGTTCTATTCACTGATGGTGCGTGTGCAGGGAAGTCTGCAACTCCCTCACTTCACTATTCATAATGTTACGTTCCTCCAGCAAGAATAAGAGAGCTGGCCTGCATAATGTATAATTTAATGGATGAGGAGACTAAAGAAATCATACCGGGTCAGCCATCTCTGACCTTCATTAAGTACAGTGAAGTCACAACCCCTGTCATGTTTTGATTCTTTCTCCTTTGGAAATTTGGATTATTTACACAAATTTACCGTTAACACTGTTGAAAGCCTCTGTGGTACACAACTGTGCTTCTAAATAACTGACAGATAAATGTCATTTAAATTTGCAATTTGCATTGCCTATTTTTTTTTTCTTGCTCAACTTAGTACATGGGCCATTTACTGACGATCGACGTACACTTCCAGTCCACCACGCTTTGTGACCTTCTGTAAGGTGCAACAAAAAGGAAAATAGTATTTCATAAGGCTGATTAAAGCTGGATTGCGATAAATGCAGTAGAAGATCCATCTCTACATATATGGTTTTAAAAAGCAGGGCTCCATCTCTGTTGCAAAACTTGGCGAACAGGGTTGTACCCATCATGTAGCTACCCAAATCCTACGAAACAACAAATCCCATCAATCGTAGCCAACAACACATGAGTCACAGCGTCAGAACAGCAGGAGACCCACTTCTTGGCTATCGCTGCTGTAGAAAGATGGGACTGCCACTTTAGTCACAATGCTTTCCGCTCTCTATATAATTGCATTACTCTATTTCCATTTTTAATTATATTCCCCTCCTACAATTCCCAAGCAAAGCTATGGAAGTTTCACTTTTAATTGTTTCAAATGTTTTATAACCTCTTGTGAATGTGCACATAGGGACAGCTAAAGATTACATTTTAAGCTATTTTGTTTACAAGCTGAAATTAGATTTTCTATTAGATACACAGTTACTTTTCAATAGAGCATAAATTTATAGCAGCGTCAATTAATGGAATGCTTGTCTGCAGAACTCCATGAAACCCGCTGCTTACGTGCACAAAATGAATAGCAGGAAGAATTTATGAAGCTATGAAAAACACCCTCGCTTTACAGGACACACAACTACACTGCTCACTATTTGCACTGACAAAAGACCGTGTACGTTGGAGGAGATGACCTGCGAGACTAATGCATGCCAGCCATTTCTTAAAGTTTTTGATAATTACACATATTTAAATATCCCTCAGAGCATTTCATACGCAGTTAAAAGAAACACTCCAAATCTTTATGGAAGCATATTGCTTGAAATGCAAAACATATCAAATGCAAAATTCAGGGTATTGCTATAGTAACCAGTATAATGGGATGCCCTGAGTGGACAGCGGCATAATTATTTACCGTGATATTAACGGTTATGTGTCTAGGTAATATGCAACACAGATGCAAAAACGGGGATAGGAGATGCTTACAATTAATGGTTCTTCATGCCATACCTCCAAGTGTTGATTGTGTCACTGATTAACCTGTTCAAGCTGCCAATGGTGCAACCATCACCCCGTACCTACACTCTTGCTGTCTTTGCGTCACCATTAACTCAGATCTCTTATTCACCTCTCATATCCAGTATGGTTAAAGAAAACTGCCGTCAATATTTTAAAAACACTGCCCACATTCACACTTCACATATTTACAACTCACGTATCTTCAGTCTCAACTACTGCAACTGTGTCTTATCTGGTCTACCTAATAGCCATCTTGGCCCCTTAAAATTCATTGCGAATGGTGCAGGCTTACCTTGCTTGACCATAGTTCTTTTAGCATCTCATTTGGCAATCTCTTAAACAGTTGCCTGTATACTTCAGGATTCAATTTAAAATCCTGGCTCTCACCTATACAGCAGTTCTTCTACCTACCATCTCCTAACCTATCTCAAAATACACTCTTACTCTGTCTCTCTGCTCATCTGATAATCTTTGTTGGTGCTCTGTTCTCATGTCCTTCCTTATAAACTAAATTTGGTTAATTAGTTGATTTAGTAACTAAGGGTGCAATTTCTTTTTCACATAGGGCCAGGTAGGGTTGGATAGCTTTTTACCTTCTATACTGCATTTTGTATCGTATTTGCTCGATTATAACAAAAGTTTTTTTTTTCAGACCAAATGCTCTTAAAAATACCCCTTGTCTTATAATCGGGGTCATCTTATAATCAGACCTCAAATAGGTCTGACTATGACACTGAGATCCAGATCCCCCGCAGCGCTGCAGGGGACCTGGATCCTCCTGTCTTATGCCCCCCATTTAACCCCATTTAACCCCCCTTATGCCCCCGCTGCTAACGGCACGTGCCCCGACTACACACCAGGGAGTCGCGTAGACAACTTCCGCTGCAGCCGGAAGGAGGTGTGGCTAGCAGCGGGGGTTGTCTGCGTGCATCGCGCAGACCTTCCCCGGCTGTCAAAGATCAGAGTTCCCCGCACCGGTGTTAAATGGGGGGCATAAGGCATTTCTGGAGGCAGGGTGCTCTGTGAAATGCCTTTTAACCCCCTTAATGCCACTCTGCCTCCAGAAATGCCTTTTTAACCCTCTATACGCCACTCTGCCTCCTGAAATGCCTTAAACCTCCCTATATGCCACTCTTCCCCATAATATGCCTTTTAACCCTAAGTGCCAGAGTGGCATATAGGGTTAAAAGGCATATCATGGGGCACAGTGGCATATAGGGTTAAAAGGCATATCATGGGGCACAGTGGCATTTAGAGGGTTAAAAGGCATATCATGGGACACAGTGGCATATAGGGGGTATAAGGCATTTCTGGGGCAGATGTGCATAACTGGGGGGCAGGTTGGAAAATAGAAGGAAATAAAACCAAAATATTTTTCTCAATCATAGCTTTTATTAAAAAAATTGTTTAAATGAATTAACATTTACTGGTAAAACTTTTTTCCTATAGGGTTGTCTTATATTCAGGCTGTTTCTTTTTTTCCTAAATTAATATTAAGATTTGGGGGGTCGTCTTATAATCGAGCAAATACGGTAGTTGGATGATCTGAAACATTTAAGTGAGACAAATATGCAAACATAGAAGAAATCGGGAAGGGGCAAATACTTTTTCACCAGACTGTCCATGCTTTTCTCAAATCCCTTCAGGTTGCAATTCTTAACATATCTGCTGCAGTGGCAGGACATAGCATTCCAGAAGACGTGGGAACCCATTAGACATCTCTGCTTAGAGAAGTCTATGCAAAGGATGAAGTGGTCTATATTGATTGCTGGAAATAATTTCAGCTTGAAAACATCTTCTCTGTCTTATCTACCGTCACGCTTCATCGCACTAGCAGAATGTATTTGTTTTAACTGAAAACAAATCAAAAAAGTCTAAAGCTTGCAGGGATATGAGGTGCATATCTACTGATTTTAGCTTAAATAGCATCTTCTGTAGAGATTTACTTGCCGGGAGATATAAGAAATAAGTATTATTAATAAGTTCCACTTCAGTGGCTAAATAACACCTACAAGAAATACCACTTACAAATAAACAGTAAAACACACCGATCCATTCAGTTCTTATCAAGATATTAAATGTATAAAAAAAACACTTACAAATAGCTCATGATCATTTTAGTAAAAGGGCAATAACCTGATGCCATCATGGGCGCTCCTGTTGCTTTATTCGTTATGGTACAGCGGTGTCATTCTGCTCAATGATGTGTAAAGTGAAAAAATTCAACTTTGAGAAGCCAGACAAGGTGCTATGAGAAGCTCTGCACTCATATGGTAGGGCTGGATTTCTAGGCTGAAAAGTACCTGGCAGAAAATGGACAGATAATAAAAAGAAATGGGTGGAACTTACCTGAAAACAGGAGACCTGAAAGGTAGTCCATTAGTTAGGACCAAAGTTGTCAGGATTTTCTCTGGCAAGAGCGGATGTGGGCATATGCCAGTTTTAACATAGTGTCCCATACTACATACTTTTTAAGTACTTATATCCTAAATGTAAAGTTTTTTTGTTTTTTTTTAGTGAGAATCACCCTATGCAATTGCAAGGTAGAATAAAAATGTAATTTAAAGGCGCCAATCAGCTATCATATAAATTAAAGTCCACAAAACAAAGCAAGGATTCAGTGCATACCCAGCGAATACTAATCAAAAAACACATATCTAATTATACATTTTGGGGATTTTGTCACACTATATGGCCATATATTGCTTAGCCTGCCACTATGCAAAGTATCCCAAGTTTGGAGAGTCCTAATTTTTCATGGCTACATTGCGAGCAGCCCCAGCAGTCACACAGGTGCCTTATCGATGGTGTCCAGAGAGTCTCATTTTAAAATGCAGTGCATACCTACTGATTCAGCGCCCTGATAAGCAATATAGCCAAACATGGGGTACTCTGCCATAGTGGCAGACTGAGCAATATATGGCCAGTGATTGATGCCTCAGATAGGTAATTTTTGGGTATTCGCCGGATTTGCGCAGAATTCTTGTTTTGTTTTGTGCACTTACTGGTCATTTATTATTCTAGCAGCAACCCAGGAATCTGAATGTGTTTGTCTTTCATGCTTTTTTAGGTTGTGCGCGCCTCCTTTCTGTATATTTTTTTCTTTACATTAGAGTCCATATGAATCGCTGGATTGCCCCTTTATTATCCCTTTAATAAGCAAGATGTGATTCAAAAAGAGTAGACTACAGGGTCAGTATGGCTTTTCTGATTGACATCCCCAAGACATAAAACTGACCCGATTGCATATTACTCTATAAACATACAAATGGTATGTATAGATTCTTAACACCCCCCCCCCCAAAAAAAAACAACCCACAATAATAATGCTGCTTCCAGAATGGAAGTGTCGATGTATTGCGACTCAAACTCAAATAATGAAAAACACATTCATGCCCTCTGCCACATTTATCATTATGATAAACCAAGTAAGTTTGCTAAATCAAACTTATACCGTATTACATTTATTACAATAAAGACCTAATGCATTTAAATGTATCGTAATCTAAGCGCACTGGGACGAATCACAGATATATGGCCTTACAACAACAAAGGTATAGGATGGAATGCAAGATCAGCAAAAACAGCTAGAAATATATCATAGCTTTACAGCCTTTTCCTGTGGTATCCATATAATAGAGATAGCAGCTAGTAATTCTGTCAAATTGTAGGCTTATTTATGCCACAGCAATACTGAAATACGTTGAGATGCACAGCATTAAAAATGGATCATCTAGCATGGATTTGATGCACATCGTGATTTACATCACATGTTTAGGGAAACATAATCCTATTGACTAGCTCATGCCACGGCGTATAGCGTGAAAATGAAAGCGCTAGATCAGGATACAATCTGCAGAAGGTACATACTTCACGTGTCAAATAAAATGTATTTCGGAGTAATTAAATGTAAGTTATAAGGATTTTGTACGACGTAGTATTAGGACGTAGTATTACAATACACTATTGGGTAATGAAACGTGAATCTAAACTTTAAAAAAATTTAAGATGAACAGAGGGGTTAAAAGGGAAATTATATAGAAAGTGTTTTAGGATGATGCTGAAACACTCAGAAAATAGTGATTTTATTAGTTTTATATTGCTCTCTCATCAAAACTATACTTCTAGGATTCCTAAATATCTGTTCCCTTTAGCTGCACCCAACAAACCTTTAGTTGGCAAAATGAAAGATTCTACTGTGTTGGAAGGAGTCTTATCCTGATGACCATCCTAAAATGCTGTTGTGTATTTTAGACATTTAGTAAATCTTCTAAAATATAGCTGATAATAGAGATCTTAGCATGATCAGATAACAAAAACAACAAGAGATAGACGATAATTATACTTATAAAGGTGCTTTTGTTTAACCCACACCGGCTTTGTTTTTATGGACTGACGTGTGTATGTGAAAATACCCTTTGTACAATAAAATTATCTTACGTGTATATATATATATATATATATATATATATTAATATAATATATAATATATATTATATATATATTATATATATATATATATTAAATAATGCATAAAAGATGTAACAGAAAAAATATATTTTGTCTGCTGTTAAGGGCTTAGCACTTAGAACTGTGGTGAAACAAGCCTAAGATGTAAATAAGTGTCTGTGTCCTATTGAGCTTATTACTCTGGTGATAAATGCATCCAAAACAGCCAAGACACTAGCAGAACAGAAGGATGTCCCCAGAGAAGGACAAACTCTGGCCCACAGAACCAACCTATGGATTTAATGGCGGTAAGCTCAAAAAAAAAATCACATGAAAAAGCAGCCCTCTGCCAACGTGAGAGTTTCACAGATATTATCTGCAGCAAATTGATAGGCGAAAAGATCATTTTACTTATTCTGATCGTGTCAGCTAGAAAGCATAACACACGGAAGAACAGATTTATACAATTTTTCTTCTTAGTATTTCTTTGTATCACATGTATGCTGCTTGCTGACCAATGAATATGTAACAAGCATTAGTAGAAAATAAGGTTTTCCATGGATTAGACAGAGATAGGAATTGTAATCCATGTGGCATTTCAATAGGAATCTGAATAGCGTCACCTTTAAGGACAAACCGTTGCCATCACAACTTTTAGCATAACTGAAATTATTAATTACCTGTAGCTTTTACCTTTTGTTAATCCATGTAATTAAACATTCACACCTCGTGGAGATGTGTCACGGATGGGCACAACTAGTATCTAATCTGACGTTCGATCCAGACTCTTCAGTTCACTCTTACAAAAGGGAGATAGCATACCATGGAAAATCATTCAGACCATGAGAAAAAGGTAAGATACCTTTCTCCATGCTATACACATAAGGTTTACACAGCATTAAAAACGGACGATATCATATAGCATTGGTTTGATGCACATCATGATTTACATCGTGTGTCTAGGGAAATGTAATCCTATTGACTAGCTGTGGGATTGGAGAAATGCATCAGGCCCCAGGTTATGCGAACAGGTATTAGGGACATAACATCAAACATGAGAATATGTAACGGGAATAGAAATAGGCCCAGGCACCTCTCTCTTAACCCCTTAAGGACAATGGGCGGTCCCTAAACCCATTGAAAACAATGCATTTTGAGCCCGTACATGTACAAGCTTTGTCATTAAGGGGTTAACTGGACCCACAAGCACAGCATGCATAGAAATGACAAAGAGAAGCAATTATACTCAGAAAACTATTTCCTCGTACACACAGTCAAGTCTTCAAAAGGTACGAGGCAAGATTATATCTGTTAACTATTATTTCATGACATTCCTTGTTCTTAAACCACAAGTCTTAAACAGTTTGCATGTAAAAAATATCAGCTCATTTGGCAATGCTTCGTGCCCTGGCGGTTGTTGATTCCAACTGTGCCACTTAATGGAATGGCCGTTAGCTTTTGTTATCTGCGTAAATATTGCTTACCCTTCACCTCCAACTCTTGTTATCTTCAGTCGGAAATCCACGGAATTCAAGTTAGGAGGCTTCCATTTCAAAATGTCATCACATCGACCAGGCTTGTATTTCTAAAGCATAAAAGGGACACAATTCTTGATGAAAATCACTTCAGCTTCAAAGGAATATTAACATTTGGCTTTATTTTATGTGCAAAAAAATTGTATGCAGATTTTTTTAACATCTGTTTCCCTGCCACTGGGAACAGAATGATACTAGTAGCATGGCTACATGGAAAGGGATTTCAGGATTGCTAAAGGGACGGTTAATGCCTCATCAACAAAAATGCATTTTAAAGTTCTTTACCTGTAAGGAAAAATAATAAATAAAAGACTTCACTTTTTAGAAGATACTGCAGCACACAGCCCCTCTATGTGCCACTATTCGGGGCAGTTTTGGTTACTTAAAGCAGTCAACCACTTACAGGAATGTGCCCCCATTAAAATCAATGGGACCACTTACTGCTCAAGTGGGCTTCAGCAGACCCCTCAAAATCTCATGCTAGTCAGGACTAGGTGTCTGGCATGAAGCATCCATGTGTCTGCAATTACTGCCAAAAAGAATTAAAAGTGTTTGACCAAAAGCACCTTCTGCAATGGAGAACAACAAAGGAGAACAAATGCATTGAAGGAAGATGACTCTCCCAATTTATTTGCAAGGGAAAATCAATGAATACATCTGAAAAAAATATATAAGTAAAAGGTATCTAAGAGGCTTTGGCTAACAATCCATCAAGTATTAACGCCTAAAGTACTTTCACTTTAAGCTACAATTAATACGTTTTTATGATTTACATATCCCAACGTTTAAGACCTAGGACCCGAGTCTTGCTATACAGTTGTTCCTTCCGTGTCTCATAGTATGCAGACTTGGACGTCAGGATAGGAATTTTAAGTGCTAAATAAATTACAACACTTTAGGAACCTGGAAAAAGATATGTCTAACAGTGCATGTTCAGCTTGAATATTTCATCCCCATTTAAGAAGAAGAAAAAAGCTGAGCTCTTCGGGCATTTCAAAGTGATACGCTTTAAGGTTTGTATTAAGCTAAACTCTATTAGCCTTATAATTAGTACTTAAATGGAATACAGAACTAAATTACATTACTAACACGCGCCGCATACTGATCTTTTACTCAACAAAGGGCAGAAAGAATTAAAATTCAAACAGTACATTCAGTGAGCGTTACACAGAAGGAGCAAGAAAAATAGCCATTGTCATTATCCGGAATTAAATAATGGCAAAGACAAACTGCTTGTTCTACCAACAAGTCACTGTTGGCCCTGGTGTTTGAAAGAAAGAACCCTGGTGGCAAGAAAAGAAAACACACGGAGTACGTGTACGTGAAAACAATGGAGTACGGTGCAGGAACCTATTTCACAGCCTCCCAGTATGAGATTGTGTGTGGGGGGGGGGGGGACTGTAAAATAAACCAGGCCAGTCTGTGCAATCATATAATGATAACTAAACAGCGCTGATGTCATATACGTGGCAAAGAGCGGAGTATATTACAAACGAGAAGCTATTTCGAGGAATGTGGGTAAATATATCGTGTGTGTGTGTATATATATATATATATATACACACAAAAGTGTAATTATGTTTTAGTTATGATTCACAAAGGGAATGTGATGACAGTTCCATAGTGTCACAACGCCCTTCTCTTACGCAATCTGCGCTATTAATGCAATGTAGACGATGACTAACTCTGCTCCTTAGGGACCCTCTGCAGGGACTGTGTTCAATGCTTACTTTCTTAAAGGTATGGTATTTTCTATGAAAATGATTTGATATGCGCTGTTATTTATATCCTTTATAAGTTCCCTTATATTATAAGCAAGAGACATTTTTAGAAAGTCTATGGTGTTGCTCAGGCAAGAAGGTTTTTATCCAGGTGCTGAAAATACTCATGGGATGTGGAAGGGTTAATATTTCAAATAATTCCTGGGTTATCCACAGAGCCATCAGACATGTCAAAAGGCTTTTTTTCTAAAAAAAAAAAAATATAGCATGACTCACATATCTGGCAATGTGCCTGGCTTAGTTTTATTACTCACCACAAAGGGTTCA
This sequence comes from Spea bombifrons, assembly GCF_027358695.1. Lineage (NCBI taxonomy): Eukaryota > Metazoa > Chordata > Amphibia > Anura > Pelobatidae > Spea > Spea bombifrons. Next base: position 66,409,895 of record NC_071089.1, read on the forward strand.
CAATCAACACTTACCCAAAAAGCATCACTTGCCTTGACTAACCTCTTGAACTTAAGCATATGGTAATAGTCTCTTAGCAGTAAATCTGTAGAATATAACTGAAATCCTGCACAAAATCATGAGCTTTATGCAGCTTTGCATGTTTTTTTTCCTACAGATTAAGAGACCATTTGCGGTTAGTCAATAAAATAAAGAAGCATAAACTCATGGCATGTTAGCACAAAGTACCCTCTCCTATATAGAGATCAACGAAGTGCCAGAGAAGGACAGAACAGAAACCCTCTCTCAAACCCGTGAGCCTCTGGGCATGCGCAAGTCACTAAATTACACAGCATACAAGGATTATACGGCTGTTGCCGTTTCAAAGCCATGAATATAAAAAAAGAACCTTTGATGTCTGTTTTCTAACCACCTGGCAACAGCTACTCCTCTCTCATCTCTTGGCTGCCTATACAATGTAGGGCTGGCACATTTACAAAGACTCTAACCTGGACAAACAAGATGCTAGCCTGGAAAAGCAACAGGAATTTATTGGAGGCAATGTTGGCAATTTAGCCTCACTATAGTTCCATCTCTCCCTGGAGCAACGGTTTAGTTTAAATCCACAAACATTTAGTTTACGTCTTGCTCCCCATGCCTCAGCCGTCGGGTGTCCCAGGGAAAGCCTGTTTATTAGTAATGCTGGAAAAGGGCAGATGAAGATGGGGTGTAAAATGAGAAGTATCGCCCATGATGTCATCACAGTGGATGAGCACGTGTGGGACCCTAAAAAACGTGTTAAGTATGACTTCAAATGGACAAAAAATATATGCTTTTGGTCTGGTGGTGGCGGTTGTGGGTTCGATGCTTTAAGATGCTTGGTTAGCAGTTACCAGGTCAGCTTTACGTCACTTTTTGACCTGCTGACTTATATTTATGTAAATGAATAAAGCGTTTGAAATTATGGATCTCATTTCCACTTTCATGGACAATTTATGGACATTTTCTGCTACTTTTACATGGAAAACTGCAGGTTTTTGGGCTGTAGAAAACTATAATACAATCATACACAGTACATATTCTAAGCATCAAAATAAAGGAGGGCACTGTGCCGTCTGAATAAGCATGCTTTTGATGTATGCATTGTACAAATCTGAGTGCTGTGACACGTCACTGAAGTCCATAAACCCCAAAAATATGGGCACATGATCAAGATAATCTGCAGATGCTACTCTTGGAACGTACATAGACTGATGATTATCTACATATGATTTATTTTTATTATATACGTTATGTATTGAGACCTGTTTGCCCCTCTTAACTAGATCCAGCAGTTTTCAGGGAGAAAATATGTTAGCGTGATGATCAGCGCCTGTGGCTTAAAAGAAAAGAGTGAATCATACATTTAAATTATGCTAAAATGCATAAAGCATATTCATTTTCCGGTGGAATAAAAATTCCCAGATTAGTCCCCAGATCAGCAATAGACTTTCACCACTCAGCGCCTTGGCACCCGATAATGTGCAGAGCTGTGCTAGCTAGATACAATAATGGCTGTATTCTATTTAAAGATCCCATTAAGTGGTACTATCAGAAAGCCAGGCTGAGTGACATGTACAGATATACTGTTAATATCCAGCTTCATTTAAATAATGAGAGATTAGATTGCACTGCGCTTTTAAATATCAGCATACACATAAGGCTTACGAAGAACTAGTCTGTTAAAATTATTTAGTCAATTCACATTTAAAGCTGCAAGGGTTTTCTTTTTTTTCTTTTTTTTTTATTTAATCAGCATTGCTTATACAGCTGAAATGTTGATCTTTTTGGGGAATATGTCCCTTGTGTGTATAAATATATATGTATGTATATATATATATATCACTACCCTTGACAACACAGAGAAAAGAGCAGAAGATTATAAGGACTTCATGTCACCTACAGGACAGGTATTTGACTAGATAACGCTTGCCTTACTGTTGATCTTGGTTTCCATGAGATGAATTAAAATACATTGATCATTTTACACTTTAAAAGGGGACAGTCTATTGTCTCACACATCTCATCCAACGAAGAATGGATAATCTTTTGTAATCACATCGAGTTGCAACTGGAAGTGGGGATAGCATGTATGCACTTCCACGAGCAGGAGATGTGTTTGGCGGAACAACGATCTCCTACAAGCCTAGGAACCGGGGGTAGGGGGTAAAGAGGCACATTTATAAGGGGGAGGGGGGATTCTTCAGAATTACCACATGCATTTGCAAGGGAAGAAAACCATAATCTAAAGGGGACACTCATATATCGCATGGATTCAAGGGCATATGGTGGCTGCAATGTCCATTTAAGTTAATTCAGCTGGACCTTACACTTGTGAACTAAGTAGAAGGAAAAAACAAAAAATATATTTTCAAATTAAGTCCCAAACTATATATGATGGGGCAACTTAATAATCGAAACAATTTAAAAAGAGAAAGAGCATGTGACGACTTAAATTTTCATTGAAAGTTAGTCAAAAAAGACAAAAAGGCTTGTGGACTCGTTACTACTGCTTGTTAGAAGCTCAAAAACAAAGAAGAGGGGAAAGGTTTTATTGTAATTTTTTATATTATTTATATAGTGTCATCATATTCTGCAGCGCTGCAGCACAAGGGTAGGTGAAAAAAAGCTGCCATTTCATCTGCAGAGACAAAGATGGTAATAGCAACACAATGATACAAGGAAGGGGGAAAAAATCAATCAGTTTAAACATAAAAGGAAAGCTTTAACAACAGCCATATAACAAAGAACTTTTTTTTAAAGGCTGACTATGGCGGAGATGAAAAGCGGCATCTACGAAAAATGTTAACATTTATTACTTGCAGTTTAACAAAAGCTTATGGATAGAGGAAAAACTGCATACACGGGAAGTAGAATAGAACTAAATTATCCTGCAGTCCTTGGTTCTACAAATATATAACATTATTGAGTGGGAGAAGAGGGAAAAAAAAGCACTAGGGACATTGTGAAAAAGGGCAGTCAGACACAAGCTTGTCACGTGTATAGCTGCATAAAGCAACATGTTAAATCAATGTCCTCAGCCATTCCACGTCCTCGGAAAGACATTCAAACCTTAACGCTGCTCGATCAATTATTCCCAAAGGATCAGGCTGTGTTTACTAAATTCGAGGCAAAGCGCTTCAATATATTAGTAGAAGAAGAAAAAAAGGCTTGCTTCCTCGGCCCAATGAGTGTAACTTCTGTGTTCTGTAATTATCTGTGCATGCTACACGTTAATAACCACAAAGTTTTAAAAGAACAAAAAGAGAGGAAACCACCACCATGGCAGGCTGTCACAGAACGGCGCGGTGGGATTCATCAGACATTGCCGTGATTTAACACAACAGGTTCATGTCAGCAGCCTAATGTATTTCATTATTTTTTTTTAATAAAGAGAGAGTGTGAGCTCTGGGAGATACTAGAAACCTCAATTACAAAATACATAAAAGCCAGTTTTCTCGAACCCTATTCGATTAGAGCACAAACATTTGCAGATAAAACAATGTGCGTTTGCGCCACAGGATGTGAGCGTTTTACAATGTTTCATGTTTATTTGAGATTTTCAAAGAAAAGATACAATGAAACCAGTGGTGTGTGTTACTGTATAGCATTAGCATGAATGTGTATATCCACATATAGTGTTACTGTGTGTATGTTTTGCTGTATGGTGTGCGCATATGGGTGTGTTACTTTAAGGTGTGGTTGTGAGCATATGATGGTAGCATGGGTGTAGGTAGGTGTCAGTGGATGATGTTTTGTTTAAGTTTGTGTGTCAGCCTATGGTGTTGAAGTGTCAGGTGTGAGTTTACGGATAGTGGTGCCTAGGAGAGGATGAAGAGAAGGAGAAAGAATGTATATGTATGTAAGTATGCGGTGTTAGAGTAAGTTTGTGTGTTATAGGGGGACCTGAAGAAATACTGCACCCAGGCCCCACTAATCCTACACTCGCCTTTGTGCTAATGGGAGGATCTTAAGGCTGAGTGATGGGTGGAGTGATGGGTGAAGCAATGGGATGGACATGCGGCGGTCTGATGAGAGACACACAGATTTTAGATGGCAGTCTTGGCTAGACAAATTGCCAGGGCCACCCAACCGTCACCAGTCTGTCCCTGGAGCCAGAGTAGATCAGCCAATTGATATATCCTGCACAGCAAATACGTGAGGATAGGGAAAGGGGCAAATGCATATTGGGCATTTTGCATAATCTCCCGATGTGTTTGCAAGGGAAGGCACCACGGAAATATAAAGTCCATTATTTAGATATGCATTTAAGTGCTTATCATGACTGGAGTGTCCATTTAACTCTGAAAAGGACTCCAATGCCTGTCCCTGAAATAAACAGATCTCGTAACCTTTGGATGTCTGTTTCCATCCATGCCGATACTGGGAAATCATGATTGAAGATGCATTTTTTTAATTAAACCAGAAAGAGGAAGCAGAGCTGGAACAGACCTCTCTTATTTACATGGTAGAAGATGACCGGAATTAGCTCTCAAGGCGATATTACAAAATGACTGGGACATGTAAAGCTAAATATTCATAAACCTTAGCAGAAATCAGACAACCAAAATATTTCATCAGACCAAACGGGGATTAAAATATGCTTGGAAATCACACTTCAATGAGTAATTATAAAGTAAATCACATTTTGGCATGCAGCGGTGAAATATACAAATTAAGATAATTGCACAAGCTATATTTACCATATACATGCATAATTAAATTCAACTGGAGTACACCTGGCTTCTGAAAGAAAGAAGGAGGGGAAATTGTAATCAAAGTAAAGTGAATGGCTAGAAAATAAGTTATGGTCTCCAGCAAGTCGACAACTAAGATGCACACAGAGATTTCTACATAAGGCCATATTTAAGGAGGTGTGCTAAATGTGTTCCAATCACCTTGGAAACTATTACACTGACTAAAATTACTTTAGGTTTAGCCTTTATAAATGTGTCGAAGCATCTAATTACTTTTTCTTCGTAGACATGTTGTAATGTCTTAGAGCATCGATAGATGTTAAACTCTATGGTGTACACAAGACACAAAATGTCTTCATTTAAGTCATTTTCTTTTACTGTATACTTTGTATATTTTTTGCAACTTCATTTTTTTTCTCTTACACAATTGACACTTTTCCGACTAAACTATAACTGACAAACCATAACATCATGCTTCTTCATAGCCTAAAAATTGTACTCTACCCAGTCTAAATAAATGGCTAAAATGCTGAAGAAACCAAACGCAGTTTCACAATGATGTACCTTAAAATATTTGGAAACATACCGCATATCTACAAATTTCCCATGCCTATTGATTACTTAAGTTTACCACATTGTCATACAAATATTTGTAGCTGAAATACCTCCTTTAAGAAGGAACAAGCCAGCTACAGTTACACTACAGTATCTAATGCAATCTTTATTTTATGTGACATTTAAATGACATTGTATAGTGCGGCAGAGCCTACAAGAAAACCACAACACTGTGGGTTTTACAGCATCCACCATGCTTAGAAATGAGGAGAATACATTATCATAAAGAATCTGAAATGTCACAGCTCAAGTGGAGTAGCCCTCAGCCTCAGAAACACAAACCAGGCAAGTCACTACGGATGCCTACGGGAAACCTCCAAAGATGCAATTCTTCACACTCAAGACAAGTACGACTCAAACAACCCCAAAGCCATTTTAGAAACAAACTTAGGTTCTTTAAGGGATTTCTGAACTTTGTGTTTCATGTTGACAATTAAACAAATTATATCTCCCCTCTCAAAATAAAAAGTGATGTAACTGATTATCGTTTATACATGAAGACCCTCAAATCAACAGAGAAATGTCATGGAAACAAAAGCTCTCACCATGGTAACATCTCAATTACTACAGATAAGCATGCCACTTTCCAATAGTCTCTTTGACAGCATATTTACACAGAGCTCATTTTCATTTCACAGGTCATCAATAGCTTATTCTGCGTGACTGCTGAGGAACATAAACTCACAGCATTCAAATAAAAGCATGCGGATTCTAGCCCTGGGTGGTGTAAACCAAAAGTAGAGCGGCCTTAAGAGCCAAAAGACCTGCTGGGTTTATTTGTGATGTTTTTAAACATAATGAAACAAGATCTTCAGAAACAACTATCCCTATTAAGGAGTGTTGGCTCTGCACTTGAACGGGCCCCTATAGAAAGGAACCATTATCCTTTAGAGGACACAAGACAACTTTAAAATTAATATGCGATACTCAGCAACCCAACACGGGAGCGAACGTTAAGGATGCCACATGTCAGGAGATGTGCTGGACTGAACACACCTCCTGAGTGGCAACCAGCATGACAAATGCATATGGGGGGATTCTGCAGAAACATGACATGCATTTGCAAAGGGGATAAAGCTACTGCTATTTAATAATGTTCATACATAATCATGGGAATCATTGCATGTTTATGCAAGAAATATTTAATATACTGTGTAATTAAGTGTTGACTAGCATTTACTGATTATTCATTAGATTATAGGAAAGGACTGAAGTAATTCTTGCATATTAGTTTCCCAGAGGCGAACAAAAATCTCTTCTATGACAAGTGAGAAGCACTTGGGGGTTTTGACTTGGTTTCTGAAGTTGTGAATTTTTCTTCCTGCTATATTGCTAAAAGCAACTTTAACTAAAACAGACCTTCCAGTTGTAATGTCCCTGATTTCATTGAAACTATAAATATGACTGTTAAATACCTTTTCAGCACCCTGAATTGTACATGGTAAATGCAGAAGAAGAAGAAAAAAAAAACATTTACATATTTACTTTTTAGACCGGCACAAACCAGCATATCAATTAAATGAGTTATAAGCAAACAGAATTGGTTTTCATATTCAGCAATTTTCTAAGCAGAAACCATATTTAAAACTAATCATATTATCAAACAGTACGATATTTATCTGCCTGCTGGTGCATTATTATTCAGCTGATTTGCAGTCCCCAACAATGGTGCCTGTGTTAAAGTCATTTTAATGCATATGATAGTTGAGAGATGGATTTAAATTACCATGGTACCCCCTTGTTAATGCACTGGGGGATTCTGCAGAATTCCCTCATTTGCATTTGCCCTTTGATTCCAAAAGGAATGCTTCAAGCCACTGATTGGCTGCTTGAAGCAGCCAGTCAGTGACCAGAACATCAAGAATATGGAGGAGGAATGGAGCTGCAGATTGTCCATAAAGTAAATACCTTTTTTAAGTTTGAAATTATTTTTTTTTTTTTTTTTTTTTTTTTTTTTTTTATTTTATAACAGAGAATAAAAAGACATTAACATACAAACATTCATCCTGATAATGTACAAAACAGTACAAAAAAGGTAAAATTAAAACATTCAAATACAAGACAGTATCGAGACCAAGTTGTTTACCATATCGGCTAGGGGGGAGAGAAGAGAGGGAGGTATTAATAGTATATGTATATTAGCATAGTAAATTAACTAGCATTGCCAAGGTTATATAATAATGTGATATGTATAACCGTTTCCAGAAAGCCATCTTTTCCATGGAGACCAAATAGCTTCATAATATTTAATATTATTATGTTTTCGATAGAAATACTTCTCCATTGTATACTGGTAATTTATTTGGGCTATAACTTGGGGCCAAAGTGGTGACTGATCTAATTTCCATAGTCGAGCTATACAGATTTTGGCTGCTGCCAAGACATTAATAGCCAAGTACAGTTTCAATTTGTTTTTCCAAGGAAGATCAATATGGAAAAGAAAAGTTTGCGGATTCAAAACCATGTCTATATCAAATAAACTCTTAAAAAGTAAGACAATTTCAGATCTAAGATTTAATAGCTTATCACACTCCCACCAAATGTGTAACGTTGAGCCCAGTTCTAGTTTGCATCTCCAGCATATGTTGGAAGTAGTATTATGCATTTTATGTAGTAAGGTTGGCACATAGTACCATCTGTGAAGGAGTTTATAGTACTGTTCTTGGAGATTTATACAATGTATTGCTTTTCTTACTTTATTCCAAGAGTCGCACCATATATCAAGAGAATAGGAGACGCCCAGATCTCTTTCCCATTTCAGAATAGTGTTTGGTTTATCTAACACTTGCTCTTGAACCAACAGATTTCTTAATCTCGTAATTAAGTTTTTTTTGTGGTGAGCATTTATGAACCTATCTAAACTAGTCGGAGAAGTTAATGGATTATTTTTAATAAAATTTCTAATTCTTAAATAGGAAAATAATTCTTTACTTGGTATGTTATACTTAAATTGAATTTCGTTAAATGAAACCAAATGGGAAAAAGTGCTTATGTCTGAAATTGTATCAATACCCTGGAGAGACCAGGATTTTAAATCTATGTCCTTTATCATATGTTGTACCGCTATCAACGGAGATGATAGCGAACAGAGTTCCGTATTACCAAATTTTTCCTTAAAAATAATCATGTTACTTAATATGTTGGAAACAATTGGACTAAGAGAGTTTAGTCTATGTATATCTTTTTTATTAAACCAATATAAAAGGAATGGGTCTAGATTTTGACAATTCCACCTCTCATAGTTGTACCAAGGTAGTTCCGAATTCCGTTTTATATCCCAGGCTATAAAATGGTTAAATAAACAAATTTGGTGTAGGATACGCAAATTGGGGAAATTAAGTCCAGAACTTGAAAGGTTTCTGTTAAGAATGGAACGTGAAATTCTAGATTTTTTACCCATCCATACATATGATGAGAACATTGTTTCAAATTGTTTTAGAATTTTCAGTGAGACTGATAAAGGGATGGTTCTAAATAGATAAATCAGTTTTGGTAAAATATATGACTTTAGAATATTAAGTCTGCCCATCCAAGAGATTTCTAGGTTCCTCCATTGAGAAAATTGATTTTTAAAGGAATCTAGAAGGATCGAGTAATTATTAGTTTTGATAGCAGAAAGATTCTGATATATTTTAATACCCAAATAGTCAATATATTTTTGGTTCCAAAATATTGCAGATTTATTCTTAAGATGCTGAAAGCGAGATTGTTCCATATTGAACTCAATAATTTGTGATTTATCTAGATTTAATTTGTAGTTAGAGTACAATGTATATTTATTAATACAATTCAGAACATCCAGAAGTGAGTTTTCAGGTGAGACTAAGGTAAGTAAAATATCATCAGCATATAAGGAAATTTTATGCTCGTACGGACCAGTATTTATTCCTATGATTTTATTCGATCGACGTATTAGTGTCGCAAGGGGCTCTATTGAGAGAACATATAGTAAGGGTGCTAGAGGGCACCCTTGTCTTGTTCCGTTGTTAATAGGAAAACTCGTAGAGTTTAAATTGGGTCCTGAGATTTTTGCATGTAAATTCTTATAAAGTGCCATGGTGAAAGTTAGAAATTGACCAGTCAAACCAAAGGTAATTAGTGTTTGTTCTAAGAAAGGCCAACTCACGCGATCAAACGCCTTTTCGGCGTCGAGCGCTAAAAAGATGGCTGGCGTTTTATTTAAATGTATCTCATGAATTAAGTTTAGTATTCTACGCGTGTTGTCTTCACCGCTTCTGCCCAGGAGGAATCCTGTTTGGTCTGGGTGAATTAATTCACCCATAACGGAACTAAGTCTATCAGCCAAAATTTTAGAGAATATTTTAATATCTAAATTTATCAGTGATATCGGACGATAGTTCGTCACTTTAGTTGGATCTTTCCCGCTTTTCGGAATAGGAGTGATTATAGTCTGTAACATCTCAGATGGAAAATTATTCCCTAAAGATATTCCATTAAATAGTCTTAGTAATAAAGGAGAAACAATAGATTCCAAACTTTGAAAAAAACGAGACGAGAATCCATCTGGGCCTGGAGCTTTATGCGAGGGTAGATTTTTTATAATTTTACTTATCTCAGATAAATTAATCGGTAAATTTAATTTTTGTAGATTTATCTCAGAGATTTTTGGTAAGTCAAGAGTGTTAAGAAAGCAATTCATTTGCATTTTATCTTTCATTAATACTGGTAGATTATATAGTGTGTTGTAATACTCTTTGAAGGCTTCACTAATTAGTTTTGGAGTTAAAAATGTTTTCCCATTTGATACTATCTTATTTATTTTATTTTTGACGTTTTTATTTTTAATTTTATTCGTTAGGTGTTTGCTAGCTTTATTGCTGCTATAATACCACTCTTGTTTCAAAGATGTTAAATTTCTGTTAATCTTCTCCGTTAATCTTTCGTTAATCTTAAATTGGATCTCCTTAATTTCATCGTAAATCTGAACTGAAGGGTTTAATTTATTAACAGCCTCTAACTGTGCTAATTTAATATAGAGGTCAGTAAGAGTAGCCCCTTTCAATTTCTTAATATATGCACCTTGTTTTATAAGGTGGCCTCTCATAGTGCTTTTAAAAGCGCACCATAAGGTCGCATCTGAGACCGTACCATTGTCATTCATCTCCATAAATTCTGTAGCTAGCCTTCGAAGTTGTTCACTAAAATCTCGGGAGGACAAAAGAGTTTCGTTTAATCTCCAATTAGATCTTGTGTTAAAGTCTTCATTATTTTTAATTTTTATAAAAATGGGTGCGTGATCTGACCAAGATAGGTTTCCAATGCTAGAGGAATCACAACGTTCAATAGACTTAATATCAGTCAGAAACATGTCAATTCTTGAATAAGAATGGTGTACAGCAGAATAATAAGTAAACTCCTTCACAGATGGATTCTGTGCCCTCCAAATGTCATATAATTTGTTTCGAGCAAGACAAAGACAAAAAGCTCTAGCCAAAGATTTCAAAGTTGAATTTGGATGTGAGCCATAAAAAAAGCTTTTATCTAGTTTAACATCTGAAATACAATTCATGTCTCCGCCTATCAATAAAAAACCTTTTGTAATATTTTGAACTCTGTCTAAGATCTTTTCCAGAAATTTTACTGTGTATACATTAGGAGCATATATGTTAACGAGTGTATGTAATACATCGTTCAATTTACAAAGAAGAATAATGTATCTTGCCTCATGATCATTTTCCAGATATAGCTGTTCAAATTTAATGTTTTGATTTATCAAAATTGCAACACCTCTTTTTTTTGTCCCGGTTAAACTAGCTTGGGCAATAATAGGAAATCTCTTATATTTCCAACAACGAAAGTCATCCGTCTTCCAATGAGTTTCTTGGACTAAACATATATCCACTTGCTCTCGAGTTAACATATCATATAAAAAGCCTCTCTTATATGGAGAATTTAATCCTTGGCAATTAATAGATGCTAATTTAAGTGTCATGTATATTAAATACTATTACTCCCTCCTTCTCCCCCCCTAGATCTGGTCTACCGCCAAAACATAAACATAAACATACACAAAAAATCAAAAACAATACATTTACATCCATACAAGTTACACATGAAAATAATTCATGCATTTGTTGCCCCATTTATTGTATCGGGCTATATTCATGCGTAAGTGCCGACGAGTGGAGACATCGCAAACATGAGGTTATATAGAATAAAGTAAACAAATTAAGTATACTTTAAATAGATATTAAATATATAAAAAAAAAAAAAAAAAAAAAAAGAAAAAAAGAGAGAAAAAAAAAAAATTATATATATGTATATAGAAATAATGAAATGAATAATTCCGTTCCATTTCATGTGTGAAATCTGTTTCGTGGTAATAAATATATACTAATCCAGCCTATAATAAAGTGCCTGTAGATAAAGTGACTTTAGTGCAGAACAATTAATATCCAAACATGTACAATCATCTAATTAAGTCCTGTAGCACTAATTAGTCAAATATTATATTACAAAAAAAAAAAAATAATAATAATAATAATAAATAAGATAGGAAATAAATAGATAAATAGTTATTTAGTTCCCATTCATCTTAAATCAGTGTGCAAAATAAAAATGCTGATAAAAAAAAAAAAAAAAAAAAAAAAAATAAGTGCCTTTTTCATAAATAAAGTAACTAAAGTGCAAATCAAATGTTGTTCAGTGTATATAAGTGCAATATTTGCACAATATATCTAATCCATAATAGGTAGAAAGTTTAAATAAATAAATATTTCCATTGTACGTAAATTAGTGTGCAAAATCACGTAATATAATAGTAGCAAGTTCCACGGAAAAAGATAATAAATATATAAATAAATAGATATTTCCATTCTTCCTAAATTAGTATGCAAGTCACATAATATGATGGTACTAAACACCTATATAAAAAGAGGTCTATTTCATAAGTATGTGCTTATCAACTAGCAGAAAAATACAATTTCCACAAGTAAAGTGACATTAGTGCAAAAACCATTAATATTCAATATGTATGAGTGCAGTACTTGCTCAATATATCTAGTTGACTGAATTTGTATAAATAAATTATAAATAAATAAATACATAATTCACATTCGACATGAATTAGTGAGCAAAATCACTTAATATATTAATATGAAGTATCTGAGCAGATAAAATTCTAATTCATAGTAATAATAATTAAATATATGCTATTTAAGCGAAGCTAAAATACCATTTCCGCGAATAAAGTGTCTTAGTGGAAATCAATTGGTGTTCAGTACATATAGATGCAGTGATTGCACATTCAGATATTGTTCAGTATATATAAATGCAATATTTGCACAATATAACTAATCCATAATAAATAGAGATGTAAATAAATAAATATTTCCGTTGTACATAAATAATGTGCAAAATCACATAATATAGAAGTAACAAGTTCCAGAGAAAAAGATAATAAATATATAGATAAATAAATATTCCCATTCTTCTTAAGTTAGTGTGCAAATCACATAATGTGAGGATACTAAATACCTATATAAAAAGAGGTCTATTTCATAAAAATGTGCTTTTCAACTAGCTGGAAAGTACAGTTTCCACAAGAAAAGTGACATTAGTGCAAAAACCGTTAATATTCAATGTGTGTGAGTACAGTACTTGCTCAGTATATCTAGTTAACTGATTATGTGTAAATAAGTTATAAATAAATAAATACATAATATCTGTTCGACATGAATTGATGTGCAAAATCGCTTAATATGTTAATATAGAATGTCTGAGCAAGTAAAATTTTAATTCATAGTAATATTAATTAAGTATGTGTTAATTAAACAAAACTAAAATACCATTTCTACGAATAAAGTGTCTTAGTGCAAATCAATTGGTGTTCAATACATATAGGTGCAGTAATTGCACGTTATAGGGAAAAAAAGAAAAAAAAAGAAAAAAAAAAAAAGAAAAAAAAAAATGATAAAAAATAGATAGATAAATAAATAAATTAATAAATAGATAAATAAATAAATAGATATTTAAAAAAAAACAAAAAAACCACATGATGCATATAAATTGTGTAAATAAGTTTGCTACTCAGAGCATTAATGCCGTTCAGTTGAAATTAAAGTGGTTAAAAGGTCGTCAAGTTCAAGAGGATTATTAATTATATGCGGTCCACCCTCTTTAAACACGATCAGTTTAGAGGGGGAACCCCATTTATATCTTATATTCAGGTCACGGAGTTTCTTGACACCTATAGAAAATTGTTGCCTGAAGTTACGTGTCGCTATGGAGAAGTCTGGGAGCAGTCTCAATTCCCTGTATTGATCCATTTGTGTTTTGCCTTTATTAAATTCTTTTATAAAGAGGATCTTAAAGTGTATATTATTAAAGCGGACCATTACATCTCTGGGGGTCTCAGTGTTCAAATCTTTCGGCTTCGGAATCCTGTGGAAATTTTCAAATGGTTGAATGACCAAACAATCTTGTTTTGTAAAAATGGATACCAAACCATTTAGATATTCTTCTAGGTTAGTAATATTTTCAGAGATCCCTCTAATCCTAAGATTTTTACGCCTTGATCTGTCCTCCAAGTACGTAAGCTTCATTTCCATAGATTGAATTTTATCCTTCAAAACTTTAGTCTCTTTTCTAGCAGTACCCAATTCAAGCTGTAGTGACTGAATAGAATTTGCCTGAGAAGTGAGTGTGGCCAGAATGGAAGCAATATCCTGTTTCAGAGAAACTGTGTTGGATTTCATTTCTGCCGTAAGTTTTAAGTATAAATCATTTATGTTTTCAATTTTGGTGGAATAAGTTATGTCAGATTGTATAGTGTCTGGACAAATGTCCAGGGAGAGGTCAGCTGAAGCATCCAAGGAGTCCTTTGGAGGGCGTTTGGATGTATGAATAGCAGTGGATGTTAAGGATTTAGGAGAATAGAATGTCGTCAAGACTTTAGATTTGTCCAAACTTATCCTCCTATCCTTTTCTCTTTCCTTTTCTCGATCTTTTTCTTTTTTGGGCGGCATTATATCAATTATATCTTTACCCGCCTTTTCGTTTCGTTTCCTTAATTGTTTGTTTCACCTTATCCAGTACTCTTTAGATATATTATCGGTTATATTCTTCTTTATTTCTCCTTTGTATTGTGTGTGTTCGGCTTTCCACTCCTTCTCTGTCCTCCCTCCAGTCTACAATCCGTCCCCTCTTTTCAAAAATATTAATTTTCCTTCTCAGCTTTATTAATTTGTATATTTATACAGCCCTTAGTCTTCAATATATCTTCAATAATATCTTCAATAAGTAATATTTATCCATATAATCACGTATTAGCTTTGTAGACGGCTATATTGTACCAAGACCAAAATCAATCAAATAATAAAGTTCCGAATAGATCAATAAATAGAAAGAAAAAATCAGTGAGATCACTTATCTTGATAAGTGGGCCACGTGTACAGAGGGTCCATACTTCTGAGTTTTCAATGGCGTGAAGACGGCTTTAGAGATTCTTGGAAGTCAAGGTGTCCTGCCCAGCATGAGAAGCCAGAGTCCACACTTTTAGGGGAAGTAGTAGGAGGGAGAAAAAGCACCGCGAAGACAGCACTCAGATCCGTAACGATCCGTCACGATCCGCAGAAACGCAGAGGCACTCTTGTGAATTGTTTCTAACCATCGGGTCGATCGAGTCCGTCGAGTTCTCCCGTTCACGGTAGATAGTAGCGTTCAGTACTCGATGCGTCTCCATTAGCCGGCACTAGCCGCGGGCGTGGTTACGTTGCACGCATAGCGTGACGCGTGCCGCGTACTACGTCCTCACTCATCACATCCAATTACCAAGTTTGAAATTATTTAAATATATATATATATATATATCAGAGTACTTTAAGCAGGCATTATACTGTCCCATTAAATATGCTGTACCACATACGCTAGGAAACATAATTGCCAGCACCGTTGAAAGCAGAAACATTTCCACCACATAACTCTTCAATCATATAAGATGATTCTCATGCATAATGTTTGCTAATTTTTGACAGTCAATTTCAGAGGGAAATAAACTGAAATGACAGATGTGCCGATGCCTTTTTTTGCCTTTATATTACAAAGTGCAAATAAAGTGGAACTTCAACTTCAATGCAGCTTATTATTTGCCAAGCCGGTTAGTGTAATATGTTCATCCGAAAATAAGAGTGAACTTTAACAAACTCTAAATTTCCCTTATATGCTGCACTCACTGTGTCACATGCTATCATGGCCACTGTCCAGAAAATTTTAATAAAACCTGTAATACAAATTGCTCCACTTATCTGCGATTGTCACTTGTTATTCAATGGTTTTATTTATTTTTGTAAAGCAGTTTGCCTATTGACTGTGTTCAAATCCATTAGCTTTGTTATTTTATGAGAATCTACTGAATAATATATATATTTTTTTACTTTTGAAAGAACAAATTAGGCTTAAGGGTCTGATAAGCATTCATGATCTGATTACTAAGATTGCAAAAAAATGCATAGTCCTGGAAACCTGCCTATACCTGACTGGGGGGTCCTACTTACCAAAATACAACTACAGACGAACAACACTTTATCTTGCATTACCTCCGTATCCATAGAGGTGGCCACGCAATATGAATATCTACAGAGCCAGATGCCCAGCAAAGTAATGAACCAACATGTCCTTACTAACCACGGGATCATGACAAAGCCAACAAAATTGTGTCTTTGGGTAGGAGGCAGTTTGACTATGCATGATGGATTTCCCAGGGATATCGCTAGCTGAATAAAACATGTGGGCTGACTTTCTTGTGCAGCTGTCTGTTTTGGTAGAACATGGTACAAACAGGAAGGTATTATTCTATTTTTAATGTTTTCTAGAAAAAAAAAACATTTGTGTTGACAAGTAAAGAAAATACACATTGTGATTCCCTAAGAGTAATTACTTTAGTATGTGTTTTTAACGCTAAAATCCCTGTAGTAGTTTTGTTTCTGACATTTCATTCAACCCGCTGTTGTTAACCTCCTTTTTTCCCTTTGTTATTAATATCAGCTCTGCTGTGCTAATACACAGTCTAATACACAGAGTTATGTTAGAATATATCCACATATATTTGACAAAAAAAAGCAGGTTGCGACATATAGGCTAGTACTTTTGTTTTTTTGAATACAGACAAAATGACATTGTTATTGTGGATTCCGAGATATAATTGTGGAAGCGGTGTTGCTCTAACTGGAAAATAAAATATGTTTGATATTTTTTTAGTGTGTTGACTGAGCTCTAAGTACCACCATTGATATCACAATAAAATGCTGTACCAAACTTTACAAATGGCCAAATAGGTACAGGGGCAGGGGCTTTCCTGATACCTTTTATGAAACTTTGTGAACTTCCGATATCTATTAATGTTTTATTGAATTTAGAGGAATAATGTATTTCAGAATTACATGTTTGCAGACCCTTTTTCTTCTATATACGCATCCTGAGTTCGTTGAAGAAGAAAAAAAGGCTTATCAGGGAGGAGAGAGGAACGGAGGATTTTGGGTCCCAAAGAGAAACACTTGGGAAGTATGTTTTACATCTGTGGACACTTAACATTCACAAAAAAAAGATTTCCTGTATTCATTTAATTTCCCTCTGTATCACAGGTTGATGCATTTGCATGGGCTGCAATCACAAGTCTGTGACACGATTTCATTACTAGCAGATAAGCGGTAAACATGATTTTGCATGGAAATATACACCTGATGTAAACCCTTACATGTATGGTAGTGTCATGGTGTGCAGTAACAAAATGACAGTATTTTAACCCTTAGAAAAAACTAATACACAAGATGTATTTAATGGTAATCCATTTATATTTATAACCAGGGCCGGCCTTAGGGGTGTGCGACCTCACAGGGCGCCATGGCAACAGGGGCGCCTGCCCGGGACTTAAAAACATTTTTTTTTTTTTTTACTTTATTTAACATCCTCCATGTTAAATAAAGTTTTTAACTTTATTTAACATGGAGGATGTTAAATAAAGTTAAAAAACAAAAAACCCCGATGTTTTAATTTAAGTCTCGGGCAGGGGCTTCGCTTGTGAAGTTTTCAGCGACCGCTCGGTGCCCCTCACCCTCCGTCATGGTTCCGGCATTTCATGCTGAGCACCGGAATTATTCCGGCGCTTGACTGTGAAGTGCGCACCGCGGCAGAGCGGAAAGACGGATGGCTCCCGATCCCACCGCAAGACTCCGGCAACAAGGTAAGTAAGGATAGGGAGAGGGGGTAGATAGTGAGAAGGGGCAGAGTGGGGGGGCGCCAGAGGAGTATTCCGCACAGGGCGCCAGAACACTTAAGGCCGGCTCTGTTTATAACGTTTAGATTTTATTGAGACAGGATTGTTGAATCATCTTATTCCACTGCAAGAAATTCACTGCTTTTGTTAAAATCTGTGTGGAGTTGGAACTATACAACAAAACACCTCTCAAAATAGACATTCATACCCATAAAAGTCAGCAGTACAATATACATCTTATTCCAGTATTTGAGAAGATTTAATGTTCTGTTCTTGTGGAAAAATAACTAAAAACCCAAAGTTACAAAACATTGAGACATTCATGACAGGTGAGAGTGTGACATATTGTTGGAAAATATTGTATTAAAGGCACACTCCAGTGTTCGAGGCAGCCACATTTGTCCTTTTAAAGTTTCTACCTACTCTGTTTAATTGAACATCTATGTAACTACTGGTATTTGTAAAATAGCATTCCTAGTACTGTAGAATGTCAAAATCTTTACCAGAAATAATACTTAAACCATCTAAAAATTTGGATCATTCAAATGTTTGCTGGGAATAGTTATTTGTCATTTGACACAAAAACAGACATTTATGGGGTGTCACCATGTTTAAAGTTAATGGGTTGTTTTCATGTGACTAAATCATCAGGGAAGCAAACAGGGAAGCCATAACAGCAATTTCCCCCGTAATAACATTTTTTACCAATGCATTTGCAAGCAAACTGGCTGCCACAGTTACCGTAAAGAAATTGCTCATGCGGAACAAAGTGCATTCATTTTGTAATTGAAACAAATGTGTACTATAGCATCCTTACTCTCACTGTAGTGTGTGTGTGTGTGTGTGTGTGTGTGTGTGTGTGTGTGTGTGTGTGTGTGTGTGTGTGTGTGTGTGTATACATATATATATATATATATATATATATATACACAATGAAAAAAGATAATCAAGATGGGTTCATTCGGTATGCATATGATTGTGTCAAATCACACATTTTATGTAGGAATGTTAGCATTAATATCTGAATACAAGCAATGATGTAAAGAAATTACTAATATGCAGAAAAAAAAAACTTCCTGAAACATTGGGTCTGCCTGGAAAGTATTTTCCTATTTTTAATATCTTAAAAGTTAGCAGATATTTCTGGGAGAACTTGCTATTCTTAATGGCTCCTGCGTGCCATGAAATTACCTGGGGATTACGCTGTCAAAGAGCCATGCAAACCGGCAGAATTGGACTTTGCAGATTTGTCGGGAAGAGCAGATGCAGGTTAAATGAAAAGCTACCAGTGCCCCAACGTGACTGCTTATTACCCGAGAGTCATGCAAACTACAGCTTAAAGAAATTAAAAAGTATTTCTTATCTCTTACTTTGTCAAATAGGAAGCCTACCGGCGAAGTTCTACTGAGCACCGGCAAAATACAATAATCCAACTAATTTGTGTGCTCTAGATAGTACAATATAAAAATACATTTTAGAACGTGGGCAGCTGTTGCAGGGGTAGGTGGTGATACTAAATGGAAAACTATGTTACCATGAAATCAATGGATTCTTTCCGAATTGCTTTAAAATAAGTAGCCTGCACCAGAATTGCCCTCTATAAATAAGCCTTGTTGGCTAATAATAATAATAATACTAATAAGTACCAGGAATGAAGATGCAAGGGAATAATTGGAGCAAAGGTTGTAATTAAAATAATGAGCTTTGGACAATCCATCTAAGTTTAATGAAGGAAAAGCTGCCCCCCCCCTTGAAGAAATAGTATAGTCAGCTATGAGCGATATGAAGCTTTGGCTCTGTAATGAATATAGGTTTTAGGCTTATATTCTATAGAAAAACCAGACAGCTCTACCTGCCCCCCATGCCCAGTTTGTTTATACAGGTAGAATACATGAAACCAAATCTAAGATTCCTATAAGTAATTTTATACACGTTTAAAGGTCTGCTTGGGGGAGGGGGGCCATCAAACTAATCATCACTGGAACAGCCCTCATTTGCATTAAATTGCATTTTGTGGCTGGAGTGTCCTAATTTTTTTTTTATTTATTTTTTTTGGCGCGACCGGCGGCTTTCCAAAACTAACCACAGGCTCATCTATACAGTACTACCGGCTTCACAGTGCCCGCTAATCATACGCTTCTTAAGGCTTGAAACAAGCACTGAATCGCCACAGACACACTGAGAATCCTCCAAAACGGCTCAAAAAGCTACAGCTCAGGTATCTGCATCCATTTTTGTGCATTGTCCGTATTACACGGATTATCCGTGATGGATAATTGACTTAGGTGCAACAAAACCTCTTGCTAATGAAATGTATAAACAATCACATACTAAGTGATGTCAATGGGGGCTTGAACAAAAGAATAAACTTAATAGGGCATAAACCATAAGAGAGATAAATCTCAAATAACAAAAATCAGTTTTATAAAATATGACAGATGCTCATTTAGCAGAAATGAAATGGGGCATGCAAAATGCAGGCAAGTAAGGCAATGATGCCCATGCACAGGATCAAAGCTAAGGGGGCCGAAAACATCTGATAACCAGGGGGACTGATGGCGCCTTTCTGCTTTAATACTAACGACACAGTGAAATGACCTAATATTGAGAAAGGCCTTACAGGTATGGTTTTAATTCCACATTAAACATACATTAACTCCATACAATGTGCGTACACACAACAAGCGACAATAAGACCACTAATGCTATTTAAATGAATGTTCGTGTATGAAAATAAAAAGATCTGTTTTACAGCATCTACACGAGAGTAGAAATGGGTAGTGCTGAAAATAAGGCTTGTGCAACAGCAGCTTAACGTCGACACCGGCAGTATATATTGCAGAACTACAACTCTCATGAAGAGGGCCAAGCATCATGGGAGAATTAGTTTAACACCAGTCAGAAACGGTACTGATAGCTCAGCCCTGGTTTAGTCCTTGATGGATAATGCAGGACCTGGTTTATTTGTTGTAATCCAGCTAATCCCAATGAAAGTTAAGATGTTTGCTCCATATGTATGCAATATATTATATATATATATATATATATATATATATATATATATATATATTAGTTAATTCCGGTTTTACATTCTTCTTAATCTGTACAAACCAGTTCATGGGTCTACTTAGTGTTCCCACCAGTAAAATTAGTAATATTTAGATTTATGCACTGGTTTTAAGATTTATTATACCTTTATACAGTGGTTACTTCAATGTGTTAACACCATTATTTGGCTTTGCAGGGCGTATTAAAATCTAAGGTGGTTTTAGTCGCCAAGCTGTGTGATCTCTATTGGCACAACATACTTAGCTCATATATGGTTGTACTGGGTTATGCTGAGACAGTGAAATATGATATATCAATTAAAACCGACACATAACAGGCAAATTTAGAACTTGAATGGAATCAATTAAAGTCGATTGAACAAAGAGCAGAAGTGAAGATTCAGGCGATAATTGGAGCAAAGGCTGTAATTAAAATAATTTGCTTTGAAACATGCAAAATTGTGACATGCTGCAAAAAATAGTGGAAAGCCTCCCAAAAATAACAAAAACAGCTGCTGGCATTCAAGAGCAATTCTATGTTTTGTGGAGAAGTATAAGATATTAATTAATGTTATATTGTCAGCAGATACATTTTTTTAAAATTCATAATTGCAACGTTGTTGTTGTTCAAACATCACTATTGGTAAAATGGTTATACAGCTGCACAGCTTTCATGAACATGGGAAAACGGATACTGAAAGCGAAAAAAGAGAAAAAAAAGTTTCACTTGTGTATCTTTCCAGAAGTAGCTGGTAATTTAGATCCGTTCATCCCAACGTGAAGCCCTTTGGGGAAGACATCAGTAAAGGCATACCTTTGCAGTCCTACAGGTTGTTTAATCAAAATTATTAAATCACTGATTACTTGTTGATTAAGCAATCTGTCCTGTCACAGAGCTACCCCTGGGGCCTGCATGGTTGTGCAAGCCGACAAATGGAAAATTGGAAAAGCTAATATAAATCTGGAATTATAGCATAGTGTACACAACTTTCAGATGAATGAAGCAGGCTTAAGAAAAATTAGAAAGGCTTATGATAAGGGAATAGTAAAATTAACCAGTTTTCAGTACAGAGCATGCAAATTCATATGCCTACTATAAAGTCATTTCTTAATACATTATATCCCATGTGCACTTACATTTCTAGAACCAGCCATGGCTTTATGGACCTTGCTTTGTGCACTGGGGCACAGTCATGCTGGAAAAGAAAAGGTCCTTCTCCCAACTGTCCCCACAAAGTTAGAAGCATAGCATGGTCCAAAATGTCTTGGTATGATATGCTTCCAACCTTGTGGGAAGAAAGCTACTGTAGCTAATTAATTGGGGTTCTAATAGATTAGGTTTCAATATCATTATTGCCAGAATCTAGTTAGCAAGTGTGCTTTGAGGGTTTGTGGGGACAACGCATAGGGATGCAGTAATAACAAAATAAATATAACTATACATACTAAAATACAATATTTCACAGGCTTGACAATCATTACAACACATCTCTTTAATTATGTTTGACAAGAATATAATGAGATAAGTACCTTAGCAGTGTCCTAAAATGTGACCTCTCATTTTCATCCTTCAGCCAAGACACAGCTTTTTACCAATATAACCATTTAAGTAGTGAACTTACCCCAGTAGGCTGGAAGATGAGTCCATCCATTTCATGGCTAACCTCTTTGGCAAAGCTTCCTTCAAGTAACTGCAAGACAAAACATCTCACTATAACAAAAGAAGAATTAACAGAAACAAACACATAATGTAAGCTGAAGTTGTAATCTTCCAAATATATAATAGTCATAATTTGTGGTAAGAAACACACACACACACACACAAGCCTTTGCTAATTTATATCAGCTTCCTTTTGCATACACAAGAAACAGAGAAGACAATAAGTCGGGCTACTTTGTGACTCATGCCACCATTTCCAAAAGAATGTTTTATGGTGATGCCTTGTACGTGTAAATTGATCTGCATTTTTAAGGTCAGACATGTCAATGCCCTCTGAAACATACTTGAAAATGATATAAATCTCAGTGTATTCTTCTTTGTTAAACATTTTCTAAATAAATAAATCCTCTATTATATGTACCAACGCTAAATGGGTGTCAAAAGGGTGCAGGCATGAAGGCACATACAGAGACTCTCCAACCAGGTCCAGAGACCACGTATACTTGAAATACAAAAAAGATTTGAGAAACTGAAATAACCAAGCAGTCAACCAGAATTCAGATTTCATTCAAATGTATTCGTGTTCTTTCCTTAAGCGTTTCTCTGCAACTGCTTTCTCTAGGATTTACTTCTGCGGTAAAAGCAGTTTTACAATTTACCTTCTGTACTTTCTTCAACGTACAGCTGTGTGTATAATTTCCATGCACATTTAACTTATGCTGTGGATATAATAGTGCATCCTCAGAAACATCTGTCTTCTTCATACCGACAGAACACAGACGAACCCATAGCGCTATACATGAGAGCCAATGTATTATGCTACAGCAGACAACAGGCTCTGTCACAAAGGATTTTTTGATGAATTAAGCAACGCTTTAGGACTAAGAAAAATCATAAACTATTACAATCAAATTCTGCTGCTACAATACATTGATATCATCTGGCTTCAGGCACAGGAACACATTAGCTATCCCAAGCTCACTTATGCTTGAAAAAACTCAAATGTATAGAGGGGAACAAAATAATGGCCATTTTTTGTATCACTTTACCAACGCATTGTACAAGCCTATACTGTTATAAATGTATTCAGTGTATTATTTACCAATAAGCCTCTAAATATTGGAACAGTGTACCTGGAAAAGATAACTTTCAACATCAATGCAACAAGTTTGTTCCCCGTAGTACATCTGTGTCTAGAATTCCTGCCTTTTGAATTATAATGGCCATGTTACTGCACAGGATTATTATTGGCCTTATGCTTGCCAAGCCACTGTCAAAATACCCGTTGGGGGGCAAATATGTGTCCCTAATGGCTTCACAAAGTGAAGCAACTGTTTTAACATTAATAGAATGCACTTTATGCCGAATTGTTATGGCACTAGCCAATATTGTGTTAATTCACAGGGAAATGCAGGGTGAGCTACAGAGAAATAAATAGAACAGCACGTTGAAATTATCTGCGTATGAGGCCAATCCAGTCTTTCTTTCAGGACAAAAACTGGTAATTAATTAGTGAATAACGTGTGCTGGGCCACATACCACAGGCATGCAAAGTGTGAATGGCCCTTTAACACTCAGATGGGTGCTCTGATACAGTAGATATCACAACATTCATGCCCTCGTAAAAAGGTGTTCACGTCCTTCTACTGCTTTAGTCTCAACATCCAGCTCCATTAGAAAAACATCCATCACTGCCAGGAATAGTAGTAGTTAATGAGGTGCCACCTTTTTAAAATTCTTTTTTGTAAAACACGCTCTTTAGTTTGGGTTTCATCAAATCTTCATTAATCTTACTTATTGCGAAATGTACATTTCTTAGGCAGAACTCAGACTTCAATTTCATAGCGGCTTCGTGAACACTGCACAATGTCTGACCTTTCTTTTCAGACTTTAGAATCTGCAAAGAAATTTACCAAGTCTCTCGGGGAAAAAAAAAAAAACAGAAAAATGCTAAAATGTGTAATAGAGCAACAGTCCTGTCGGTACCCATTTCTATCGTTGCAATGTTACTCATGGCAGAGCACGTAATCCTAGCCTGCTGTTCAGCGCTGCAGAAAAGAAGACATCACATTTGGAAAAGAAGTTTACATGCTCAAGCATGCAGCGCCCAACAACCCTCTTGGGCCAGCAACAGTAATCAGCACGTCAAGTTAGCACCAAGCAAGTCTTTTGTAGATCCATGTTTAGTGACGTACCCAACAGACACTGTTGGCATATAATAAGAACTTGATGGAGCTTGGATGCTCCAGGGTTAGCAGAGTCTTGATCATCTAGTGTCTATGCATTAAAGTGGATGCTTAGCAGCACAGTTACAGCATGAATGGCATGTAACAGAATATGTGCCAGATATTATGCTGGCACTTGTCCAGCTAACACTAAAGAGGCGCTTTGAAAACCTAAGATTGTTCATTAGCCTGTGATATCAACAAATAGCTGATCATCTGACAAGTACTTCTTTTTGCTTTAAGTACTCTAAACAAATGTACTTTACAAGATGAAAAAATGTGCTCAAGTAAGGTTGGAGAAAACGAGGGAGTTTGGGTATATGGCACATTTTTACTCTATTATCAGGTTCCTGGATGTATAAGCACAATCTAAAGGTCAACTCCCCCCATTAATACTTCATATAGCTGAAATCCTTTATTTAACACAGGTGAGATTACATTTTTGTTCAGAAAACCTTTATATTGCATAACATTTTGGTACAATTTCGTTTATTTACAATAACACCTACTGAAGGATTAATAAAATAACAAACCCAGTAAATGGTGAGAAACCTGCTGGCTAGTGAGAATTGTGAATATATAGGAAAAATCTAAATAAAAAAAAGGGAAATAAGCTGCCGATAAGATCTTGTAAGTAAGATACAAGATGGTGGAGACAGATGGAAATTTAAGATCCAGGAGGTGGGGGAGTATGGCAAAGTGAGATACACAGTGTTATGCATTGATACCATATGCAATGCTAAAACCATTAAGGGTAAGAAATAGGACAAGAAAGGGGACAAGCTGTGGTCCATTTTAATATACACTATATGGTATGTGTTGTCCGTTTCACCAACAGGGACTTTTATGACATTGCATTCTAAATGCATAGACATTAATATGTAGTTAATACACACAATCAGGAGACATAATTCATTTTACAACAAAAGCCGTGTTCCCTAATAAAATATACCGTTGCTATTATTCTTCTTCTATCAAAAGCAATCATTGAAAGTCACAATGGGCAATTTTCCATGAAGTAATGTGTAGAAAGAAAATAAAAAGGAAGGACAGACATCTAGGTGTAAATCCCCTGTGAAGCACGTTTAAATAGGACTAGCGCATGCAGAGAATTACATTTTGCCCATCTGTGACTTAAAATGGGATTGTCTAGCAAGTAATTTCTTGAAAATTGGTGATGATTTTTTTTTTGTCTACAGATTGTCATCTGCCAAAAAGGAAAATACACTCACTTTCAAGAGAGTTAACATAGCCTTCTTTAAACTGAACTCTTTCAGTATTCTTCTTGCTACTTATAAGCCACTTCCCTAGGACTATTACCAATCATACATGCAGCTACCCCTGCTGCTTTCCAAAACCAGAGTGGGTACCCTACACTGGTGTTCTCAGGAATAGCCAATATTAACGTCCTAAAATTTCAATGCATACATACGACTAACACGATCTGCTGAACCTAAACCAGCAAGCTAGTCTATCAGACTACACGGTGAAAAATACATCACAGCACCTCTCAGAACAGGAATGCAGATGATGGGTAACATGATGTTTGTTTATTGTAAGCTTCAATGTTCCTCTGTACTTGCTCACGGTTGCTATGGCACTGGGTGAGTGTTATTAGTTATGGTACACTTGAGTTTCAGGGTAACGGGTTCGTGGTTTGTCATGCTGGTGGTGGGCGAGTACATTTCATTTTGCATAATGGATTGTTCTATAAGCATGTCTGTGTCCCTAGTTTTCTCAGTATCCCTATCAAGGACTGAATGATGTTTATAATAAAACATTTATTTATTAACATTCTACATAAACAAATTGTTCTCTTTCTTATAATTATTTGTTTGGCTGGACGATGCGTGTAGGGCAGGTGTCTTCTGGCAAAGTCATAGCCAACAGGGTTCCATCAGGTACATACATGTAAAACCAAACAAAAACAATACAATTTGCCCTTGGAGAGCTTTAATGATATCTAAATACGTCAACATTTTTATATGGAAAAAAGAATTGCAAAAAAAATGTAATTGGAAGATAAATATAAAGGTCCACAAGTGAAAAAGAAAACCCGCAAAAGGCAAAAAGGAGAGGTGATAGCAATTGAACGCAGGCCTCTGTCTCTCTCCAGTAGTAAGCTCACCTAAGAAGATACACTGGCCACAATTAAAATCCCAATCTATAAAGCACTTTCATTTTGACATCCTATAGCGTTAATACCCTCACTGCTTATCGAAGAGATTTTCCTATCGGCGCGGATCTTCAGAGAAAAACATCTAATTTCATACAAGCTTCATTAGTATGATTTTCTTTGAGCGACGATGCCTGTGATAATTACTAAATTACAGGACTTGAAATCAGACAAAACAAAAATAAGCAACCTGTCTGCCTTAAAAATATGCGGTGGAAATCAGTAAATAAGTCCACAAACTATAACGTATTTGACTTATGGATGACTTCAAGAGAAAAAATAATCAGAATCAGATTCCAGTTTCTTAGTGATTTGCTCTGTATGATTTAGATCGGGACACACAGAACTTGTAGAATCGCATAGTATAGTGTGGCAACAAGCGCTCCCACAGTGCAAGTGTGTGGACAGTTTTTGGGGCATGTAAGGCCGCATAAGTTATACTGTACATTTAAAGCTGGCACTAATGACATTTGTGGCCAAGCCATTGTCCTGCTGTAACATCTACTGAGCTTCAGCAGGTGGACAGCTATCCTGACATTACCCTGTATGATACCTTGAAAAACTTGGGAATTCATTGTTTTTATGTTTGTATGCCCTGTAAGTAGTGCTGTGTGCTTTGCCTGAACAAGTCAACCTTAGTTGAACCTCAGTTCCATAAGTTCATAAAAGCGTTGTGGAGCGTTTTTTTTTTGGAGAGCCATGGCTTTTTCTGTGGTGTTTACGGTAGACTCATAAACAGAGATGTTTACCAGTTCCAATGATTCCTTCCAGCCTTTACTCTTGGGTTCTTTTTACCTCATTGAGAATTCTGTGTGTCCTTGGGAGTCCTCTAGGGAGTAGCCACAATACTAAGTTCCCTCCATTTAACAATTGGTCTAACTGTGGACTGATGAAGATGTAAATTCTTTCAGATTACTTTGTGGCCATTTCTAGCTGTATGCAAATAATTCTTGATTAAAGGTTTTCTGAGATTTCTTTTTTTGTGAGTCACGGTTCAGGAAACTCAAAATGTTTGAGTATTTGTTTTAAGTACCTCTAAAACACACATCCAATCCCATTGACTGGACACCAGGTTTGCTAATTCCAGTTAGCTTTCGTTGAAGTCTTTATAGCCTAGGGGTTCACATACATTTTCCCACCCACACTGTGAATGTTTGATTGATGTATTCCATATGGACAAGAACAATACAATAAGTTGTGTGTTATTAGTTAAAACAGATTGTGCTTGGTCATTACTGTAACTTAGATGAAGACCACATCATATTTTAAGACGCATTTATGTATAAATTCTGGTTTATTCCTATAGGTTCACTTTTGCTTGCCACTGTATGTGTGTGTGTGTGTGTATGAATATACACACACACGCACATCCAGCTCACTTAAAGTTATAATGCCGTTTAAACAAGATAAAAGTAGCTGAACAAGAAAATGTAAAGAAACATACTCATATTTGTTTGTAGCAATAAAAATGTGTACTGGTTGAATGAAGTAGTAATACAAGGAACATGAAAGCAAATCATAATCGGGCAATCATCATTGTTTAAATAAATTTGCTATATCACTGACAATTTATTTCTTCATGTTTCCCTCACACATTTCTGTTTGGGAACTACTACATAGGACCAGTCCTGAAAAAATGGAGAGGAACTAGCAAGCACATAAACTGCTTTCCTGGCAGTAATATAGTGACAGAACTTAAACATGAAAGGTACAGGCATATAGCAATGCTGAATTTAAGATGAGACCAAGAACTGACTAAGGATTGCGCAAGAATAAAAACAGGCAGGCTAGATTTGCCTAATGGTTCTTATCCACCATTCAATTCAATGTTTTCATATTTTAAGTGATTGTATCGAAGCAACGAGAGCGCTAGTGGGTTGGTACCATAGCTTGCACCAGAGATGTAATCAAGCCAAAGCAGATTTTATTTCTGTATAATAGAAAAATAACTAATAGTGTTTTTCACTAAGCATCTCATGAAGTGCCCTGAAATCGACCATCAAACCACAAGAACTAAAGGTTGATGTATGCAGTTTTACTGCCTGATTTTCCTGTAAGTACAAAAAATCTTTGGAAACTGGAAAAAAAACACCAGGGCACATAATTATGTGACAATGAACTTCTGTCTGTAGAATCTGATGTTAAACATTCATCGAATCAGAATCACTGAAATAAGGCTAAATCCCATCTGTTTCAATATTCATATGCATAGCGTATTGCTTCTTACCCCTGCCAAAGGGTTTTCCTTACATACCTCCAAGAGGATGAACTCATCTTAAAAATATTAGATGTAGTAAAAAAAAAAAAAAAAAAAAAACATTGACTAAGTGAGAGAGTGCTTATGTTACAACAAAATGTATGTATAAAATAGGTTTAAAATCTGAACCACTTGCTTTTTGTTTGAAAACGACACCAGATTAATACTGTGGAGTGACTCAAAATAACGCAATGGATAATATCCATTCATCCTTTATGTGGGAAGATAATCGGAAACACAGGATACTCGGTGTTCAGATCTTCCAAATGTTAAGTAAAAGGTTAAATAAACCCTTTGCATTTTTGAACAACAATAAGGCTAAATGCAAGGCCTCGGAAATGTGAAGCACCTGAAAAGGCATAATCACATGTATATAAGCCATCATCACCCTACGGCAATCCCTATGAAAAACGAGCACTGTCAGCCATCACATATAATTTCTAGGATAAATTACACAACTGTAATAACATTGAGAGGATGCAGGAAAAAAATCACTGGGGAAAAATATCTCTTTTTCATTGTGTGAGTTGTTTGGATGCTGTAATTAATGGTGATGAAAGTTTTTTTTGCCGTTCAGGTGTGATTTTTTTTTTTCTTGAAGCAAGAAAATGAATAATCAGCCAGCTGGTTGCCTCATAAAGGTGTATGCATCAGTGTAAATTGAGTTTTCTTGAACATACACAAGAATTACCCCTTTGCAGACAACAAAAACTGATAAACAGCAGAGATGACTTGTAAAAGTTTTATTATTATTACACAGCATTCAGAAACCCTCTGCACAAAAGCAGTAGTATTATGTTGTCTTGATCACTTGCCTCTTGCTTTCCCTCATCCAATAACCTGTTTGCCGTTAAAACCGCGGAAATGACTTTTTATATGATGGTATGACTTTTTAAATTGCTATATTCTGGGCAAAAGAAAAGCTTCCATTCAAGTTGCAAAAACAAACATAAGTCAGCACTTCTTTGTTACAAAAGGCCATTCCTATAAAGGGCAAATTGGGACAAGTGGTAAATGCTGAACAACAAAGTCCCATTCAGCTTCAAACACGACAGAGGTACTGGCCCTAGCTTGGTCTATACTCGGGCTCTGTAGCCACCTGCATAGGTCACTACTCTGGTGAACATCCATGGGAACTACTCAGGGATGGCGCTGCAGAACTCGCCCTCTCCTGCTCCTTATGGAAGGCATGGATAACATGTGGTTATCATAAGAGGACAGAGCTGGCCCCGGTTAGACTAAGGACATTCAAATTGAAAGGATGGATAGTAGATGTGTGTGTTGACCCTGTAAAGGATTTCAAGAATAACCTGCATAAAGTTATCCTAAAGAATAAATAAGTCTTTCTATATGGGCAGACTAAATGAGCTCATTGGTTCTCTTCTGCTGTAGCAATCTATGTTTCCACTTTGAAAGGCCGGGACACGGGTGGAACCTAGCCAAGGGGGTGGGCATGATAAAATTGTACTTCTCTGCCCAGAGACTAAAGATACTGACCTGGAGAAATGGCATAGAAGCCAGAGGCTCCAAGTAAAACACGCAAGTCTTTAGCAACTGGTGTAAAAGAGTTCAACCTAGAAGTAAATGTTGGGTCCAGAAAAAATCTAGTCTATAATAACGAGCTTTGGTTACTTACAGTAGTTTTGGGGGCCAATTTACCTTTAACTAGAAACAACCAGCTTGTCATATAAATATAGGATATTATAAGCAAGAGGTTTTAGGCAAAGGTATACAAATCCCAGTTAACTCAATACAAAATATATCGTATTAAAACACTTACAGTTTCTTGTTGAACTATAGGAGAGCGTCTGGTACAAGTTATATACTGACTGAGCAATTTGTGTCCATCAGAGAATATCTTAATGGGAAACTTTATCTTAGACTAAAACGAGAATACTGACATGTGTTTTCTATATTACAGATAGCATGCCTAATAAGAGGACCTTCTCAAACAGAGACCAAACCGCCTGAGTCTACATTTTGGTCATTCATTTTACAGTGTTCCGTTGTCAATACAAGATACAAGCTAACTTTAAATACTTATCTTCTGGTCGATGATCATTACAATGGCAATATCTGAAAAGGCATTCATAAGTCTATAAAACATGACATTTTCCCTGTCCCTCCAGCTGAGGGCTAATAATTAGATTGGAAATAATTTACTTATATTAAGATGCCCATAATTGAAGCCGTGTGCTTGGGGGCACTGTAAGATACCATGGTGTGAAAAAGAACAACGTAATTAAAAACTAGCAAGAAAAAAATAAGGGCTTTTTGGCTGTGTACTTTCTGTAAACCTGACAGCATACATTTTTTCACAGGGCAAAAACTGCTTACAGAAAATGTTATTGTTCACAGTCTCATCCTAAATTTTGCACCCAGGATCACCAAACTAGAAGTTAATTCTAATGTTTTGTAGACTTACCATTAATTTTAGACAAGTTTAATTTGGAGCATACTAATAGGTCTCACAATGTGTTTTTTTATCCTGAATATAAATGGAAAGTGTTCAGAGTGTGCTAAATTTATCAAGTTCTGCTTTAAAAACATAAACACTGTTTTATCTATGCAAATTGTAATGAAAGGGATAAAGGGTATAAATACTAGGGCTGCAATAACGAATCGATAAAATCGATAATAATCGATTATGAAAATCGCTGTGAACAATTTTCATTATTGATTAGTTGAACCGATTTTTATCAATTTATAAAATTAGTTTTTTCAGAGCAAATGCCCTGAAAAACTCCCCTCCTTCTATAATCCAACCTCAAACAGAGATCGGATTATAACAATAGAATCCAGATCCCCCGCAGAGCTGCAGGGGACCTGGATTCTCCCCTCTGTCAGCCGGTGAGGGTCTGTGCAAAACGCGCAGACATCCTTCACTTCTACCCTCCACTTCCGCTGGGGCTTCTATTACTGAACGCAGGTGTCACGTGAGCTTCCGGGGCGACTTCCCTCATGGAAGCCCCAACGGAAGCAGAGGGGAGAAGCGAAGGCTGTCTGTGTGTTTGGGTTCCTTTAAAATATAGCTTTAATTATTACGCCAGTGTTAATGACACATCTTAATGTAAATTATAAGTTTTTATTTTAAATAAACGAAACATTTGCATATTGTTTTTTTAATCTGATTAATCTAAAAAATTATCACCCAACTAATCGAAAATATTCGTTAGTTGCAGCCCTTATAAATACTTTCCAGTACTACTGGGTACATACACTGCAGACCTGTGAACCACACACAGACCACAACATCACAATACATGGATCACAGCATCAGTCGCCCTAGATAAATGTCTGCGTAGAAAAGAGAATGGTCTGAATAGATATGATATAAAAAACATAACCTAGAGCACATATGAATAGATATTACCCATAACCTTTTGTTTCTTACACTCAAATGATAAGCTTACTACACAGATGGATGCCTATGCAGAATTCTAACAGACAGACACTACTTGACAATTTGGCAAATCCAAAATTTCACATTATTTGCCACTTTGAAAGGGATGACCGTAACGCTCAGAAATACAGCAAACATACGAGATAGCTTTACTTTTGTGTTTCTGTGAAAGCTTATTTTAGATAGGATTGTATTGACAGAACAAATATTCATTATTATATGCACAGGGATCCCTCTCCATTGGTTGCTCTTATAAGGAAACTTGCTTGTTAGATGTGGAAGGTTGGTATAAGGGTATAAATCACTATGGATCGAGAAGCCACAAACAATGATTTCCTACGCAACACCTGTTTTCTTCATAATCAAGTAGTTTGTCCAGATGCATTACAATCATTATTTGTTAGTTGGGTGGAACATATTTTTTTTCTTTTAATACACTTAAATGTCTTGTTCATAGTTTCCCAATGGAAGAGCTTTCATCACTAATCATTAGTTACATTGCTTGAGTTCCTATTTCTGTTTGCAATTCAAAACATTAGCTGCTGATATATGCAAATAGGAGGCACATATCCTACACTGTACCACTTAGCAATACCATTATGATTGTATAAATATATTAAAGAGCTAATAACTAGTGAAATGGGGCACAGAACAGCCAGACATGGCGGGAAGTGGTCCGGTCGTGCTCCTCAAGGAAAGCTATAGAAGATGACACCTTACCACTTGGAGTATGACCTTGTAGGCACCTCAATAAACCGAGAAACCTAGTGCCCCAGAGGCAAAAGAGTTCTCTGAATATGTTCATTAAACACTGTAATAAAGAATTTCATCTTTCAATGAATTATTAAATGTAGGGCAGTACCATTCTATGCCAATAAGAACATAAACTACATTTTCACCAATGTCACACACAGCTGGCGGCAAAACCATTGAACTATTTCTGGGACTTTAGGTGCCTGTTTTTTTATATCTAGATCATTAAAAAAAGAAACAGCTCTCGGTTACGTTTGACATAATTCAATGCGTTTGTCATGTATGAAGTGTCAATATAAGCGGTATAAGCTCAAACTTACATACACAATAGTGACATGAGAAGGGAAATTTACAGGCGTAGAAAAAAATCAATCCAGAAGCAGACTGTCATTGATTGATTTAAGAAATTATTCTGACAAAATAATTTTGCAGCAATGTTGCTTTTATCTAGAATTTGGAGGCAAATCCACACTGCAATAATTGCATATTTAATACACCGATGATTGATTTTAAATATATTCATTTCCAGAGTTTAGGATTTGGAAAACAACTTAATCTTGAATTTCATTATTCGAGTCAACAATCGGTTTCATTTCAAATTCCAGCAATCCTAGTTATTTAACTTAAAACATCTAATCTGTCTTTGTGAAGGCTTTATGAAAGTGCTTTTTGCAAAACACATATAAAAATATGGATCAAATCCTTTTTTCTCCTGAGACTTAAATATACTGTGAAATGTAAAACTGGTAAACATCTAAAATATTTTCACAATAGATCTATGGGATCTTCAAAGAAGCTATCACATACATTTTACGTCTGCCAAGAAGGCCTGACATATTTGGACAGCAGTAATTAACACTGTGCATGCCTAAAAAGAGTACCAGATATTCCCTTAATAGGTGGCCTGGATTGGGATAACGAGCCAGCCCTGGCACAAAAACGGTGTGTCAGGGCTTTCAAGGTGAAAACCATTGCTAACCAAAAAGAACACAAAGGTGTATCTTATATTTGCCAAAGAAAACATTCTGAGTACCCCCACCCCTCAAGCTAATGGTATTTCACAATAAGATCATCCCAGCAGTCAAACAGCAGTGGCGGTATTGTGATGGTCTGGGGCTCCTTTGCTGCTTCAGGACCTGGGGGACTTGTCATAATTGAAGGAACCGTGAATTCTGCTGTACCAGAAAACAATTCCGTAACTTAAGCTCAAGCACAGTTGGGTTATACACCAGGCCAATGACCTGAAGCACACAAGCATGTTTACCTCTGAATGGCTCAAAATAAACAAAAGTAATGTTTTGGAATGGCTAAGTTACAGTCCTGACTTAAATCTGATTCGAGATGCTGTGGCATGACCTTAAAAAGTGAGTTCATATTGAACTATCCAATGTGGCAAAACTCCCCCACAGCGACATATAAGACTCATTGCCCATTATCACAAACATTTCACAATGGTAGCCCTGGTTGGTTTTTACCCACTTGTCCCACAAAACCCTGGGCACAGGAAGTGGTTTCTAGACACCATGGTGACCTGGCGCCCAGGGTTTGTTGGGCCCGATTTAAGGATGTTTTACTTTAATGAGAGAGATACGTAGATAAGTGGAACAGCATCCTAGCAGAAGTGGAAGCAAATACAGTAAGGGAATTTTAGGCATAAAGGTCAGAAGGTCTTTACATCAGGAAAAATGAGCAAACTAGATTGGACAAATAGTTCTTATCTGCTCTCAAATTCTATGTTTCTATGTTATAGCCATTGGGGGGGTACAAGGGTCACTTTACATTCAGCAATCTCATCTAACACAGAACTGTCCACATAGTCCATCCTGGATTACAACACTTAGCTGCATTTCTGTGAATAACTGTAGCTAGCATTCTCTGTTTCCTAAATCAAGGGAAAGTAATACCAAGTGAAGATTTTTTTTTTATCTGCAATTAATAAATGGCCTTTATAGTAACAGATTGTTAACAGAGGCCACAATGTTAATTTCACTTGCTGTTGAATTAAAACACCTTTGCAGTATTAAATCCTAAAGTCTTTACAGTCATTAAAATGGCAACGGCTGTTAATACATTATTGATGTCACCTAATTGCTGCAGCCTGAAAGGAAGGCACTGGACAAGTTGAGCGTCTTGCCTAAGGGAGTGCAGCAATTTCAGGTTGTAATGAATAGAATCAGACACTTTCCATTTCGCCAAATCCAACCAGATTATGTTACCCAGCAAACATGAATTACAGGCTTGTGACAAAGTGTATCTCGTTCACCGTCAAAGGAACAGCCTTAAAGCTTTAGAGACTGCTTTATTTTATTTTTTTCCTCTCTCCAAATACAGTTTATGTAGGAGGAATTTGCTTCTGTTTTTTGTTTGTTTTTATATATTTCTATTGAGCACAACCAAAATGCTCCCCTCCACTTGACACTGTAACTATATGCACTCACCTACGTTAAAAGAAATACAAAGAAGACAAAATAGACCATAGCTTGTGGACAAAGGATCACTAAATCAATGCTTCCATCCACATTATATAGCACTTTTAATGTTTCAATTTCACATGCGGGTCATATTAAAACATGAACTTAAAAATGGAATGTTTGTAGTCCACACTGTTTGTGATTCAAGGCTGAATAACTACTGAAATTCTATAACAACAAAGCA
This sequence comes from Spea bombifrons, assembly GCF_027358695.1. Classification (NCBI taxonomy): domain Eukaryota; kingdom Metazoa; phylum Chordata; class Amphibia; order Anura; family Pelobatidae; genus Spea; species Spea bombifrons. The sequence goes on from NC_071089.1 coordinate 66,445,633, forward strand.
GATATGTATGTTCTGTGTCATTTACCATCAACTAATCCTTCGCTTTACCTCTCAGCTTCAGCCCTTCAACATGCCCAACTATCAATAACAGACACTGCTACATTCTGCTAAACCAATGTAAATAGCAATTAAATGCATTTTTATACTCTTAAAAGAATCAAAGTTAAAGAAACACCCCAATCCTATTTGCATTTTACTAGGAGGGAGGGAGGATATATGCATGCTAGAGGATATGTGCAAGTGTGTGTGCTAGAATGAGTGTGTGTGACAGTATTAGGATTAATGTATCTGTATACATGTATTAGCATGAGCGTGTGTGTGTGTTTAATTATGTGTCTGCGAGAGCATGTGTCAATGTGTGTTAGTTATGAGGAGTAAAGGGGCAAAGGGGCCAACGGGACTTGGAGTGTTAGCCAGAGAATATTGATTTCCAAAACATTTTATTTTTTCTTCTGCTTTTTCTTGGTTTCATTTCCAAATTACATTTTCTGCTTCAATATGATTCAAGGTTGAACTCGAAATGGAAGTTAACTTTTGAAATATGTGCCCTTTGTATAAATAATTAATGCGAATATATTACATTGATGAAGAAAATAAAACAAGGGAGTGACAAAGATATCAAACTGTACAAACTGTACAAATTGTACACATATCATAATAGACACAATAAATAAATTCTCTTATAAAAAATAATGCATTGCTTGTCTATCAAATAAAATGTTAAATATTGATGTACGACTTGTGAAATATCTTAACTTGGCCCCTGTCCTGCAACAAATATGAATGGCAATGAGGATAAGTGTTTTGGCTTGGCCCTTCTGCCCCTATCCCACTCATCAGGGCCGGACTGGGACTGAAAAGCAGCCCTGGAAAACTTTGGGGACCAGCCCCATATAGGTTATCTCACGGTGAAGCTCTTATACCCACACGCACCCCTTAAACACACCCGAGTCACACTATGTGCCGTTCTTTTTATCTCATTCTTTGTATTAAAATGCCAGAAAGCAAAAGTGTTAAAAGGCCCTAACAAATGAAATACATTACACATAATGGGATCAAAACATTTACTACTGCGAACATTTTTAGATGAAAGAGTTCCATTTTATTCAGTGGAACAAAACACTGATCACATTATTCTTCACGATATTCTGGTAAGAAACGTTTATTTCTTTATTAATTCATGTAGACTATTTTTTTCCATATTTAATAAAAGCTATGATTGAGACATGTTTGGTTTTTATTTCCTTTCATTTGACAACCTACCCCCGAGTTATGCACCTCTGCCCCCCTGATATGCCTTCTAACCCCCTATATGCCACTCTACCTCCAGAAATGCCTTATACCCCCTATAAGCCACTCTGTCCCATGATATGCCTTCTAACCCCCTATATGCCACTCTGCCATATAGGGGGTTAAAAGGCATATCATGGGACAGAGTGGCATATAGGGGGTATAAGGCATTTCTGGAGGCAGAGTGGCATGAAGGGGGTTAAAAGGCATATCATGGGGCACTCTGCCTCCAGAAAAGCCTTATGCCCCCTATATGCCACTCTGCCTTCCCGATATCCTTTATACCCTCCTATATGCTCCTCTGCCCCATGATATACCTTTTAACCCCCTTTATGCCACTCTGACTCCAGATATGCCTTTTGACCCCCTATACGTCACTCTGCATCCAGAAATGCCTTATACCCCTATATGCAACTCTGGCATATAGGGGGTTAAAAGGCATATCATGGGACAGAGTGGCATTTAGGGGGGTATAAGGCATTTCTGGAGGCAGAGTGGCACATAGGGGGACACACTTACATACACACGCCGATTTTTTTTGTTTTTAACAAATACAAAAAACATTATACAGTACAAAAAATACATTATTTTACTCACCTTCTACTTCTCTTGACTTCCTGGTACCTGCACACTGTTCTCCTCTATGCTGACAGGATGCCATTGACCTGACATCCGGTGCTGCAGCAGTGCGAGGGGGCGGAGCTTCCACCTCACGCTGCTCCCATCACTATGCATCCATCAGACTGATGGGAATGTAATCTAAACGGCCGATGCGTGCTGATGCCCCCGGCCGGAGCTACTTTAACACTTTTTTTAAGTTATATGGTAAGCTGGATCGGCTTGCCGTATAAAGAAAAAAAAGTATTAAAGCAGAGGCGGCAGGCGTCATCAGCACGCACCGACCGTTTAGATTACATTCCCAGCAATCTGATGGCCGCATAGTGATGGAAGCAGCGTGAGGGGTGAAAGGTCAGTGCGAGGGGGCGGAGCTTTCACCCCTCACACTGCTCCCATCAATAGATGGCCATCGCACACGGCTGCTGGGTGCTGATGCCTGCTGGGTGCTGATGCCGGCCGGCCGCATCAGCACCCAGCGGCCGCTTTGATTAGATTTCGGGCAGCCTGGGGGCAATTGCCCCTCTGCCCAGCCCGCCCCTGGCACCGAGGGAGGCGTTCAATGCAATTTGCAGCGCTCAGCGGCTGTCTTCATGGTTAGTCTGCCGGCCGCCCAGCCCACGGACCTTCCGGCCCACCGGGAAATTTCCCGGTATCCCGGTGGGCCAGTCCGGCCCTGCATCCATAGGTTCACCGTATGGGTAAATACACAAATGTTTGTAAATACATATGGGGGGTAAATGTTCCAACCCACACCAGCCAAAGCATATAATAAAGAAAGCAATTACTTCTACTATCTCCTATATAAAACATCTTTATAAGTTGTTCTGTTTAATACAGGCAATGAATACAAATGGTTACTTTGTTATTAGTTATTTATTTCACATACAACCAAAAAAATGTTTGCTCTTCCAAGTCCAATTAGTCTGATTCTATTATTAAAACATTCAGAAAATATCCTGCTGGTATCTAGTAACTAAGCCCTGCTCACAACACCAAGCTCCTACTATTATGTCATAGAATCTTTGTGATGTCATTGTTGATACCCATGTAAACTCAAGTCAGACAAAGCTTTCCATCAGTAGAGCAGCAGGTGGTCAGGAGTGTTCTACAGATCTAGCTTTGGTACCATTGCTCTTAGCGTGTTCTTCAGGAGATTAACCATGGATGAGAGATACGATGAGGTATGAATGGTTTGGGCCAGATTTCATTTCTACACAAAGATTATTTCTATGAAGATATCAAAATGTGAAGAAAAGGATGTTTTATGTTCTTTCTATTTGCAGGAAAACTATTTCACAACACCTCCACTGTTTGGTGTTAATGAGGAAGGCCTTTCTGTCCTTACCATCACTGAAGGTGGCATTTTCATCACCACCTATATGGACGATGGGCTTTCCATCATGAACATTTCGTACTACGGTGTGTTCATCCTTACCGTTAATGTCTACGGCATTTCCATCACAACCATTACCAGAGATGGCCTTTCCATCATTACCATCGCCGGTGATGAAGAGGAGGAGGAGGATGATACTGGATATTACCCCGAGCCTCCTCCCTTGGAAGAAATAGAGACTCCCTGGGCCCATACGGTCAGTTTTTAGGTTCTGTTTAAATAATTTACTAATGATTTAATTTTATAAATTTAATTCAATATTTTGAATTCATGATAATTTTAAGAAAAAGATGATTTACTTTCTTTCTATTGGCAGGCCAATAACCTCCCAACTCCTAACCCATTTGGCTTAAATGAGGAGGACTGTTACATCTTTATGCCAGATGAGGATGAGGAAGAGGACGAGGAGGAAGACAGGGAGGAGGAAGAATTGGTGGAGGACAATGACCTCCCGACTCCTAACCCATTTGGCTTTGAGGAGGAGGACTGTTACATCTTTATGCCAGATGACACAGAGGAGGAGGAGGACGAGGAGGAGGACGAGGAGGAGGACGAGGAGGAGGACGAGTCGGTGGAGGACAATAACCTCCCGACTCCTAACCGATTTGGCTTAAATGAGGAGGACTGTTACATCCTAATGCCAGATGAGGATGAGGAAGAGGACGAGGAGGAAGACAGGGAGGAGGAAGAATTGGTGGCGGACAATGACCTCCCGACTCCTAACCCATTTGGCTTTGAGGAGGAGGACTGTTACATCTTTATGCCAGATAACACAGAGGAGGAGGACGAGGAGGAAGACGGGGAGGAGGAAGAATTGGTGGAGGACAATGACCTCCCGACTCCTAACCCATTTGGCTTTGAGGAGGAGGACTGTTACATCTTTATGCCAGATGACACAGATGAGGAGGACGAGGAGGAGGAAGAGTCGTTGGAGGACAATAACCTCCCTACTCCTTACCCATTTGACATTTTCCTCTTAATGCCAGATGACACAGAGGAGAAGGACAAGGAGGAGGATGACTCGGAGGAGAACAACAACCTCCCTACTCCTCACCCAAAATATGATGATATCATTATTTCTGATGATGATGCAGATGGGGAGGATAAGGAGAAAGAGGAGGATGAGGAGGAGGAAAAGGAGGAGAAGGAGGATGAGGAAGAGGAGGCTGGCAAACATGGGTGCTTTCCCTGCAAATGGAGACCCAAGATCAGATCAAGCCAAAAAACACCTGGCCTCCTGGGCAGACTCCTGTCATTCTGGAATAGGAGGATTATGAAGAGGGGCGTGCGTGTGGATGATTAAGTCATCGCATTTGTTGTTGCTTGTAGAATAAGTTAGAATAAGTTAGAATACGTTAGAATAAGTTAGTATGTTAAAAATAAAAATGTTGCGTTGCATTAAACACAGGATTATGTCTTATATTATCTGTGAAACTCAACAACAAATTCTCACCAGATCCTTCCATCACCAGGACCAACCCCACAGAACTATCTGCCTGCTCCGTCCAACCATTTACTAAAAAACCCTACTTTACAGCAAACGTAAATAACACGGAACCTGCCGGCAGATCACTCACTGTATTATCCTCTACAACTTCCGCTGGGAGGCTGTTCCACTCATCTACTACCCTGTCACTAAACTAAAATCTCTTTACTTTACATCTAAGCCTCTGGCCCTTTAGAATGACACTTTCTAATGACCTTAATACTCAGGGCTAACACGTCTGGCAATTAATGGCCAAATACAGGTTCTAACTAGATAGCTGAATGCTTAGTAGGCAAACAGACTCTTGTTTTCGAAGAAAGGGGGTCTTCCAATAACGAGTGCAGACGGGGGGCATTGGGGTAATTACCGGATTGATGCAGCAACAAGGTGTTCTACTCCAGACGTAACCGATTGCTAGCTATTTAGCTTTTATAGAACCTTAAAAGTCTCATCATTAGCCGAATGAAAGGCAGTAGGGAGCCCTGTTGTATACAGCACTGGGGGGGTTATCACTGTATACAGCACTGGGGGGGTTATTACTGTATACAGCGCTAGGGGTTATTACTGTATGCAGCACTAGGGGGTTATTACTGTTTACAGCACTGGGGGGGGTTATTACTGTATACAGCACTGGGGGATTATCTTAAGGGTCTTTTAATTATCCAGGATGTGTGCGATTCATCAATTATTACAAAGTATATATATATATAAATAAATAGGATAAAGAACAATTGACCTGCTTTTGTCATATATTAATTCACCGTACTTCCCATGTTCTGTATGGTTTTTTGGAAAAGACTACAGCTAAGAATATCTCAAGATTCCCAACCATCTAATCAATGAACCATCTTCATCACTTTCAACAGAGCTTTCAATTATTATTATTATTATTATATATTATTTATGACTGGTATCAGATTAAAACAATGTTTTACCCAGTTATGGTTTTCGTCCCATTATATATAATGTTCGCAGACAGCTGCATATTAACCATTTCCACTAAACAACCATAGCTGGGGGGCACTGTAGGAACAATATATGTGGGGGGCACATTAGATACCACAGTCAAAACTGAGGGGGGGATTAATAATTCCCACTATTAAATCATTCCATTGAAAAAAACATAAATATACATACATATACAGTATATATATATATATATATTCCGGTCCCTCTGATGTAACAAAATGAGTGTCCACTTATCTATCGGATCACTCAGATTACCAGCCATGGCTAAAGGTTTGAATCTCACCTTCGCGGCAAACCAATCCTTGTCACTGGCATACCTCTACCCCTTCGGCAGTTCCATGTATCTACTACCATCCATAGGTTCACCGTATGGGTAAATATACAAATGTTTGTAAATACATACGGGGGGTAAATGTTCCAACCCACACCAGCCAAAGCATATAATAAAGAAAGCAATTACTTTTACTATCTCCTATATAAAACATCTTTATAAATTGTTCTGTTTAATACAGGCAATGAATGTAAATCGTTACTTTGTTATTAGTTATTTATTTCATATACAACCAAAAAAATGTTTGCTCTTCCAAGTCCAATTAGTCTGATTCTATTATTAAAACATTCAGAAAATATCCTGCTGGTATCTAGTAACTAAGCCCTGCTCACAACACCAAGCTCCTACTATTATGTCATAGAATCTTTGTGATGTCATTGTTGATACCCATGTAAGCTCAAGTCAGACAAAGCTTTCCATCAGTAGAGCAGCAGGTGGTCAGGAGTGTTCTACAGATCTAGCTTTGGTACCATTGCTCTTAGCGTGTTCTTCAGGAGATTAACCATGGATGAGAGATACGATGAGGTATGAATGGTTTGGGCCAGATTTCATTTCTACACAAAGATTATTTCTATGAAGATATCAAAATGTGAAGAAAAGGATGTTTTATGTTCTTTCTATTTGCAGGAAAACTATTTCACAACACCTCCACTGTTTGGTGTTAATGAGGAAGGCCTTTCTGTCCTTACCATCACTGAAGGTGGCATTTTCATCACCACCTATATGGACGATGGGCTTTCCATCATGAACATTTCATACTACGGTGTTTTCATCCTTACCGTTAATGTCTACGGCATTTCCATCACAACCATTACCAGAGATGGCCTTTCCATCATTACCATCGCCGGTGATGAAGAGGAGGAGGAGGATGATACTGGATATTACCCCGAGCCTCCTCCCTTGGAAGAAATAGAGACTCCCTGGGCCCATACGGTCAGTTCTTAGGTTCTGTTTAAATAATTTACTAATGATTTAATTTTATAAATTTAATTCAATATTTTGAATTCATGATAATTTTAAGAAAAAGATGATTTACTTTCTTTCTATTCGCAGGCCAATAACCTCCCAACTCCTAACCCATTTGGCTTAAATGAGGAGGACTGTTACATCTTTATGCCAGATGAGGAAGAGGAAGAGGACGAGGAGGAAGACAGGGAGGAGGAAGAATTGGTGGAGGACAATGACCTCCCGACTCCTAACCCATTTGGCTTTGAGGAGGAGGACTGTTACATCTTTATGCCAGATGACACAGAGGAGGAGGAGGACGAGGAGGAGGACGAGTCGGTGGAGGACAATAACCTCCCGACTCCTAACCGATTTGGCTTAAATGAGGAGGACTGTTACATCCTAATGCCAGATGAGGATGAGGAAGAGGACGAGGAGGAAGACAGGGAGGAGGAAGAATTGGTGGCGGACAATGACCTCCCGACTCCTAACCCATTTGGCTTTGAGGAGGAGGACTGTTACATCTTTATGCCAGATGACACAGAGGAGGAGGACGAGGAGGAAGACGGGGAGGAGGAAGAATTGGTGGAGGACAATGACCTCCCGACTCCTAACCCATTTGGCTTTGAGGAGGAGGACTGTTACATCTTTATGCCAGATGACACAGAGGAGGAGGACGAGGAGGAAGAATTGGAGGAGGACAATGACCTCCCGACTCCTAACCCATTTGGCTTTGAGGAGGAGGACTGTTACATCTTTATGCCAGATGACACAGATGAGGAGGACGAGGAGGAGGAAGAGTCGTTGGAGGACAATAACCTCCCTACTCCTTACCCATTTGACATTTTCCTCTTAATGCCAGATCACACAGAGGAGAAGGACAAGGAGGAGGACAACTCGGAGGAGAACAACAACCTCCCTACTCCTCACCCAAAATATGATGATATCATTATTTCTGATGATGATGCAGATGGGGAGGATAAGGAGAAAGAGGAGGATGAGGAGGAGGAAAAGGAGGAGAAGGAGGATGAGGAAGAGGAGGCTGGCAAACATGGGTGCTTTCCCTGCAAATGGAGACCCAAGATCAGATCAAGCCAAAAAACACCTGGCCTCCTGGGCAGACTCCTGTCATTCTGGAATAGGAGGATTATGAAGAAGGGCGTGCGTGTGGATGATTAAATCATCACATTTGTTGTTGCTTGTAGAATAAGTTAGAATAAGTTAGAATACGTTAGAATAAGTTAGTATGTTAAAAATAAAAATGTTGCGTTGCATTAAACACAGGATTTTGTCTTATATTATCTGTGAAACTCAACAACAAATTCTCACCAGATCCTTCCATCACCAGGACCAACCCCACAGAACTCTCTGCCTGCTCCGTCCAACCATTTACTAAAAAACCCTACTTTACAGCAAACGTAAAAAACACGGAACCTGCCGGCAGATCACTCACTGTATTATCCTCTACAACTTCCGCTGGGAGGCTGTTCCACTCATCTACTACCCTGTCACTAAACTAAAATCTCTTTACTTTACATCTAAGCCTCTTGCCCTTTAGAATGACACTTTCTAATGACCTTAATACTCAGGGCTAACACGTCTGGCAATTAATGGCCAAATACAGGTTCTAACTAGATAGCTGAATGCTTAGTAGGCAAACAGACTCTTGTTTTCGAAGAAAGGGGGTCTTCCAATAACGAGTGCAGACGGGGGGCATTGGGGTAATTACCGGATTGATGCAGCAACAAGGTGCTCTACTCCAGACGTAACCGATTGCTAGCTATTTAGCTTTTATAGAACCTTAAAAGTCTCATCATTAGCCGAATGAAAGGCAGTAGGGAGCCCTGTTGTATACAGCACTGGAGGGGTTATTACTGTATACAGCACTGGGGGGTTATTACTGTATACAGCGCTAGGGGTTATTACTGTATGCAGCACTGGGGGGTTATTACTGTATGCAGCACTGGGGGGTTATTACTGTTTACAGCACTGGGGGGGTTATTACTGTATACAGCACTGGGGGATTATCTTAAGGGTCTTTTAATTATCCAGGATGTGTGCGATTCATCAATTATTACAAAGTATATATATATATATAAATAAATAGGATAAAGAACAATTGACCTGCTTTTGTCATATATTAATTCACCGTATTTCCCATGTTCTGTATGGTTTTTTGGAAAAGACTACAGCTAAGAATATCTCAAGATTCCCAACCATCTAATCAACGAACCATCTTCATCACTTTCAACAGAGCTTTCAATTATTATTATTATTATTATTATTATTATATATTATTTATGACTGGTATCAGATTAAAACAATGTTTTACCCAGTTATGGTTTTCGTCCCATTATATATAATGTTCGCAGACAGCTGCATATTAACCATTTCCACTAAACAACCATAGCTGGGGGGCACTGTAGGAACAATATATGGGGGGGGCACATTAGATACCACAGTCAAAACTGAGGGGGGGATTAATAATTCCCACTATTAAATCATTCCATTGAAAAAAACATAAATATACATACATATACAGTATATATATATATATATATATTCCGGTCCCTCTGATGTAACAAAATGAGTGTCCACTTATCTATCGGATCATTCAGATTACCAGCCATGGCTAAAGGTTTGAATCTCACCTTCGCGGCAAACCAATCCTTGTCACTGGCATACCTCTACCCCTTCGGCAGTTCCATGTATCTACTACCATCCATAGGTTCACCGTATGGGTAAATATACAAATGTTTGTAAATACATACGGGGGGTAAATGTTCCAACCCACACCAGCCAAAGCATATAATAAAGAAAGCAATTACTTTTACTATCTCCTATATAAAACATCTTTATAAATTGTTCTGTTTAATACAGGCAATGAATGTAAATCGTTACTTTGTTATTAGTTATTTATTTCATATACAACCAAAAAAATGTTTGCTCTTCCAAGTCCAATTAGTCTGATTCTATTATTAAAACATTCAGAAAATATCCTGCTGGTATCTAGTAACTAAGCCCTGCTCACAACACCAAGCTCCTACTATTATGTCATAGAATCTTTGTGATGTCATTGTTGATACCCATGTAAGCTCAAGTCAGACAAAGCTTTCCATCAGTAGAGCAGCAGGTGGTCAGGAGTGTTCTACAGATCTAGCTTTGGTACCATTGCTCTTAGCGTGTTCTTCAGGAGATTAACCATGGATGAGAGATACGATGAGGTATGAATGGTTTGGGCCAGATTTCATTTCTACACAAAGATTATTTCTATGAAGATATCAAAATGTGAAGAAAAGGATGTTTTATGTTCTTTCTATTTGCAGGAAAACTATTTCACAACACCTCCACTGTTTGGTGTTAATGAGGAAGGCCTTTCTGTCCTTACCATCACTGAAGGTGGCATTTTCATCACCACCTATATGGACGATGGGCTTTCCATCATGAACATTTCATACTACGGTGTTTTCATCCTTACCGTTAATGTCTACGGCATTTCCATCACAACCATTACCAGAGATGGCCTTTCCATCATTACCATCGCCGGTGATGAAGAGGAGGAGGAGGATGATACTGGATATTACCCTGAGCCTCCTCCCTTGGAAGAAATAGAGACTCCCTGGGCCCATACGGTCAGTTCTTAGGTTCTGTTTAAATAATTTACTAATGATTTAATTTTATAAATTTAATTCAATATTTTGAATTCATGATAATTTTAAGAAAAAGATGATTTACTTTCTTTCTATTCGCAGGCCAATAACCTCCCAACTCCTAACCCATTTGGCTTAAATGAGGAGGACTGTTACATCTTTATGCCAGATGAGGATGAGGAAGAGGACGAGGAGGAAGACAGGGAGGAGGAAGAATTGGTGGAGGACAATGACCTCCCGACTCCTAACCCATTTGGCTTTGAGGAGGAGGACTGTTACATCTTTATGCCAGATGACACAGAGGAGGAGGAGGACGAGGAGGAGGACGAGTCGGTGGAGGACAATAACCTCCCGACTCCTAACCGATTTGGCTTAAATGAGGAGGACTGTTACATCCTAATGCCAGATGAGGATGAGGAAGAGGACGAGGAGGAAGACAGGGAGGAGGAAGAATTGGTGGCGGACAATGACCTCCCGACTCCTAACCCATTTGGCTTTGAGGAGGAGGACTGTTACATCTTTATGCCAGATGACACAGAGGAGGAGGACGAGGAGGAAGACGGGGAGGAGGAAGAATTGGTGGAGGACAATGACCTCCCGACTCCTAACCCATTTGGCTTTGAGGAGGAGGACTGTTACATCTTTATGCCAGATGACACAGAGGAGGAGGACGAGGAGGAAGAATTGGAGGAGGACAATGACCTCCCGACTCCTAACCCATTTGGCTTTGAGGAGGAGGACTGTTACATCTTTATGCCAGATGACACAGATGAGGAGGACGAGGAGGAGGAAGAGTCGTTGGAGGACAATAACCTCCCTACTCCTTACCCATTTGACATTTTCCTCTTAATGCCAGATCACACAGAGGAGAAGGACAAGGAGGAGGACGACTCGGAGGAGAACAACAACCTCCCTACTCCTCACCCAAAATATGATGATATCATTATTTCTGATGATGATGCAGATGGGGAGGATAAGGAGAAAGAGGAGGATGAGGAGGAGGAAAAGGAGGAGAAGGAGGATGAGGAAGAGGAGGCTGGCAAACATGGGTGCTTTCCCTGCAAATGGAGACCCAAGATCAGATCAAGCCAAAAAACACCTGGCCTCCTGGGCAGACTCCTGTCATTCTGGAATAGGAGGATTATGAAGAAGGGCGTGCGTGTGGATGATTAAATCATCACATTTGTTGTTGCTTGTAGAATAAGTTAGAATAAGTTAGAATACGTTAGAATAAGTTAGTATGTTAAAAATAAAAATGTTGCGTTGCATTAAACACAGGATTATGTCTTATATTATCTGTGAAACTCAACAACAAATTCTCACCAGATCCTTCCATCACCAGGACCAACCCCACAGAACTCTCTGCCTGCTCCGTCCAACCATTTACTAAAAAACCCTACTTTACAGCAAACGTAAAAAACACGGAACCTGCCGGCAGATCACTCACTGTATTATCCTCTACAACTTCCGCTGGGAGGCTGTTCCACTCATCTACTACCCTGTCACTAAACTAAAATCTCTTTACTTTACATCTAAGCCTCTGGCCCTTTAGAATGACACTTTCTAATGACCTTAATACTCAGGGCTAACACGTCTGGCAATTAATGGCCAAATACAGGTTCTAACTAGATAGCTGAATGCTTAGTAGGCAAACAGACTCTTGTTTTCGAAGAAAGGGGGTCTTCCAATAACGAGTGCAGACGGGGGGCATTGGGGTAATTACCGGATTGATGCAGCAACAAGGTGTTCTACTCCAGACGTAACCGATTGCTAGCTCTTTAGCTTTTCTAGAACCTTAACGACGACGACTAAGGAATAAATCTAAAAATATTGAAGTTGAACTGAAGTGACATCTGTAGCAAAAGCCATATTTTTGGAGCGTATTTTTCTTGCCTCAATTAACAAGTAAGATTTTGTCAAATTTTTCAAGATTTCTCAAGCAGAAAACATACTTCTGACAACAGATGTGATGTAGGTCATGAGAAGACATAAGAGTTCTGGAATTTGTATTTTTCATTTGTTTTTTTTTTTCAACTAGCGCTGCCAAATTTAAAAATCATGTATTTTTAACTCTGAAAACAAAATATTTGTTGCAGTTAACGGCTCGCTTGCAGAACACCGTGCTTTCAAGATCTTGGGGGGTCCTTATAAAAACTATGATTATATTTATTATAATATAATCATATTATAGTTTGTATATAAATGTATATATAATATATATATATATATATATATATAATTTATTTATATATATATATATATATACATATATACATATTTATATGCCACTCCTGAAGCAAGAATAACAAGAATCTTGGGGGGTCCTTATAAAAACTATGATTATATTTATTATTATTATATTCAGGGCCGGACTGGGACTGAAAAGCAGCCCTGGAAACATTTGGAGAGCAGCCCCATATAGTTTATCTCGCGATTGAGCTCTTATACCCACACGCACCCCTTATACATACCCGAGTCACACTATTTCCAATACAAATAACTATAAAACATTCTTTTTATCATATTATTTGTATTAAAATACCAGAAAGCAAAAGTGTTAAAAGGCCCTAATAAATGAATATATATTACACATAATGGAATCAAAACATTTACTACTGCAAACATTTTTAGATTGAGACATTTTTTGTTTTTGTTTATATTTCCTTTTATTTGCCAACCTGCCCCCCCCCAGTTATGCACATCTGCCCCAGACTTGCCACTTTGCCCGCTTTTAACCCCCTATATGCCCCTCTGCCTCCAGAAATGCCTTATAACCCCTATATGCCACTCTGCCATATAGGGGGTTAAAAGGCATATCACGCGAGTCGCTGTTGCCCAGAACCTGATGCAATCTTTCCCTTCCTCTAATAGGGTTACCAACAGCCCCTTCTACCCCCTTTTTATTTTCTTTTGCACAGAGCCCCATGTCAAGGAGCTTTCAATTACTTAAGTTAATAGAACCTGATTAAGTTAGTAGAATCTGATGATCTGATGCAGGGTACATCCAGAAAAAAAACACAGATCAATTCTGGTGGAGTGCCAGACATCTGCCCCAGGCTTGCCACTCTGCCCCCTTTTAACTCCCTATATGCCCCTCTGCCTCCAGAAATGCCTTATACCCCCTATGCGCCACTCTGCCATATAGGGGGTTAAAAGGCATTTATAGAGGCAGAGTGGCATATAGGGGGTTAAAAGGCATTTATAGAGGCAGAGTGGCATATAGGGGGTTAAAAGGCATTTCTGGATACAGAGTGGCATAAAGGGGGTTAAAAGGCATACCATGGGGCACTCCAGAAAAGCCTTATGCCCCCCCATATGCCACTCTGCCTCCCTGATATGCCTTGTACCCTCCTATATGCCCCTCTGCCCCATGATATGCATTTTAACCTCCTATATGCCACTTTGCCTCCAGAAATGCCTTGTAGCCCATATATGCCACTCTGGCATTTAGGGGGTTAAAAGGCATATCATGGAACAGAGTGGCATATAGGGGTATAAAGCATTTCTGGAAGGAGAGTGGCATATAAAGGGGCATAAGGCATATCAGGGAGGCAGAGTGGCATATGGGGGGCATAAGGCTTTTATATAAAAAAAATATTATACAGTTTGTTAAAAAATACATTTGTTTACTGACCTTCTACTTCTTCCACTTTGGGGCTTTTTTATCCTGGCCTCCGTCCTCTGGTAGCTGCAGGCCGCCATTTTCTATGTAAACAGGATGTCAGTGACAGGACATCCGGTGCTCCAGCAGTCTGAGTGCGAGGGGGCGGAGTTTTCACCCCTCACGCTCCTCCCATCACTATGCCGCCATCAGATTAATGGAAATTTAATCGAAACGGCCGATGCGTGCTTTTTTAAATTGAATATGCCGGATCGGCTTGCCATATAAAGTAAAATAAAAAAAAGTATTAAAGTAGCTCCGGCCGGCGGTGTCAGCACGCATCGGCCGTTTCGATTAAATTTACATTAATCTGATGGCCGCATAGTTATGGGAGCAGCGTGAGGGGTGAAAGGTCCTGCGAGGGGGCGGAGCTTTCACCCCTCACACTGCTCCCATCAGTAGGCGGCCATCACACGCGGCCGCTGAGTGCTGATGCCGCCGGCCGGCGCTGCTTTAATACTTTAATAAAAAAAAGAATTGAAGTAGCGCCGGCCGTTTAGATTAGATTTCGGGCAGCCGACCCATCCCCTCCAACTCTCCCTTGTGTCCCTCTCCCTGTTCTTAGACAGATTCCCTTCAGCCTCCTCCACTATGAATAAATTACATACTTTCAATTTTGCTTCTTATGTGCATTTATTATTTAAGAAGTTCTGAGGCAATTGTGTATCGGTCTCCTTTCTATAGAATCTGGGCATCTGGCAGAGAAACGCATGAATCCAATAAAATGGAACAAGAGTAAATTGACCCTTGAATGACATCCAAGAAAATCTGGGGCAGGTTCCAAACGATTAAGTCAAGGAGAGTAAGGGTGACTGACAAAATAAATAATTAAAAGGAGAGAAAAAGAACAGAAAAAAAGACAGGGGGAGAGAGAGAGAGAGACTGATATGGAGAAAGAAACTGGAGAGAGTGAGAAGGGGGAAAAGAGATTTTCAGTTATGTATTTTTTAATGATGAGCCCATACCATAGTTTCATTTGGTTATCTATTAGAACAATTGAATTTCAAATAAAAATTATTTATAATCTATTTAGAAGCTTGGTTTAGTAATATATTTTAAGATGGATCACAACTTTAGACAAATAAAAACATGTAGACCTGCCCAAACACATGCAAAAAGGACTAATTGATTTTCTATTGTTAGCTTGTTGTACTGGAAATCTTTCTATTCACAGTGCGTAAATACAATGGAACCATATTTTTAGTAGATTTCAATCTCTCAATCAAATTATCCCACAGACCCTAAACCACTTCTGTGGCCGAATAAAATGCTGACGTGACTTTGGATACTGTCTTTAACAGACTAACTGGTCGAGAGCCCAGGGAACTACCGAACACAGTTATACTCAATAATGGCTCAATTAACAAAATTAAACAGACTTGGACGCAGCAGAATTCATTTAATGACAATAAATTACAATTATAACACCTGTATTCAAATTCAATAAAGATGCTGATGCTAAGAGAACAGTACATGCAGCCAAGAAAACAAAGGAATACCCCGCTTCAAACAGAAAAGCATCAAATGTTTGTGTTAGGCCGTATCCCAAACTGTTGAAAAGCTATAGGGTTTACTTGTTCTATTGTATAAAATAGAACCTTTAGTTGGATCACATTGTCAGAAAAAGTAGCTACACAATATTTTTACAAAATATCTTTTAATATCCGTTAGGAAAATGCAAAATCTAAGAGAAGACAACATGGAGTGGGTGCCTCAAGGAGGGCTGGCTCTTCTATAATAACCCCCCATGGGAGGGGACATTGAAGTCTTTAAACCATGACAAGGCATGCTATGGGACTATTGAGGTTTGTATCCACATCACAGATCCAGTAATTCATTACGTGCATAGAAGGGCCATTATTTCCAGTAGAGCGAATTCCATGTTTTTGTTACAGTGAGAAGATGGATGTAAAGGCCATTTGTAATGGGCAACTGCTTAGCTGGTATAGTACAGTTAAGTATGACAAGAAAGTCATCAACTGCTATATGTTGACCATATATCTACCATGTGGCAACTTCAATATGTGTTTTACCCTTGATAGTGAAGTTTGTTGAACTTCATCAGGTCCTACTTATTATTCTAAAAGCTGATTCTTAGTATTAGTTTGAAGCCTAGCAACTTTGAATGATATGTAGCTTTTGTGCTTCTTCTGGAGGGTAAAGGTTACGTATAAAGTCATTCTTAAGATAATGTGCCAAAAATCATTTAGGAGAAAATTCAAGAGGGTATAAAAAGTAGGGGGGTTACGTAACAACTACTAAGGAGTTTACAGTTGGCGGTTAACCATTTTGATTGCTATTAAAAATTTGTGTAAACAGCTGAATAACCAAAAGCAATACTTAAGTCAGATATGGTTTCTTAAGATAGTAGAAAGGCTTAATAAAAAAGTGCTACATATGCAATGAATTCCAGGGCCAGTTAGGGTACAATTCATCAAGGACATAATATAAAAACCTTGTAAACACCTTTCTGACTGTGACATTGTCTTTAGGACAGATAGTCCACTTTAATTATGCTTAGAAAGAGCTGCTGTAGTTTTTCCACATGACCAATGTGGGCTTCTGGGTGAGTAAGTGACTTGTCAAGCCACATTCAGTTATTCTACAGTACTTTGTTCTGCACAGAATGAGAGCTGAGAAGTCTGGCTTTCCTTTATTGCAGTAAATTACAAGGAAGTCTGAAGCACTGGCCTATCACATACCATGTAGACGGTTCGGGTCATGTAAGAAAGACATCAAAACACAGCACTATATGCCCAGTGTGCTAGACACGGTTACCAGAAAACTCTTATTGAAGCACTTTTTTTTTACAAGATTATCCAAAAGCTCAAGAAGAAAAAAAAGGATTTCTGATTTTATTCTTTTTGTCCAACAGATTAACGCTATTTTTGTACATTATTGTAAATTCAAAAGTATTAAAATTACATGTAATGTATAGAAATTCATACCAGTTTAAATGTTAAAATAAGACCCA
This sequence comes from Spea bombifrons, assembly GCF_027358695.1. NCBI lineage: Eukaryota > Metazoa > Chordata > Amphibia > Anura > Pelobatidae > Spea > Spea bombifrons. The sequence continues at coordinate 66,462,950 of NC_071089.1, forward strand.
CTATATTATCATTATATCTAAACAATGTATGATAGTATTGTATGATAGCTGTTTGTCTATCTCCCAACCTCTACATAGTCTTGTTTTATCCCACCCCACTGGATGACTTCACTTATCTTGCTGCATTGTTAGGAATAATATACTGCTGTAATGATTAAAGAAAATTGAACCAGAGTAGGGCTGCAACAACCAGTCGATAAAATTGATAATGAAAATCGTTGCCAACAAATTTTATTATCGATTAGTTGAATTGATTTTTATCGATTATAAAATGAGGGTTTTTTCAGAGCAAACACCCCTCGTTTTATAATCCGTCTGTGACTCACAGCAGTTCCTACTTACCAGTCTCTCCCTGCAATCACTGCCGGAGAAAGAAAGGGGCGGGGCCAATCGTCAGTGACTGCAGGGAGGAAGAAAGGGGCGAAGTTCACCTTTCAGCACGAAAACGACCCAAAGCACACATCCAAATCCACAAAAGCTTCTTCACCAGAAGAAGATTAACATTTTGGAATGGCCCAGCCAGAGCCTAGACCTGAATCCAATTGAACATCTGTGGGGTGATCTGAAGAGGGCTGTGCACAGAAGATGTCCTCACAATCTGACAGATTTAAAGCACTTTTGCAAAGAAGAGTGGGCAAATACTGCCACGTCAAGATGTGCCATGCTAATAGACTCCTACCCAAAAAGACTGATTGCTGTAATAAAATCAAAAGGTGCTTCAACAAAGTATTGGTTTAAGGGTGTGCACACTTATGCAACCAGATTATTGAGAGCCCCCCCCCTCAAAGATTTCAGTTTGTTTTGCAATTGAATTGTTCACGTTATAGGTCACATTAAAGGTGGAAAAAGTTCTGACATGATTTATCTTTGTCTCGCTCTTTAACATCACAAGACCCTGGCATTTTAACAGGGGTGTGTAGACTTTTTATATCCACTGTATACATCAACAAGTCATGGCTGATGCCATGGGATTTAAAAAAAACAAACAATTGGCTACAGCTGGTTCAAAGGCTAAGACGACTGCAAAACTGCATATTTACCAAATTTGGGAGGTTTCTAGTTGATTGGTGTTTTATAATCCATGGTGAAATATCAATAATCTAAAAACCCCCCAATTTAGTGAAGATACACCTTTGTAGCCCTCTTATATCTAGCTTTTGAACCAGACATAGCCACTAGTATCGATGAATAAGAAGGATGATGCCGACCATAGGCTTTTCCTTTTAAGGGCTAAGATGACCCTGCATAAGTTAATTCAGGGGTTTTTCTCATTCTGTCTCACTCATTTAACTTTCTTGATGGCTGGTAAGTGAAGTCTGGGATTTGTATTGTTCAGTTCTCTATGTAAATATCCAGGTGAATTATGCTTTCGTCTATTATATGTAATGTTTGCCTAATCAGGCTATGAAAGAATAAAAGTTTGCCATATTTGTTCTTTTAATCCTTCACCTTGATTAAGACAATTATTATTTGGATAAAATGCTTAAATGACAAAAATGCTAATTATCAGTACATTTGTCATTTATGATGATGATTCTGATGACAAACTGGCTCAGCTAATAGACAATGCAGGTACAGTATACATAGTATTTTGAGGGGAAAAAACAGAAGAATTCATTTCAAACCCTCTGGACAATATCTGTAATGAGATACAGTTATATAAATGTGAAGCAAAAAAAAAACCCCTGCATTGCACATGGTGAATTACATTACTTCATTTAAATTGTTTACAGAAGGGAGGTAGGATTTTAACCCCTTGACTGCTAACGACGGCATGGTGCCGTCGCTAGCAGTCCCAGTCAGGTGCTAACGACGGCACCATGCCGTCGCTAGCACTCTCCTACCTTGATGGGGGTCTGTGGACCCCCATCACCACCTAGCCCGGCGATCTGCCCCTCATTTTGAAGGGCATCACTGGGACCACCCGATCCGGCCGGTGACGTCGCGCGTAATGACGCGATGACGTCACCGCGCAACTTTATTGAAAACTGACAATTGTCAGTTTTCACGGTATGGGGGCATGCTGCTTAGATGCCTGTATCTCAGGCATCTGAGCAGCTACAGACCCCCAACATATACCGTTGGAAAGGTAATCGCCTCACCTTTCCAACGGTATAATGCCTGTAAAAAAAAGAATAAAAAATATTATGTTAAAAAAATTAAAATGTACAAAAAAAGTAAAAAAAATGATTTGGGGGTCTCTAAAGGCAGATAAATAAAGATCAAAATTGCCTAGAGACCCCCAAATTAAATTATCTAAATATAAACTGGTTTAACTTTAAAAAAAAAAAAGTTTAAGTATTCTAGCTAAATGATCACTGTGGTAGCCAATGTTACCACAGCGATCATACAGCTATAAAAAGTCACATTCCCTTTTTAAAAATGGTCGATACTAAATTTTAACCCCATGATCCCTTTGATCATGGGGTTAAATTTAGCCAATGGTAGAGGAAGGCAATTTTTGAAATCCAGATGAACTGCAAAAATCTGCCATATAGCCTGTAGTACGTAAGTTAACCATGTCATCCCTGGAGCCCCTTGCATTTTTACTGCAAAACTTATTTTTTGCTGTAAAAGTGATTTTTTTCTCCCTTTACGATCATCTCTTTGGGATTGTAAGGGGAAAGAATGGTGTGTGTGCTTCTGTGAGTGAATGTATGAAAAGTATGGTGTGTGCTTCTGCGAGTGAATGGAGATATGAAAGGCGTGTGAATGATCAGTAATTAGGGTTGAAGCCTTGACATGGCATTACTGCTCACGTAAGAAGTTAAATTATGGCACAAAAAGTACATATTTTCAAAAACTACACCCCTCGGCGCATCAAATGAGGGGCTGCATGTGTTTCTAGGACAAACCTGGAGTGCGCAAAACACAAATGAACATGTCGCTATGGTTAGAAAAAACATATTTTCTAGCCAAAGCGACATATTCCATCATTATCTGTGAACTTAACTTTTGTCCTAGAAATACATGTAACCCCTCATTTGAAGCTCCAAGGGGTGTAGTTTCTTGAAATGTGTACTTTATGTACCCTAATTTAACTTCCCAGATGTCTCGACCACCTTAACTTCAGATATGGCAGATTGGAGAATCTTGTTAAAAAATTGTCTTAAAACATTTAGGGGTGATGCCTGCAATTAGACAGCTCTAGACAGCTGGGAAGTTAAATTATGGTACATAAAGTATATATTTTCAGAAACTACACCCCTTGGCGCATCAAATGAGGGGCTGCATGTGTTTCTAGGACAAACCTGGAGTGCGGAAGACATAAATGAACTTGTCGCTTTTAATTTTATTTATTTTTTATTTTTATTTGTGTGATATTCACTTATTTGTTGTGCAAGTCAGATTTGTGATACAAATACAAATAAGACCTCATTGGCTGCGGCTGGGGGTGTAGTTTCTAAAAATATTTAGTTTTGTTGGCATATTTTAACATCCCGGGCAGCTAGAGCTGTTTAATTGATGGCAGCCATGCATTAAATTTAAAGATGAATTTTGTGATAGTCTAATAAATTTAACTTTTAGCAATAAAATATTAGAAAAACACAGTCTACTATTCTCAATGTCTGTTTATTTTAGACCGGTTACCTACTACAAATATTTAGCAACACAGGTTTTGATATTAGAGTTTAGAAAAATAACATTACAAACTAGTTTTTATTGAGTTGGAAGTGAAAAATTAGACTTTTTTCCCATTTTTGGTTGTATTTTGCAAACCTAATGAGACATACACATATAAAAATGGTATATTTGGAATCTGCTGGGTGTGCTGAAAAAAACAATATATGGTTTGTATAGTTTATTCCCAAGAAATTTACTTGAAACACGTTTAAACGTGAGATGCACCAAAATGCCGAAAACTAGCTTAGCACCAGGGTGTGAAATGGCTTAGCAGCCAAGGGGTTAATCAGGTCTAATGTAAGTAAAAAAAAAGGTTGTTTATAAACAGATATATGCATCTAGATATAAAAGTGCATCTATATCTTAAACTAGAGATGCCGAACCTATGGCACACGTGCCACAATGGGCACATGAAGCCTTCAGTTGTGGCACGTGGCCAGGTTGCTGACTGGCCAGGCCTCTGGGGTGTGCAGTCGTACGGGGCACCACAGCAGCAGGGGCGCCAGGTGGCCGTCCTATCACCAAGGACAGGGCCGCGCCGAGTGCACAGGGAGCATGGCATCCAGGTGGCAGGGAGCGAAGGAGAGAGAGGGGCGCCGAGCAACCGCTCAGAGCCCTTCTGCTTCCTCCGCGCCCTGCCACCAAAAGCATTGGTGCGCCTCCTGACCGCGGACGGTGGGAGTGACAAGCATCTGTCCTGGACACTTTCCTGGCATTTCATGCTGAGCGCCTGAATATAAAGTCCCCTTGAGATACTATAAAATGTTATTGGAGGTATCCGAATACTCCTTATGTATCTCTGCTTGACCATCAGATGGGGGGAGGGGGTCAAGCTGCATACCCATTTTGTGATGGCCTCAATTATCATGACTCTCAAGGATGGGAAGAATCAATTGGATTGTCAGATTTACAGGCCCATGTGCCTGTTTTCAACAGTACTATCAATTAGACTGCAGAGAGTGCTTCCACTGTTTATTCAACCAGATCAGACAGGCTTTGTGCCCGGAACAGCACAATCGAGGCATTAAAAGTAAATTATATTACTCAGTTTATGGATCAAAGGATTCTCCTCTTGTCTACAGACATGAAGCCCTTTCTGCAGGCTTTAAGGGACAATCCTGTCATATACAGGTTGACACGCCTGTGGCACCAGCAAAAGACATATGCAGACAATTTGCTCTTTGTGGTGTCCCAGCCAGAGATCTCCTTTCCAAACACACATGGTGTGTTTGCGGAATATGGCTCGTTCTCAAATTTTTAAATTCTGAGGTGTTGGATACCTCCCGTTCCCCTGCAAAGGCCTCAGCTATCCGTGCTGCCTTCCAGTACCAGTGATGTAACCCAGCTTGAAACACCTGGTGTGAGAATTCCAAAGGACCTTGGTGCATTTTACCAGGAAAACTTTCTTGGTAACCCTTTGTTCCTTCAAAATGGTCTGCGTAGATGTTTTGCCTCATGTCTCTTGGTATGGTAAGGTGTTTAAAATGAATGTCCTGCCAATACTATATTATTTCTTCTCAACAATTCTGTGTATGGGAGGTGTATGGGAGGGGGGAGGAGTCAGAGGGGTGTATGGGAGCCACCCTCCCATACACCACTCTGCCTCCTCCCCCTCCCATACGCCACTCTGCCTCTCTACCCGGCTCCCTTGTGTCTTGTGAACCTCCGTTGCTGACAGGAGGCAGAGTGGAGTATGGGAGGGGGGAGGAGGCAGAGTGGAGTATGGGAGGGGGAGGAGGCAGAGTGGAGTATGGGAGGGGGAGGAGGCAGAGTGGAGTATGGGAGGGGGAGGAGGCAGAGTGGTGTATGGGAGGGGGAGGAGGCAGAGTGGTGTGTGGGAGGGGGAGGAGCCAGAGTGGCATATGGGAGGGGGGAGGCAAAGTGATGTATGGGAGGGGGGAGGAGGCAAAGTGGTGTATGGGAGGGGGGAGGAGGCAAAGTGGTGTATGGGAGGGGGAGGAGGCAAAGTGGTGTATGGGAGAGGGGGAGGAGGCAGAGTGGAGTATGGGAGGGGGGAGGAGGCAGAGTGGAGTATGGGAGGGGGGAGGAGGCAGAGTGGAGTATTGAAGGGGGGAGGAGGCAGAGTGGAGTATGGGAGGGGGAGGAGGCAGAGTGGAGTATGGGAGGGGGGAGGAGGCAGAGTGGAGTATTGAAGGGGGGAGGAGGCAGAGTGGTGTATGGGAGGGGGCAGGAGGCAGAGTGGTGTATGGGAGGGGGGAGGAGGCAGAGTGGTGTATGGGTGAGTTATAGTGGTGTATGGGGGGTATAATGAATTTCAGGGAGGCAGAATGGCATATCTGGGGGAGTTAGAGTGGTGTATAGGGGAGGTAGAGTGGTGTATGGGGGGTATAATGAATTTCAGAGTGGCATATCTGGGGGAGGCAGAGTGGTGAATCAGGGAGAATTTCAGGGTGGTGCAGGGCATTTATGGGGAGCGGAGTGGCATATCAGGGTGCACAGTGGCATATAGGGAGGTATAAGGCATAAATGGGGGCGAGTGGCATATTGGAAGTTATAAGGCATATCAGGGGGCATAAGACATATCTGGGGATAAAAGGTATATCAGGGGTCTCAGTTGGATATCACTGGCATATAAGGAGTATAAGGCATATCGGGGGCACAGTGGAATCTCTGGCATATAAAAGGTATAAGGCATATATGGGGCAGAGTGACAAGCTGGGGGTCAGATATGCATAACTGGGGGCAGTTTGGTAAATAAAAGAAAATATAAACAAGGCTTTTTTCTCAGTTTTTATTAAATATGAATAATAGTTAACATATGAATTAATATTTACTAAAAACTTTGTATTAAAACCTAATTTGAGAAACACTGTGTTTGGGTTCTTGTAGCTTTTATTATTATGTCGGTAAAATAAGAAGGTGAATAGCGAGAAGCCATTGCAATAAAGAGATGAAAGTGTAAATTGTAAGTTTTTTTTTATTACATTATTTTAAATTAAAAAAAATTGCATTTTTTATCCGATTAATCGATTAATTGAAAAAATAATCGGCCAACTAATCAATTATTAAAATAATCGTTAGTTGCAGCCCTAACTAGGAGTTTGCAAGAGATTTGAATGTCATCTTACTTTTTTTCCTATTCATTCTGTACAACTAAGCTTGGCATAGGCCTATGACTATCCTCAATCTCAGATGAAGCCAAGGAACGATTGACTTCCCAGTTTTATGAATACACCTTATGGTGAGACATGTCAGGTGAAATCTTTCACGCCAGGTTTGGGCACAATGCCCACAGAAAACAGTAATGGTCCTGGTTACAAGGTACAACCTGAAAACTGTAGCTGATGAACTCTGTATGGCTGAAGTCGTTAATGCTGTTTTCTGTACACAGAATCACTGAAAATGACTGACATGTTCAGCTGTTTTGTGTACAAATGCATAACAGAAGGATCACAGAAAGACTTATGTTACAGTGTAATGAATATATCCACTGAAGACATTTGTTACCACTGCTGCATCCTTTCTGTCCAACTTTTAACAAAGCGGAAGAGCCACGTAGTGTTAACTACACAGTTAAAAAGACTATGTTGGTCTAAAGCATGTAACAAAAGGCTCATGCTTGATGATGCAATTGATTCTACATTCACCTTAATGTAGTATCAATAAAAATGATAGAAGCATTCCAACTGCATTGAAATTGACTCCACTGAGGACATGTATCGGCAGACAATTGTTCCCATCTAGAGCTACAGAGCTAGGATAAGTGCATTTTTCATTGTACTTAATCACTAGCGTTACTATATAACAGCAAGCAACTTCTAAAAAGTAAGATGTCAAACGTGAAGGAAAAAAACAAGATACTGCAGTATAGCTAAGGTAAGATTTTTTACTTCTTCTTGTTCATTTTCATACAATTAAACTTCCAAACTTTTTTCATCCCCTCACCAGAGCCACTGGTCTGTGAAATTAGAAATATTAAAAATGGATTTGTCTGACAAGGCCACATTGCTAATATTGTTGGCTTGAATTTGAGATATTAGGAAGCAGTAACGTATCAAGCTTTCCAAAGAAAGCTGTTTAAAGTTGCAGTAGTACATTTACTTAGAATCCATGCATTAAAAAGAACAATTTTTATATGGTTAAACAACATATGCACATTTCAAGAACTGCCACAAGATGCCGACGACGAGAAATGGGGAAACACTGTTGAAATGGGTAGCGTTTTTCATAATTCTCACTTGCATATTTATACAGCTCTTTGGTACGTTGCTTACTGAATGAGCCTATTGCGAAGATCAATCTCCCACCAATCAAAGCCTCCATAATACCTAATGTCCTGCGTTTCTTTGCTGAGCAGCGGGATGTGATGCTATATCTCTACACTTCTTGCAAGAGATATGCAATTCTGAAAACGGAGACAGCTCCTTGGGTGCTGCACCCTTTGTTAATAAACCACTGGGTAAAAGAGAGAGATCGTAGCACTTACATAACCTTCCTACACTTCACCTTTAAATGGCAAGGCAACTTCATTTTTGGGAGAGATTTTGTACAAAGAACCAAAATCTTCATCCTATTACATCTACAATATAACTAGTCCAACCAAATATCCAAAAATCTGTTGTATTCTTGTCTGAGTTTATTGATTATACCAGAGGTCTAAAACTTCCAAAAGCCTGGAAATACTTTTAAACAGTTTCTAAAAATGTAGGTAGAACTAAAGAAGACAGTCCTATCTGAATTTAACATTACAAAAAATAGCAAAACAACTATATATTATATATATATATATATATATATATATATATATATATATAAATATATATATATATATTTTTTTTACTATATTGTGTATTGTTAAATTCAGATAGGGTTAATAGTTCCTATTAAGGCCTGCTCTTTTGTGTATAGGTAATATTAAACACTCATTAACATCAACCGGACAAGCCAGATGATTTGCTTTTCCAACAGAAATCTCTTAGTTCTACTGTAAGGGATCCTAGGTAGGTATATGCAATTAAGGTTAACAATGATCACCTTTCTTGCCTCTATATCCTCTTTATACATGGACCTACATTGAGCAAATGTCTGCTGCACTAGACAGCCTTTAAACAAAGCCCAGGAAAGAGGTACAATAGCCAGCTCACCACTCAAGGACAGCTGTAACGCCCTTAACGGGACTCATCATACTTTGAAAACTAAAAGCAAAACAACTTTCACTTGAAAGCTTCGGAAAGCGAGTGTACATATCTTGAATTATAATGCAAAGGATTTTCAGCATGCAACAGTGATTTAACACATTACATCAGATGCAAGTCCACTAAACAGTCATTACTTTTAATGCGTAGTTTAAATCTGTACCTTTCTTGCAGCATGGATATCAAAGAATGGCTTGTTCCGGACACTAAATGGCTCTTGTGCTTTGTCTATTAGCCCTGTTTTCATTTTCTCATGCCTGGGAAATATAATTTCTTTTTCAATGCAAGCCAGCCGGATGTTGAAATCACACTCTCCAACAGGTTGACCCTAGAAAAGAAAGGCATCTGTCCTGATTAGCCTCATATATACTGTATATAAAAATAAAATACATTTCATCTGTGTTTTCAATGACATTTAACAGATTAAACAGAAAAAATTGATGTATCGGATGCTTGCCACTTGCCTCATTTTGAAGAACAGAAGGGTATAGCATGGCTATATAACCTTCAAGGTTAGCCCTTGTCATGGAGGATCATGTTAAAAGTCAGCACTTGGAGGGAAAGCCTAAATTATTAACCTAAGAATTCTCATCCCTTGCTGATACCATGGGAGCAAAGACAGGCCCCGACTCTTGCTGGAAAGGCAGAACAGATCTATAAAAAACCCACCCTAATCTCCATCAGGCAGTGTTAATATAAAAGACTAAAACACAAACAAATCTGTAATGTACGGCAGAAATCATGTGCTTCTCATGTAAAAGTTACTGCAGCAGGCAGCACACACAAGCAAGACATAGGGCAGACAGGGAATAGTACAGCACTTAGAAAAAAGCATTGATCCTGTAATGTTTTAAGAAAGGATGAAGGCTTCACCATATAGCCGTTATGTTAATTTGGTCTTAAATGTCCTTTCTGCCCAAAAAAAGCTACCTAAGTTCATAGTCTAGGTACCATGCGGATGCCAAAAGCACTGTGTATAAACAAAACAAAAAAAAAAAAAAACAGTATCGCATGCAGAATTATTTTGCTAGTTCTGTAACAATATGCTTCTTAACCCCTTAACGACAATCCACGTACATATACGCGATATTTGCCGGTGATCGCTTTTGAGAAGGTGCTTATACAAGAGACGTCTTAAACAACGTTCAATGAGGAAAAATATAAGTGGGCACAGATCTTAACACATAAAACAAAAACTAAACAGATTATTTCAAGGAATAATATAATTCTGAGTTTTGAGCATGCATAAATATCCCTACTACTCTAACAATTTGCAAATTCCCCCCCCCCCACCATGAAATAAAACACAGTATTTCCCATTCAGGACCCTTAATACAGAATATAATAGACAATGATCAGTCTATCACAAAGCAATCAGCCATGTAATTAATAATACTAAAGAAAGATATTGGTCTGGGTTCAACCAAACAAACATTTACTTTCTGTCGGAATGTCAGCTTTCACAAACCTTCCATTCTCTGTTATATCGGATGTATTTGGGTATATCACTGTTGGATTCTAAGTACATAATTCATTTGGTTGCTTTGTGTATTCCCTGCCACAGTGTTGACTTCTTTAAATGAGAAATACACAAAGCCTGTCATAAACTCAATTTGCTTTGGGGTTGACCCATGATACCTTAAAAACACCCGTCTCCAGCACGGAGTTCAGCACTTGCCCGCAATAAACATTTACATACACACATGCTTCACGCAATCCGAGCACAAATTATTCTCTGTCATTTGAAGAAAAAAAAAAAAGGTTGCATGACAATATTCTCAAATATACTGCAAGATATAGCTAAATTAAAATCAGTCAGGCTGCTGGCAATATCTCTGGCATTCTGCTTGTTTTCAAAATTAAGTTTTAAAAACCAATTTAGGAAAGGGTGGATTAAACCACACTGTTTACTTGTTGTTTTAATCAGGAGTTCATTAATGATTTATTAATCAATAACTGAGAACAGGAACAAACATAGCAAAGACAGTTCCTGAATTGCAAAGAAGCCTAAGAATTGCAAACAAAGCACAGGACATTTTGGGACCCGACACTGGCTAATGGCACAGGCCACTGGGAAACCCAAAAGAAGGGTAAAGAACCTTCCACAAATCATAAAACAAGGTAACAATGACACAGGGTGCTTGAGATACAATGGGGGAAGAAGGTAGGAGCAATGGCACAGGCTCCTACTCAAACATGGAATAACAAAGGAAAACAAACCCAAAGGACTCTAATTACCAGCTGTATTCTTCCACAAATACAGGACTGAGAGACAAGATGCCCAAAATTATCGGGTTGTTTTTTTTATACAAGACTAGGTAAAGCCATTCGATCTCTATTATTATAAAACTACAATAAGTCAACCACAAAGCAACTAAACATGTAAAAAAAATAAATCTATAAAAAAGGCACCATTTAAAACATATCTTTCAGTGGGATTGTTTTTGTTCAGTATCTTTTTATTTAAATCCAGTAGATGACAGCCTTTTCCCATAATCTGAAGTGTCATAGTAAAAGGATAACACCTGTCCCCCACTTAGATTTGGCATCCGTTTTCAGACCCAAGTGGGGCCGTACAAAAAAAAAAAGCTAAACAATCAAGTAAATAAACCTAGCATGCTGCCTTGCATATGGGGTTTTCCTTTTAGATTTGTTTTGTTTACGTGTTTGCCTGTGGCTTGCCTGAAAACTATATGCGGGGAGTGTGGCTGTCCGTCTCCTCATGGGGTGCAGTGTGCATGTTTTAGAAACTTTCATACAGCCCCTATGGTCAAGTAAGCATTGCTTCCCGCAATTGGCTCAAGCTCAGCAACTGTGCCCAGCGGAGCCATTTCAGCTAATTAGTGGCACAGTTTCTTATCTATGTGTGGGTGATATTTTCAATGGTCCTAATCTCATCCGCCACCTCTGCCCATTCCCTGAAAGTGGGATAGAGTTCTGCCTCCAATGTATAGGTATTAAAGCTTTGGCCGCATTAAGCAGGTGGATGACTAATGATCTCTTATTGCCATGGGTGTGTGGTGGAGTACAACCCTGCCTAGTTCCAGTTTGACAGGGTTAGAGGCCATGATAGTTCTCTGTTGACTCTAATACGAGCAGAAGGAGTGTGGTATAAGGCTAAGCATATGAGGTCCGATCCCTATGTGCCTGAGAGTTGTAAAGAGAAAAGTCCAGCTGACCTTGTCGAAAGCCTTCTTGGCATTGGTTGAAAGAATAATCACGATGTATCCCAAAGTTTCGCCCGGTGGATCACATTAAGGACCTTTGTCAGCCTGGGATCAATCTGTCCTGTTCTCTCTCCACTGTGTCAGGAAGGTTGCTTTCTAAACTCTTGGCCAAGATTTGTCCACATTTAGCAGTGGAATGTAACTAAAGCTGGAGCATAGCTCTGGGCTGTTGCCAGGCTTTGGCTGTGATATGGGCCTCTTGTGATTGTGGGGGTAGTTTTTGTCCCTGGGCTAGAGAGTTAATGTGCTTCTAAAGTACGGAGTTGGAATAACTTGTAGTAAGTAATGGTGAGGCCATCTGGTCCCAGTCTCTTCTGCTTCCTCCTGTATTATATCCATGTCCAAAGTCTCCCCCATCCTCAGATTTTAATTGGAAACCTAAGTGTTTGTGCAGATCAGGGGGGAAGGAGCAATATTGTATAGTGAGTGGTAGAATTTCAGGAAGCATTCCTTTGATCTGTCCTATAAATCAACTAGTTTTTGCTATTATGGATTCTAGGGATAAATTCAAACCCTTTTAGCGTAGGATCCTATGCTGACAAGTTGTCCCCTGATCACAGCCTCATGGGTTTCCCCATACAAGTGGAATTGCTTTTATTGTCCTTTATTTTATGGAATGGGGGAACCATCAGTTCTACAAATTCTCTATGTTCCCAAAAATAAAATAAAGTCTTAACTGATTTGTTGCATATTAAAAGCAAGTTATGCATGGCCAACTGGAATGCATGATTTACTAACCCAGAGAAGAACATGTCACAACTGTCTTTTAGCAACTTTAATGATATTGAACAAGTACAGATTGTATTATTATTATTAGCAGAGCTAACATTATCGCTGACAATTCAGAGTATGCAGCTGACATCTGCATTTCCAAATGGAAATGTCATCATAATTTCTATTTAATAGTCAAGGGAATAAACATTTCCGCAGAACATATGTAATACCCCTAAATAGCATGGGCAATTTCTTTTAGATGTACTTTTCACATTTGTGTATAGCTAAACACTTACTGGAAGTTTCACTCAAGAACAACATCACAATTTAACTTCCTAAAACGGCAGACAATTTTCTATTTTAACATATTAGTGTTTTCCTTAAATTTCATAGTATATATTAAAAAGGTGTGTGCAGCCAACAAAGTGTACAACACGCTAATCAGGGGTCTGTCCATGTTCTGTAAAATTGCTTTTAAAGCACTTTAGTAAGTCTAGCTACAATGTTGAAAATGAAAAAAAACAAAAGTTTCATGAAGACTAAAGTAAAAGAGGCCACTGTTGGTGTGTTTCACAATGTCATATTCTGCTGCCTTTGTTAGACCAAGCTACAATGACACCAAGACATCTTACATACATACATGGCGCTGTAAATCCAAGACTGTTCATGTGACGCTCCAAAGCTCCTCACCTGCGATTTGCTACTGCCTCTTCAGTTCTTAGAAACTTCACTGTTTTAATAGAACACAGTCTACAAATCCCTCATTGTTAGATCTACAGCACACCTTGATAAAATTAGATGGTACCTATATAGTAAAATCTCAAAGTTCGCAGCCAAAATTCCATTAAAAGTTTTCCCCCTCAACATAACGAAAAATTACCGTATTTGCTCAATAATAGGACGGGTTTTTTTCAGTGAAAAATTCACTCAAGCACTCATTTACCACTAGATTTTTAACTAGCGATTTAACGGGTCTAGGACGAAAGATAGAAACAGCTTATAATGCTACCTTTTAGCAAATGAAAATAAAAGCCCTCCATGTGCTCCATACTGGATAGGCTTAACTAACATATGATTCACGATACAGAAATGTTTTTGTACAATTGGATATATAGCATGAAAAACGGGCAATGTTTGGAGTGAAGTGCACTGCAGTCTGTGAGGTCAGCTTCATCTCGGAGGCAAAGCTGGCCACACTTTCTGTGTGGGAGAGTGTGGGGGGGGGTCTTTAATGTCTATTTCCATGACAGAAAATCAGTTTGGGACTTAATTAGGTAATTATTCTGGTTATATGCTCTCAGTACCAAATTTGTCTATTCTTCAAAAACTTCCAGGAATAAAAAACAAAGTCTAATTTTATTCCCACAAACATATCGTGCATTGCATACACTATACAATAACACAATACATTAATAACACGCATGTACAAAGGAGAATGATTATTGTATTCATTCATATCACATAATGGTATGCGTGTCAACAATAAGCACAAATTGCCTCATTATAGCATTCTGGTCAGATAGATATGAAATGCTAAAGTAATAATTTTTATATGCACACTTACCATACCATTCATACTAATACATTAAAAGGCTGAGGAAGTTACTGACTGTTAGAGACCTTGACTTTTCTCACACTCCCACCATTCATCAACACTAATAGAGGTGTTCTTGAAGAGTTTAAATTTTTGATAAAATGGTTGAATCCACAGATTGTATAGTATATGAATTCATGATGTTTAGCCAGAGAGAAGTCAATATGAACCAAAACAAATCTACTCAATCTATTACCCACTACAGATCCTAAGTTAGAGGGCTTCTTCCACTGTCTAATGTAAAACCAACATGTCCAATATCAGTTGGCTGCACACTTCACACATTTTGTATTGGTCTTGGCAGCCACATGAGCATTGTTCTACTTACAGAAAGCATACTTACATTGTTTTAAATAATAAAAGGATCCAAATGTTATAAGAATCACATGAACTGATATCTAGTTCTCAGAGCTCACCAGTTAAACACGTCAGATGATCATGTAAGCATTAAAGCGTCTTTTGATTTGATTTTGTGCATATTTTAGCTAATGAAAAACGCTAGCATCTAAGACCCTGGACTATACAACTTTATTTAGTTTTAGAAACTTCTCATGAATATACGAAATATTTTTATTTTAAATGCCGAATTTTCTTTCATGTAATTTGAGAAGAACTGCAACACAAAAAAAAAAATGATATACGCAGCTTCCAAAATATTCAGATCCCTTTATCAATTTTCAAATATCACTGAACTACAAATTGTACAATAAAATTGTATTTGAAGCATGTAATCTTATGCACACGGTTTTGTGACCATGATGGTTATTCAAAAAAGGTCATGGGAAAAAAACAAGATAAATGCAACCGAGGGTGAAACACCAATTTGACCAATTTAAGCAATTGTAAATCATTGTTTCCAGAATATAGTCCTATTGCATTAACACACTTTATCTAACCTTTATTTTCAACGCTTACTTCTTAACCTCACCCCTTTGTTTACAGTTTGCTGTAACACGAATCCGAATCAAAATGCTACAATCCTTTAAACTTGTTCAGTAAACCCCTTGTTTTACAATTGAGACTTCTACACATATCTCGCTTTCGGTCTTGCAGACTAATGTGTTAAGACAAACTACAAGATTACGTGAAGGATATTTTCAATAAGAAACATTAGGCCCAATTTACTAGCTCACTTTCAGTGTCCTATAACTGCAATATCTAATACAAATGTGTTTCGGTTTAAGGATACATTACACTCTGTAAATCCTTAAAACTAAGGATAAAAGTTTATCTCTGTATGCATACATTGTGTGTGCACTTATGGGGGTCAAAAAGGTGCTCCTCCTCCGCCATGGGTCTTTTTCCTGCAGAGCACTGGGATAGGATGCCTTATCCTCCCTGGTGCTTGGCACTAGTCACCATGGAGAAGATGTAAAGATATAAATGGGCCAGTTTAAGGGGAGATTTTTGATCCTTAAAAGCTGCAACGCAATAGAGAGGCCAATCATCCATGGGTAACTGGCCCTTAGTAAAGCCACACAGGGGCTTTTGCCCCATTGGCCCAGCAGTCCTGGGCTAGAATATGTCACTATACACACACACACACAAATGTTATCTTCATAGCTATATATGTGACTTGGTGCCACTGTCGAATCTCGTCTATCCCTAATACCTTCTAACTGGCTAAAGGAGTGTGGGGGTTAACTTGAAATGAAATAATTTGCTCCCAAGGAATAATGGAGCCATATTCTATATTCTCATTTCCATGACTTCATCCAAGCTTATTGGATTTGTGGCTTAATGAAAGAGCAGAAAGGTTCTAAATTGTGAATCTCAATTACAGATTGGAGAATCAGATAATTAGAGCTCAATAACTCCCATTTCAACAATATGCAGCTCTATTTTCCATTAGAAATTATATAAATTGCCTTTCTTTATTCACATTCAAGCGCAGACACAGAGCGCCCAGCTACTGTTGCAGTCATGACAGTGATCCCTCTGTACTTACCTACCTGCTATAAAAAGTGGATAATACATAAACTGGAGCCATTTAATTCTAACCCTTTGTGTACTGATTTCCTAACGAGCTGTACCTGGGTACAACGCTGTCCAAATACGGGAATTCAACAAGCACTACTGATGTGAGATGTATGTATTTAGCTTTTTACTACTTAATGCAAAGAACATATTGCAGTATGGTCAGACACTCACTGTAACCATTCCTAGGAAAGGGTATGGTAGCTACTTCAAATTCAGTGGGGAAATCTATGAACTGCAACATCACGTCTAGCATTAAATATAAACCCATATGACTAAAAACGAAATGAGCACAATGGCGCTTTGCAGTATGTACTGCAGTTGTGGAGCAGATGAGAATGGGGAAAAAGAGCACCAGCCAACAGTGATAAACAAGCAAGTTTACTCCATAGCCAGTACTATAAAATATAGAGCACAGGTGTTTAGTTCTGTGCTTGAAGTGCTCATTATGGAGGACAGGTTGATTATTTCTGTGCAAGTCAACAAATAACAGGCTTTGCTAGCTGTGTATTACACATCATCCTGCCTGTAAGGAATGGGCTGCTCATACACCCTTCTTCGCTTAAAACATCTGTACAATATTGTTCATTTTGATTCCTCCTCAATTATTGTATTTTCTAAGATGCTCTTCTACCAACTCATTTAGAATTATGGTAAGAAGTACAGCTAGATGGTGCGTTTTCAACTTATTCTAATACTTTTAAAAAGTTTATATTTCAACCAGAAGCTCTTTCACCTCGTATATCTATAGTTTATGACAAAGATGGGGCACAACTTAAACACCTTCAGATTACCTTTCATCATTCAGTGCTTATGGAAGAATTGTTTTGAATCAAGGACTTTCTGACAACCTTAATTTCATAAAGCTTATGGATTTAAGATGACAATACACATTCCATCAAACATAAACTTACATGAACATGTGTCACTTAGAACAGGATGAATATAAAAACATATCAAGAAAAATTCCTGTGGAGATCATTAATCCCTGTATATAGGACTCAGAGTTAAAATGCATAACATATGTAAAGTACAAACTAAAAAGATGAAAAACTACTATGAATACTTACATTAAACTTGACAATATCATATATGAGGTAACGAGGCACAGCCTGCCCTTTAACTTTGTCGATAATCATTTCCTGCAGAGAGATGAACAAAGGTACGTATTTAGTTTTCATTCAACTGACCTTTAATCCTATGTGAGCCCCCTTGGACCTATATTATAGCTGATCGCTAGGGGTACGTGTGTAACTTTGCTTTCAAAGTAATCAGGGCAAGTCACAAACTTGTCAAGATTTGGTAAACAAATATTGCCATTATAATGACACAGCTTTGGCAGAAATGCAAAAAAAGCCTAGTACGAGCAGAGATGGTGCCGTCAGGTCTAATTATTTACCAAGAAAAGCTAAGAATTGGGTGGCCCCAGAATCAGACAAAGTAAATATCTAACAATACTAGAGGCCCTATCATTTGCGTTGGCAACGAGATGCATTCTGCAGGATTACAACCTAAAACATACAGCCAAAGCCAGAGTCAGTAAGATCTATCTTCACTGTAAAGAACAAGGAGTCCTGGAAGTGATGATATGGCACCCACAGAGACCTGACCTCAACATCGAGTCTGTCTGGGATTACATGAAGAGAGAAGCACCTGAGGCTGCATAAATCCACAGAACTGTGGTTAGTTCTCCCTGCTGTTTGGAACAACCTACTTGCCGACTTCTTTAAAAAGGCAGAGGGTGGTCACACCAAAAATTGATTTGATTTAGATTTTACTTCTCCTCACATTGCATTTGGTTAAATCGTAAAAATATACTATTAACATGTCTATTTCTGAAAGCTATCTTACTTTAGAGCATTTTTTCCAATTATTGGCATCCTTTTAGTACGTACTGTGTGCTACCTTCCTTTGCCAATATTACAGTTCTGAGACTTCTTCTACATTATAATGCCTGATGAGGTTGGAAAATATATGGTAAGGGATCTTAGACCATTCCTACATATTAGAATCTCTCCAGATCCTTCAATTTTCAAGATCAATGCTAGTGGACTCTCCTCTTCACTTCACCCCACGGGTTTTCTATAGAGTTCAAGTCAGGTGACTGATGGCCATGGTAGAACCTTGATTTTCTTACCAGTAAACCATTTTTATGTTGATTTTGAGGTATGTTTTGAATCATTGTCCTGCTGGAAGATCCAACCACGGCCATTTTAAGCTTTCTGGCAGAGGCAGAGGTATTAATATCTGTTGATATTTTATAGGATGCATGGCATCATGGGCTCTAACAAAATGCCCTCTGAGTCCTCTGGGCATGACGTACTTTTCCATATGGTATGGGAGACTTTTTGGTCACTCAAACCATCCTCTTCCCAGTGCGTTGAAACAATATAGACACACGTCCAGGTTGATTAAATACATTCCCAATTGACTGGAACTTCCTAATTATTGCCCTGTGGTGGAAACGGGCATTTCCAATGCTTCTGCTATTTTCGTATAGACACTTCCCATTTTGTGAAGCTCAACAACTTTTTGCCGTACATCACAGCTATATTCCTTTGTCTTACCCTTTGCGATGATTGACCTATGTGTTACATAAGATTTATTCACCTGCATTGTAATTGTTGCACAATTTTCTGTTCCTATCCTAGTCCTAGGTATACTAAAAACAATTTTTTAACAGTTTGACAATTTTTTATTTTTGTTTGAGTTTAACAATTAACAGTTTCTTTATAAACCTGTATTTTGTTTGATATCCAGGAGAGCAGAGTTTTTCAAAGGTTAAATAAAAAAATTTCTCCGACATCTTTGCTCATATTTACTAAGCGTGCCAATATTTTTGGAGACATATATATCTGCCAGCACACACTGTAGGGCGGTTACATGTTGTTAATGCTCTAGACTACCCAAACAGTCCTATGAGAATGTTTAACGATTTAACATAAATTAAATAATTGTGCCTCAAAACTCTACTGTATTCATAGCGTACCCTAGTATTGCACACTATCCAGCTCACATGTCAATATAGATGAAAAGTCATTAATGTTAAAGCAATGGACAAATCCTTCGCTTTGGAAATATCTGAACGCATTCCTGTATGTGACAACAGCATCAGAGGTAAATAGCAGTAATGTATATATTCTTACACCATCCAAAAGAGTGTTTGCCAAATGAAGTCGAAGATCTTTTCGAAATGGAAATTCAAGGTTTGAAACATGAAAAACAGAATTGTCCCGATCGATCATAAATACTCCATTTTTGCCATCAATCAGCATCATATATCTGCAAACAGAAAAACAGTGCATCAGCGAGCTGTATATTTTTCGAATTATTAGTTCTATGAACACGTGCATATAAATGTACTATATTGAACTGACAATTTCATTGCTAGGCAGACAGGGTACCGATTTGGCAATAAGACGCCAAACAGCAAAACATTCTGCTTGCGATGACTCTAAGCATGTAATGTACAAAAAATACAGGGAAACATGGTTGATCACACTTTTGAGACCATTTCCAACATGATGCTCTTTGGCTACTTTCATAATTTAAATAAGACTGGTTAAAGGGTTATAATCAGAGTTTAAAAATGTTATTAGAAGGAAGGGGCCCCTGAATCTACCAAATTTTAGGAATGTTTTTATGACGACAATGCCCCAGATACCCAGAAATGCTCAGCTTGTCGCATGGGCAGAGCAAGCTCTGTGGCCACATGAAAAAGTTTGACATGATAGGTATTTGTCACTTAATAAACAGGAGGTGGCATATGGGTATGATTGCATCCAACACAAGTGACAGGAGTTATTATGCTATTTCAGTTAAAGAATAAAAGCCTAACAATGCAGTCATGGCAAGGTATGCAAAGCTAAGCCTTTTACATTTAAATAAGAGCCTTGCTGTCAATATGTGAACGTATTGCAGTCCATATTATATACATACACACATATATAAAAGTAATACATTTAAAGAACAATCTCTATACTGAATGCAGTCCGGTGAAAACATACTGCATGGGCGCCTTCGAATTTCAAATGATCTCTTTATATTGACTTGACATTGATTAAAATCAATTTCCTTTGATAATGATTAACAAGTTGAGATTCACGACTTAAAGTCTATAATTAAACTATTCATTCAGCATTTTCCTAGAATCCTATAATTTTCAGAGCCAACTTTTTTGTTGTTATTATCTGTTTCTACCGCCTTCAGAAATAGATACCAGCAATGCCAGCCAATCCACCCTAACTATTAATGTTTGTTTCCAATTTTTCATAGAAGATCACAGCTGAAGCCTTCACTGTGCTCACTGAAGCAAAATGTTAGCCACAAATCAGCAATATCAGTTGTAATTTGTCCACTTGGTGTACTAACTATACTTTAATGCTTCTACTACCCCCTTAATTTTAAATTCTGCCCCCAGGCTTGCCACTCTGCCCCCAGAAATGCCTTATACCCCCCTATTTGCCACTCTGCCCCATGATGTGCCTTTTAACCCTCTATATGCCACTCTGCCTCCAGAAATGTCTTATACCCTCCTATATGCCACTGTGCCCCATGATATGCCTTTTAACCCCCTATATGCCTTATACCCCTATATGCCACTCTGGCATATAGGGGGTTAAAAGGCATATCATGGGGCAGAGGGGCATATAGGGGGTTAAAATGCATTTCTGGAGCTATATATATATATATTGCTAACAGCAATCACACTCCTATCAAGCCAAGGCAGCCAGTACATGCTGGAACCTGGGGATGTTAGAAGTGTGATTATAGCCTCCCTATGCCATGCTACCACCCCCACCCCCCTTACACATCCATGCTATCACACACACACACAGACACACACTCATTCACAAACATTTAAATACTCATTCATTCCATTAATCACACATACACACACACGCTCAAACCCCCCACCCCCCACCCCCTTACCTGAACTGCAGATCTCCCACTCGCAGACTTCTGCAGGGGCCCGGCTGTGCGAGCAACTTCTCTGGCCCCGCCCCCAGAGGAAGGAGGGGGGAGGTAGAGTTATGTGAGGACTTTGCTAGCTTCCTGTTCTCCTGCTGCTAATAGCAGAGACGCTGCTCGCGATCAAAGCCCGGTAAGCAGCACGGCCGAAGCAGAATGAGGTCTGATTAGAAGACGACCTCGATTATAAGACGAGGGGTATTTTTCAGAGCATTTGCTCTGGAAAAAACCTTGTCTTATAATCGAGCAAATACGGTATGTAATGCTAAATATACTTTGGCAGTATTAGCTTTTTTAATTTTATTACCTAATGTCATGTAATTACTTATTGGATTTAATAGACATTTCATTTTTAGGGTAACAGGGTAAGTAGGCTGAAATTGATAAATATCAGGAACAACTTGGAGAAATATAAAAATATAATTTCAAATTGAGAAACCACCCTTTGCTGAGAAGATAAATTTGGCGGACACGACTTTATGTCAAATACTGCAACCGAAGATTACACAAAAATACCTAATTTATATGGATTTTCCATAGGGGATTCTTGGGATGCGTTTTTTTGGACGTACCGGTACGTCCATAGGGGACTGAAGGGGTTAAAAATCTATGATTCTAACAAACATTTTTTTCTGTAACCAATGTTAGATAGCGTCATGGCTTAGGTATTGATAATATTCCTACAAAGTGTCTCCCATATCAACCACAATTTAATGGCATAGGATGGAGGTTCTCTAAGTAAAAATACGAGTAAAATATTTCTGAACATTTTACAGAAGGAAAGACGTGACTTAAATCAAAGGTGTAACTTTTAGAACATAGAAATATCATGTATAAGATTAACAAACCCCCCCCCCCCAAAAAAAATAGAATGTATGGGTGACTAAGCAACTATAACATTTAAACTAAAGAAACAAAAACAACTTTAAAGTAGTCATATGCCCTCTTCGTAAATCCGGGGTTTTCAAAAAGGCTGAGAAACTGGCGCAGGCAAAGAAGAGTACACTTTTACAAACGCATCGTTCCTCCTCTAAGACAATTCAAAAGATAAATGCGTAAGTTAGCAACTAATCCAACTGAAGTCACATTTGTCAACGCACAAGCTATATTATAATGTTTCTGTTAACATAATTCCTATATGTCTGTGAGCAGGTGAGCAAAACAAAAAAGCAAAAGGGAAATCAGTGACAAGAACACATTACAAGGAATATTGTATTTTGTGTTCTAAAGCTTTCCATTTAGGTGAACCACATCTATTTTTCACTAACCTCTGTAGAAATGTAACATGGGTATGAAACAGTTGTTTCAGCTCTGGTTTGAATATTTGGATTCATATTTCATATTTTCTTCAATATGCTTGTCTCTAATTTGTCTACAACTACAATTTTTTTTCCATTAGTGATTCATTTAGGATTTTAATTTTATTATATAAATAAAATGGTAATGTACTGTAAGTACCTCCTCTAGGCATGTACATGCTTTGCAAAGTAGAGTCTAGAATTAGACATTCAATACAGAAAGAAAACAAGAGGTGCCAGTGGGTTCATTGCTAATGCCAGCCCCTAGAAGCATTCAAGCACATGGAGTTACAGTGGATATAAAAAGTCTACACACCCCTGTTAAAATGCCAGGGTCTTGCGGTGTTAAAGAATGAGACAAAGATAAATCATGTCAGAACTTTTTCCACCTTTACTGTGACCTATAACGTGAACAATTCAATTGCAAAACAAACTGAAATCTTTGAGGAGGGACTGTAAATAACCTGGTTGCATAAGTGAGCACACCCTTAAACTAATATTCTGTTAAAGCACCTTTTGATTTTATTACAGCAAGCAGTCTTTTTGGGTAAGAGTCTATTAGCATGGCACATCTTGACATGGCAATATTTGCCCACTCTTCTTTGCAAAAGTGCTCCAAAACTGTCAGATTGCGATGACATCTTCTGTGCGCAGCCCTCTTCAGATCACCCCACAGATGTTCAACTGGATTCAGGTCTGGATGTGTGCTTTGGGTTGTTGTGCTGAAAAGTGAACTTCCTAACGGACGCCTTGTGGTTTTGTGCCAAAATTGCCTGGTATTTGGAACTGTTCATAATTCCCTCCACCCTGACTAATGCCCCGGTTCCAGCTGAAGACAAACAGCCCCAAAGCATGATGCTGCCGCCACCATACTTCACTGTGGGTATGGTGTTCTTTGGGTGACATGCAGTGTTTTTGCGCCAAACATACCTTTTGGAATTATGGACAAAAAGTTCAACCTTGGTTTCATCAAACCATAACACATTTTTCCACGTGCTTTTGGGGGACTTGATGTTTGTTTTTGAAAAAACTTCAGCTGGGCTTGGATGTTTTTCCAAGGCTTCTGTCTTGCCACCCTACCCCATAGCCCATTCATATGAAGAATACGGGAGATTGTTGTCACATGTAGCACACAGCTAGTACTTGCCAGAAATTCCTGCAGTTCCTGTAATGTTGCAGTATGCCTCTTGTAAGCCTCCCTGACCAGTTTTCTTCTCGTCTTTTCATCAGTTTTGGAGGGACGTCAAGTTCTTGGTAATGTCTCTCTTGTGCCATATTCTCTCCACTTGATGATGACTTCGCTGTATTCCATGGTATATCTAATGCTTTGGAAAATATTTTGTACCCTTCTCTTGACTGATATCTTGAGATCCCTCTGTTGCTTTGGAAGCTCTCTGTAGACCAAGGCTTCTGCTCTGAGATGCAACTAAACAAATGTCAGGTAAATTCTACTAGAACAGCTGAACTTTATTTGTGATTAATCAGTCACTTTAAATGATGACAGGTGTGTAATGACTTCTATTAAACATGGGTTTGAATGTGATTGGTTAATTCTAAACACAGCCACAGCCCCAGTTATAAGAGGATGTGTACACTTATGCAACCAGATTATTGTGAGGTTTTTTTTTCCTCCTCAAAGATTTCAGTTTGTTTAGCAATTTAATTGTTCACGTTATAGGGCATATTAAAGGTGGAAAAAGTTCTGACATGATTTATCTGTCTCATTCTTTAACATCACAAGAACCTGATATTTTAACAGGGGTGTGTAGACTTTTATATCCACTGTATGTGAAAAAAATCTGAATTTCTGCACTGTTGCATATATATTTGGCACCTAAGGTTATAAGATGAAATGTAATGGTGTTGGCATGAGTGCCTTTAACACAGCTTAATATCCAAATTTATATTGTGTATTATCTTCCTCATACGTCTTTTCAGTCCTATAGTGACACTCATGCTAAGCACCATTACATTTCATCTGATAACCTTACATGCCAAATATATGCAACAGGGCAGAAATTCAGACAAAGGGTTTTGTCTCTAGACTGTAAACTTGTTTTGCTGGAGTGTAGATTAAGAAATAGTATGTATGAAAAATGATCCCTATTTGTAATTGTAAGAGTACAGTATTTGTGTGGGTACATTAAACATGAAAAGGGGAACCCTGATTAAACAAATATATGGTAAAAATATCAAAAACCTTGTGTGAGAAACCTGGCTATGAAGTGGTTGAAAAAATGCATGCAGCATTGAATGTCCCTGGGTGAAAAAGTAAATTATTGGATTCCTTTAGCATTAATAACTGCAATCAAACTGTTCCTTTAGTTACCGATCAGCCTCACAGCTCTGTGGAGAAATGTTTGGCCGCTCGTTTCTAGAGAACAGCAGGTCCAGCCACAGCATCTCTACGGGGTATAGAGTGACAGACAGGTCTGGCATTCTTCCCCCGTGATCCGACATTTCTTGTCACCAACTGGCTGCTTGAAGCTGTCAATCAGTGGCAGGGAAATACTTCCCTTGAAATAAATGGGAACACTCCCTTGTCACTGACTGACACCATAAGCAGTGAACCAGTGGCAGGAAAGTGTTCCCATTGACGTCGGGTGCACTGGGGTAAACATATCCTGCATGCATGCATGCAGCATTTACCAAGTGCAGGGAGCCGTATTTGCTCGAATGTATTTGCTGCAGGGCAATCAGCTGAGGGTTGGGAAAGCTGCCAAAAGTATTTGCCGGATTCTGCAGAATTCTATGTATTTGTAAAGCAGACCACGCAATTTTTTTTTTTTATTTATTTTTTTTTTTAACAGGACCATGCACCCATCAAATGCATTAAAGTGCATATGGTAGCTGGAGCGTCCCTTTAAGACAATATTTGCTTGTCAATTCAAAGACAAAATAAAGGGACCCATGTTACCCAGAAACCTCTGCAACTACTCAGGAGTATCCAGGTGATTTCAGACATTCATGTTTTTATTAGAGGGCAATGGGCTCTACCTTTCTACTCTACCATCTACCCCACTGTTTACCATGTGTCTTTCTGATGGCAGAGCCATGAGCACCGACACAGATATATAATAAGGCAGAACCTTTGAAAGGGTGCAAATATTTTCACACACTCCTGTGTATGGTGCCTGGGTAAGCACAGGTGAAGAAATACCTGATGCTCTTGGTGAATAAAGGCTGAACAAATCTAACAAGACACAATTTTACCGTTCTGCTCAGTGTTATAAGTGCACCAGTGGTAATGATCTGCTCATTTCATATACCTAGAGCAGAATCGCATTGTAGGTCATGACCCGCTGGCATTTATGTACAACTTCCGGCAAAATAACAGGTACTGCCCGTAAAAGGAGGCTGCTAATCTTTTCTACCAAATTACTTTTATAAATAGCCATCTTCAGAACAGGAGATGCAGAATCTGTCCTCAAACAAACCAGATTTCACATGCACACTCTGTCAGAGAACAAATGGAACCACAGGTTAATGGATTAGACTATAATTAGGGCCCGAATAACTGGTATGGAAGTGGTTTCAGAGGACAACGTTCGAACACAATCATAGCAACAGAGACGCTTTGTAGATCAATAAACCAGAATCCAAACCAGCCCATTTTTCTTGAAGATGGAAAGGTTGATAGCCAATTAAAAACTCGCGTTATTGAATAGAAAACTAAACGTACACACTGATACTCAAATGTAAACTGGTTTGTTTTCTTTAACACCCAACAGTTTGATTTATTAGCATTAGAAAATCTGAACTATACATAAAGGGCATACTTATTTAAAACGTCTTTTTTGTCTAACCCTAGATGTGAGCCCACTGGGATGGGTGTCAAAGCCTAAGCATTATCCTATAACTGCAAGCTCTCATGTGTTACATTCATCATAGACCAAATCTTCCAGCTTTTCATAGTTTTTACCAATTGAACACCGGGGGCTGTTGTCTAAAATGTATATCCAACCCTAAATAGTAGTGTGCAGCTTCCATCTTACAAGAAAATAAATAAGATATTTTTGTCCCATGTATTAAATACTCATATTAATACTTATATTATTTGCCTAATGTGCAGCTTATATATTTTCCAACTGTGGCACAGGACTGTGCTAATTCACCGCTCCATGACACCATAAAAAGAAAAGGCTGAAACATTGTTGTACATTATCACCAAGGTGAAGATGCATGGTAAGTGGTGTCCAAACCAACATGTTTGATATTCATTGTTTTTTTGGTTTGTGTTTTTATCACAATTAGCTTTACCTGCTAAGGCAAGTTTTGTTTCTTGACAATGGGCGGCTCAAGTCAAGACTGCAAATGTTAAGCTGTAGATGTACAACTACCTACCACCTTACATCTAATGCCTTTATATGAAAACGGAAAAAACTCTGCCACGCATCCTTAAGAATCTTTGTTTCCACTCATGCTATTTATACTCATACATGTTGACAGTGCTAGACATTCTACTAGGATTGTTACTGGCCCTTCATCTCCTCCTGGTGTTGTTGCTCACCTTCTGTCCTGAATGCAGGTCATTAGTTTTTGCTTTGCATCTCAAAGTCCTGGACCATCACTCTGGGGACACAACAGTTCTTGGGTCACTAGATAGCACAAACTACTTGAATTGTGTATCCTTTCGCCTTCATGCAATTGTGGAAACTCAATCCTATCAGGATCTTTATCTAGTATGTTCCGGACTGTAATGTATTTTTTACAGGGCAACTAGTGAATAATAAGTTACAGAAAGCCAAGGAATGCTTGTCAATTAATAGAACAAGAGATTGGGAGGTAAAAAGGAGTGATATAAAAAGTGCAACTGCTGCATATCCATGTACCCCACACAGCTTACAGTTGAAATAAGAACAGATAACCTTCAGAAGGAATTGGGAACACAGAAGTTATGTCTGTGTATATACTCTACTCTGTTTCAATTGTGCTGCATTCAACTATGAACAGAGAGCAGAAAACATGGAGGTTTATAGCAGATAATCAGAAATCATACTCAGAGGGTACACATTTTGTTAATTAGATGTTTTCTTTAGGGAAACGCACAGATAGAGGGTTTTAGGACAGATTGAAAAGGTTAAATGTGTACTAAGCATCAGACAAATGTACGTCTGATGTCCTACGCACAAATTCAACCCTATTTTTCCTTCTAATCCCAATCAAGATATCACAGTTATGACTAAAGATTTCACCCTATTCTTCTTAGTAACCATAAATGAAAAACAAACACTAAAGCCAGATGAAGAGTTTTGTTTACGGACCAGAGTTAAGCCATTAGGAATCACCTGACCCCAGCAAACACGTTATTATCCAAGTTAGCTATTGCTGCTAACACAGAACAACATCAGTAAATATGACCGTTAAGACTTGCTTCTCTTTGTTAAGCTCAGAAGATTCCACATTTAATTAGCTAAAAATTGCAGACCTACAATGGTGCTTACTGACACGGTACAGACAAGAAGTAACTACAGCTGTCCTCAGCCATGAAGGAGTTCGTGATAATTTGCTGAGACACAGTGCTCACGTCCACCGTTCAGTTGTTTTTCTCTTCTTAAGAAAGACATATTTTCTGGTTTCCTCTGAGTGTGTATGGAAATTATCAATCTGGAGAGCTACGTTGCTGCCATCTAGTGACATCTGCAAGAGCAAGACTTAAATAGACATTATACGGGGATTTCATTTTCTCATAGATCACATAAATCCTTACCATACCATTACAACAAGACCTGCCTTGGAATTGACGATAAGTCAACAATAAGCTGTCAGCATTCCTCTGCTTGTAACAATTGATAAAAAGTGGTCTTCTCATAACACTAAGTGAGTTTACTGTTACTTTAAGAAAAAAATGCTAAAAATAAGGATACGCTAGAGAACAATAGGATTACTTGCGAATTGTTACAAAGTGCTGAGTAACATTAATCTAAACTGAGAAGCTGTTAACACCTGGAGAAGTAGAGCAGGCCTTTATTTTATATTCTTGTTTCCTTATTTCTGTGTTAATTTTGTTGATGCAATATACACAGGCAGAGAGAGCTAGCTAAACTAGATTTGGTTCCATGGTGGCAATTCTCTGAATCATAAGCATTGTCTTCCAGAATATACATCCACCATCAAATAGACACCCACCAACAAGAGATGAATCCATGTATTGAGTTTTATCAAAATTATTATTTGTTACAGAAATTAACAAATGAGGACTAATTCACTACTAACCTTCCTCTCTTCTAAACTGCTACAGTATTTGACAATCCAAAAAGTTTAATCTGCATTCTATGTCCAGAAATACAATCATCCCCAAAAAAGACTACACATGATGCCTCAAGTATACCAATACAAAGAGAACCAATCCAGCTAATGTAGGAGATCAAATGGGAGCAATTGGCATATCTTGTAAGCTGACAGGCTCACATTAGACTAAGTGCCAGGGAGCATTTGAGACAGTTCTACGGGAGCTTACGTGTTCCACAAGCCTACCGCCTCTGATTGTAAAGCCCTACAGAATCTGATGGAAGTCTCATCAGCTTGAGCACCATTTTCTTGTTACCAAGGAAACCAGGACAGATTTCATCCAGCAGCTAGAGTGTACTAATTACATATACATACACATATATATATATATATATATATATATATACACATATATATATATATATATATATATATATATATATATATATACACACATATACATATACATATATATATATATATATATATATATATATATATATATACACATATACATATACATATATATATACACACACACACACACACACACACACACACACACACACGGAAGACAGTACCTAATACCACAGTGCCACTCAGAGTATTGTCTATACTCTTACAGGTGACAAGTCATCCCTTGAACGTAATGTAAATTCATGGAAATGCACCCTACAGATGAATGGCCAAAAATAGAATCAACAAGCAGCAAAAAAAAAAAAAGCTGTACGTTGGCAGGATTTTTTATTAACGTGGTGAAGATGCTGGCGAAACATGCAAGATGATTTTGTGACTGGGCGAATAATTAAGAAGATATATATTCATGTGATGCAAATACAACTGGGACACCTAAGCAGAAATAACAGAATCGTGTAAAATGCTTCCTCCATTTGACACCAGAAATGTATCATATAGATGAGGCGTGTTGCTATGACAGCACAAGTGTCAACATCCACTGCATAATGAAAGGTTAAATCAATGGATGAGCTGTAGTCTCATCAAGACAAACTATGAAGTGTATCATAAGTGTGTCAACACATCTCGAGCTATTAAACAGTTGTTTGGTATGACAGGCAATCAGACTAACAGGTTGTCCACAGTGCAAAACGTGACAGCTCTTCAGACAGGGAGGAACACATAAGGTCTTTCCAATTGTCAAAGAGGTTTCATGGCGGCTTCTATTATACTAATGTTAAGCGTCACCTCCAGCCTAATAAATAAGACTGATTACAATTTACAAGGATATGGTCCGTCAATTTTCAAATGTGATGCCTACAGCCTAAGAACACTGACTTCTTCAGGGGAACCGCACTTGGATGAAGGAACATGAAAAGGGAACATGTGCAATGATTTACATGCTTTAAAATGCAACAGAGTGCGTGTATTTGGAGTGTCCCGTTTACTGTTCTCCACTGTAGTAACTTACCATTGCATCTCCTACCAAGCACCACACACAGTTTCAAAGCAAAAAGCTTAGATTGTGAATGTGGAAGAAATCCACAAGTTTCAGGCATAGGACTTTGTGAACGAGGCATTTAAATTCCATCTAAGACCAGGGCACTCATCCGGAAATTAGATTTACCTCATAATCCTTGTATCTCTGATTGTTTATGTCCAAAGCCTTTTTCACAAGTAGAGGCTGCCTTCTAGACTGATTACACTACACATTTAAACCTGCCCCATTCTGACCTGGTTGCCATAACGTGCTTCTTGCATTCTGTAATTATGTAAAAGTATATTTTGGTTATTCTGATTTGAAACAGATTCCTGTTGTTTACTTCAAAGGAACACTTTAACCATCATATACACTTTAATGTATTTGATTGCAGAAGGGCCCTTTAGATTTACACATGGTCCCATTGCAGCTCCATGGAGGATTCTGCACAACCCCCCATGCACATTTGTCCCTATCCCCATGCATTAAATGGGGGGATATTGACTTACTGCCAGTCGGCTCCTGCAGTAGCTCTGTGAATGCTCAATTAGGTCTAAAGAGACCACCGTGTCAATGCGTGGAAAGTTCCCCCACTGATTTGAATTGGAACACTTTCCTAAGGCAAGGTCGGGTTTACACAAAGTCCAGGTAACCTAATCCGTTAGCAGTGATAAGCAGTATTCTCTCCTAAAAAAACGAAAGCCACACAAAACCTATTAACAAAAATCACTTAGCACTGTGCTCAATTCCAATTTGCTTGGAGGCAGAACGGATATAACATTTTAGTCAAAAGAAGAAAATCCAATAGAAACAAAAAAGACAAGACACTAAATCTCTCTCCCTTTCCATGATTATATCACAGGCTTAACTTGATGATTTTTTCCCCAATGGAGACATTTTAGGAATGATTAACTATAGGTAGCTCCGGAGCAGACTTTTTTTTTTTTTACATAAGGACAACACTGGTGATAGTGATAAAGCAGACAGTATCCTCAGGGAAGATTAATTGTATACGTTCACAAATATAAAGATATAAGCAGATTACAAGCTCTGCTGCTCATAATCAAACCTTGCTTTGGGTGAAAGGCTATAATGCCATATTTAAACCTCAAATGAGCAGAATAAATAAGAAATAATATTTTCCCAGCATCCTCTAAGTCCCCTTTCTGTGCATATTTAGACAGTGTTTGCAGCCGTGCATGGTCACTAAAGGGTAGGATGTCAAATACAACTCTACATCATCCCGTAGAAACCTCCATTGCTTAAAAGGCAGAGAAAGTATAAGCCTAAAGCTGCAGCGCCTGAAATGCCGCAAAGCATTGACCCAAAGTTGGCAGGTCAAATTATTTGGAGCTCTGAGTTTCAATAGGTTTGTTTCTATTAACTCTGAAAACAACATATTTGCACCTGGAAAAACTGCCAGCATTTTTATTACTGTGTAATTTTCCCAACCAATGAAATATAGAAGATTTGCCAAGGAAATGGATGCTATATTTCAATAATGCCTATAATAAATAGCACACAGAAGGAGAAAGCTTGCTGGGGCACAGAAGTGTCACAATACACACACTACTGCAATATAGCAGAACTTCAGAAGTCAGCAGTTCAGATAATTAGGTCACACAAACTTCCAAAAGAAGTATTTTATTCCCAATTCATATCACAGCCACATATATAAACGTATATATTGGTTGGGAAAATAAACCCATGAGACAGCTTTCTTTGCATCCAATAGCTGCTCAACTGACTTCTTCGTGCACCTACTGTACCATTGTGTTCTTACCGTGACACTTGTGGGCCAAGTCACAAAGACATTGCATGTAGAAATCAGTGGCTCCTGTACTCCGTTTTATTTTTATTATAATTATCTTTTATTTATATAACAACAATTTATGCAGCAATTCATCCAATGCACTTTATTCAAGGGGGTAGGGCAAAACTAGAATTGATGGGAACTCCAGTTAAGTTTGAAAAGTTAACCCTGACCCTAGGCTTTTTCCTCGCCACACAAGTCTCTTGAGATTAATTGGTATTAAGTTTATAATTAGATAGGAAACCGAATGTTTCAATCTCTTCTATTAATGCCAGAAGTGAGATCAGCGGGTCAACCAGTGTCAAAATTCCATCATCGGCATACATTGGCAGTTTATATTCTCTTCCCCCAACATTGGAGCTAGGGGGCAGCTCTGTCGCATACCGTTATGCAATTCGGGCCAGTTGGATTCCATTTCCTGACCGCCTACTTTTGCGGATGGATTTGTATATATCAATAGGATTGCTTTTAATATATTGGGGACAAATCCCAAAACTTTAAGAGTTTCTTCCAGAAAAACCTAGCTGAATCTGTCAAATGTCTTCTCAGCTCACTGAAATTTACTTAAAGTAAAGTCAGGGAGTGCAATCATCGTGTCCTTTCAACCATTTGCATTTCCAAAGCACTACTTCTTATACTGAGAGATTTATAGAACATAAATGACTCTTGCACAGATTTAAGTAACGTGTCTTCAAAAGACATTACTTTTGCTAACATGCTGTAGCAAACAAGTTTAGCACCTTCTAATATTTCTCTTCATAAGAAGCTAATTTTCTTCCAGATTGCTGCCTTGTTACTATATACTTGTTAATCTTGTCTGAACATTCGGCTCTACTCATTAGAACAAACATCTGCTACACACGTCGTTAATGAGAGACGTAATGACGAGATGAAGGCAAGACACTAACCCGTTGATTAGTATAAGAGCCAACGGCTTTAAAAAAGAAAAAAACTCCAAACATATTGTAGCAATTGTTATTCACAGAACGCAACTCATTCATTAAATGTCATCCATGCGAATAAAGAAGGCACACCAACTATGTAAGCGATAAACAAAAATGATGTTCTAAATTAATCTCTCCAGCCTTTCTGAATGGAACACATGATGGGGGACGAAACTCATGTATAATTTTTCTTATCCTTCTAACAGTTTTTGGCATGGTTTGCCAATCATCTGTAGAAGGGAAGTAAAACTAGTAGATACATAGATTTCTGCATGTCAAATAACAAAAAAAACAATCACAAATGTAATTCAGTTTATAAACCAATGGCCAGGACGGAGCAAAACTGATGAAGCAAAATATCCAAGTATGCCATGCACCCACCTGAACAATGAATGCTTACTTAAGTAATTTAATATGAATTCACTACACCTGTTTCAGGTATCACTTGTAAATTCCTGCCATATCAGCAGGATTTCTGCTAACTACAATGAGATTCATCAAGTTGACTTCCAGTACAAGTCGTACCCATAGGAGGGAAAACAGCTGCTTTCCTGCACCCGAGAAAAAATACTCAAATGTAATAATAATACTTCATTGCATTTCACTTAGGTTCGGTTTAATAGTATTTACTTTTATTATTATACTATTATAGTTTATTTCAAATGTACCTATGCTTTTTAGGTTTGATGTTTATTACATTGTGCATTGTTGCATTAGTAGAGAAACGGGAGCTGTTCAGATGTTATATCATGTTTAGAGGATAAGCAGACACATTTTATCACCAAATGTTTTATTTGGGATGGTATATCAGCTACACGTTTATTACATACGGGGAAATAAAGAGCTTCGATATCACCTACTACCTGTCACGAAGTCTGAAGTGTCTTGCATTATTTAAAAGGGGTCTTAAAACAAACCGGGGCTTGTTTGCTGAGCTTCCGATACAAAAAGCTGCTGGGACCTTCTAATCCTGCTGATGTCATGTGGTCAGTAAACAGATTGTTCTATTAACTGTTGCTTCTAATTTGATAAAAGATTTGACCTTATAAATGAGCGAGGAAAAGGACCACTCAATCTATGCCATCCAGACAGCATCATTAGCTTCACACAAGTTCTTTATGGTATATTACGACCAAAGCAGCAGTTTAGGAAACATCCAGCAAGAAAAGTAGTGTTTACCGATTCACATTCATCAAGAAGTTGGAAACATATGATGCAGAGAACGTACACGCTGATGCACACTACATTGTGTTTTATGTATCCTCTTCCCGCTCCTTCACTGGTGTGCTGACTTGACTACCAAGATGTATTACGTTAGCAGCACTGATATGGCAGCCTAACCTTATGTCCTTGCACAAATAAACAAACTTCCAATATCGTGGCTTGTGCACAGGAATACCAATACAATTTTTCCAAGCTTGACTTACCGGGTGCCATCTGCTTTCCAGCTTACTTTATATGACTTTTGCTCCAGAAATTTCAGATTGTTCCTGTCCATGGATACAGGCTGTGCTCCAGGGAACCCAGATCTAAAATAATATTTTCACTTAATACAGTGCAACAAGCAAATACATTTTGTACTAATTTTGTACTAAGAGGAGGAATTACTTTTGCTTTAAGACAATAAGTGGCATTTGAGAGGAGCTATCGTAAGGTTTTTTAATTTTTTTTAAATCACTATTGAGAATGCTTATGGTAGAAAAAGCATGACATCAATTGACGTTATAAAGCACATAAAAAAAAACTATAATATATGTGTCAGAGTCTGAATGCAGATACAAAATACAAGACTTGCACATTTTGAGTAAATGTTATTCGTTTTTGGGCCAATGATGGCTTATAACAGTTCACATATTGGTAGTTGAGTATGCATGATGGGACACACAGGGACCACATAGCCAAGCACAGTTAGGGCTTAAAACAGTACTGTGAGAGCTTTGAGGACAACTCCTTTCACTTACTGAATCCATCTAAATGCTCATGCCTTTTATTTTATTTTTGGTTTCTAATACCGTATATGTTGATTTGAAACCACCATTATTTATATATATATATATATATATATATATATATATATATATGTATGTATGTATGTATGTATGTATGTATTGTACAATGATCCGTGCAATATAAGATTTAAAAAAAATCTGACAGCTGAGAGAAAAAAAAAACATTTAACACACAGTAATATCTTAATTCCTTCCCGATGATGGACGTAATAGTACATTACAAAATTCTGGCAGTTGACACAGGATGACATACTATTACATCCTGACTTTTTAAGCATCAGAGTACAGGAGATCAGGCTAGGGCCAAATTTTATGTTCCAAAGTGGAGTCGTCTAACGCGACAAGCTTTCAAGCTTTCACATTCAGAGGATTTAAATGCCACAACTTCTATATTCTGAAGAGAGCCCGATAGGGTCTCCTAGCACACTTTTCAGTGTGATGAGGACAGCAGGGCTACAATGCCTTCTAATCATAGTGTTATCAGAGATAGAGAAGCTGTAGGCACTGCAACAGGCTGCCACAGCAGCTTGCAGAAGTATTGGAAGAGGGGAAACAAAAAAAGGCAAAAATGTACAGTACTCTATGAGCACTTTGTTCTCAGAGAGAAACCCCTCTGGTGATCTCACCATATCACAAATGTTTCCCATGTTTCAAAAGAGATCCCTGTGGCCTCTAGTTATGGTGCACTGCTCTCCTATAGAAGAGTGCACAATATATGAAAGAAAAATTTTAAATAGATAAATACTACCCCATCAGTGCAAAATGTTTTTTAAAAAATGTTTACGTTCCAAGTTCACATTAGATTGGTGGAAAAATGAACTGTGCAACAAATATAAACATAGAATACTAAATCACAAAATACTTGCAAAAAAAATATATGTGCACCTTTTATTATTTGCCCTTTTATAATAGGTATAACTGTAATATATATATATATATTAGTTATGAATTATATAGATGAATATGATTTAAAAAGAAAGCCCTACTTGTCCTGAAAATAACAAAATATACTTTGTGTGTACTGGGGAGAAATATTGTACTTTATAAAGAAAAAGAAAGTCAGAAGGTTGTAAAAAAAATAGGCTGATACTCTCATACCTGTCCCAGGAGCAGAACTGCTGACATTTCCGCTGTATTTCTCCAAGCTTTGGCTGAGTTGTTATTTGATTTACATATTTTACTGTTACACCTTCTAGAAATGTTGCACCCTGGACAGATAAATGGAAATTACTAGGATTACTGCAAAATACAACAACATCAGTTTCTCATAATCACATATTGTCTAAAAGAAATACATATATATATTTTTTTCCTATGGACATTTTTTCTGCTTTTGCCCCACAATAAACAGAAAAGTGTAATGGTTCAGACACCTAGATAGTTACGGCAGATAAGAACCATTCGGCCCCTCTAAATACATGGCCTGATATAACTTTGCCGCTGTAGCTTAAGTCTATGACCTTTTGTTGCGGTTGTATTTCTTCTTTTAAATAAACTCTCTTCATGTTGATTCCCTTTAAGTATTTAATGTTTCTATCATATTCCCCCGTCACGTCTTTCTTCCAGGCTGTATATTTTAATTCACGAACCAGTTTAGTAGCCCTTCTCCGAACTTTGTCCAAAGTATCTATAGTAGGAATGAAATTTCACGAACTGATTTAGTGTAAAGACGGCATTGTATCTCAGTATCACGCTTGAATTCACTGTGCTCTTCAGAACGTCTTGGAATTGCAAACTTCAAGACTCCACAAACAGGATCTTACTTGAATTTAAATCCAAACTATTTACGCCTATATAAGATAAATGTTTCCCAGGTAGCCAATTATTTTATATAGCACCATCAGATTCCACAGCACTGTCAATCAAAAAGGCAGCTTGTATATTTACTAAAGCCTCACATATTACTCCACATGTGACTTGCATTCAGGAAGAACACATTCTGTTTATCTTAATCATAGCAAAAAAAAATCTATAATCTACAACATATTAAATATGTAGCAGCTTCCCTTAAAAGTTCCTTATCAAGAATGAGTACCCAAGCTATTAACCCTTTGGGGCTCTGGGAAATTGATGAACATTTGCAGAGCTTTTAAGTACTTTTGCTAATGAAACCTAATGTTCTAGCAGTAAAATACAAAAAAAAAACTGAACGAGACAGAACCAATTTTCTTTCAGAAAGATAGGTCACTGTGTCTGGAGAAGCTGTGTACTTGCTCAGAGTGGCTGATGTAATGATTCTCTGAAAAAGAGTAACTAGACGAACATACTCGTAATACAAAACCTAAACGCGGCTAACAATCTGTACATACAAAAAAATATGTTACGGCATCAAATTGCTAAACCAGATTCATCTGCCATTAAATAAAGTACACATCTGGTGTTCCATTCCCCTTAACACCATTTTTTTTAAGGAAAAAAAAATAAAATATATATATATATATATATATATATATATATATATATATTCTTCATAATGTCTCGATGTAGAGCTGAAACAACGAATCGATAAAATCGATAATAATCGATAACGGAAATCATCGATAACGATTTCCGTTATCGATTAATCGAGTGATCAATTCGTTGTTGGAGCACTCGGCTCCTTTTACTTACCTCCGCGAGCGTTCCCCGCTTCTGCTACACGCTCTGCAGTCTCCGCCTTCTTTCAGCTACGTGACGGATGTGACGCGTTCCGGAGGTAAGTATTCTTCATGTCTATGTGCACGGATCGCACAGAGCCACTCGCACAGAGCGAATCGCTCTGTGCGAATGGAGCCACTCGCACAGAGCGGTTCGCTCTGTGCGAGTGGCTCCACTCGCACAGAGCGGTTCGCTCTGTGCGAGTGGCTCCACTCGCACAGAGCGGTTCGCTCTGTGCGAGTGGCTCCATTCGCACAGAGCGGTTCGCTCTGTGCGAGTGGCTCCATTCGCACAGAGCGGTTCGCTCTGTGCGAGTGGCTCCATTCGCACAGAGCGGTTCGCTCTGTGCGAGTGGCTCCATTCGCACAGAGCGGTTCGCTCTGTGCGAGTGGCTCCATTCGCACAGAGCGGTTCGCTCTGTGCGAGTGGCTCCATTCGCACAGAGCGGTTCGCTCTGTGCGAGTGGCT
The DNA here is from genome assembly GCF_027358695.1 of Spea bombifrons. NCBI lineage: Eukaryota > Metazoa > Chordata > Amphibia > Anura > Pelobatidae > Spea > Spea bombifrons. Next base: position 66,501,048 of record NC_071089.1, read on the forward strand.
CCATTCGCACAGAGCGGTTCGCTCTGTGCGAGTGGCTCCATTCGCACAGAGCGGTTCGTGAGTGTGGGTGCAGGGCAGAGTGGGGGTGGGGGTGCAGGGCAGAGTGGGGGTGGGGGTGCAGGGCAGAGTGGGGGTGGGGGGTGCAGGGCAGGAGACTGGGTGCAGGGCAGAGTGGGGGTGGGGATGCAGGGTGTGAGTGTGGGTGCAGAGCAGAGTGGGAGACTGGGTGCAGGGCAGAGTGGGGGTGGGGATGCAGGGCAGGGTGTGAGTGTGGGTGCAGGGCAGAGTGGGTGCAGGGCAGAGTGTGAGTGTGGGGGCAGGGCAGAATGTGGGGGCAGGGCTGGGTGCAGGGCAGAGTTAGAGACTGGGTGCAGGGGCACAGTGCAAAGTGCTGGGTGCAAAGTGCCAGTGCTGGGTGCAAAGTGCCAGGGCTGGGTGCAAAGTGCTGGGTGCAAAGTGCCAGGGCTGGGGCAAAGTGCTGGGTGCAAAGTGCTGGGTGCAAAGTGCAAAGTGCTGGTGCAAAGTGCTGAATGCTGGGTGCAAAGTGCTGGATGCAAAGTGCCAGGGCTGGGGCAAAGTGCTGGGTGCAAAGTGCTGGGTGCAAAGTGCCAGGGCTGGGTGCAAAGTGCTGGGTGCAAAGTGCTGGGTGCAAAGTGCTGGGTGCAAAGTGCTGGGTGCAAAGTGCTGGGTGCAAAGTGCTGGGTGCAAAGTGCAAAGTGCTGGGGCAAAGTTTCTTGAACAGTAATAGTCCACCTCTTTTCAGAATGTTTGGGGTTATTTTGTTTCATAAATATTGTGTTTGGGTTCTTGTACTTTGAAAATATTGTTTTTTATTACATCATAACAAAATAAGAATGTTAATGTAAATTTTAAGTTGTTTTTTAACATCCAGTTCATTAAATTCTTTTAAATAAACGAAAAATTTGCATATTGTTTTTTTTTATCCGATTAATCGATTAAATAATCGGCCGATTAATCGATTATTAAAATAATCGTTAGTTGCAGCCCTATCTCGATGCTTTATTTTTTCCCTTCTACTGATAGCAATTTAACACTGTTAAACAGGTACCGATATGCCACAAAGGCACATAAAGCTAATGATAGAATATGCCCATCTAGCTATACAAACACACAAAGGCTGATGGGAAATCTATAGTCAAGGACAATGAGCATTTTAGTTCATAACAGCTAGAGGCACTGTTTTCACTTTCAAGCGTTCATAATGCAGCTATCTGGCATAGTCTTGGTAGCGGAGGGTTGGCAAGGAGAACAGACTGCTATGAATTAAAGAGTTGGGGTCACTACCTGATGCTTTATCATGTTTTGCTTGCAGATCATTACAGCCACAAGGACGTTTACAGTAACAGGAGTTTTAGGGAGTAGTTATTCACTGACCTTTAATGGATCTTCCCTACACTAATTTTATGGTAACTATATTATTTTCCTTTAACCCCTTATTGGTCGTGGACGTATGGGATATATATATAAAAAAAATGGTCCTTGACACCATAGCTAAATCCCTGCCAGTGACCTGGTGGTCAGGATGTAAAATGACAGCTACTTACCACCGACTTTGGAAGAGCTAGGTTATAATATGGCTGCCACAAAATTTGGCTGCCACAAAATCTAAAGGCATAAATATTGGGGATTCAATCACGCTATATTGAAATCTCTGAAACATAAGTGTATGTTGTGTGGCAATGTTATTGTTAATTTCATATATTGGTAGTGGTAATGTGTAATTGTTCACTTTACTTCAAGAAATAAGATTCCTTTTTTTTTTTTTTTAATGTACACCCTTTCAGTCATCAAGGAGTTGAAGGGGCACTTCCCAGGGTGCCCCTTGGACACTGAATGCACATGAAGGTGGTTTTTCCTTTTTTCTCTCAGCTGCCCGGTGCGGAAACGGGCATTCTGAATCTGTAAAGGGGGGGGACACACAGGAATTTATGGTGACCTCTCAGCTGTAGTGCCCCACATAGGCAAAAAATGAACCATTCCTTATGCCAGAGAACAAAGTCATTCTGAGTCAATCTGAGCCTACAAAGTAGGTGCTTGTACCCTATGCTTAGGATGAGCACAGCAATTAAAAAAAGAAAAATAACAGACACAAGTATGTTTTGGGCTCCATCCTTCATTCGTGAGACATAGTTACATAGTTCATAAGGTTGAAAAAGGACCTAAGTCCATCAAGTTCAACCCTTCTACCTAACCTTCTTATTCTTGATGCAAAAAAAGGCAAAAAAAAAACCCTAATTAAGCTACATCGAATTCTGCCATCAGGGGAAAAAAATTCCTTCTTGACTCCAAGAGGCAATCGGATTTCTCCTTGGATCAAGAAGCTCTAAAATATTAATGTTATTCTATTTATATCCCTGTATGTCATGCCTTTCTAAGAAAATATCAAGGCCCCTTTTGAAGGTATCTAATGTATTGGATAACACCACCTCCCTTGGAAGTGAATTCCATAACTTTATTGTCCTCACTGTAAAGAATCCCCTCCTTGGAAGGGAATTCTTTAGACAAATTCCACAAGAAATGCCACCTTGGTCCTGTTGACAGCTCCTTAAATAACAGGTCACTTCCATTTTACTTATATCGCAAAATGACTAATTGGCACGATTCAGTCTTATCCTAGAGATACTCAAGAGCTCTGCAAACTCTGCGAAATTAGATGGATGAACATCACTTCTACTGCTCAAACACAAAAGATAGCATAAATTAATTCCATTTTGTGGGATGGCAATAGGTAGAGGAAAGTAAGACGATGCCGGCACTGTCAGTAAGCTGTAGCTGTAAATTATACAGAAAAAAAATCTTGTTTTTATCTAAGTTATGTTAACATTCTATTCAATTAATGCAATTAGTGGGGCTTATGATTTATTTCCAGTGCCGCTAGCAAACCTGGCTGACACGCAGAGAGTTAATGTGCTATACTTGGAAGCGTGGATACAGATGGTCTACAGTAGCTATAAATGCAGAAACTACAAATTTAACGCAGTTTCATTTCAAGCATCAGAGGAATCCCAGTGGATAGACTATGCCATATCGAGTAACCATCTGTTTTAGTGACACCTTAAGGACACAAACCCCAAGGGTGGGCGAGAAGCTTGAAGAGAAGCAGAACAAACATTATCCAGAGGGTGCAATGCAGTATATGTATATGTGTGCGTTTATACAGTATATACAGTTTATACAGTATATATATCACAATTAACATTTAGAATTCGTTTACTTGATGGGGCTGCGGTATATAGAATAACCAAATGTGACATATAAAATGTGAAGGGTTGGAAAGGAACAGCTTGGTTTGAGCTTAACCTCTTTGTGCAATATCACCATGAGCGATATTAAACGCTAGCCGCCAGCCATTAAAAACCCTCTGCAGTCTTCCTGCTCTAATAACATTAAATATTTGGAAGCATTTAATGTTAACGTATGCAGCGTTGCATGAAAAAATCAGGCATGCACCATGATGGTTCACTCTGCTGTATTTACGCAAGGCCTGCCATCAAGGTCTTCTATTACAATTTCTACACAAGGTAATTATTCAAGTTTGATGCCTCCCATGATTTCTAAATGTTGGATTTACCCCTTTGACTGCGGAGTATCAGGGTACAACTGTCCCTGTGGGCCAGGCCAAGTTTCATGGTTTGGTGACATGTGGGAGTCTTAAAGTGCTTGCACTTTGCATTAACAAACCTATACACTTTTGTTTTCATGACAATTTAGGCTATTTACAGATACCTAGTTTAAGGCAAACTTTGCAACGCATAAGAAAAGTCCAAACAAAACAGTAAAAGCGATAGAAACTTAGTACTTTGGGAGGCTACAACTGTGGTCATCATAGTGGCTGAAGCACATTTGTACATTTTCTTTGCTTGTGCAGTAGCCACACTGGCTGCTTGCTCCATGGAACCAACTGCTGACTTTTACTTCTTCTTGGTAAAACTGCAGTGTTATTTGGTTCAACATGCTCAAGATTTGTTTTGTTTGTTTGTTTGTTTGTTTCAAGGATCAGCATAGCAAAATGATTTAATAAGATATGCTGCTTCATTATTGACAACTGGTGAGGCATCTGCACATTTTCATATATTTCCTACTTGTAGATCAGTTCACTGGAAAACCAAAAAAGGATCCCAAGAAAGACCAACTAAGCTCAGCAAAATTAACTGTATCTGTGTACTTTGCGATGGCAAACATCTTTATTTTCCTAAAAAAAGGGCCCAGAAAATACATATCCTGTATGACATCAAGTAAAAGTGATACCCTACCAGTTTTAAACGCTCCTTCTTCTTTCTGTGAAAGGCACCTCCTGATGAGCCAGCCTCTGCTTCCTGAAGTACACCGTTTCCATCATCATCATCATCTACATCGTCTTCCTCAAAGCACCAGTCTGGGAGTTCAGGAGGGGGAGGAGCATCCTCAACATCCCCAAAACGTTGGAAAAGTTCCTTCAGGTAATCGCCTTTATAAATACCTGGAGGCCTGGCTTGAGCAAACGTGGCTACAGCTGCCTCAATGCTGACAAGGAAAGAATAAAACTTGGCAATAAATACACTGAAAATGGAACACACTGTATGTTTATTTTCACAATTACTTTAAGTAATGCTTAAAAGGAGATATGCATAAAATAAACCACTAAACAGCTAGTTAGTAAGATTCAGGGTATCAAAAGGAGAGCCACTGTTAGCCAAGCCTCCACAGCACTCTGTGTTTCTGAAACCAATGCAGAAGACAAAATCCTATTATTGCTTTATGACATTTCTTGATCAACTAAGATCCAATCACTCATTAGAAATGACTATGTTTAAAGGTTAGCTCACTGTTAAATCCAAGGGCCACTACCCTTGGACCCCCCTCTTCTGCTTCAAACTCTTCATGATCTTGGTCTTTGTGACACTGCTCTCTCCTGGTTCACATCCTACCTTTTTATCTTCAGCATCACTGTCTCCAGTAACACTTCCCTCCCCTCTCAGTTGGTGTACCCAAGACTCCAAGGACCCCGTTCTGTTCTCCCTTTACATTAAAAAGTATAGAAAACTAAAATGAAATACATCTACAAATTAATAAGTAAACTGTCTCCAGCTATGTTTTCATGACATCATAAGGGGTACATCCAGTTTCAAGAGAGGCACCTGAGGTATTAAAGGGATTTTGGTCAAAATCTAATCTAAATCTAAAGTTTACAAAAAAAAGTAGAGAAAAAAATGTAAAAATAGGTGCTTGAACACCTCTTACTACTCCCACTAGAAACCTACATTAAAAAAACCTATTTGCCCCCAATCAAGGTTCTAACTTAAGTAAAATAGTGTAGCATGTAAGGGGACATTTTGCTCCCTCATAAAAATTAAAAACCTATGCATGTGGGATATTATCCTATTCAAGGGATGTTGCAGGATATAAATAGGGGGTATTTTTTGTATAACCAATGGCACCTAATTTGTGGATGAAATCCTAAACTTCTTCCATATTTTATGCTGTTTGTCAACATATTATTTACACTAAATGAAAGACTATTCTAACAAGTGGTATAAAGAGAAAGCCTTATCAGTCCTTGAAAGAACAAATATATAATTTGTGTGGGTACACTTAACATGAAAAAGGGCAATCATCGGTATACAAAGATACGCTAAAAATGGGAAAAAAGCTCAGGTCAATTAGTGGAGTAATCCCATCTATCACAAAGGGGTTAAGAACTGTCTGAAGCCAAGGAGGAAACAGGTCACAGTTCTCTGTAAAAACACAAGGTAAAATTGTCCATCCTCATGTAATCTACTATCAAACTCAAACTATCAAATACATATTTTCTTGATTTTGGAATCTCTCCCTAACAGTAAAAAGCAAGTCCAGATGAGGACTTTGTTGCTTACTGTGCCTGGAAATCATACCAATCCCACCTCACCGACGAGACCCAGAAGAGGCCAAAACATATGTCTCAGGTTGTCTGTTGCCTCGTGAAAAAAGGAAATTACCAGATGGTAAGCCTGTGACAGTCTCACGCTCTCTGTACACATTAAAAACACATTGTATGAAAAGCAATAGGGACTAAGGCAGCGCAAAAGAAGTCACACTCACAGAACTATCATAAAGTGTGCATGTACAACAAAACATCCAGAGTATAACATGCAGTGAGCACTGTGAACATGTCCGGCTAACCAGGTGGCTTCGTTTTTACAGGTAACCGAAATTCACATTTTGACCAATATGTTCTTGGGTACCAATCTACACAGAATTTAGACTAATACAGAGATGCATTTATGTTATACTTAAAAATACTTTAATACCTTTCAAGCAGTTTATCATGATTAAAAATATACCTAATATTGGAGATACATTTAAAACAATAGGAACTCTCAGTAAGCATTGCAAATGCTTTGTAACCCAGCACAAAAATACTTAAATCTGTGTTTATCCTAGCTTTAGGGATATCTCATTTGAATTGTGTCTTCAATGTAATTGCTTGATTAAACATATTGAAACTAGGCTAGGGAAAGGAAACTTTAGCAGAGCTAAGATGTCCCAGCATCTATTACAACACCAAGTGGATGACACCTTGACCAGGGACTAAATGACGCAGGCAGAAATCAAACGTAGTTGTCACGAGCGCACACGCAATGCTCATGCTGCCTCCTGACTCAGACCGCTGGTGGCATCTCACAGAAGGTCCCACACCAGAGGGGTGCACTATTGTCATTCACAATGCCTCGTACACTCAGCACCGAAGTTTAAGATTAACATCGGAAGTTACTCAGCTCCAGGCACCCGAAGGCTCTATTCTGGTCTTTGATGGTGTCCATGGAGGTGGAGGTGTCATTCTTTCTCTTCATTCTTGCTCAGCTGTAGACTTTGTAGCATTTAACATCTTAACGTTTGTATTGACCGATCTCCTGGAATCTGACCCTGTCTCTTAGCCCTTTGAGAACCTAGCTTAGTATCCCGATGATTAATTCTTGCATGTAATTTTTTGACAATGGGGTACAGAATGAAACACTTGTTTAGCCTAGGTGCGACAGGAGCTAAAGCAGCAGCTGTTAAAAATCAGTGTACCATTCATGCAGATAGGATAAGGCAGCAGTGGCCATTAAAAATGCTGTCAGTTTTGTATTTACGATTCAACATAAAAGTGCAATGTTACCTCCAATCCATCTTCTCCACTAAGAAGGCACAGATAAGGAAGCCGGTTCTGTTGAAGCCATGAGTGCAGTGGACACCTAAATAATAAACAAACAGATAAGATAAGATTACCCTGTACAAAAAGTTCAAGCATTCATACATTTGAGAGCCTCTAACTTATGAAAATTCTCACTTTAAAGAAATAAACAACCTACTGTTCTCAGGGCTAAATGCATAAAAACAAAAACATTTTGATATCATCTTTATAGAACATTTCCAGACTGTCATCATCATCAATTAAATGCATTTCAATAATATTTCCTTCTTTGGATTGTATTGCTTAATTATTTAGGTGTGTTGAGGGTCCATCTAGTGGCATTTTCACATTAACACAAAATTTAATGTCATTTTAAAAAGCATAAAAAGAGACTACTAGTTTAACAATGGTGACATTTGTCCGTGTAGGCCTATGAGGAAGGAAGCTTTACCAAATGCTTACATTATAGCCTATAGCTATTCTGACTGCATCCACAAACACAAACCTCTTCATGAAACAATTACGAACTCGCCTCATGAGCTCAACAGTTAGGTTAACAGGCTTAATCCCAGCATAGTCTAATTAAACTCTGCATTTGAAGCCATAATATTTCTACATTATATATCTTTATCACAACCGGTTCTGGCTGATTGTGAGCTGTCCAGATAAGAGACGCCATGCATCTCTTTAACAGTAGACAAAGGTCTTACTAAACCTTAACCTTCCTGCATATTCAGAGTAATTAGAATACCAAAGCAAAATGATGGCACAAATTACATAGATTTGCATAGCTATGGTCCGAAGAGATATCAGACATCAAGGGAAGTAAAGGATATCTAGTGAGCACCATCTATCACGCCTTGGTTCAGCCAGCATGAAATTAAATGCTTGAAGAATATGAATTTTCCATATCAAACTGTCACATGTTAATAGCACTTCACTGGCTGTAGCACTTAAAGACACAATTGAGGGAATACAAATTCTTTATCCAATCAGCAGGTCTACGTAGATGCTGAACCTGAACCAGAGGAACGACAGGACATTTTCTGGGCTGTCAGCTCAGCAGTTCTCCCACTTGACAGAACTTTATTTCCAGGCACTGCTCATAACACAATATAAGAATACTCAAACTGCTCACAGTTAAACTTTTGCTTGTACAACTCATTAAAACATGTGGCTCTTTCTAAACCAACGTTATTACAAGTAAAAGGGACATGCCAACAATAACATGCATTTTAATGCGCATGACAGCTGAGTGGTCCCTTTAAACGTTCATGATTCTGCAGAATCCCCACATATACATTTCCCGCCGATTAACTGCCCCCCCCCCTACCCAACTATATGCCAGCTGAACACATCTCCAGTCATGTGGTAAACTTACCACCGGTCAGCTCCATTGAATGTTCTGGGAGGAAGTGAATCTAACAAGGCATATGCGCAGGCATAGAAACTATTTCTATTGATTTTAACAGGGCCCTTTCCTGATGCTGACTGGTTGCTACATGTTTTGAAACATTGCAGCATCTCCTGTGTGCCAGGTAGCTTCAGTGTGGAAAAGGTGCATATTGGGGGATTTTACCAAATTTCTCTGTGCATTTGCAACAGGGACAGCCTGCCTCTTCAAAGTTTGAACATAGCTTTATTTTTAACCCCTTCAACAGCCGATTTTATTTTTTCTACCCTTTGTGACAAAGGCTGTTTTAACATTTCTGTGCTGCCCGTGTTTAGCTGTAACCCACACAAGTTATATATTGTTTTTTTCAGGACAAGAAGGACTTTCTTTAGATGTCACTGTTTTGATTGTATCATGTCATTTACCATTAAAAAGGTATAACATATGGTGAAAAATTTTGAAAAAAAATAACTTTTTCTGACTTTTACTTAAAAATTATTTTACTTGCCCTGTGTTTCTTCTGTTGATATATTAACCCTTGGCGGGGCAGGTATAATTTTTGCGGGATCTATTAATTATGTGCATTCTTTAATTTGTGTTTTTTTTTTTTTGATGTCTGTAATATTTGATTTATTGTTTATATTGTCCATATATTTATATATATGTATATTGTATTGTGTATTATTTTTTTTGTCTATATTTAATAAATATAAAAAACCTATTTTAGCGATGTCATTTTTTCTTATATCGGGGGGCATAAGACATATCAAGGGGGACAGTGGCATAAAGGGGTTATAAGGCGTATCAGGGGGGACAGTGGCATAAAGGGGCTATAAGGCGTGTCAGGGGGCACAGTGGCATGAAGGCGCTATAAGGCATATCAGGGGGCACAGTGGCATCTCTGGCATATAGGGGTAAAAGGCATATCAGGGGGCATGGTGGCATATCAAGGGTAAAATGCATATCAGGGGGCATGGTGGCATATCAAGGGTAAAAGGCATATAGGGGGCTATAAGGCATATCAGGGGGCACTGGCATTTCAGGGCACTGTGGCATATATGGGGATATAAGGCATATCAGGGGGCACAGTGGCATATAGGGGGTATAAGGCATATTAGGGGACAGAGTGGCATATAGGGGGCTATAAGGCATATCAGGGGACAGAGTGGCATATAGGAGGTATAAGGGTGCACAGTGGCATCTCTGACATATAGGAGGGTATAAGGCATATATAGGGGCAGAGTAGCATATAGGGGGTATAAGGCATTTCTGGAACAGAGAGGCAAGCTGGGGGTGAGATGTGCATAACTGGGCAAAAATGGTTTACATGAATATTTACTAGTAAAGCTTTTTTTGTTATTTTTGGGGTTCTTCTTAAAATATAGCTTTAATTATTATGTCAGTAAACTAAGAAGGCAAATCATGAAATGCCATTGTAAATTCTACGTTTTTATTTTAAATAAACGAAAAATTTGCATTTTTTTTTTTACCCGATTAATCGAAAAAATTATCGGCCAACTAATCGATTATGAAAATAATCGTTAGTTGCAGCCCTAGTGTTTAGCAGCATCCCCCGAGTACAGTGATACCCCCCATACATGGGTTTGCATGGCTGTTTGTGGGCAAAAGGGCCACATTTGGGGCATGTGCATTTTTCAATATAGAGCTTTGACATTTGGTGATCCACGGCCCATGCCCTATTTGGTACATCTGAAGCTGGCCAATTCAATGTGCCCTATAAAACCATATATTGTTGAAAACTAGAGACCCCAGGGTATTTCAGATACTCATAAAAATATTTTTATATAATTCTTTTCCGCATTTATTTTACTTATTCTGATTAGAAAGCTGGGTTCCATTGACTTGAATGGTTGAATGCAGTACCTAAGCCAGAGTTCTCAGGAGGGTATGGAGAAGGTATGGAGTTATTCTTCGAAAATATTTCATATCCTTTATTTTTTTGTAAAGGACGCGCCGTCATCTTGCCAGTGGCGGTTGTGACTGCTCTCTGTAGCGGTCACGGCACGTCCTGGGATGGGAGTTCGGTGTCGCTGAATGCCTTGCAATTGAGGCATTTCAGCGACACCATTGAAGTTTAGGAGGGGATCGTTGAACTCCTCCTAAACTCTTGAAAAACGGCCGTCCACCACCATACACTGTATGGCGGACGTTGATGCCCCGGGGAGGGGCCAGACATAGCCCCTGATGCAGATCTCAGTGTTGCTGAACGTTGAGGCTCAAAAAGGGTTAAAATATTAATATTTAAATTTTAACAGCCGGGTAACTGTCTTCATATAACAAGTATGCAAGTCATTGAACAGAAAGCGGTTACTTGAAAATAAAATGGTGGCTTCCATAATTAGGGACAAAGCATGAACATACCTATGAAAACACAAAGCAGTGCTTATCATGCTTCTTGTTATAGAATCAAGTCTCAGTGGAATCTTAGTAATAACAGCGTTAAGTCAAATTACTCTTCTGGGTAGCATTAAAGTGTAATTGCCATTCTAAATTTTAGTTGTTTGAGATGATGTGCTTTGAATTCGTTGGGAAACCTACAAGCCTGTCCCTGACAGCATTATTACAGAAGAATCCATATTAAAGTACTCTTTGGTTTAAAATGCATTCTTTCAAAAGAAAGAAAAATGAAAGATAAACCACTTACATTTCTTGTCTCTGATTGACAGCCTCACACTATTTGAGGGTAGCGTTAGAATGTATCATGAGGGGAGGAGGAGACTGAACACCAATGGAATATGCATAAGTCTCTCCTGAATATAAGACCAGGCTAAAGTTCAAATAAGGTTTGAGTTCTTCACAGCAGAAAACAAAATGGGCAGACAAGGAAGCTTTACCTTACTAAGAGAGTTCGAGATAGGAGTCGCCTCCCACAAGAAGTGGTGGAGGTTCACACGGTAAGGGCATTTAAGCATGCATGTCAGGCATAAAGGTTAGCCTAAATCTAAAAGGAGACATAGGACTGACCAAGGTTTGAGTCTTAACATCAATAAAAAAAGACAAAATATATAGGCCAAATGGTCTATGCTTCTTTACTCATATTTATAAACCACAAATAACATATTTCTTCTTTTGCAGTAGTATACTGCCACCCCGTGTTTCCATGTGAGTATAACGGCAACAGAATGCAGCCAGTTCAGCTGATATTTTTTGTTTCTGAGAAGATACGGGTTTTTGGGGATTTTATTGCATATGACAGTCAAGTAACTCACAGACGTTAATTTTTTTATACAACACAGGGTATTCCAAGAGCAGTTAGAAAGAACAGACAAAATAAATTCAGGGATACAATTTCCATACAACACTTCAAGTAATCAAAAGCCATCACATCTTCAATGAAAATAAACACTGAGGTTCTAAAGGAGCTGGGATTGTAATTTTAAGAGACTTAAAATCGGCATTGTTCTTACGCTTAGTGAACAAGCTCTCGTCAAACGTACCCTTCACCTCCTTCTGTTTTGATAGTTCGATGAGGTAGTTAGCGCAGACTTCTCTCATGTAGTTGTTCAATTCCTTGGCCCAGCAATAGAAGAAAAGAACGGCTATCACAAAGGGTAGATGACTATGCTTGAACCAATTTCTGATGCGGATGTTGACCTTCATCTGACAAGTACTTGCTACGATCCCAGAAAATACTCAAGCTTCATTTTGTGACCATTTTGACACAGTAGCCCAGCAGACAGTACGCCTTCTCTTATAAGAACGCCGCTGCTTCTTCGGTAGGAGGTAGAGTGAAGATGTTCCAGATGTTCATTATATTCAAAAACGTATTTACAGATATTCCAAAAAAAAGGATCTCCAGGTAAGCAACGCACACGTACCTGGCCATCCATGTGATGTAAAAGACGAAGTGATTTATCAGACCAGGTCACCTTCTTCCATTGCTCCAGTTGTTATGCTCACGTGTCCACTGTAGGCACTTTTCTGTGTCTACGCAACAAACTGCCATGCACTGTGATTTGTGACACCTTTCTATCAGAACTAGCATGAACTTTTTTAGCAATTTGAGCTACAGTAGCTCATCTGTTGAATTTAACCACTAGGGCTGCAACTAACGATTATTTTAATAATCGATTAGTTGGCCGATTATTTTTTCGATTAATCGATTAATCGGATAAAAAAATGTAAATTTTTCATTTATTTAAAATAATTTACTAAACAAATGATGTTAAATACAAACAGCAGAATAAAAAACTTTGATAATACATTTCTTGTCTTTATTTCCCAACCAGCCCCCCAATATATGCACATTTGAGCCCAGGCTTGCTACGCTGCCTCCCAGACATGCCATGCTGCCCCCCAACATATGCCACGCTGCCTACCACAGCACTCCACGCTGCCTCCCACATATACCACCCCACGCTGCCTCCCACATCTGCCACTCCACGCTGCCTCCCACATCTGCCACGCCACGCTGCCTCCCACATCTGCCACTCCACGCTGCCTCCCACATGCCACTGTGCCTGATACGCCTTATATCCCCTGATACCCCACTCCATCCTCCCCAGACATGACACCCTGCCCTCCCCACATATGCCACGCCATGCTGCCTCCCACATCTGCCACTCCACGCTGCCTCCCACATCTGCCACTGTGCCTGATACGCCTTATATCCCCTGATACCCCACTCCATCCTCCCCAGACATGCCACCCTGCCTCCCAGACATGCCACTTCTCTACACCCAGATATGCCACTCTACCCCCAGATATGCCTTATACACCCTGATACACCACTCCGTCCTCCCCAGACATGCCACACTGCCCTCCCCACATATGCCTTATATACTGTATATGCCTTATACCCCCAGATATGTCACTTCACTGCCCCCAGGATTTAGATTCCCCTAAATTAACCCTAAACTCCCCATTAACCATAACTGCCCCTAAATTAACCCTTAACACCCCCTTAACCACAGCATCCCCTAAATTGACCCTAAAGACCCCATCAACCACAGCATCCCCTAAACTAACCCTAAACACACCATTAACCACAACTGCCTCAAATTAACCCCAAACACCCCATTAACCATAGCTGCTCCTGAATTAACCCTAAACACCCTATTAATATAACTGCCCCTAAATTAACCCTAAACACCCAATTAACCATAACTGCCCCTAAATTAACCCTAAACACCCCACTAACCATAACTGCCCCTAAATTAACCCCCACCTCCCCTAACTTTCAGTAGCCCAAATATATATATATATATATTACATACATATATATATATATATATATATATATATACACACATTATATATATATATATACACATATACTTACAGTTAGATGAGTGTCACAGCCATGTGGTTCTGGCCTGGAGAAGGAAGGGGCGGGGCCAGTTGTCACAGTGATTACAGGGAGGGGGAGTAAGTAGGAGCTGCTGCTGTGAGACGGTGAGTCAGACTAAACGGATTATATAATGAGGGGGATTTTTCAGAGCGTTTGCTCTGAAAAAACCCTCATTTTATAATCGATAATAATCGATTCAACTAATCGATAATGAAATTCGTTGCCAACGAATTTCATTATCGATTATTATCGATTTTATCGATTAGTTGTTGCAGCCCTATTAACCACATTGGCCAGCCTTCACTCCCCACGTGCCTCGATGAGCCTTGGCCACCCACCCAGTTCACCTCTTTTCCTTCCTTAGAATACTTTTGATAGGTACTGACCACTACAGATCGGGAGCACCCCAAAAGAGCTGCAGTTTTGGAGATGCGCTGACCCAGTTGTCTAGCCATCACAATTTGGCCCTAATCAAAGTCATTCAGTTCCTTACGCTTGCCCATTTTTCCTGATTCTATCAGACACACACACGCTACTGAAATATATTTAATATGAAGAGCCAACGTTTACACAACATGTGAAGTTTCAAACTAAGTTGTAAAAAAAAAGATGTTTATATTAAAAATTCTAAACATCCATGTTTATAAACCTCCACGCAATAAACCTCACATAAATGCTGAAACCTGGCATGGATTCCCCGATGAAGAATCAATTATATATGCCATATAGTTATCATATTCAGCACATAAGCAGCAAAGCTTCAAATTGAAAATGAGGTTTTAATTCTAAAATGAAAAGCAGCAGATGTTGAACCAGATTACACTTTTACAACATATAATAGCACATTTACAGTTCCCTGTAAATGCACTAATTTCACATAAAAGTAGACTACATCAGCACATAAAGAGTAGCTGATGGGCTTATTCTGAATTACAAATGGCAATATAGTCACAAATGATTATCCTATTTAAAGGGGCATTTTCAGGGGCCATCTGGCAATATTGCTATGAACACCAGAAAGCCAGAGTGTTTTGGGAATCTCTAACCGAAGAAAAGCTATGGCTTACTTTCTGCGTACTACTGAGTAATTCTGTTTATATTGCCACCACTGCACTAGAGATGCCTGCATATCTCATCCCTAGCGAAGGCAAGCTTGCATGTCTCTATTCACAACTGCAAAGTTCCAGTTTTTTTATTTTTTTGTTAACATAACTGTTCTCCCATTATATGTAAAACTGCAGAGCCACTTGCCTCAGCCCATCCCAGCTGTTCAGTAGCGCCAGCATGCCATTGGCATGAGTAGCGCCAGCAATCATGAACCCTATATTTAGGGGAAACCCATGTTGCTTGCCAAAGAAAGCGAACTAGCGAAAATTCCCAAACATCTTAAACGTAAGTGGCTCTCTTTAAGAGGGTAGTTAGAAACAACACGCACACACGCTGAGTTGCACATTGCAAAATTATGGCACATGCAACACCACAGTAATTTTAGTTTAAAGATGTGGCCTTTCAGACTCACTGTGACATATCAATGTATAATAAATTAGTTGTTTTTTTTGTTTGTTTTTTACATTTTACGTATACTATGAAAACATACCTATTAGCTCATCAGGATTCCGGTCAATGAATCGTTCACACAGCCGGATAAAGGTCTCTGTGTTCTCCAATGACGGACACTCACCATGTCTACAAGACAGAAATTAACATTCATTACAAAACTCCGGTGCCACCTCGTTAAAATACTCATTTTGGCAGCATATTTTGAGTACTTTAAACAATCTATGCACCCACACATTCACAAAAACACTTTGCAGAGGTCTCTTTTTAATTGTTTGCTTGATATTGCTTTTGACTTGATAAAAGGGAGTTTGATCCTTTCGAAAGCTTGTTCTTTAAATGGATGTTCAATAAAAATGGATTTCATAATTTTATTTAAATTAACACAAGTGTGAAAACAAAACAATGAATAGCTCACCAATGTTTATCACGTAGACAACTAGACTGGAATAACTTATTTTACATCACAGTTTTGCTACATAATTGTTTATAACTTACTAAATTAGAATCAACTTGTAGCGTTACTAATGACCCCAATATGTTGAAGCACAACGCAACACTGTAATAATGCCGAGATATGCCCTGTATTTTATCATACCCAAATGGGCAGAGTCAATAGAAATATTTGATCCAGCCAGAAGAGGTACACCAACATTTTTTTTTAATCTTGAAATATACAATTATTGTTAAATGTCCTTAAAAAGGGGCAGTTTACTGTGTCTGACAGTCCCACTGAAGAACGCATATTAAAGCCCTCTGCGAGTACCCCAAAATGCATTCTTCAAAAATGGGGGGACATAAAAATAAAGCGCTTACTTGATCTGCAGCTGCTCTCATTCTCCGTGACCCAATGGTTCTTATGACCAAGTAGTTGCTAAAATTAGCCAATTAGAAGCTGAAAAGCGCTCCCAATAAAATAATTTCTGTGTATACTTAAAGGAGTCTGAACAGAGACAACACTGGAGGTAAGCATTTTACTTGCATGGATGATATGTTCAGCCGAACACATCTCCTGCACAGAATATGAGGGGGCTAAAGGGGTAAACGCATTGGCAAAACATCCCAGATCAGCGTCTAATTTTTAGCATGCCTAATGTTTGATTAAGGGGTTAACAGCTAGGCTCCTGAAGAAGAGGGCACTTAAGGCAGCAGTGTTTTGGCTGAATATCTTTTTCAAAACTATTCCAAAAGAAATTGCAAAATAGGAATAGTTGCAGATAACGGTTTAATATGGTTTCATATTCTTGATAGCACACCATGGTCCAAAAGCTGAGAAAATCCTGAAATAAACCTTAGATGTCGCTTTGTTTTGTTGCCAGGAGCAAAATACAAATGACCTTTGTGTCTAGACCATGATTCCTTTATAAATCCCCTTCAGAAACCAGGCTGTTAGATGAAGTCTAAAGAAGATCCTTTTACAGCCAGAAGTTGGATCAATACGGAACAATCAGAATGACTGGTACACTGTAATGGGTCCAACAGAGCAACTAGAATTGCTGGATGCCCCAATTTGTTTAGAGACTCAAAGTAGGCCACGTTTGCATTCCAATTTGTTATTTTGTTCATTATAAATCAGGAAAGCCTTTAAATTGAGAAACCATTCATCCTTGGGATAATAAACCCTGCTCTGTCTGTCTGCTAGAATATTTTAGCTCCCTAGAATATTAACCAGAGATATCTGAGCTAGATTCTTCTCTTCTCATAGAAAGAATCTGACAAGCTAGCCTTTGCAGTCTGGGAGACCTTGTACCTCCCTGATATATGCCACTGTTGTATTGTCCAACTGTATCTGAACAGTATCCTGAGCATTCTGAGGTGCACATGTTAAAAGTGCCAACCATTCTGCTTCCAGTTCTTTAAAATTTGAAGACATCAAGACAATCATAATCTGCCCGCACTCCAGAAATCTAGATGAGCTCCACATCAAGATAGAGAGACATCTGTGATAAGAATCCAGCACTGATAAAGTGGTAAGGATTTCCCACCCAAAAGGTTCTAGATATTCTGCCACCATTGCAGTTCCTGTTTGAGGTTCACAGAAAGCAGCACAAGTAATGAACAGAATCATGACTGTTAGCAAGCCCAAAATTAACATTGCGTAACTGATTTTGAGACCTGTCTGAATCTGGTCATCTCCTGACAAATATTCAAGGCCTTGTCCTACTCCCAGAAACTGAAGACATCTTGAAAGTACAAGCACAGATTTGTCAAGTTTTAAAACCGAACAGTGTTTTTCTAGACACTGGATAAAGAACGGACTTCTAAAGTCCTGGAATCTGTTTGATAAGCCAGTCATCGGGGCAAGACATAATGCCAACACTGCCGATGCAACCGAGCTACCATAACCACAACTAGTTTTATGAAGAGCAAGGCTCTGAACTGAAAATGGAACAAAACATTGTTAAGATATACTGCAAACCTGAGGAACTCACTGCGAGTTACTGCTATAGGGACATAGAGATAGGTGTCTTTTAAATCCAGAAGAATGATACATTTCCTTTTGAGAGAAATTGGCCTGTGGAAAACATGGATTCCATTTTGAAACGTTCTTGCTTCATAGATTTGTTGACAAATGTAAGGTTTGGGATACGATGGAATACAGTCTTGTTTTGGAACCAGGAATAACCTGTAATTGGTGCAGAGGCATCTCTTCCGTTACATTTTTTGCAATTACTTGTTCACCGCTTCTCCCAACCTTAATTGACATATTGAAGATCTGGCAGTAGATACAAAAAAATCTTTGAGGACATGAATTCAGGTATAGAATGTAACCTTGTTTGATAATGTTCCACACCCACTGGTCTGTAATAACACACCCCCATTGCTGAAGAAACAATGCCAGCCATCCTCCAATAGGGTGTTGAGATTGCCTGGCATCAATAAGGCTTCCTTTTTCTTAAATTCTCCCTTTGGAGAAGGCTAGCAGACTGGATAAATCCTCTCTGAGAGAGACTTTTCGGGCCCACAAAAAAGTTACCCGTTTCAGTGCTGGCTCTTGTCCTTTGAAAGCAGCCATCTGCTTAATCAAGGCTTCCAAATAGGAACCATAAACTGATACCCTGAAATAACATAACACCAGACACATGTTCATGCGATTAAATTTGAGTTACAAGATTTTAAAAGAATCCACGTATCTTCGGGAAACCCCTTATCAGCATCAGCCAGCTGCCACGATCGAGGGTACAGAATGACTGGATACGAATATGCAGTCATATTCCAGGAGAGCTTAAAATAACTAACTGTGCGATGGATCTTTTCATGTCCTTTTGATTGGGCAGTAGCTGCACAGTCTTCTCTTAGTGGACAGTGGTCCAGGATCCAGCAAACACTATGTTGTGTCAAAGACACATTAAAGCAAGAAAAATACAATAAAGAACACCAAGGAGAAGGAACAGCTGCATGAGCACTAAAGAACCATAGAAAAAGAAAAACAACTCCCATCAAAGAAAATGTGAACAAGTATGGGAGGTGTGATAGGAGTGCTGGTGTCCAGCAGGGCTATGCTGATCCCCATTGAATAGAATGGAGAAGACAAGCAGTTCTCCAATTGTTCACCATTCTCCAAATCACCAATCTCCGAGGTCCTGCAACAGCTTAAGTGGATAAAAGGGCTTTACTATGTGTAAAGGAACAGCCTTTTGTTTTTTAGGCCAGCCCCAAAATTCATACTTGGACAGAACACCATCCCGAGATTCCATAAAAGACTTAACCGATTTGACCAATTTGGTAAATATTCAAGCTGAAATATATTTTCATGGTATTTCATGACAAGTCTATAGCACATCTGCAACAAATAATTTGCCTTCGCAAAGGTGGTAACAATACAAACAAAAACCTTAAATTAAAAAGAAAATATTTTTCATATAGATGTACATAGCATACATATAGGCTTCATCAACATTTCAACCCCAACAGGCCATGTATTCTCCACCACCAATCTCACACAACAAACAACCCATAAACAGTTACTGGATCTTAATTTTACTGTGTATTGAAGTCTAAATAACGGTATTCTGTTGGTGGAATGTATGCGGCATATGAAAAATCACGGAACATGCAGCTTACCCTTTACACTGGAGTTTGATATATTTTATACCGTCTTTCTCTATATCATTCCGATCATAGAATCTTGTTGTATTGGTCAAATCTATTAATAACCCCATCTTTACCTAAGGAAATAAAATAAAAAAGTAGGCATTATATAACTTCAAATATCATTAGTAAGCACATTGCCATGGTGATGACACCACTTTTTATTTTGAAACCCTTAAGAACTAAGAGTATTTTTTACAATTATGGTTTTTTACACTTATGGGTTTTTAACGTTTTTGCTATGTTGTTTTCAAGCGTAATTTCAACACAAAGTCAATGGGTCCTAAAGTCAATGCTCACAAGTTCCACCATCCACTGTGGATGTTCAATAAAGACATTAAACTGTATAATTATTTGGGAGATTATTAGTTGAAGCAGACTGCGTGTTCATTAAGTTCAAGATTAGATCAATTTAAATGACCAATATACTCAAAAAGCCAAGTAATTCCAAAGAGTTTTTGTATTGGCAAATGCCAAATGGATCAGGACTAAAAAAATTTTTTTCAGTAGAGATCTTGAAAACTTCCATAGGGATTGTTAAAAATGTACACATAGCATATGGTTAGTTTTTGTGTATGTTTTATGTGAAACGTAATGATTATGTAATTTGCTTTATAGGCCAAAATTACAAAAAGTAAACACACTTTGTTTTTTTTAGTACAAAGAAAAACAACATATAACCTGCAACATACAGGCTCCTCAGATAAAGCATTTCATGTAATTGTATGCCATCACAAACAAGTCGCTACTGCAAGACACACGCAACCAGTAAGCAGAGATCCTTCAAACCTTAAGACTTTTCAAGTAGTTAGACAGCATGCTTGGATGAAATCGGTTCTCCTCCGGAACTTGATCATCATATTTGGAGCCTAGCATGGTCTTGAGAGGTAAGAATTTCCCTGCAGGAGAAAAATAAAAAGTAAAAAATTATTGAAAAAAGTTAATTTGCAAGAAAAACACTAACAGTGCACGTAGGGGAGAGGAGTGAAGCAACCCAACCGGTCAGGAGAGCAGGCATGTGTGCCTTCGGGAGAAAAGCGTTAGGGTGACCAGATGACATTTCAACCAGTATACTGTGACGCAATACTCATTTAAATAAAGGCCTGCAAGATATATTTTCTATATGCATCCCCAGTGATTCTCTGCTGTGACTGAGCCCAGGATTTAATGTTCAACAGAAACATATTGCCATAGCCTGGAATACTAGATCACTTACACCTGAACCTTAAGAAAAATCTTGAAGGTGACAAGCATCTAAAGGAAAAGATTGCTCAACAAATGTGACATTCACTTTATACACATAAAAACAGATAGACATTGTGATTAGAACTTTGTTACTGTATATACTTTTATACTATCATTTATAGGTTTGGTAACGCATACTGTGCTGAATTTATTATATCTAAACGTAGCGTTAGAAACATTATTCCCGGCTCTGCTCAAACCCTTCCAGGAATTATTTCTACGGTCAAACGTCTCAGTCCTTACTATTAACATAAGTAAGGTTTGTTTAATAATAATCTTGCTCATCGATACATTACAGGGGCAGCTTAGCCCTTCTTACAGGAGAAATGTAGCAGAACTGGCCTTTCATAATGCCTCATTAAGTGGGTGCGTTTAGACGGTGACGCCCCTGCAAGCCCTCACTATTTATAATGAACCCTTGTTTGAGTGCCAGATACAGGAACCAAGTGCTCTCAGTCTCAAGACAAGAAGCATGAGCTCATAAAGTGCCTTACGGGAATTGGACTGCACTGATGGAATACCGTCATAAACAGGTCCATAACATCATAGTCTCTGTAACGGAATAAACCCCTATAATGTTCCATGACCGTTCAGAACATGAGCAGGGCCCTTATAAGCCCACCATTCTTACAAGGAACATTGAATAAAAGTACCAAAAGGCTTGATGGCAAAGCTTATTTCTTATGTATGTGTTCACCACCCCATTTAATATGTTGACGCTTAATAAAGGATAATACCGTAATAATAAAAACAAGAAATAATAAATGACAACGTGGAATTTGCAACGCAGAGCTATCTGCAGGATAATAATTTAACTTTAACCTACAAAATAATGCTAAAACACGTCTATCAATTTAAATATATATCCTAAAGGCTAAAGCACCAAATTCATTACAGACTCTTACAAACTTTTCCCACGTGAGCTTGTGAAACCCAGTTTGAGTGAAATATCGAACATGTCACATTTAAGCAACAAAGCCGCTTGGGTTTCAGCATTACTGTCACGTAGAATAATGGGAGGGAAAGGCTGTGTGAACAGTTATTTTGCAGTAATGAAAACAGGTGATTAATCAAATAACTCAAAAGCTAACATAAGATCAGAGCAACCGTCAGACAACGCACTGTGCAAAGATACAGAAGACTATTCATCTAAAAAGGCTACTAGAAGAAGATCTTAGGATCACCAACCAGTGCTCAAGGAGTTTGGCTTTAGAAAAAGCTTAAGTAACACACGGAGGAGAAAAGCACAACCATACATACAGTGCTGGTGACCCAGCTGTTCTTTATGGCATTCTACATCACTGTCACTGCAAATCATTTGTCCACTTGATTAATCATTACTCCATGTCACGCTCCAGCAATGGGTTAATATTTGCTGTCACTGTTTACTGAGGTCACTGCAGCAACACTGCTGTTACAGAGCATGTTGTCCATGAAGCTTTTTACAACCCTCATAAAGGATATTCCATCTTACCTGCCACCGGTTGGCCCCTACGAGGGCAGTTGAGCCACCTAGGTGGGATCTTGTTGTGTGCCATGCTGAAATGTCACTGCTCAGAACCACAAAGATGGTATATTGTTGTTGTTGTTGTTGTTATTATTATTCCGGTGGACTGTAAAGCCACGTGACACTTCCAGGAACCACTTACTCGGTGGCAATCCCAGGGCGTGACGTCACCCCTAGAAGTGTGACGACACGGGTCCCCCACTGAAATCCCGCGTCTCTATTTCCCCCATTCAAAGTGGAACCATGGCCCCATAATGCATCGCTTCGGTAAGCTTCCCCGCTAGGAGACTGTTTCCGGACCAAAGAGACTTCCGCTTACATGAGTTTACTTGCTAATTGCGTATAGCGACACCTAGCGGCAATAGTTGGCACTTTTTTTGCATGGTGTGGTGATCAGTGTGAGTTAATGCAACTAATAGTAGCAGCCAATGCGTGGAGAATAAAATGAGATAATAAGTAATGTTTGGTTTTAAATCTGGTGATTGGTTAAACTTGATGGACTTGTGTCTTAATATAAATGACCATGTTACTATGCTGCCAGTTACCTGACACTTTAATAAGCTTCATTGTTTCAATGGAATAATTTCTTCCATTCTACCCAACACTCTTATTTGCTGCTACTACACTGCCCTTACAAACGCCTGCCCGTACAGACACATTTACACTGCCCATTCAGATGTACATACATATGCATATTCATGCTTGCTGTTACACACAACTAAACTGGCTCACACTTTCCCTTGCAGCCACATAGACACACTTGCCCTAACACACATGCATTCAAATACAAACACACTGTCTCTCCCTTTTCTCATCACCCTCCCCCTTTTCTTTATCTATACCTTTTTCCTTATCCCATTCTTTTATCCCCATCTCTCCTGATTCACATTACACTTTCTCTCTTTTCTTTCTTTTTATGTCTCCTCCCCATTTATTTCTCATTTATCTCTAGCTCTTACTTTTCTCACTAGCATCTACCACCCCCTTCTCCTCCCTCTGCCCCCTTTCCCCCCATCTCTTGCCTTTCTCCTTCTGCCCCTCCCCCTTTATTCTCCTCATTTCCTACCTTTCTTCCTCTGCTTTCCTCTTCTTTAAGTCCTGTGCGGGTACAATGCTGAGTGCCAGCAAATTATATTATATGCCGCTGCTCAGCATCAATCGCCACCACACGCTGCCTTAATTTGGGGCTAGTTAGAGGGAGATCTGTAATCTCTCCAATTGGCCCTACCCTGGGATTTGCCAAATGCCCTGGGACATTTGGCAAGTATGCTTCACACTGTTCATGGATCTAATATCCAAGATTCCTAAATTGTGTCTCTGCTACCAGTATGTCATTGATAACATCCTAGTTTTAATGCATGTAACTCAATCTTAAGTTTATTTTTAAATAATGACAAATCAAGGTTGCCTTGAGGACAGGTATCAAGAGTCATTCGGTTAACACATTTGATGAGTTGCTACATAGAATATGCATGATAGGCCATTAAAGGGTAAATATTTAAAGAGTCTCAGGGTCAGCTCATTTAGGAAATTCCTAGTTATGATGATAGGCACTTGATCTTAATTTGTACTTTGGTGGTAACTCCTTGGCTGTGACTCCTGCAGCCAGAGCTAGGCTTGCAGGGGTATCCAAGTTTTTTCTGCAGTGGGCCACTTTATCAGAATTGTATATGTGCGTGGGCCGCACTCATTTTTCACTGAGAGAAAATATAGCCTTTAATAAAATATGCAGATTAAAATAAAGTAAATTACACAAAACCTTTACATTTCCTCTCACTGATTTCTGGGCCTAGAAAAATGTTAACAATCATTATATATATATATATATATATATATATATATATATATACCAAGATTCCAGCATGTACTGGTTGGCTGGGCATGATAGGAGTGTTATTGCTGTCAACAATCATATATAAATTAATATTGTTATTGTATTTTTTTGTCCAAAATTGGACAAAAAATTCAACAATATGACTTGGCATGATAGGAGTGTGATTGCTAACAGCAATCACACTCCTATCATACCCAGGCAACCAGTACATGCTGAAACCTGGCTAGCTGTCCCCATTGTGTATTGAAGCTGCCAGCAGTATGGGGTCTGCACATCACTTACAGCCACCCTGTACAGCCACCCTGTACCATGCCCCCCACTTACAAATCCATGTTATCACACACACACTCATTCATTCACATACTCATTCATTCACAGATTAATTCCCTCAATCACGCATATTCATTCAAAACACCCTCCACCACCCCCTTACCTGCACTGCAGCTATCTCAATGCCGCCCACAGACTTCAGCAGGGGGTAAGGCCTCCCTCTGCGTTCTCTTGTACTGCACTTCTCTTGTACTGCACAGAGGAAGCAGGAATGGAGCAGAGTCATGTGATGTCACGTACAGTCACTTGACTCTGCTGGGTTCCGTTTCCTCTGTGCAGTACAAAAGACCCTCCCACAGGTAAGCAGCAGGGCCCTTGTGATCCCGGTTGCCCTGGCTGCGATCTCACGCGGGCCGCATGTTGGACGCCCCTAGCTTAGTGGGAACAAGGATCAAGCACTGGCCTGTAGGGAAAGGTGAAGGTGTATGGGCCAGACTTTCAGACTGAGTGGCAAGCCTATATACAACCTTACAGCCACGTGAAAAAGAAAGTACACCCTCTTTGAATTATATGGTTTTACTTAACAGGACATAATAACAATCATCTGTTCCTTAGCAGGTCTAAAAATCAGGTAAATTACATATGACATATTGCACCGTGTTATTTAACAAAAATTGCCTAAGCCTCTCCCTGTCTGCTTTTTATTGTCCCTACTAAGGCAGCCCAATGGTTATGATCTCCTTACCTTTAAAACCTAAAGGTCTTACTCAGGCTACTAATTTCCTTCTTCAACCTCTCTGCATCCTTTGGTACTACTGACCTGCAAATTCTTCATTTCTGCAATATCTGTGACCCATCTCTCCTGTGCCTCAATTTTTCCTCTTTATCTTTAGCATTCGCTGGCATTTTTTTTGTCTCTCAGGAGGCCCGGACTGGCCATCTGGCACACTGGGCAAACACCTGGTGGGCCGCTGAACAACATCACTCCATCCACAACTGATCTGCTGTAGCATCTCTTTTCCAGGTTCCTGGGCCACGTCATTATCCCCAGTCCGACCCTGCCTCTGATACCTCTGATACTTTGTAAACTCACAGATCCTTTTACATTTCAGTACCACCTGATGATCTTGCCCCAAGTGGATACAGTTTTTCACCTGTCCAGAACCTTTTCCCCACGTGTACTTACATTTATACATACATTTCAATTGGTATTCATCTCAAGTACAACAAAGTATAAAGAAGTATTAAAACATTAATTTCACATTTATTTTGTTATGTTTTAATTATTGATGTTGCAAGTATTGTGTGATGAATCCATATATCTGAGTACGCCCAGTATTCATCTCTGCAGAAATAATCAAAGAATAATTTTAATGCCTACGAAAATCCTGGGTTTGCATAGTTACCTCGGCTGAACATTCTCATCTTACACGAAACTACAAAACGATGAGCGTTGCCACAAGCAAAGCAATCCAATAGCCTGCGAATGTAGGGATTAAGCAGAGCCTGCTGAAATTTTCCATGATGCATCTTCTGTGACAGTAGTGTGCTGCCAAGCAAAGCAGAGTCCCTTATGATTGGCCAAGCAGTGAGCCAATCAGGAGGGACGACTAGGCTCTGTAGCTAAGACGTAACTTGATGCTAAAGTCAGGTCCAAATGTGAACAGATCGAGATATTATATCTATGTATATATATATATATATATATATATATATATTCAATAAAGTATATATTATATATGTGTTATATATATATATATATATATATATATATAAATATGTTTGCTGGTCCAGATATAAGAAGGAAGCTGCTCGTTGCGTTTAGGGCTGTACGTAAATAAGTATTTCAGGTTACGGTACAATAGGGAGTTACTTGTAGTTAATGTAATGCGGGTATGTCGCTGACTATGTCTGTCAGGCAGTGAGAGGTTGAATTGCGTGGGCGCGCACAGCTGGTGTCGGGAGCGCGCGTCAAGTTACAAACACAACAATCGGAGGCTGTGGTTTGCAGGTCGCCATCTTATTGCACTGAGACCCGGATTAACGATCCGCTTTGTCCCGGAGTGAAGAAACCTGGAAAGCTGTGCGGTAGAGCACCGTGAGCACAAGGAAGATATAGCAGCGAGGCTCTGGCGCAGTCAGGTTTTCGCACACCCGGTGTAACGGGGTGGTCGTCATGCCTGAGCCGGCGGGAACGGCAGGAGGGCGAAAGCCCGGGGGTGGCGTGAGCAGAGCCGGGGGTGGCGGCAGGAGGAGAGGGAGGAAGAATAAAGTGCGTGCGACCCCATTCCCTACCCGGCTTTACCATCACCATAGCCACTCGCTGCCGGGGCGGCCGAGGGACCAGAACCGAGACACACCAGCCAGGACCCCCAGCCCGGCATCCGGGGAACGCCCGCAAGCCAGGGCGGCGCAGTACCGTCAACTGCGAAGAGAGGTGGGTTCTCGCTACCTCAGGGAAGAGCTCAGTGTCACTGCATAGACCGTCGCCCCGTTAGCCATCAGATGTGGCGGGTTACCTACCTGCTGAGGTCCCAGGGCTGTCACAACGAACCCTTTCATTGCCAGGGAGCAGTGCAGTGACCTTTGTGTTTCCTGTAATTGCTGCTGTCATTATTATAACCTGTTATATAGCGCCAAGTTTACCCAGCGCTTCTTACAGTACATGCATCCAAAGGGTGTAGCAAGACTAGAACGGACACAATAAGACAAACGCGGGCCCTGATCCCAAGCTTACAATCATTAGCCGTGTTTTCCCGTTAGTATCCTAATTGTTCTGGTGCTTCTAGGTAAGGTCCGCCTTTTCTTTTGTTTCATGAAGACTTATTGTTATGTTCTGTTCACCCGCTGTACAGCGCTGCAGAATATGATGGCGCTAGAAAAATCAATAAACAATAATGAGTAACGATAAATAACGACTGGGTACGTGCCGAGATGTGACAGTCTAGTAATTTATTGATTAAGCAATGTATATGTATCACCATGGGTTGCTTTTAATGTACAGTACGAACCCTACCTCCTACGTGTCCCTATATAGGGCCGTCTTTTGCACCTAAGTCCCTCTTTGCTCACCGGATGTCCCTGTTTTCTAGGCCCTCGGAATACGTGGTGTGTTCCACAGCTCTAAAAGCCACAATATGTTTCAAATAGTTTACGAAAAATCTGTTCTTCTTCTTGAGACGCGTCTAATAAGCCGTTGTCACAGAGGCAGCTAAAACGTCTTGAGAAATCCACATCGCATGGTAACCACACCTCGAATAACAAACCTGTCCCTATTTGGCCACGTGATATGTTGGCAGGGATGAGGAACCACTGTTGTCGTCGTCGTCATCATCATCACTGTGGATGACACTAAAGGGTCATAGTATCAGGAATGTGTTTGAATTCAATTATTTTTATACTACTACATCTGTTTTTTGGGGGGTTACTGAAATAAAATGTAATGTATCACTAGTACACAGTGCCTGCGTGCTGTTTGTGGAGCTGCACATCATTGGTGCTATGAGACTGAACACCCCACCTTTTTGTCTTGCTCATAGTTCTTGTATTTTCTCAAATTTTTTTATGCTCCCCCCCCTACGGGCCACTGTAGTGCATCAACGTTTACAGTCGGCTCGAATACAATGCTTTCTTTTATCATAGTATCAAAACATTAAAAATCGAATAAGGGACAAGCTGCAGGGTCTATATGACCAAGTTAGCATTTGTGGCCCATAATTATTCCTACTCATTCAGTCACTTTCTCCTGTTTTGTTAAGGTACTTGTTAAAAGGTTTGACATCCCAGACATTCCTTCTAAACTAACCTGAGCTAGAAGTTGCAGCAGCCCTCCTCCATGGTCTGACCGTTCTTGCCATTGACTGGCTGTTTCAAAATAGGCGATTGGATGCGGCTGTTTTTGCCAAAGGGGCTCGGGAAAAGCTAATGGACGATATAAACGTGGATACATTGGCTGTCATGAGACAAAGAAGTTATCCCAAAAGTGTTGTTGTTGTGGGTATGTCCCAGATCTCCTGCTCTCGCTGATTCCTCCCGTTTGCTCAGATTAGTTAGTTACTGTTTAATCTTTAGTTAAAGTAAGTTTCATTTTTCTCAAACAAAAAAACATGCTGTACTAATTTTATTTTTTACTGTCATTTGTGAACATTTTTTTTTATTTTGTACAGCACTGGTCTCATAAATGATAGGCTTGGGGAAAAATATCTTAACGCTTGAAGCAGTCAATCAGTGCAGGAAAGCATTCCCTTTGAAATCAATAGGGTTACTTTTCGCCTGCGCTGCATTAAGATAGAATGAAGGATTACTTCTGATGAACACACCCAATTCCATCGTAAGAACAGATTTTTTTTTAGGTGCCAAAAGCTTATGTAACTCTACATATTTTTGCTATGTTGGCCCAGAAATTATGAAATTTCATAATTTGCGTATGAAAGACAAACTATTTATTGCCTCTGGATGGAAGTGGACAGGTTTTGCTACAGTGAAGAGGCACAGTATTTCGAAATGTTTCGAAGGTAGCTTTCCTATGCGCAAATCGCAACTGAAACTTTCCATTTTTCTTACAGGGGCTAAAACCAAAGGTGAAAACCGAAAAAAAGATTATAAAAGCTGAAAAAAAAGCCTTTTCCCACAACACTTCCAATCAGAGATGTGAGCAACGGACCCTTCAGAGACAAAAGGGCAAATGCAACAGTCAACATACAAAGACACGTTTTCCCCTCGAAAGTGAAAATCTCCAAGCAGAACCTGAACTCGCAAACCGTTATTTTCACAGACTTGATAAGAAGCCCTTAGCCAGCGCTGAAAATGTCAGGGACCTCAAACCAAAAGCGGATCTATTTCCCGACAAGGAGATTGATAAGGAAATAAATTATGCAGGAGCAAAATTTAGCGATCCCCCGTCTCCACGTGTTCTTCCAAAGCCACCAAGCCACTGGATGGACAGGAAAGCTCAATATGCCGACCAGTGTAAGGAGCTCATGACATATCAGCTGAAAGCCTTGCTGAAAGTCCAGTTATAATCGTCCCCTGCTGTCTGTCTGTTACCAGGCTTATCACTCTACCCAGAATCCAGCAAAAAAGCATTGAACATTTGAAATGCGACTTTTGCGTTCTACATTTGTGTACAGATGTCTAGTATTATATTTTGTATGGTTGTGTAAATAGTGTACACAGTGTAACATGTGTATATCCATGTTTATACTCCAGGTAAATTTTTAGTTTTGTTATAAAACTATGTATTTTGATCTAACATGCCAGTTTTTTTTTCTTTTCTATACGATGCGATAATGCTGATTTGCAGTCTGATGAAATAAGTTCAACTTTTAAGTAAACCTATTCCTATTTCCTTAAACCTTTGTAGGTGCAATCACGGTGTGTGGCCCTTCCAGGAACCACAAATGCAATTAGTGGACACAAAACAAATATTCTACTTTTTATTCTGGACTAATATTGAAGCACTGAAAACAGTTCGATTAAAGAAATTACAATGTTGGTCTCCTTTGTGCAGAAACCCAAACTGCTTCATTTGATCTTGATTTGTCTCTTGTATTTTTAAATTTTTGAGCAAATAATTGGGAAATATTGGCATTCTAATCTTCAAGATTAATAAATTTGTGGTTTTTAAACCTATCTTTTGAACATGTGATGCACTAAAATGCCCCCTTAATTTATAAATTGACCAATGCTAAAATAAATAAATTGATTTGGCCTCCCCAAAATGTCTGGATTGTCGTGTGTGTGTTTTTGTCATGTCCAATGCATTCATTTCTCTGCAAAGTTCTAACGGCGTGTCGTTCCGGTTTGCAGGTGAGAGAGAATAGCATCCAGTTTTTGACAGAAAAGTCCTCCAATTACAAAGCTCTCCGAGCCAGGGCTTGAGCTGACCGTTACTAAACATACCATGTGGCGGGAGATGTTTCATCAAATGCGTCTCCTGCGCTGCAAACTGGGAGCACGGGGGGGGGGTATATGCAAAAGGTAGATTATGGGGAATTACGCAGATTATGCCCCCTGCATATGTAAACATGCCACTAATTAATGGGACCATTTAATATGCATTAAAGTGGATAGTATGGCTGTGAACCTGGAAAGAAGGGTGCTTGAACGCTGTGTAGCAGATAAGGAAACCTAAAGCAGGTCTGTCAGTTTCTAAATCCTCCAGTTACATAAATCAAACATATAATGGTGCTTTTTACAAAACCAGGCACGTCCGTGTATAAAATATGTATTCCCTTTCTTAAGATCTGCCTAATTATTCCCCGTATTAAGTTAGTTCTCTGATATTATGTTGCTGGCGGCCAAGGGGTTTGGGCAGCCTTTGTGAGGGTGGGAGAAAGCTTTTAGTTACCGGAGGTTGATAGAATAATGCTGGCTCTGCTGCACGCAGACACTGATCTGATGCCGATCATCTTCCATGATGTCAAACCTCAAAAAAGAACTACAGGTAAATTTAATAAAATAATTTCTGCCAAAAACTAAGGTAATAGCTCCATTCTTAGTAAGCAAATATATAGATGTGGGGATGGGTCATTTAAAGTTGATATTCCACTCAGATAAATCATTAACCCCTAAATGACACAGAATTTTATGCTTGAGAACACAATCAATTTTAATGTTCTTACTATGCTTTTCTGTCTATGTGCTAATTTCCCTCTCACACAAATTATATATTTTTTGGCTGTAGTGCTTTCTTTTTAAACTACACATTTTTATATACACCATTCAGTTAGTAAAATATATATATATATATATATATAGATTCAAGTTTTGCAGGACGTCTGGGACTGTTGCCTAAATGACATGTAGATTCCAAAACTGCCCCGCAAAAGTATATACCTTTCTAAAGCAACATTGGCTTTTTTTTTTTTTTTTATATACACACACCAACCCCTCATAAGGTGGCAAATAAAACTGCAGTTTTTACACACCTTTTGCATATTTGCTTCCATAATGGTAAGGGGAGAGCTGGTAGCAATCACAGGGCAGGGGCACACTGGACCTCCTCCTGGCCACTTTCTTTTGAATTTGCTTACATTATTTCCTGCAAATGTATAAACCCAATCTCTCCCATAAACATGCAAAGGTGTACAAAGCGTATTTCAATACACATGTTGGAAACAAATAGTAATAATAGCAATGACATAGCAATGCTGTTGGCTGGGCTGTCCAGAGGTCCTCTCTGCATACAAATTGCTTAGCATACGCATAGTGTGTGCCCCCTCGTTTATCGACCTTAATTTCTTTAACACCAGACTACCCTATCAAGAAAAGGCAAAGTATATATGCCACTGGTGCAGTCATTAGGGTTTGCGCAATTCAGCCGCCAGGATGCTGTCATTTCAGGTCACTGAAATTTCTATGATATTCCTATGCATTATAAAGGATCATCTGCATTGATGAACTATGCTTTATTCAATGATAGCTCAGCCCTCCACAATTGACAAAACTTGCCTGGGTGAAATAAATGAATCGACAACTCTCCCACAAAGTTCTACTTTAGTGGAAGAGAACGAAAACGGTAATCTCTGAGAGCGAAGTGTTTTATCAGAAGATTCTGTGTAGTACCGTATTTTATTTATTTATATATATATATATTATATATTATATATATAGAGAGAGAGCATAGTTAAAGAGGTTATCTGCAGACCTGGAGGCTGCCCTTGTCATATGCTATTTTGGGAGACTTACCAGCTCAAACACTGAGCTGATTGTTTATGGTAGTGCAAAGAAAGCCTGTTCTGCTCCATACTGTCATTGGGCAATGTATCTGGCTACGGAGTCATCATACTGTTCACCAGACAGTATGAGGAGTGTTGGTCCAGTAAATCAGGCTGTAACAGTACTAGAATATACACAAATGGCTGATATGAAACTAGTAATATTTTTTTTTTTTAAAAACTATTGGTTGACATTCCCCTTGAAACCAGTAAAATGTCTTCAAAGTGTCCATGCACAATGTCCATGACAGTATAGCCAGCTCTGTCCTCCTTGCTGGAGAAACCTGTTGGCCTTTTATAATGAATAGTGAAGTGAGAGTTAAAAAGCATAACCCTCCATCACACTCTCCCTTTAGGGAGTCAACTATTATCTCACATATTCCTGCAATTTACCAATAACCGCTCACAAAATTGTGCTACGGAGTAACAAACCAACCTGTCCAACCGATATGCACGTAGGCTTCCACATCTATTATACATATTGTCCTTCATTTGCTTACTTTGTAGATAATTGCTGAGAAAAAAAAAACAATTTCTTTCTGCAAAACAACCAGTTTTGGTTTGTTTGAAATTTATTAAAACTTTTAAACAAAATACATAACTATGTCCAACACTATTTAAACAGCACTTGGGGACAACTTCTAAAGCATACTATGAAGTCAGACTATTGTGTTTAAAATATACAGAACAAAAGAAATGCAATACAGGTTTATCTTCAACACTGCAAACCTAAGAACAAAGTAACAAAGTCAAGATACTTCATGCACACAACCAGTTTTCTGTTAAAGAAACGAAAATATTCCTTAATCAGGATCTAAGCGCTCAAAGACGCTTTCAGCAAATCATTTTCCAAAACCTTGCGTTCGCATAGGTGAATATTTAAAGACAAACGAGTAGACAGATTTTTATTTACATAAAAATGCTTTTGCCAATGTATCAAAAGATGTTAAAGTACATAATATGAGAAATGAAACAAACAGAAATTGCTAGAAAGGGAATCGTGTAACTGTATTCCCAAGTCCAGCAGCTTTGGGGCATGTATCAAATGTTCTGTTATATTTTTAAACTGGGAAGCAGGCTTTGAAAGTTTTGAGGGACCAAAAAGAAAAAAAAAAAAAAATAAAGAGGGGGGGCTACGGATGAAAAAGTAATACTGACATGAAACTTTACCACTTAGAACATCGATATAGTATAGCCCCATTTATAAATTTGTTACTGAATCTTATGTTCTAACCAAAATATTGGGTTCTTTCAGGAAGCCTAATGGATAAGACTAACATGACATATTATCGAACTGCAGTGCACTGAAGATAACGTGCAGGGCCCTACATTTTCTAAAATTTTGAGATTAAGGGCCCTAATCTTCCTCAGAACCAGACTGTCGACTGTTTTTGCCCCTGTAACACCGTGACCTAGACCGGGAACGTGAGCGAGAGTGTCGTACAACCTCCTTCTGAGAAAGTGAATTGGACGATCTATGATGGGGTGATTTTGAGTTGGATCTTGGCGAACCAGAACGCCTCTGGCCAGATCGAGTCTTTGATCCAGACTGCTTTGGTGGAGAACCAGATGGTGACTTCTCAAGTGACCTTGAGCGGCCCCTGGAGAAAGAGTGTCTCTGTGGGGTCCTTGAACGTCTTTGAGGAGATTTAGATCGGGACTTTGAATGGCTGTAGGAATGCCTTCTGTGCTTTGACCTAAAAAAAAATAAAAAAAAAATTAAGGAGAAATGAAGTACATAAACAGAACCCAAAATGTATCATGAACCGTTTTAATTACTCAATTTCTGCTACTGACTCTATATAGAGCTAACTGCGTTACTATTTCAGAGCATGGATGTTCTATTAAATTCTGATATCATCTTACATTTTTGAAGTTAAATAATTAAGCTTCAAGTATGGTACCTAGCACTACCATATTAACTCAGCTGACTGTTTTGAATTGAGCAGGTTTTTATTGCTTAAAAGGAAATAGTAACTTTGGAAAATTATTCCAACCACCAATCATAATGCATATTACGCTAATCAACAGCCTATGTTCTAAAACGGCCTAACCTTCTTCTGCTGCGATCCCAAGAGGAACTTCGGCTACGTGTTCGCCTTCTGCTGCGGCTCCTGGATCTTCTGCGATCAACAGGGGAACAAGCATGTCTCTCCTTGGACTTCATTTGTCCGGGTGCTAGAGGACAAGACAGAGTTTAAAGAAAAAAAAATTATTTTATAACAAATCCTTTTCAGTTTTCATAAGCAACGATAAGGTGCATAATTTGTTGAAATTTAATGCATTAGGAAAAACTGAGGCACAGCAAGGTGTCATTTTTATAGCTCCTGCGAGAAAAGTGGCCTAGTGCCCTCTATACTATATTTGTAGTTCTTAAGTACTTACTTTTTCGGTCACCTTGAGCAAACTGTATCTCAATTTGGCGGCCACAAACCCATTTTCTGTTGAGATTATAAAGGGCATCTTCTGCATCACGAACATCTTCAAACCTGACTGTCCGTTAAGGAGTGTTTTTTTTTTAATATATATAAAATGTACAAGGTGTTTTATTTAAGCACTTCATGTATTTTCTACATAGTTAGAGGAACCTGTTTAAAGCAGCAGTGTAAGCAGCCAACATCAGTTTATGTTTTGCCGTTACCTTCTTTATGCACAAGCATAGACTGCTTTCAACAGATAAGCAATAGGTATTTCTGTTTGTGTGCATCCTCATGCCTTCTGCTAACTGCCATTATATGGTACTTTTGCCAAACAAAATTCCATCTAGCATTTTAGCTGAACAGGATGTTAGATTCTACTCACTCACAAACTGCAGAACACAGATGAGAAACACAAAGGAAATACAAGCCAAGGGGTAGAAGTCCCAGAAAAAGATTTGTTAGAAATATGAAGAAAAGGAAAATACAGGGGTGCAGGGTTAGAGATTTTTTCCAGCATACATCTTTCAGAGTAACATAAGAAGCAGTAGTTAGTGGCATAGATGCCAAATTGCCCTCTATTTGTGTTGAAAACAAAAATATCCAAGAAAGCACGAGGGCACCTAAAGCGCCAGGAAACTGGGTTTTGCACTGTATGAAGCATTTTAACTCACACATACACACAAAAACTGGCACCGTCCATATGTGCATCTTAATTAAATGTGCTTTAACGCACACATGATAACCAAGATGTCCCTTTAAGTTTATGCTGTAACCCCCCTTGCAAATACATGGGATATTCCACAGAATACCCCGATATGCATTTGCCCAGCAGAAGATGAGATTGGAGATGAGATCTCCTGATATGTCATACTTACGACCAGTAAGTCTCAGCCCTGGCTTGGTGAATCACCTGGCATTGGATCTCGATTAGTGCACATGCACGGAAAGCACCCCAAAAGACTTTGGCGATGGTACCCCCAATCGGTGGCAACAATTCCCACACCATGGAAGTACTTACAAAGTGCTTTCATATCAAATGTTTTTTTTAAGAGACAGTTTGCAGCATCAAGTACCTAAACATACACAATTTAACCATGGGGAAAAAAGTAAAAATGAAAATAAAAAAAATACACTTACCGTTAAAAGGGCTCCAGCACACCACTGGCAGCCAAACACATTCACTGGAGTGAAGACGGGAACACAGAGAGAACATTGCAGCTCTGAGCTGCGGTTGCTTTTAAAAGAGATTTTATTTTTTAAGCGGCAAGGGTGAAAGCTTTATTATGCTCAAAGAGTGAGCGCCACTTGTAAGAAACCGATGCAAATGCAAAATGCTTACATGGCCTACTTTGCTCGGTCAGAAAACAAGTCACAATTGATTGCTTCAGAAAAAACGAGTCATTGGGCTTCAAAGAATACCAAATAAAGACGCTGGAGAACTATATTTGGAACTTTTGCACCTTTTTAAAAGCTTTCTAAACCGTTTATCATAAAAATGCAGGCATGTAAAAATGTTCCTAATTAAATATCTTTAAGGTAATATCTAGCACCTGACGCACTTCTCTAAAGCAAGTACAGCCTGTCCAAAATGACTGGCATAAGTGTGCTATCTCCAGCCTATCTGTGTTTATTGGCATGCCCAAGGTGCTGTTATGGAAGCTCTCGTCCAAAAAACTTCCAGATCGCAAACTAAAGTGGGTTCCGATACAATATGCAAAGACGATCATAGTTACTGCTTTAAACAAGCCCTCTGAAAAGCACCCCACCAGTTAAAGCAGTTACATTTTAAACAGTAGATAGTGAGCATATCTGTTCATATCTCCGTTTTGAACAGTAAACATACTTGTAGGATACGAAAGGAAACTTTTGCAGTTACCTCATTTGACTTGATCTTGAACCTTGACCTTTACTCTTTAGGGCTTGAAAGGTGAACTTGGAAAGTGATCAACCAAATCGAACTTGGCTTTGGACTTAAAGGTAGGAAATGTGAACCCCTCAGCTTGGTGCAGGCTTTGTCTTTAGTGCTTGGCAAGTACTTTCCCTCTTCCAGCTTTATTATCTGTTTCCACCCTCCCTCTTTATTCCTTGAAGCTGCAACTTCAAAGGTGTCTGTGGGCTTTACGCTTGATCCTATCTAACCAGGCTCATTCAAACCTTGGGGTGCTTGCCAGCTACTGTGGACTGCTTTACATTTTCTGAGACAGAGAAATAAACACACATTCAGTTAGGATGCAAGCACGTTCACACTCCTGAACATCAACACAAGCACATAAAGGATATTGTATATAAGCAAATCCTCTGGGACGACGATTGTAGAAGTCAAGTGGAATGTAAACGTCTACTATTGGGCCGTAGCGACCAAACTCACGGCGCAAATCCTCCGGCCTGGAGTGTGTAAGGTAGAGAAAAATGGTTGGCAGGATGTCTTCATTTGCGGCACGACAACAACAGGACTATTTTGCTACAAATAAATCTCCTAGAATGGAACTCCAGAATGTTTTTTTTTTTTTCTTACAGAAAGTATATAAACAAGTGAAATTGTGCTCTTTGCGTCCCTCCCCCGCTTTCCTATACTTACCCAAGACTAATAAGAGGAAACAAAGCAGACTAGATTTGTTTCATGCGGCAAACCAATACAAGGGCCTTCGAACAGCCCAATTAGGAGAGCAAGTTACAATCAATATATATTCAGTATTAATTCTCGTCACAACTGTCTACTGCAGAAAAGAACCACTAGAAACATAACGGGAGGGATTAGGAAGTCAACACAGTCGAGGTCCACTGGAATCCTGAAACACGAATGAAAAGCCCCAAATATACAAACTGGGCAGATATATTTTGTGTATTACCTGGAATCCCTGCTGCCTGTAAAGTTTAGAAAGTTAGTGTTTAAGCCACAGTGATGCCCACAATATCATATTCAGGGAAACCTTGATTTACTAAACGTTCTCAAATTATTGCAAACAAAATCACTCAACTAAGAGGAATGATCTGTGCCTCTGTAGATACACAGAGGTTATGCAGAACAAGCAGTTATAATGAAAAGTAGTGAGAGGTGCAAGAAACGTTTTCTCCAGTCACTGAAACATATATATTACTTTACAGTAGAACGTTGTCAACAACACATAGTTGTGTCAACAACACAAAGTAGTTGTGTCAACAACACAACACAAAGTAGTTGTGGCAACCAACCTACTCGTTAATACAGTTACTGCATACCAAGTCAGTCAATGAAACATGGTTAGCTCAAAGCTGGAGACCAGTCTAATCGGGATAGATATAGATATAGATATATATATATATATAAACCGTGCATTAGATTAGAGGAACATGCAGGCTTGCTTGGCTTTCCCTGAAGCAGCGTAGACCCACATCTCAAGTGATTGCGAGAAGAAGAAACAATCTCCTGCCAGTAGGCTCCGGAGTCATGTCCCAGACCCGGAGAGGAGGTTTTGGCTGTTTAACTGTACGCACGAGACCTCCATCAAACTTGTGTTCACAGTTAAATGTAGAGGTCATCTACCCATCAGCAGCTTCATCCACACGTTAAGAAAAAAGTTAGGAGGAAAATCCAATCTGAAATCAGCCACCAGCCCATGAAGCACACAGCCGTGTTAATGCATTTGTGCCAACATGCAGGTGTTATGGTTCCGCTGCCCAACCACCCTGATTCCCCTTCCCCAAATAATATATATATTGAAAGAAAAAAATTTACCGATGAACTTTTGCAAACCACAGTACACCTGGGAAGCACAATGAGTCCTCAAAAGCAGGACTACAACGTTGGCATGCTTGTGGAAATATGTATTGTCTACCTTTTTTTTTTTTTTTTTTTTTTTTGCATAGTTACCGAATTAAGCTCTTCTTATGCGTGCCGAGATTACAATATATAAAAAAGCACAAAGATTTCCGTTGACCACTCGTCAGGAGAAAAATAAAGCTGCTTATAGGGCTGTCATCTAAACCCAACAATACCGAAACATTAAGACCCTGGGCTGGCCGGGAGACACAGTTTGCCACAGAGAGGTCCTCGGGATTAATACAGTTAACAGATTTGCTTAAGTGTTTTCTGGGGGGGGGGCAGTAATGGACGCTGCTTTAAGAAAAAGGCTTAGATTAAACTGAGAAAGTAACCAACCAAGACCTGCATAATGTGGAGGCGGGAGACTTCTCAACATCTCACTATTCGGTAAACACATTCCTACGTTTAAAGAATACCGTTTATGCCACAGCCTGCCTGCTGCCTCTACTGTTCTACTTTTATGGCGGTAGAAAGACCCGCCGAGCCGTGTAACTCACACCGTTACACGTAATCCTGACTAAATCCGCGTACCCCGCGCGATTCAGGCCTAGGTCACCTACACCATAATCTCTCTCCATTAGCGTGCAGTGTAACGTATCCAGTGGCCTCGGCCATTTTAAAGGAGAGCGGCTCCACACAAAGCTTAGTGTACCGCCTTTACAGAACAAAAGCCGCCGCGCGACGCACCCCGCCCTCTATGCATTTAATACCGGAGCTGACAGGCCGTACGCTTACCTGGTGGCATCGGCCACGTTTCTGACAAAAAGCGAAGTGTTGGGCGGTCGCGAATATCGGGACATGGCGAAACGGAGACCTGGGCTGGAAACCGGGAAACTCAGAGACGTCACACTCGCTCCGGACCCACACTTTAGCGGAGTAAAACACAGACCAAAAAAATAGTCTCGATATAGCAATACCACGTAGGCGGCTCTTGACAGGCGTAATGCCGTCGTTCAGGGCGTCCGCCTCGGAGGTATTCCATGTAGGGGGGCGTTGACTTGCTATCGATGCCTATGGAGGCTTTGCTATTCTTGGGTGGCCATTTTTGTTTCTGGCAGCGTTCCCAAAGCCTAATTGGAACAGATTCGGATATTTCTATATAAGCGCACTTTTTTTTTATTAAATAACTTTATTTAACCTTAAGTCCGATTACGTAAATACAGTTAATAAAATAAGAATTGGTTCATTTAAGTATTTAAAATGGCTATGTTCATTGTTAAAGTACACCTGCCATCAAAAAATGTGTGGGCGACAGGGTCCACTTCAGGTGTGACAAAATGACAAAAAGGCATGCCACTTTCTGATCTAGATTCTTAAAATCACTTTTCCAGTATGGACTCGCACGTGCAATGACTCACGAATCTCATGACTATTCATAAATGTGCAGATAAGTCTACAAAAATAGATATCCCCAGATGTCAGGTGTAAATGCTGACATCTGCAGTAAACTCTCTGGGAGAGACTCCTCCTGCTGGCTGATCACACACATTGCAATCATCAATGCAGTGCTATTGATCCCAGCTTGTGGATTGAAGTGTGATCATCAAATAAAAGATCAGATAGAGGATATAGGGAGCCCAGTGATGTCACCAAAGGGATTTCTAGCCATACTGCATAGAGAACAGTTCAAAAAAAAAATACAAAAAATTGTTATTTTTTAAAACAAGTGTCCCAATGTAATTTAGCCTTATCAATACAAGTAAAAAGTTATTTTAAAAAAAACTTCACTACCCCCAACAGTACAAGGTAGTTATACTGCATATTCTCCCTGGCAAAAATTTCAAGACAGACTGCCCCTCCTGCCCCCGTTCACAACCGCCAAACCCGTTAAGCCATAAGCATAAAAATTCTACTAAAAATGTACACGTTATAGTATGTTCCCTATAAGTGCTGGGAAAGTATGGAAAATCTATATAAATTAGGTATTTCCGAAATCAGGACACCTGAATTGATGAATTGGAGGGCATTTTCCATCTTTACCTAATTTTGTGAGGATTCAGAGGGAACATTTTTAAAAAATTAGGTGTTTTTTTCTAATTTTTGCTAGTTTTTACAAAATGTCTCATTCTACAGTTTCAGTTCACCATCCAACTATGGTATCAAAAGAAAGCTGTATCTCTCCTTGAAAAAAACAATACATAGTTTACATGGGTACACTATTCACAGGAAAAGATAATAATCGATGAACCGACATAGCGCAAAAATGGCAAAATTGCTCCGGGACTTGAGGTACCAAAAACCCCTGGGATTGAAGGGGTTAATGGTATCTTCTCCTTCTTGTTTATTTACATAATACTTACTAGCGTGAAGGCTGTTTGGATGAGGGGAGAGAGAGAGTGTGTGTTGTTATGATATGTGTATGTATGCACGATCACTGTGTTAGTGTATGGCAGTAGAGTATACATGTGGTAGCATGTGAGAAAGGATGCTGTTACTGTGTGTGTGTGGTATTAGCATGTGTGCATGTATCAGCACATGGTGTTAGCCTGAGTGTGTCACAGTATGGTGCTAGAATGTCATGAAGTTAGAGCAAGCTTGTATGTTGGTTTGTATGTGTGTTTTAGTTGGGTGTGGGGGGGCGCATAACACACTTTTTTATTAGAAAAAACACATTCAGGTGCAAATAATTCTAGGCTTACCCCTGTTTGCATGTATAAACACATTTAGTAAATTTTTCTTTTGACCTGCTCTAAACATATACACCTGAATTGTTGAGTACATTATTTTTCCTACCTTATGTAATAGTTAATTGCACCTTATGAACTTTCATTCTTAATTCTGTGACTCCACGAAAGATTCTCTGTGGTTAATATCACAAGGCTTTTGACTGTATCTCCCATGCAAGTTACTGCATATTGATATTTGTATGGCTAGAAACTACATCTGTTTTTTTTCCTCTCTCAATTGTCCTCATCCTTGTCAGGGTGTCTTGAGAAATATCTACGGCTGTAAGTGTATACAGGACCACAAAGATCTCATATACACATCATAACGTGAAGTAATTATTCAGACTTGTTGCATTATTCAAATAATTTTTTACATAATAAAATACCCACATGTATAGAAGCCATGTACTTTCAGGACATTGCTTCTACTGATATCTAATTGATTTACTAATAAACAACCTCTGGGGTGGTTATACCCTAAATAAAAGTTTAATATTAAATAATGTCAGAACAAGTCGGGCAAAGGAGGAGCGGAGCAAATATACTATTCAAAGTGCAGATCATGCTTCTATCAGTACACCAGATCTATATTCAACTGCATATTCCATGTACTTAATTCACATTTGTCATTAGGGATACATAGAATAGATAAATATAGGCTGTTATAACATAAGTAGATGGCATATCCGTTAATGTCGATTATATGAAATCTTACCTTAATCTGTGGGGGAAAAAACGTTAGTTTGTCCTTATGAGTAATTTATATTGGTAATAATAATAATAAAACATACATAATCGCACACATCTTAGTGATAACATATTTCTAATTTATTTTATTACAATTAAATGTTGAAAAAATCTGCAATGAAAAAAGAACATAGTATTTGTAATTTGTAAACATGCAATATGAAAACATTTATTATAACTACCCCCTCCACATACATTATTTTGCTGCCTAATATTTCATAAAATTATCTCTGCCTCCCTTTTATTTTATTTTTTTAGAATGTGTCATTTTAATTTAAAGCATATCCTCCTGTTTCTCAAATGCCCTTTTATTTTTATTTCAGTCTGTGGAAACAGATCTCTAGTGGAGGATATGCATGGCTCCCCTATGGTAGGAAGAAAGGATGCAGGGCCTGGTAAATGTCCATGGGAAGATAATTTCCAGGAATACAGTGAGCTGTAGTCCTGTATCATTTCTGGTTTCTGACAGCTGCCCATTGTTTGGAGAGTGGCAGCAAGTACGTGACTTAATTGTTTTATGGAAGAAACAACTTAGAAGATAGCAGACCTATGCATTTTGTATTACAACTAATTTAAATCTTTTAATACAAACATTTCACATAATTCCCATAATCAGAACAAGAATCCTCTATCCTTTAGTAAAACGTATGTATATTTCCTAAATGTTTGAATTGTACACAACAATTTGGGAGTGAAATTTAGACACCTGACTACATGTCATACAATAAATACCAGATTTGGATAATAAGATTTAGATCAGAACATTTTCAGTCCAAATAAAACTTGTTTGCATGTTCTCCCAAAAAATCCAGATTTCTTTCTAATGCAGTCTTTTCCAACTTCTTGTGGTAGAGTAGAAAACAAGGTCAATAAAAAAACAATGACGGGAAGCCAGCTGGAGTTGGTGGTGCATTCCTTTGTTTGTCCTCCACAAGGATACTGACTATAGAGATTTGATTCCATATGTTGAACCCCCAAAACGACTACAATCTTGTTTTGGATGACTTTCAACCTGTGTGCAGTTTATGACAATGGTGGTATTGATAGCTGCCATGTATTTTTGTCAGCATGCCCTTTTACTCATGATACTTTGTTAATATTTGAAATATCACGAAAAGCAGCAAATATTCTCTCTGATTGTTGCACAATGCATGCATGATAAATATTGAAATTCGTTCTTAAGAGATGATTGCTTTTCTTTTATTCCCACAAGGTGACAGTGGATGACCTTTGATGTCAAAAGAAGCAAAGCTCTGGAATTTACTGCTCTACTCAGTATTACATTAAGTGTATCTTTGAACATGTCTCCAAGGAAAAGAAAGCTAAATCCAAAACGAAGGAAAAAATACTGTGAACAAAAGCATCTCTACAAAAATGTGACTAGTTAATTCTATCAAAACAATAAATACATAAGCATTAGTAAAGCATGGTCTTGTGATATACATGTAATGCTATGGCTATAGTCAATATTTTCTTTAGATATCCTTAAAAGGGTATACAATTCTGTGAAGTAACAAAGCACCAGGTGAATAGTCTGATGAAGCTTCTTCAGTAATGAATCCAAGCCTAGTTCTGTTCTGGGCTAATACTCTGCAGTGTCACCTGCTCAGCCTTTTTGACATCACTTGGTTGAGAGCACAATTAAGGTATATCTGGCATCTGTTTCAGAGACCTATTTAGCACAAAATACAATGCTGTTTTAAGCTGTATAATTGGTGTAATTTTTGTAAGAAAATTGAAAGTATTCAAAATAATTAGACATAACATTATTATTTATTGTTTTATAGAGCGCCATCATATTCTGTAGCTCTGTACAATGTTAATATTAATGTGCAAGCATTATGCCTCCAAAAAATACAGATTCTTTAACTTGCAAGGTAAAAAAAACCACTTACTTTCATTGTATCTGCAGCTCCACACTTTGTGGTCGTGTTTCCATACCATTGTTTTATTGCTTTAAGGGAAGTCTAATGTCCCTGATACCTGCTCTAAAGAAGAATGTGAGAGCTCTGAGTACTTTAATGTGCATTCTTCCAAAATGAAAAGAAAAAAACATCTTACCTGAACACAAAAGTTCTTTTTTTCTACAGTGTGACATTTGCTAATTACCGTATTTGCTTCATTGTAAGCGACCCCACTAAATGTGAATATTACCGTATATTCCGGCGTATAAGACGACTTTTTAACCCCAAAAAATCTTCTTAAAAGTGGGGGGTCGTCTTATACGCCGGGTACTTACCAAGACGGAGGTTCCCACGAAGCCACCAATCTCTCTAATCACTACGCGCCGGCTATTGAGGCCGAGCGCAGGGATGCCGTCATGTCCCGGCGCCCGGCATCAATTGCCGGCGCGTAGTGATGAGGGAGCAGGGAAGCCCGAGGTCTGGCACTTGAGACCTCGGCTTCCCTGCTCTCTAATCACTAGGCGCCGGCTATTGATGCCGAGCGCAGGGATGACGTCATGTCCCGGCGCCCGGCATCAATAGCCGGCGCGTAGTGATTAGAGAGCAGGGAAGCCGAGGTCTGAAGTGCCAGACATCGGGCTCCCACAACTGGATGGAAGAAAGAAGACAGAAGATAAGGTAAGAGATGGGGAGAAAGGGACAAAGGGGGGAGAAATATATATATATACTATATATAAATATATATATATATATATATATACACACACACATACACACACACTGGTGTGTATATATATATATATATATATATATATATACTGGTGTGTGTGTATATATATATACATATATATATACATATATATATATACATTTCCATATACATATACATGTGTGTGTAAAGGCAGGGGTGTGTGGTGAGGGCAGTGTATAAATGTGTATGTATGGACAGGCATATGTGTAGATATATATATAGATATATATATATTATATATGTGTGTGTGTGTGTGTAAGGACAGTGCATGTATGTATATGTCAGCAAATCAACCAGCAAATCACCGGTAAGGTACATCGCTTGCCGTGATTGGCTGGTTGTTGTACGCTGGGTAGAGGGGTAGTCTTATACGGCGAGTATAGTCCAAACTCTATATTTGGACTGTAAAAGTTGGGGGTCGTCTTATA
The DNA here is from genome assembly GCF_027358695.1 of Spea bombifrons. Taxonomy (NCBI): domain Eukaryota; kingdom Metazoa; phylum Chordata; class Amphibia; order Anura; family Pelobatidae; genus Spea; species Spea bombifrons. The sequence continues at coordinate 66,545,846 of NC_071089.1, forward strand.
CGCCCAGTCGTCTTATACGCCGGAATATACGGTAATTTATGAAAAAAAGAAAAACTCTGAATATAAGACTACCCTATAGGAAAAAAAGTTTTACTAGTAAATATTAATTCACATGTAAATGATTATTTCATATTTTATAAAAACTATGATTGAGAAAAATTAATTTCTTGTTTTTATTTCCTTTTATTTGCCCCCCAGTTATGCACATCTGCCCCCTATATGCCACTCTGCTCCCGGATATGCCTTATACCCACCTATATGCCACTCTGCCCCCAAATATGCCTTATACCCCCCTGTATGCCACTCCCCCCCCCCCAGACTTACCAATGCATCCCCAGATTTGTCCTCCGTGCTTCAGACTCCCTGGTGTCTAGTTGAGGCAGCCGGTGGACGTCTGTGCGATGCACGTAGACAACCTCTGCTGCTACCTGACACTTCCGCCAGGGCTTCTATGACTGAGCACTGGAAGGTCATGTCACGTTGGCACTCTGTCATAGAAGCTCCAGTGGAAGTGTTAGGCAGCAGTAGAGGTTGTCTGCGCGCATTGCGCCAGAGAGGAGGATCCAAGTCCCCTGCAGCCATTTAAAAATAATTATGCAGCATCACCTCCAGTTCCAACAAAATGTAAAAAAAAGTACAAAATATATATATTATTAGCGCTGTAATCCTTGCATGGAATAAGATAAGTAAAAAAATGTATGGTTTTATGGGGTAAATTGAATTGGCCGGGTACAAAGATGGGCGCAGACTAATCGAAATTTATTGCAGGGGCCCCTCCCATTCCTAAATAATGAGGCATTCAGCAATACTGAAAAGGCACCCTGGGCGCACTGTGACCACAAGAGATTTTGCCTCTTGCAAGATGGCACGCCTCATTAAAAAAAACCCAAAACATAAAAGTTATTAAAAGGGTCTCTCCAGGTTCTGTATTCAACCATGCAAGTTAATGGAGCCCATTTTACTTATCACAATGTGATTAATAAAATACATTACAAAAATAAAATAACAGTCAGCTGTAAATTCATACCTAAATTCAACGTACAATATGTGTGGGAATAACACACAAAAAAATACTACCACAAACCTTGACAAAGGCTGGTGGTAAAATTTGTGCATGTACAGTGTTAAAATTCCTTCACAGCAATGTAAAAGACTTAATGCCAGTTATCGCAAACGTCTGATTGCAGTTGTTACAGCCAAGGGTGGCACAACCAGTTATTAGGTTGAAGGGAGCAATTACTTTTTCACATGGGTGGTATAGGTTTTGATGAACTCTTTAACCTTCAATAAATGAAATGATTGTTTAAAAGCAGCATTTTGTGTTTACTCACATTGCCCTTGTCTTATATTAAAACTACCGGTAGTTTGATCATTAATGACAAATAAGCAATAATATAAGAATCCAAGATGTTTTGTGTGGATTTTTTTAAATTCTGTTCAACAGTGATCTTTAATTGAATATTTTATTTTTTGTTATTTGATTACAATATATACCATATATATTTGACATGGGTTGCAAAATAGAAGGTGACCGTGAAATATAATTCACAAATGTTTAAGGTTTAGGCTACACTTCCTGGTTCAAATAACCAGAAAAGACAGAAGTCATTTTAAAATGACTGTACCCTGAAAACCAGGCCCCCTTAACATCCCTGGCTCAGTATCCATAACAACCAATTGAGGTTTGAGTCTTTACAGCAGAACTATTTGGCAGACTATATGGGCTGAAAAGTTATGTAAAATCAAAATTATGCTTCTAATTCCATGTGCACTCTCTACTGCTCTTCGGGAGGCTTGCCACCTAACACCTACATCAAGTAAATCAGGAATTATATACATCAACTGCTTACATTTTTATCCAGCTGAAACAAAAAAGATGCAGTTAATACAAAACTCACTGTTTATTTAAATAGGCATTCCTTTCTGGGACTCCATCTTCAGTCAATGCAGCCATTAGAAATCTTGGAGTCCAGCACATGCTTAATGCCTGGGCCCCCATGCCCCTCCCATCAGCCCACTCATCACTCCACCGTATGCTCCTCCCATAAGAACACCTTATGAGAACGGTGGTTAGTGGTGTCTGGGTGCAGTATTTATTAAAAGCCCCCCTACGGCTAACGTGCACACTCAGTTTAACACACACTCACTATACCACTTTATACTCACAAACACACATTCTTTCTCATGCAACTCCTCTTCTCCCATCCAGGCACCACTAACCCTAAGCTCACTCCTAACACTCAAACACCATACGCTGACACAGAAACTCACAATAACACACACAGATGCTACAAACAGATGCTTACACAATATATACCAGCATACTGTAACAGACACTAACATCATATGCTCATAAAATCTTACAATTGCACACACACATGCTAACAAGATACACAGTCATACAAATGCTATACAGTAACACACACCATATGTACACACACTAACACTCACATACATGCACACACTATCCAACAACATACACTAACACACACCCAACACTATCTATCTATCTATCTATCTATCTATATATATATATATATATTCTTCAGGGAAAGCTTTCCACAAAATTTGTGAGGTCAGGCATTGATGTTGAACAAGAATGCCCAGCTCGCAATCTCCTTTCCAGTTCATCCCAAAGGTGTTCGATGGGGTTGAGGTCAGTGCTCACGTTTTTCAACACCAAACTCACACAACCATGTCTTTATTCTTTATGGACCTTGCTTTGTGCACTGCAGCCCAGTCATGCAGGAAAAGAAAAGGGCCTTCTCCAAACTGTACCCAATGTATAGCATTGTCCAAAATGTTTTGGTATGCCCCCTTTATACTGTCCTTCCCAGAAGAGTATAAGCTGTTATAGCTGCAAGGGGGGGGCAACTACATATCAATGTCTATGTTTTTAGAATGCAATGTCAAAAAAGTCCCTGTTGGTGTAATGGTCAGGTGTACCAACACTTTTGTTCAAAATGTTTATATAAAACATACACATTGACTAACACAATACAGTACACATATACACACAGTGCTGCCTCTCTACTCAGTGGCATAACAAATAATGCCAGTGGCCCCCTGTGAGACGTAAGGTTGTGACCCTCAAGCTCTTCCTACACACACACACTAACATACTTACACAAACAATCCTATATACGTATACACACAGAATAACATTTCACACACACTAACATACTAACACACTTACACATGCATGAACATACGTACACAGAGCAACATATTGACATACTTACACGCATATTAACATACACGTACTAACTTACTTGCACTCATATACAGTAACATTCCTACACACACAGTATCATACATACACAGTCACAGTACTTACACTAGCATAAATACACATACAGTAACATACTTAAACAGACTAACAGCTTTGCTTTCACACTCACACATACTAACATACACACAAATAGCAATATACTTACACACACTAACTTATTTATTTACACACACACAACCTAGCTTTGTTGTCTCAGGAGGCAGGAGGCCTGTGCCCTGCTCCCTTAAAGTCCGTATACGCTATGTCTGAGCACTGGAAAATGATGTCATATTCTGGTGCTCAGGCTCAGTGTGTTGGGCCTAAGGAAGTGTGGCCTGCAGCACCAGCCTAGCAGTACGTCCAGGGAGATGGGTTGGTGGAGCTAGTCCTAGGGGTGCTAGTTCCCTGAGTGCCTCATTTACACTTCTTTCTCTACTACTGCGGTAGTGGAGACACTGCAGCCTAGCAGGGGGTTCGACCTCCCTGCTCCCACTCTCACAGTTAGGGCCCTTACACTTGTATTAGTTGTACTGGCCCTGCATCTAGTTTAAAAAGCACTAACTTGGTGCAGCCAACACAGATGGTAAAATAATTACAATGTAGGTACCGTATTTACTACATAATTCTCTGATACAAATAGATCAGACGTATGTTTATTTAAAATTTGAGTTCTGATTTATAGGATCAGCACTGTCATTTTGAACACATGATCCTGGAACAGGCAAAGTTGTTTATCTGACACTGTCATTTACACCATTGACAAACTCCAGTAGGTTTACATAACGTGCTAATAGTAGAGGTGAAATGCTATTTTTGTATATCACAAATTCTAGACTATTACGCAATCTGGCTGCAAGATGCAACATTTTACTGATCTGTAACTGGAAAGTCAATAGACATGTTTACTGTGTAACACAAAGTTATCTAAAATTATCTAAACAAAAAAAGGAAGCTGTTTAAAATAGGATAAATCAGAAGCAGCAAAAAAACATAATTACTATTTATGAGCAAACGAGAGAACTGGACCCCTCCATGGTATATTTACCAGTCCAGCAATAAAAAAAGTTGGAAGTTAAATGATTTTAAAAAAGGCAACATACCCCTCGAAAGAAAGGGAACCAAATATAAAATAACATGGATTAAATCCTTCAAGCATTCCCTCTTGAATGATGGAAAACTATTACCTGAAGTTCTCAAAATACAGTGATTAAAATATACTGGTACTAAAATAGTTGCTACTGTGTACACACTGAACGTAAATCATAGCTCTCCTGGTTTAGCATTAAATCATTTAAAGCCCCATTGCCGTCATGATATGAACAAATATTAAAGCCAATATGTCATTACACTTGTATGTCCACCTGTTTTGTTTTTGGCAAGTCGATCCTTGTTTACTTCCCCAACATATGTTTCCCTCTGGAATCATACACCTCAAAGTTAAATGTGTTGTGAAAGATTGTGCAGTGCTTACAACACACACAGTTCAGAATAAACAATCACGTGCCGTAATTTTCCGACCAAATGATATACTGTTATTTTCAGGATAGGTACAATCTCTGGAAAGTATTCCCATTCTTTAAGACGTATGAGAGAAATGTCAGAGTGGTCAAAAATGAAAATCAAAATATTTTTGCATTTTTATTCATTATAAATTGAACTTGTCAGAGGGCAGTGCAACATTGCTAGAAATACCCTTAGAAGCTATGTAGACCCCAAGGATCTCACTGTTACTATAGGGTACGCTGATGATATTATGGTGACACCAGAAGACACTTTTAAATGTTTTATTTATTTTATGTGCTCGTATCATGTAGTAGAAGCATCAAGGAGCAACAGCTGCTCATCCACAAAGCAATATACCACACACTCACATGGCTGCTGAGTGATGAAGCACGTACAAATCGGCTGTTCTCTGTAGCATCACTCACTACAGAGATCCAAAGTGCCACTGGAAGCAACATTAGTAGATGCACTGTGCATCAAGAGCTTCATGAAATGGGTACATAAGCTGAAGATCACTATGTGCAATGCCAAGCATTGGCTGGAGGGATGAAAAACACGCCGCTGCTGGTAGTCTGGCGCTTCTTTTTTAGGGTTAGGCCTAAAACCAGGGCATCTGGTTGTAGCATACAAAGTCATTTTAGACAATTGTATGCCCAGCAGTGTGTGTGTGTGTGAACTGTATTGTTATGTTAGTCAGTCAGTGTATTTTATATACACTATATGGACAAAAGTGTTGGGACACCTGACCATTACACAAACAGGGACTTTGTACAGTCTAAATACATAGACATTGATGCGTAGTTGGTTCGCCTTTGCAGCTATAACAGCTTCCTGGGAATGACAGTGTGAAGGGGGCACACCAAGACATTTTGGATAATGCTATGCTTCCAACCATTGTTCCTGTGCATAAAACAAGGTCCAAAAATACATGGTTTGACAGGTTTTGTCTGAAGGAACTCCAGTGACCTGCACAGAGCCTTTATTTTAACCCCACTGAACACCTTTAGGATGTGTTGTAATGTTAATTGCAAGCCAGACCTTCTCATCCAACTGCTGTGCCTTACCTCACAAATGCACTTTTGGCTGAATGGGCACTAATCCCCACAGGCATACTCCTTATTAATGACCACGGTTTTGGAATGGGATGTCCAACAAACTCAAATAGACGTATTTAATGTTATGTTTCTCGCTTTATCTTTAACTCAAGAGAAAAAGACGCATAGGATAAAGCAAACGTATACGGAAATGTGCTCGCTGGCTTGCACAACCATTCCAAGAAGTCAGATTGGACCCCAGACTCATGATCAAAGTGCTTCCATTCATTTAAATGGAAGCACTTTTCTGCTACCAATTGCCTAATTCATGAAGCCAAGAGGGGCATAAAAAACTGAGAGGTGGTGTGCTGCTGTTTTGCACTCTTGTCAAAAGGTACTTTATTTTTTACATTTTTATATTGAGGTTAAATAATGCATAATTAATTACTTCAATGTACATTCTTCATTGGTGGGGCAGCAGATTAGTATTTCTGTCATAGGTTAAAAGGTTTGTCTGTGCATAAGTTAGGTATGTTGTTAAATGGGCACCACTCATATACTTGAAATATTATTTTAAAGGCACTTCCCAGCCTGCATATACACTTTAATGCATACAATAGCAAAGAAGTTCCTTTAAATCTCCATTATGTTCCTTTTGAATATTGAGTTTTTCATCGTACCCTGTTATCTTCTGTACAGTATGTACCGTATGTTAGGTCTACTATTAGTTTGTGTAAGAATAGTGTGCTGGATGACCTATAGGACATAACTATATGATCTAAGGTTTTAGCATTGTTGGGACATTTCCCTGAGAGAAGGGAGATCAGGGTTCAAGATAATTGTCAGCAAGAGCCAACGTGCAGGGAGAAGAGGGGCTGCGGGATTATGTTGTGTGGAGGAAAGATAGGGCATGCTGCATCATGCTGTGTATAGAAAGAACAGTGTTGTGCAAAGAGATAAGGAGAAAAAAAATAAACGGAAAAAAAAGAACGAACAGGGAAGAAGAAAACGAGAAAAGAAAGAGAGGAAGGGGAAAGAAGGTGGGCAATGAACAGAGAAAAAAAGCAGAAAGAAAGGCGATAGTGGGACGTGGTAGAGAGAAGAAAAAAAAGAGGCGCACGTAATTTTAGTGACAGGCTAGTATTTTAAAGGTTTAGTGTCTCCAGACTGAAGGATTAACAGAGCATAACATTCTCCTACAGCGATTACCACTAACATCTGTCTCCCAATAGCTATTTCTCCTGCTATAGCTTCCAAATAGCAGAGAATAACTCCTAAAGGCCTCCTCAAAACTACCGAATAGGGCTACTAGAAGCAGCACTCTCGTGACATGCATACCAATGCGGCCCGGGGACATTGGACGCAGCTGCCGCCGCCACCACCACTTGGTGTTCGGGCCAGGAGCAGGTGCTCGTGACGTCACCTAGTGGCTCGCGCCACATAACTTCACCCGACGACACAACCCAGGATTTGTAGAATCTGACAGACGGTAAGCGTGCCATGGAACCGGTAAAGCAACTGCGTGCAGGAATCGGGAGCGGGGAGGACGCAAATCTCTTGGAGCAATGCAAGCAGCGGGCATGCGAAGTCATCGAGCAGGAAGCCGAGCAAATGCAAGCGCTGAGCCAGGATATCTGGAGCCAGCCAGAGCTGGCTTACAAGGAGCATCAGGCCCACGACCGACTCACACAATTCTTTTCCTCACGCGCGGGATGGGAAGTGCAGCCGCGGTACAAGTTAGACACCGCTTTCCGTGCTGACTGGGGGCCGCAGGGAGACCAGGCTGCGTACCTACACGTTGGCTTCTTGTGCGAGTACGACGCTCTACCCGGCTTGGGGCACGCCTGTGGCCATAACCTGATTGCAGAGGTCGGGGCTGCCGCCGCCCTGGGTCTGAGGGGCGCCCTGGAGAACCTTCAGCCACCTCGAGCTGTCAAAGTACGTGTGAGCGCCTTGCTTGCCGCTGTTGCCATGGTTACCGCATATGTCACCCCCGATTTCTTGGACATGGAACACGACCTTTGTCCTGTAACTTGTAGTAATAGCTTTTATATGTTAACTTTTAACTCCCATGATACTCATGAACAGTCTGATCTAATGTCACTGCCACTTGTTTACTCCTGTTGAAATTGATAAAAGTTAGCATACTGGCTGCATATGTGATATTTGTGTTATATATATATATATACACACATACACTGGTCTAAGAGATCTGGTCTGTTTAAACAGTTCTGAGTCTTTAAGTGCAGAGTCCAGGTATGAGCTGTGCTTTCCTAGGATTGTATTTTGGTCCAAGTGTCAAATATTCTTCACTCCCCTTCTATGCTTTGCTCTTCCAGTGTGCGTTTACATCTTTTACACTTCGTCTATATCTTGATTATATCTGTCATTTTGATAAGTTATAGTAAGCGTTGAATTCTATCCCTTGGTGGAGGGTATGGGTGGTAGCCTTGTGAACGGGCAAGCACAGCTTTTGGGCACACTGCAGGACAATGCTTTGAAATGTCTACAATTCAAGAACTCTGTGTGAGATTAGAATGATGGAGGTGATGGAGATTAGAATGATGGTGGTGATCTAGATTAGAATGATGGTGGGTTTGGTGCTTTTTTTAACCACAAATCTTTGATATTATTAGTGTCCAGCATGTTTGCCGGATTTGCCTTGGATCCCAAGATCTGATTTCATCCTCTTTAGGTATTTCAGCCATATGTATTGCAATCATAGCGATGATCTTGTATTTATGAATCAGATAGAGTAGAATGTATGGGTTTTCGTGAGCTCCCAAATGTTTATAATATGATACAAAAATGAATGCTCTAGACATTTGTTAGCTTGCTTGAAGGGACGGTTTATTGCCCTGCCCACTGAAGAAAAATGCTTGTTAAAGTACTCTTTTCATATCAGATCATAAAGTATGTCCCTGTGGTGGAAGCTGCAGCTGCCCTCTTCTGTGGTCCTACAATTCTTACCCCTTGTCAATGCATAGTTTTAACACGCATGAGCATGGAGATCTGAATAGGTGGTAAGTATTAGGACATTCTGGAGAATCTCCCCCATGCATTCATGGGGGGGGGTACATTATGGCAATTTAAAGTAACCTCGCCAAGTGCATAAGATGGCTACAATGTCCAAATTATAGATGTGTTATTTTTTTTTGCATTAACGCCATCTCTGGCTGCTGGCTAAGCTTAAATGCCACTTTTGTTGATTGCCGCCCCCTATTGACCAAGGTAAGCAGCTGCTCGAAGACATCATCTGGAAGGAAAATTAATTGCAACATCATTTTTCCACTCTTTTCTATCCATGCTGGCCAAATGGGATCCATCAGGAAATACGTATCCAATCATGCTTTCTGTTTTGCCAATCAATCAGTATGCTTAATAAATTAAGTCAACATATAAAACAGCCTCAGGTATTGAGTTGATGAACATTTCTCTTGGGTAGTTCAATGTATCATGTGAAAGCATTGACAGGAACAATTGTGATTTATAAGTCTTTAAATACTTATTAGTTGACATTGTCTTTGTTGATGTTGATCTAGGCTCTTTACAAAGGAAATAGAATGTATGACAAATAATGGAAAAAAAAGACATATACAACAGATGCAGTTTTTTTTATAAACAATTCAGTGTTTGTATAGAAAAACTTATTTGCACTTCTATATTTATATTAAACCCCAAGACTGAGCAAAGTAATTTAAACTCAAATGCCTTTTTGTTATTTATAAAAGTTCAGGCCAGTTTACAGACACTGTGACTTAAAATTACTGTGGGTTCTCGTAGCGTGCCCTCAAGAGCAAGAGCAAGCGGTATAATATTCATACAACGTTTTAAGATTTACCGTAATTATATTTTGAGCATAGATTCTAGATTTTGTAGAATATATCGCAGGAGAATCATTTAGTCTTTTGTATTCATCTTGTACTAGGTGACCGTTTTGGGTACACCAGCTGAGGAGGAGGGTGGAGGCAAAGTTGATCTTCTCCATGCTGGTGCATTTCAAGGGATGAATGCAGTGTTCATGGCTCATCCAGGACAGGACGACGCAGCCTACCTGCCAGATGTTGCAGTACATGAGTGAGTGTAGCATATTGCTTATAACTACTTATCTTGAGGGTAGCTGCTTGAAAAGTTATGCTGTTGAAGCTTGCCCCAGCTTATTGGAACTTCCATATGCCCCCTAAAACTATTCATCTCCTCTAGATATCACTGCCTTTTCCCTTGCTGGCTATTCAATGTCTGTTTGGCCATTGTAGATGAACACCTATTCCTAATGTCTCACAATCTACCTAGCTGAGCTGCAGAAATTCTTTCAGAACAAGCTCAGGTAGCCCACTAGCCTTATTAAGGTATGCTTTGCAAGTCGTTTAATTGTGGGTAAAGCTAACACAAATGGCTGCACAGATTTATTTTGAAGACACTAATTCTATTAGTATGGAAGAGTAAGGAAATTCATACAAGCTTCCAGTGAAAGTTCTGTTGCATGTATTATCATTAATCCAACCCATTTAAAGCAGTGGTTTGTTTTAAAAACAAAATTCTCTGGTTTTTTTAATCAAAGCTAAAACAGGCAGAATGTAATGCATGAAGGAAATGATGGACTAAACTGGTACCCTGAAAACCGGTGACCCACCTGAACCGCTCCCAGAGTACAGCTTTGATATTTTAGACAAAAAACTCTAATTTCTAGGGGTTATTATGTCGTCTCATCTGTGAGATTGGCTGCCTAAACCTGTAGAAGCAGGTGGATACATGTGGACAATAAATATCCTCAGTTTCCTTGGTAACTGACAATACTATTGTGTATGTCTTAAATAAGGCCTCAAAACAAATGGTTTAATACGTTGTTAGTAAATATATTGAAACTATTTGAGCTTTGTAAAGAGACCAACAAAGAACTGACCCCACTAGCAGTTCCAAATAGCATCACACAACACTGGAAAGAGATGCAGTTGCTAGATATCACTGCTAGATATTCAGATGACCTCCTTGGGGTGCATGGGACATGCAGAATAGTAGATGTCCTCTTTTGTATTTTGCATACAATGTCTGTACAAAAATGTTGATTATTAAGCCATTTGTAATTATATTCCATCAGATTGTGATTCACTGAAAATTGTTTTGTTGATTATTTTTGTGTTGCTGTATGGATGGCTTTTTGTCTCCTAGTGTGACTGTGAAGTATTATGGGAAATCTTCTCATGCTGCTGCATATCCATGGGAAGGAGTAAATGCTTTAGATGCTGCTATTCTTGCATACAACAATGTGTCTGTCTTAAGACAGCAAATGAAACCCACCTGGAGAGTTCATGGTGAGAACCCGCTTCTTGTCTTGTTTCATATGCCAGCACAAGCCGTAATAAAAGAAGTATGTATACCTTTGCTTAGTGTCTTACTAAAACTTGTAGGCTGAGTGTGTGCACATTTAAGGCTGGCTCAAAGTTATTATACAACATATTTGCAGGTTTTTTTTTATATTTGCAGTTTGTTTTATGATGGAGAAAGGTACATGCCTAATAAAGACAGCATAAGGAATCCTGAGTCTTCACCTATTACATATACGAATATTTTATTCCACGGAGACGGTTGTACTGCTTTGAAAAACTGGTGTTGGCTAAATGTAAGGGAGACACGGCTTTACACCTGTAGGCAATTCAGCGCACAAATTTACAAATCTACTTAGGGCCAAGATACAAAAGGGGGCAAAAATAAAACACATATCACATTGATACCTATTTGCATATCAATGTGATTTATTTTAAACCCTTCCTTTTTTTTCCTTCTTCTTCTTCTTCTTTTCTCTTTAAATAGTTGCTCATGCTTTTTGGAATACATTCAGCATGCACCTTTTGGCTCTACAACAAGGATTGAATAAATATTGTTTTTGTTTTCCAGGAATAATAAAAAATGGAGGCATCAAACCAAATATCATTCCCTCATACGCTGAATTAGAATTTTATTTGCGCGCTTCATCCCGCAAAGATCTCCTTGTCTTACAAGAAAAGGTTTATGCTTGTTTTAAATCTGCAGCTGAGGCAACTGGTTGCCAGGTAAATACGTAACCCGATGTTTGGACATTCGAATGGAGGAATTAGTTTTCTTTAAAAAAAATAGCATAGGTATTTGTTGTTCCATTAAATTCTCATGAAAGTCTCATATGCACTAAAAGCACAGCAATGATGGAAAATGCAGCTTTTTAATGCATAGTATAATCATTTTAAAATCTGGGTTGTATTCTTTAGCGTTTTTCTCTTCTGTAGAACACTTTGTAGAGTTTTGATCTTTTCCTCACTGGTAATACTCTGCGTAAAGCGTAAAATACTCCATGCATATGCACAGTTTGTTACACCTAGCAACCACATTTTAGGTGTTTTGCAAGCTACGGTGTGTTTAAGTGTAAAAGTCAACCTTGTGGTCATGCAAAGTATACACTTCAAGGGATTTAAACAAAAAGCTTCACAAAAGTATACTATGCATACCGTGGCTACTTATAAATATATGGAGCCATAGGATCCGTGGTATTATTACATTTTTCATGAATTGTACTCAGGTGCATGGCGACAGCCATGGTGGAAGTGAAAAAGTTATGTTATAATGGCACCTCACAAAAAGGTTATGCTTGCAACATCAAATCTGTGTTAGATAAATCATTGTTTAAGAGATGTTTTCTTAATGTCAGCTTTCTGTTTCAACATGTGCATGCACAGGCATATGGAGTGTATTCTCAAGCTCTGACCCATTTGTACCACTGGTGCATCAGGGTCATAGCTAAACCAGCCAGTCAGATAATAGCAGGGGCAAGCAGCTATTTTGCATAGAAAAATAAACATATACTGAAAAAAACACATATACAAAAATACATTTCGGTTATTAATTTTACTTTTATTTCCCTTTGATTTAATAAGTATGTATCTGGATTGCAGGTAGATTTAAGTTCTACTGGCCATGACTATGACAATGTACTCCCAAATAAAACACTAGCAAGAGCCTATCAAGAAAATGGAAAAAAATTGGGAATGCAATTCACAACAAACGATATGGTGCTAAACAGTCTTTCAGGTAAATACTAACAATCAACCCCTTCAGGACCGGGGGTTTATTACCATGTTTGCGCTAAATGACCAGAGCCGTTTGTGTTTTTTGCTATGTCTTTCTTCAACTGTAATTAGTGCACCCTCACAAATCATACATGCTTTTTTTTTTTAAGCACAAGTAGGACTTTCATTTGAAACCATATTAAGCTCGGTAATACATTGTTTTGTTTGAAATAAAATTGAAAAAGCAGGGAAAAAATGAAAAAACAATTTTTTAACAGTTTTGTATACGTACATCTTGTACAAATGTTGAACCAATGGGGAAAAAATATCCAAATATATTAATTAACTTGTCCTGATTTGGAAACAACCCTATATGGCCAGGATTTTCATCTATTTTAACCGGTATAGGGCAAATATTGCAAGGCGTGCATCACATTTTTTTTAATAACTGCAATAGTGCAGTTACTGCAGATACCAATTACCCCCCGGAAATTATATGTTTATGAACAGTAGATAAGTCATGGTGTGCAACTAGGGTCATTTTGACACTTTCGAAGCACCTTTTTTGCATATGTTTTAGATTTTGATTAGATTTTGTATAGAATATGTGCAACTGCAATATAATTGTGTTCACCAACATCCCCCAATCCTGTGTTCACTTTCTGGAATGATGACTACAACCTGCATTCTGTGTTAACTTGTTAGAGACAAATAATTGAAGTAATGATACCATATTAAACTTGCTTATTCCATGCACTGCTACAGTGTAAATTTGGCATTCATTATGAAGAAAAAAATATAAAATCTGAACAATTGGTTTTTTGTCTTTTAATTGTAGGTTCCACAGATTTTGGAAATGTGAGCTTTGCGGTTCCTGGTATTCATCCTTATTTTTATATTGGTTCTGAAGCTCTTAATCACACGGAACAATACACTGAAGCTTCAGGTGTGTTGAAAAAGTATTATACGCACTACAATAACTTCATTCCTTGAGGCTTGCAAACAGGCCAGGGATTCTGTGTCTGTAAAGAAGTAGGTTATTTTTTATTGAGACATCTGTGGTCAAGTAGGTATATTTAAAATAACTTGCTTGTTTATGGCCTTTTTTTCAAATATTAGAAATGCCTGCTATATGACTAGTGTCCATTTTGTTTTATATATACAGCGAAGGAAATAATTACCGTATTGGCTCGGATATAGGCCGCCCCCGTATATAGGCCGCACCCTAAAAGTTTGGTGCTTTTTTAAAGAAAAAGTTTTTTTCTTTAAAAAAGCACCAAAAAACATGCTGCCACTCTGCCCCCCCCGAGATATGCTGCCACTGTCCTCCCTCCCCGAGATATGCTACCACTGTCCTCCCTCCCCGAGATATGCTAACACTGTCCTCCCTCCCCGAGATATGCTACCACTGTCCTCCTCTGCCCCCCCGAGATATGCTACCACTGTCCTCCCTCCCCGAGATATGCTACCACTGTCCTCCCTCCCCGAGATATGCTACCACTGTCCTCCTCTGCCCCCCCCGAGATATGCTACCACTGCCCTCCCTCCCCGAGATACGCTACCACTGCCCTCCCTCCCCGAGATATGCTACCGCTGTCCTCCCTCCCCGAGATATGCTACCACTGTCCTCCCTCCCCGAGATATGCTACCACTGTCCTCCTCTGCCCCCCCCGAGATATGCTACCACTGCCCTCCCTCCCCGAGATATGCTACCACTGTCCTCCCTCCCCGAGATATGCTACCACTGTCCTCCCTCCCCGAAATATGCTACCACTGTCCCCCCCCGAAATATGCTACCACTGTCGTCCCCCCCGAAATATGCTACCACTGTCGTCCCCCCCGACTTACCGGAGCAGACTCCCGGGTGTCTTGCGGGGCCGGCGGGGGACATCCACGCAATACAACTTCCGGTGCCGGCACCGGACGTTGTATACGCGTATTGCGTAGACGTCCCCCGCCGGCACCGCAAGACACCCGGAAGTCTGCTCCGGTAAGTCCGGGGGGGGGGACGGTCCGCACGATGCGCTTAGACAACCTCCCGTGCCGGCACCCCCCCCCGTGGGAAGTGCTGGCAGGGGAGGCTGTCTGAGCGTATCGAGGAGTAGGATGCAGGTCCCCTGCACCGCTGCGGGGGATCTGTATCCTAACCCCGCTGCCTGCCCGGCGCCCGGGACTGCATGTCCCGGGCGTCGGGCGCTAGACCCCGAATATAGGCCGCACCCCCACTTTAAAGACTTAAAGTGGGGGAAAAAAGTGCGGCCTTTATTCGAGCCAATACGGTATTTGATCCCCTGCTGATTTCGTACACTGACAAAGACATGATCAGTCTATAATTTTAATGGTAGGTTTATTTGAACAGTGAGAGACAAAATAACAAAAAAAAATCCTGAATAACGCGTATAAGTTATAAATTGATTTGCATTTTACTCAGTGAAATAAGTATTTGATCCCCTATCAATCAGCAATATGTCTGGCTCCAATGTGTCTTTTATACAGGTAACTAGCTGTGATTAGGAGCACTCTCTTAAAGGGAGTGCTCCTAATCTCAGCTTGTTACCTGTATAAAAGACACCTGTCCACAGAAGAAATCAATCAATCAGATTTCATACTCTCCACCATGTCCAAAACCAAAGAGCTGTCCAAGGATGTCAGGGACAAGATTGTAGATCTACACAAGGCAGGAATGGGCTACAAGACAATCGCCAAGCAGTTTGGGGAGACGGTGATAACAGCTGGTGCGAATATTTGCAAATAGAAGAAATACAAAATAACTTTCAATCTCCCTCGGTCTGGGGCTCCATGCAGGATATCACCTCATGGAGTTTCAATGATCATGAGAACAGTGAGGAATCAGTCCAGAACTACACTTGAGGATCTTTTGGATCAATTGGTAACACACTACACCGTGAAGGACTGAAATCCTGCAGTGCCCGCAAGGTCCCCCTGCTCAAGAAAGCACATGTACAGGCCCGTCTGAAGTTTGCCAATGAACGGAGAACTTTGGCATCAACTCAAATCGCCGTGTTTGGAGGAGGAGGAATGCTGCCTGTGACCCCAAAAACACCATCCCCACCGTCAAACATGGAGGTGGAAACATTATGCTTTGGGGGTGTTTGAGTGGCCTAGCCAGTCTTCAGACATTAATCCCATAGAAAAATCTGTGGAGGGAGCTGAAGGTTCGAGTTGCCAAATGTCAGCCTCGAAACCTAAATGATTTGGAGAGGATCTGCAGAGGAGTGGGACAAAATCCCTCCTGAGATGTGTGCAAACTTGGTGGCCAACTACAAGAAACGTCTGACCTTGTGATTGCCAACAAGGTTTTGCCACCAAGTACTAAGTCATGTTTTGCAAAGGGGTCAAATGCAAGTTGCAAATCAATTTATAACTTATTTGAAATGCGTGATTCTGGATTTTTTGTTTAATGTATTTTGTGCAATGCTTCCTACTACCTAGGGTAGCACCAGCTGCCCCTTCCCTAAGAGAAGAGGTACTATGCATCCTTGTCCTTTACTCCCTCCTTGTGATTACCTTGTAGTGGAGGCCTTTCTGGTGGTCCTTCTTTCAGTATAATTGCTGCAGTGGTCGCCATCTGTGTGCATATTCAGGCTCAGTGCTGCAATGGAGCAAGTAGGCAGTCTCTGCCTTCACTCTCAAAAAGTGTCCATAAGCCTAGTGAGCCTAGACTTAATGCTGCCCTGGCAACTGTGAATACCATTTGTCGGTGACTAAGACCCCCCCCGGTATTCAGCCATACAGTGGGCCACTTACAAGTGAGATTTTTTTATGTCCCTAACCAGACTATTTACCCAGCACAGCACAGCCTCCTTGGAGTACTTTTTAAGGTATATGGAGTCATATCCCAGTGCTCCAATTCTTAGAGGCACACAATGCCTTTTATTGTAACGCAGATACCAACCACAGAGGAGGAGGCGACTGGGGGCGCTTCCCTAGGTTGGGCCTAGGGCAGCCCCAAAAGTAAATTTACCACTGCTGTTTGTGTGTTTAAATGTAACATACAAATATGTGTGTTTAGAAAATTAGAAAGCCCACATGCAGTATGTTACAGAAGAACACCTATGGAAAAAAGTACAGCTATTTCTATTAAAAGGTAATGCTTAAAGAAGGGGCAAATAAAAGAGGTTTTCATTAATTTTTGTAATCATTTTTTTATAGGATCCAAAGACGCCCAGTTTTATGCGCTTCGCACAGCAAAAGCTTTGGCAATGACTGCATTAGATATAATATTTCAACCGGGATTGATGGAAAGTGTTTATGAAGACTTCAAAAAAATGAAACGCATTGAAGAAAATGGCTTAAATGCATCAGAAAACGCCAGAGTATCAAGCAGTGGAGCTGGAAGTGCATCCTGTTGAATAGCCCCTTAAGAGTTACTATATGCATTTTTCTATTCATAAAAGAATGTTGTTTAATTTCTTTTTGCTACAGAATAACCAATGATCATCCAGGAAATAAGAAAATATTATGAGCTATTTTGCACCCCAAAGACCAGAACTTTTTATAGTTTTAAGCCGTGATTATTCTTTGTTCTGCATAGTACCTGCACATTAAATATTTTTTTGTCATGGGGGTTTCTTACAAGAAATATGCAAGTAAATAAATAAAATGCCAAACGCCTTTTGAATGTAACGAAGCCTCATAAGCTATACAGATTTCAAAACATCTTCAGACCCTGCTGTTATAAGCCCAGCTGCAGCCCAGATTTTTGCCACCACTTTCTTGTTTTAAAGCTTTGTTGGACTCTTTTTCTAGTGCATCGATTGTTTAACCCCTTAAGGACCGGGCTCATTTTTGGTTTTGTACCCTGTGGGACCGAGGCTGTTTTGACACTTTTGTGGTGCTTGTGTTCAGCTGTAATTTTCTCCTCACCCATTTAGTGTACCCACATAAGTTATATATTGTTTTTTTCAGGACAAGATGGGCTTTCAGATACCATTATTTTGATCGTATCATCTTATTTACTATAAAAAAAATAAAAAAAACATGGTGAAAAAAAACAAACCACATTTTATGACTTTTATTTGAAAAATCTTTTACTCACCTAAAAATGCAAGTAAAAAAACTAGCTAAATAGATTCTACTACTTGTCCTGAGTTTAGAAATACTCAATGTTTTTATGTTTTTTTGCTGTTTTTTTGTAAGTTATAGGGCAATAAGTACAAGCAGCGTTTTATGATTTCCAAACCTTTTTTAACAAGTCTGGTCAGTCTGCCTCCATCTCCTCTTTGGAACATCTTTGAAGCCCGTTAACTCAATTTAACCCATATATTTTTGAAAACTAGACACCCCAGGGTATTCCAAATGCTGTTATTTTAACCCTTTCCATGCAACAGTTATACAACCACACTTTGTCAAACTTTGTAATAGTAATTTTTTTTATTTTTTTTTTCACACAAATTGTACTTTAGTTATAGATATACAGGTCCTGGTATATGTCACTGTCAAACAACACCCCAATGTGTGTTCAGGAACATCTCCTGAGTGCTTTGATACCCGACATGCATGGGTTTGTCGTGTTGTTTGAGATTTAAAATGCCACATTTGGGAAGTGCGCTTTTTTTCTCCATTTTGGTCAGTCTGTACCTATGCCCTATCTTTGAGCTCGGCCACTCCAATTTACCCCATCAGCCATTTTTTTTTTATATTAGACACCCCTTGGGTATTTGAAGTGCTTTTATTTTAACTCTTTGTTGAGGTTTTTGAGAAATTTTAGCACTTGCTCAAAATAATAATTTTTTTTTTTAATCACATTCTGATTAGAAAGCTGGGCTCCATTGACTTGCATGGTTGATTGCAGTACCTGTATTCAACCTGCAAGTGGAGCCAGAGTTCTCTAGAGGGTCTGGAGACCATCTAGCGAACTCTTTCATCTTTGTTTTTTTTCCCGGGCCGCCGCCATCCTGCTGATGGCGAAGATCACTGGCAGCTGCGGCTGTGACCGCTCTCCGGAGTGGTCACAGCCCATCCAGAGGTAAGTGTTTTGTGTCGCTGGATGCCTCCTGATCGAGGCATTCCAGCGACACCATTTAAGTTTATGAGGCGATCGTTGATCGCCTCCTAAACGCTTTTAAAATGGGCGTCCGCCGCCATACAATGTATGGCGGCTGTTGATGCCCCAGGGAGGGGCCAGACATGGCCCCCCGATGCCGACCTCGGCCTTGCTGAATGCCTCGACATCGAGGCATTACAGTAACGCCGTTTAAGCGAAGAAAGTGATCGTTGATCACTTTCTAAGCTTATTTAATTTTTTGACGGTTCACTTAATGACCTTTGACGGTCCTGAACCGGCAAAGGTCGTTAAGGGGTTAACCTGTATTAAAAAAAAACACACACACACTTTTAGTAGACGCTGCAGTCCCAGAGATGCAGCACAACACCTGCTTAATGGTCCTATTTTCATGTGTGCTCTCTGTGCATGTGCATTGGGGTCTCATTAGAACATAAGAAAGCAGGGCGTATATGACATGGGAGGAAATGTGTTTAGTTGAACAAATCACCAGGTAGTCAAGGTGCTGTGGGACTGGAGATGAGGCAGATACATATGAGGGATTCTGCAGAATCCTTTTTACGCACGTTAATGGACCACTCGGCTATGACATGCATTAAAGTACATATTGTAAAGTGCATTATGTAACATTACAGACAAGGTATTCTATAACTGTTGCACTAACTTTGCACTGTTGACTGGAGTATTGTGGATTGAAGATGATGTTATGGGTTTGGTATGCATGGTAAAGAGGAAAGTTGTCCTCTTAAAAGGAAAACCCTACAATTCAGTTTTTAACTCCTTCATTCCCCTATAGACGTACCGGGACGTCCAAAAAAACGCCTATTAAGAAACCCCTATGGACGGGCGAAGACAACCCCCGCTGCTAGCCACGCCTCCTTCTGGCTGCAGTGTAAGTGCGTGGGATCTACACGCTGCCCCGGCTACAGGCATATCATGGGGCACAGTGGCATATAGGGGGTATAAGGCATTTCTGGGGCAGATGTGCATAACTGGGGAGCAGGTTGGAAAATAGAAGGAAATGAAAGCAACATATTTTTCTCAATCATAGCTTTTATTAAAAAAAAATAGTTTACATGAATTAACATTTACTGATAAAACTTTTTTCCTATAGGGTCGTCTTATATTCAGGCTTTCCCCCCCCCCCTAAATTAATATTCAGATTTGGGGGGTCGTCTTATAATCAGGGTCGTCTTATAATCGAGCAAATGCGGTAATTCATTTAAAAAATAATATTTAAAAAATCATTAAAATAATAATATAAATAATACTAAAAAAAATTCTAATGTGAGCTGTGATGTCATTGTGATGGCATGTTCAGGAGGTCCCTAGGAGGACCTCTAACCATTTCTGTGTAAAAAAAAAATATAAAAAATACAAAAAAAATGTAAAAAAATTAAAATTAAAAAAAAATATAAAAAAAGATAAAAAAAATTATTAAAAAACCTTACTTCCCATTGCCCTAGCATAACATCTAGCCAGTATAACCCTCCTGCCCCCGTTCACAACCCCCAAACCTGTTAAGCCATAAATTTTACAAAATTGTACACCTTATCGTATGCTCCCTGGTGCTGGGAAAGTCTGGAAAATCTATATAAATTAGGTATTTCTGAAATCAGGACACTTGAATTGATAAACTTGGAGGGGATTTTCCATCAGAGGGAAAATATAAAAAAAAAATAAAAAAAATAGAAAAACTTCTTTTTCTAACCTTCGCTAGTTTTTACTAAATTTCTCATTCTGAATTTTCAGCTAATCATCCAACTATGGTATCAAAAGAAAGCTCTATCTCTCCTTGAAAAAACAATATATAGTTTACATGGGTACACTATTCACAGGAAAGGACAATAATTGCTAAAACGACATACCGCAAAAATGGCAAAATTGCTCCGTGCTTTGAGGTACCAAAAACCCCTGGGATTTAAGGGGTTAAATTATATAAGATTATATTTCCCTGCTCTCGTAACACATCATGCATTGCCAGTTCATGTGTGGGATTTGTGGCTGGCCAAGTGGACCATAGGAAGCCAAAATGTTATTGAAGAAAAAACACTTCCGATACCTCTATTGTCAGCTACAACAGAGAAGCCACACTGCAGTTAGTGAGCATCACTTTGCTTTTTATTGAACTTCTTTAGATAATGATTGCGTCAAATGTGTCAGAATATTGGCTAAAGCAAATTAAATAGAAAAGCAAATTACTGTAAAATCTCAAACAGCTTCAGAATTTTCCCTAATTTGTAGCAATCTAAAAGTTAGTGTGCATTACTCAATAAACCAAACTTTTTGAGTGGTTAAAGAGTCCTGCAATAAACCTGCATACCTCTTCATATACAGATAGAATGGGGATTTGAAAAAATCTACACCAACATAGTGTCGTATATGCTTTATGTACACTGTTCATCCATAACATTATGATCACTGACAGGTGAAGTGAATAACACTTATAATCTTGTTATAGTGGCACCTGTCAGTGGGTGGCATATATAAGGCAGCAAGTGAACATTTTTTACTCAAAGCCGATGTGTTAGAAGCGGGAATAGTGGGCAAGCGTAAGGATCTGAGCGACTTTGACAAGGGACAAACTGTGATGGCTAGACAGTGCAACTCCAAAACTGCAGCTCTTGGGGGTCCCGGTCTGCGATCAGTACCTTTTTAGAAAGTGCTCCAAGGAAGGAAAAGCCGCGAACCGGCGACAGGGTCATGGTCGGTCAAGGCTCATTGATGCACGTGTGGGGCGAAGGCTAACTGTCACAGCAGGATATAGTGAAGGAACCACTTGCAGAAATAACCAAGAAAACCAAAGCAGAAATAAACGGGAGCAGGCAGGAGAATAGTCAGTCGAGCAAATAAGTCGGTGCAGTCAGGATGCGGAGGATCAGGCACAAGTCAGGAACCAGGAAATATGGATAGGTAACGCAGGAATGCTAGTAAAGGCTTAGATGCACTATTACAGGCAAGGTACAATGAGTACTGAGGGTTTAAATATCCCTCCAGTAATTGATGAGTCAATAGCAGCATAGGGAGGAGAAAGAAAGGTTTTAAGTATGTCTCTTTAAGATCCTATAAGGGCAAGAAGCCAGAAATGATACTATGCATGCACAGTGAACCATCTATGCGTGCTCCGTTCTGCTGGAGGAATGCAGAAGGGGATGCACGGCTGGCAAGCACACAGCGCGGCTGGAGCTGCGTGTGGGGCGGGGACTCCCACTGGAGTCCAGGAAGTCTGCCGACCCTGGATGGGTCCGGAGAGTAAGGTGAGGGGTCCTGGTTGGGAGGGATAGGTATGCGCGATGGCGCCAACGTGACACTGGCCCATGTGGTCAAATCCAACAGACGAGCTACTGCTGGAAAAGTTAGCCCTTTGCCGTCCTATGTTGAAATATATCCGACAAAATATTTAACTGTTTGTGGTCCAATGTCAGAATAAATTTTACTGTTTGAGGTCCAATGTCGGATTTACTATTTGACCACTAGGTGTCGCTATTATAGAACAATATTTTACAGCTTGTGGTTCAATTTTGGATTTCCTAGTGACCGCTAGATATTGCTATTATAAGGAAGAATTAGCCATATTATTAGTACAGAGTGATTCTGAATGTGATATTAGTGAAGATGATTATAAAAAAAGTTTCATACAATGAAAAAATATAGAGGCTTACATGATATATGTTTTAAGAATAGTATTTATTAATTGCTTTGTAGTTATAAGAATTAAGATAATAAGTATAAAAATTAAAAGTGCGTTTTTTAATTAAATTGGACCTACTTGGCACACTTAGTGAAAATTAATTGGACTGCAAATGGTTAATGCTGGTTCTGATAAAAAAGTTGTCAGAACACACAGTGCATCTGATCCCTGTCCAGTGCTGACCCCTGTCCACGGTCGAAAGCACCCACAATGGTCAACTAAGCCTAAGGACTGGACTACGGAGCAGTGGAAGAAGGTAGAGAACACATGATAAAAGGATGCATCGATGGAGGCCCCACCTAGTAATTTACAAGACTTAAAGGATCTGCTGCTAACGTCTTGGTACCAGATACCACAACACACCTTCAGAGGTCTAGTGGACCATGCCTTGTCAGGGCTGTTTTGGTGGCAAAAGGGGGACATACGCAATATTAGGCAGGTGCTTATAATGTTATGACTGATCGGTATATATTCCAATGTTAGAACTGCCCCTTCGGTCTTGTTATGGTGTATGTTTCAAATCCTAAAAAAAATTGTGTCTGATGTTATTGAAAGTATGACTGGGTATGTCAGTGTGTGTGAACATGCCCTTTTGTGTGGGCACTTTAGCGTGTGTCTGGGTATTTTATTATGTGAACATTGGGTATGGTAGTGTATGTCCGATTATATGAGTGTGTGAACATGAGTTTTTGTTTGGGTAGGTTAGTTAGTATAAGTGACCACACTGAGTGCCACTTCTGTCCGATAAGAACAGGAAACTGAGGCTACAATATGCACAGGCTCGCCAAATTTGGACAATGGAAGACTGGAAGAACGTTGCCTGGTCTGATGAGTCTCAACTCCAGCTGTGACATTCCGATGGCAGCGTCAGACTTTGGCGTAAACAGCATGAAAGCATGGATCCATCCTGCCATGTATCAACAGTTCAGGCTGGTGGTGGTGTAATGGTGGGGGGGGGCAGTTTCTTGGCACACTTTGGGCCCCATAGTACAAATTGAGTATCGTTTAAATGCGACAGCCTACCTGAGTATTGTTTCTGGCCATCTACATCCTTTTATGACCACAGTGTACGTATCTTCTGATGGCTACTTCCAGCAGGATAATGCATGGTGCATTATCCTGGAAGTAGCCATCAGAAGACAGTTGGACAGTTTTTTCCCTCTATACATGAAATTATTATTTAAAAACTGCATTTACATGACGTGAATAGAAAAATCAGAACACTCAGTTGCTGTACAGTTTATTTTTTCCTTATGTATAAGAGAGGCCAAAAATGTATTTACATAGATTCCAAAGAAACCCAAAGCAAGTCTGCGTGAAAGCAGAAGGTAAACCTCCACCCAAGGCTTTGGTTTCAGCATGTTGCCGGTGAAAGGTTTGAGGCCATCATATAATGGGGCAAAGAATGGAAGCTATTTGGTGGGAACCAAACCGCATGCACTGTTCCAACTACATGCATCAGGCAGACCATCCCTCATGTAATAAACAGATCTGATGCAGGGAAACATTTGAACGACTTGACCCTTAACTTAAAAAGTCGGGGCTTGTAGGTGCACTACTGTTCTATGCCAGTAAAAGCAACTTATAAAAAAGTATTCTAATATTTTGGTGGAATATTGCACTAGAAGAGGTACACTGCACTGCTTGGACTTATACCTTGTGCCGTCTGACTAGACACTACTTTACTTATGCTCCAAGGGAATGTCATATATATACTGTGTTATCCAACCCACTTCATGCATCCAACAGGTATACATAGAACTACATGCATGACCTGAATCACTCATTCTGCATTGCCAAGCATACAGTATGCTGAATGACAACCACAAAACCTGCATCGCCAGATTGACCCAGTCAAACTACTTAATAGCATTCAAAATGTCATCATGAAATCTTAAACCAGATCCATGGCAAAGTAAATGACTCAACTGCAGTGGGTAGTGCTGGTGCCAAGGTGGAGAGAGAAATCCATATGCTTTAGCTAGTGCCCTGGAAATCCGTATGGGAAGGGCTGCAATGGAAATATTGACGAGTCAACAGGGAGAGAGTGTAAACCTTAAAGTAAAACACTGCTGCATAAATTGGTTTGTGTATTACCTACACTCTAGCATCAAACTACTGTGACGTCTCCAGCCATCTGTAACCCAGAATAAGCACCCACACCATGCAGGGTTTACCAGACGCAAGCTATACATTCCTAAAGTGTAATAATGGAGCATGGTTTGTATAGTATTTGCCAAACTACACAATCTGACAAGATACAAGGATATAGTGAGTCAAGTTATTTTTGTTGTCTGCGGATAGAGTTACTCTTAACCCCTTCAATGCCAGGGGTTTTTGGTACCTCAAAGCCTAGAGCAATTTTGCCATTTTTGCGGTATGTCGGTTTAGTGATTATTCTCTTTTCCTGTGAATAGTGTACCCATGTAAACTATATATCGTTTTTTCAAGGAGAGATAGAGCTTTCGTTTGATACCATAGTTGGATGATTAGCTGAAAATTTAGAATGAGAAATTTAGTAAAAACTAGCGAAGATTAGAAAAATAAACTAATTTTTTTTTACATTTTCCCTCTGAATCCTCACAAAATTAGGTAAAGTGATGGGAAATCCCCTCCAAGTTTATCAATTCAGGTGTCCTGATTTCAGAAATACCTAATTTATATAGATTTTCCAGACTTTCCCAGCACCAGGGAGCATACTATTAGGTGTACAATTTTGTATAATTTTTATGCCTATGGCTTAACGGGTTTGGGGGTTGTGAACGGGGGCAGGAGGGTTAAATTGGCTAGATGTTATGCTAGGGCAATGGGATGTAAGGTTTTTTAAAGAATTTTTTTATTATCTTTTTTTATATATATTTTTTTAAAAAAAAATTATTAATTTTTTTGTATTTTTTATATATTTTTTTTAACGCAGTAATGGTTAGAGGTCCTCCTAGGGACCTCCTGAACATGCCAGTGATGTCACAATGACATCACAGCTCACATTATAATTTTTTTAGTATTATTTATATTATTATTTTAATGATTTATTTAATATCATTTTTAAATAACTAACCGTTTTTTTTTCTTCAGCTTTTCTGTTACAGGACGGGAGGGGGAGTGAGAGAGATGGTTTCTCACTCCCCTCCCCGCGATCCCCCTGCACCGATCACACTGTGATCTCTATGCAGGTCCTCACAGACCTCCATGGAGATCGCAGCGTCTCTGTGCCTCATCGGAGGGCAGGATATCCCCGCAGGGGATATCCTGTCCTCCGATGACCTTCCGGGTTACGTCAGCAGTGTAACAGCTTACCGGCTTTCATGCCGGAAGCTGTTACAGGAGATCGGACAGCAGAAAGCAGGCAAAGCCGGCTTCTGCTGTCAGTGGGGAGTCCAGGCTGTCAAACGACAGCCTGGTCTCCCGTGCAGCAGCAGGGATGTGTCCCTGACGCTGCACGAAGGGCTGGACGTACCGGGACGTCCATAGGGGTTTTCTTAGTGGGCGTTTTTTGGACGTCCCGGTACGTCTATAGGGGATTGAAGGGGTTAACAACTTAAGGATGGTATAGT
This sequence comes from Spea bombifrons, assembly GCF_027358695.1. Classification (NCBI taxonomy): domain Eukaryota; kingdom Metazoa; phylum Chordata; class Amphibia; order Anura; family Pelobatidae; genus Spea; species Spea bombifrons. The sequence goes on from NC_071089.1 coordinate 66,571,961, forward strand.
GATCAATGTCTGGTTCTGCATGAGTTGAGAGTGTGGTATACTCAGCTCCACTTTATGGAGAAGCACTTTCAGATGAATATATGCTGTGTCCAGCCTCCCACCAATGCTATACGATTCTGCTGTTTTTCAAATCCATCATAAACACTGCTAAAATAATAATAAGCACACACCATCAAATAAAGCAAGAAAGCAGTTGAAAGGCATATATAAGGAATATGCGCTTATCTTTACAGAAAACTCCTCCGATTCACACTTAAAAATACACATCAACCCCAGAATCTTCCACTGCTCTTCCTCCATGCGGGGCGCATTGCTCCTCTTTATTTAAGATAAAAGCACTGCACTGTTGCATTTTATTGATTGTTTTGGTTTGAAATCAAGGCATATTGTTGTCTTAAAAGTACAGCTATGCACGAATCAGGTTTTGTGCTAGATTTCTCTAACATGTTCATGTGCAAATATGCTGATGGAAACCAGATTTTCATTTTTCTGCAAGCATGCAATGCCTTGCATAAAAAAGGGGAAAAAAGTACAAGTATCCCTTCTTATCCAAAACCCAGAGTAATAACTATACACTCACTTGAGATACTACGATCTCTATTTTACTTCCCCCAAATACATTGATAATGAAAGTCTCAATCCCATGCCGATGCAACAAGGAGAAAAGATGGGGAAAATAATTCCATCTGGTGTTATAAATTTGCAAGACAGGAAAGTGAGTGCGTTGCAAGTGAGTGCGTTGCTCGCAAAGTCCATGGGATGGTGAATACTCTCGCAGTAAGCGCTGGGTTTGGGTTCCCCCTCTGCTCCCCCATCCACCTCAGGCCACTTGCTGTGCGGGTCTCTTCAGGTCCCGGATCTGTTTCACTAGGTAGGTTTTCTCATCGTTAAACTGCTCATCTTCAGTGCGGTCATTCTGGAATTTGCTGAGAAATTCAATACGTTTGCTCTGGTTCTTCAGCAGGATGTCCAGGACAGGTTGGGTCTTGTTGGGGTTGTCTACAAATACCTGGAAATAATGGAAGTTGGAGAAGAAACAAGGATTGGTTTTACTAATGAGGAAACCTGAAAACATGAATGAGAACTACTGGCCCAAAAGGGAAAAAACACGGGTAGTTAAATCCTTCTTTAGGTGGGGGGTTATTTTGTACCAAAAAACCTAGGGCTTTTTTTTTGCATATTTACATTGTATTGTTAAACACACACACAAACAAACTACCACAACCCCCCCCCCACCCCAGCACTTTCCATACTAACAAACTACCACAACCCTTCCAATCTCAACAGATATTCTCCTTTCTCCTGTGCCCTCTTGAATGCATGCTCTGTATGCAACAGACTCACTGCTGTTCACAACCTATTCACCTCTAACCACCTTTTCATCTCTTTGCACTCACTGAAACATGGTTAACACCCTCCAACACTACCTCCCCTGCTGCTCTCTCTTACAATGGCCTGCACTTTAGTCAAACAACTAGACCTGGAGACCGACGAGGAGTTGTTGGAATCCTCCTCTCCTACCCATGCACCTTCAAATATCAAATCGACCGAGTGTTCTCCCATCTTTGTTCAACATGGTATTTCTCCAACCCTCTCTTATGTCTGTCCACAGCCTGTTAACATTTAACCCTGACATGCCTCCCACACCTCCTCTACCCAAAAACCACCACAAACCTAATGAAACCTCAACATTCTACAGCTTACAGACAGCAAGGGCCATGAATGCTCCTGTAACTGTTCGCCTCCCCCCCATGCCATTCACCTCAGCCATGGCACTCCACAGAGACCCGTCTCCTAAAAAAGGTATTCACGTACTGCTGAGCACCTGTAGAGGAAGACTTGTTCACCTGAGATTTTACTCATTACAAGCTCATGCACCACTGGCCCTATATAAATACATTTAACGTAATATATCCATGACTGTCCTTTTTAATTTTGCATTCACCCATACAATATATATGATATTTTTTCAAGGACCGATAGCTTTCTTTTCCATTTTTAGTTGTATAGTACAACATTTAGTATGAATACATTAAAATGAAATTATTTGAAAGACGAAAATTGTATTATTTTCATATAAGTGTTTAATAAGACTTGAATTCTTTCTCTGTGTTCTGTCTACAGGAGATGCGGGTTGGAGACGTTGTATGCAAACAGGTTTTTAAGAAAGTTCGCCAGTGACGCAGACATTGTCCCTTTTAGATGTCAGAAACTCATCCCTATACAAATTGCTGAATTATTATTTTAGGGCCAGGTATTTGTGATTTTGTTACTTTAATGTGACTTTAGGTACTTAAATAAAAGCTCTGATGTGACTTCCTAAGCTTGATGAGTAGTCTGTCTGGTATGGAATATGTGGATGTACAAGTATATGAATGCAAAACAAATATTCTTTATTTCCTTTCAAATCATAATCGATTATTTTTATGGTATCCAATACCGCTAGTGAATTAGCAGCCGACGCTTATTGTGACGTTTAACAGAATAACTCCTGTACACTCAACTACTAACTTTTTGTTCATCCCAATGGATATGCATTATCAACTTAAACTAAAGATGTCATTGTTTTAGGAGATGAGATGAATGGATGCAAGTTCTAAAACAAGAAAATTATTATAACACTTTTCTCTAGAGCATGTGGATTTCTTTACTGGTTTCCTCGACTGCAGCTACTAGGTTTAGTAAGCCAATCCCACATCCTCTAAGGGGGCTCTTTACACCAATGTTGACCATAAGCAAGTAAGCAACTGCTTCATCATATGTGAACACTCTTTTCCCTCTTCTGTGTGGGACCCAAGCCATTGCTGAAGATTCATGGCAATAATGGGCCCTATAAAACGACCTGTCTACCTAGTGCCACTCACTTCCTATGGTACAGTCATATAACATTTGCTAAGTTTTTCAACTGTGTGCACATTTAACACACAATGTTGTATCTCCACACAATGCATGCTAATGTCAATTAAAAATCACTATTTGTCAAATCAGAGCAATAATGTCTTCAAGTAGCAAGACATTAGGAGATGATTAATAAATTAGTAAATAAACAAAAAGCTACAATTCCGCTAAACTGAAAAAATGTGTCTAGATCCCCTTGAAACGCATACAAGACAAAAACAACAGTATGTGTATAATACTGTGTGTGTGTAATATATATAGTTGTACTGCAGTTATCGGGTGAGCCGCAGAAACTCTGGAAGGCACCTGTGCAGGACAATTAGACCTGTGTGCCTCTAATTGCAGATTAGATTTGCTCTTGAGAGCCATCTGCTCTAAACTAGTTTGAAGACACAAGATACCTCTGCCTTTGTCACAGGATGACCTGTGAACATGTGACTATGGCAGGGCAGATACAAATTAGGAGATTGGCAGATAGCAGGAGGCTATGACAGGAAGCACCAGGAGCACATCTTTGATCAGCAGGACAGGCACTAGGGCGAATAGCAGAGATGTAATCATGGTAAGGCTAACTAATGTCATACATGGAGGGAACCAGGGCATGGAACAAGGATAAGACAAATACATATTCCAAGTCCTGGTCAAGGTCAAATACCAGGCAATCAAGGATCCAAAACAAGGTAGTGAGAAAGTGAGCAAAACACAAAAGCCTGGATATATAAGGGCTTTTAGCACATAGTCCAGGGGAAGTGGGGATACTGAGATTGCGGTACCCACAGAGCCTCCTAGTGTTGACAATGGTAAGTGGTAAATGGTAATGTAACAGCTAACGACTTACCTGCAGCTGCTACAGCCATAGCTGCCTCCCGCAGACACTGCCGGACAAGACCCTCACGCATGCGCACGCCACTACTAAGATAGCCGGCCATTTTCTCTGTTTATTTATGCCAATAGTTTGAGGCAGGGTTATCTGCCTGGGGCTATTTGAGGGCTCCTTAGCTGTCCACTCACTGCCTGTTGAGGAGTTTCATGCTTTGTTTCTCTGGGCTTAGTTGTGGTTTTGTGTTGACGCTGACTCTGACTCTGACTCTGACTCTGGGCTATCCTGACTTCTCCAATCCTTGACCTTGGCTTCTCCAGTACCATTTTGCCTGCCTCTGGTTTGTGCATGGGTTCTACACTGTGGATCCTCGGCTACTGATCCTGACTATCCCTGGCCGTTACAGGTAATCAACTTCTTAGCTTCAGGTTGCTGGTTTGAGCCCTGAGGTTCCTAGCATTTACTCAGGCCTGGACTGGCCATCGGGCATTTTCCTGGTGGGCTGGGTGGCCCAGGGCCAGATTGATGTAGGGGCTGATGGAGTAAACGTGTGGATGAAGTGTGTGAATGCGTATGAGAATTAATGAATTCATGTGTGGATGGATTGCTTGAATGATTTGTGGGACTGCATTAATGAGTATGTGTTAATGATTTGTGTGAATGAGTGAATAAGTGTTTGTGTCTATCATGAATGTTTAAGTGATTTGGGGAAATGCAAAGTTTGCGAGTTTTTTCACCAGTACCCACCTGAACAAAAGGGAACAGAACTTTGCCCTTGTAGATTAGATCCTTAAATTGTCTGCAGTATAACTATCTCTGGGCCATTTCAACAAAAACATGTTCTAACACATTTTGGGGGGAAATTACAGCAAGAGGGGTAATAATGTAAGTTATTGTTCTAGGAATTAACCTGTGAAGATCAGGTTTGCCTCCAAGTTTTCAAGAAGAAAAACTAAACTATGCATCAGAATCCATGCGCCTGCACCGACCCAGAATGTTATTTTGCTTTGTAAAGAGCGGGCACACCTGATACATTTCTATGTATATTTCCTTCACTACATACAATATTATATTATATTAACAAAAACATTAAAAATGTGAGTTATGCAAGAAAAACATATTCAAAGGTATCCAAAGTCTATTTGATAACCGTTCATTGAGAAAGCATTAACATAAGTTCTGTATCTTGTGTTTTTAAAATGGTTCACAGTTTTCAAGATAATTAAGTAATGTATTTACATTAATATAATATAATGCCTTCTTCATATTGATTTATCATACGAAAGCAGATTTCTTTTTCTGTTTCCTTACTGGGTTAACCAAATTCAGGCAGCAGATATGATGTAATTTCTGATCCTCGTGTGAGGGAAAAAAAGGTCTCCTTTACACTATATCATCAGTAATTGCAGCCCTTGCACACAGAGTTTCATACACCCAAAGATATGCACCATTAAGTAACACTGTACCCCAAAATATATCAAATCAACCATATTCAGCAAAAGGAAGGATTTTTCAAGGGGAAAAATACCAGAAACTTAAAAGCAGAGGGGTGTAGAAGTAGTGGCTGGTTTGGACAGAGCTCATGACCTGACAACAGGTCAAAGCATATGTGATCTGGTAGCTCAAGATGTAGCCATATTTATTTTATGCAAGGTAAGGAGCTGGTCGGTGAGGGAAGAGGCAAATGTTAAAGGACAACAATAAAATGTAAAGGGGTCTTTCAACTATCATATACATTATGCATTTTGTATTGCTGTTGAATGCAGTGATTAAAACATTTTAGGCCATAGAGACATCACAACAACACAGTAGAGCACTGCATCGGGCAGAGGGCGGTCAGACAATATACCTGCGGGTCCCTGTAATCCCGCACACTTCTGCAAGGCTGCCTTTGCGTTGCTCGCGCACACAACGTCTCTTGTGCCGCTCAGGGGAAGCAGGAACCCAGCTAAGTCACGTGAAATTACATCACGTCACATGATCCAGAGGCCTGGTGCTATTAAACCCTTCATGCCCTCCACACAGTCACGGCTTGGCTAGTAGTCCTGACCGTGACACACACAGCAGCTCTTGTTCTGCCCAGGGAAGCAGGAACCCAGCGGAGTCATGTGAATTTACGTCACATGACCCTGCTCTGTTCCTGCTTCCCCTGGGCAGGACAAGAGAAGTTCTTTGCACAGAGTGTGAGCAACGCAGAGGGAAGCAGTTGCCCCTGTAGAAGCCTGCCAGCGGCACTGAAAGATCTGCAGTTCATATAAGGGGGTGGGGGAGGGTGTATTAACAAGTACGCGTGATTCAGGGAATACGTATCTGTGAATGAGAATGTTTGCAGGATTGGACACGTTGCAGAAATGGCCAGGAGTGGAACACACGTTGCAGGAGTGGGCAGTAATGGTCAGGAATTCAGTGGGATTACACTCCACAATGCTCTCTTATTAGACAACAATTATCGTTACCTGTCACAAATACACTCACTGGCCACTTTATTAGGAACACCTTGCTAGTATCAGATTGGACCCTGTTTTGCCTTCAGAACTTCCCTCCCTCTTCGTGGCATACTTTCTACAAGGTGCTGGAAACATTCCTCAGAGATTTTGGTCCATGTGGACATGATGGCATCATGCACTTGCTGCAGATTTGTTGGCTGCACATCCATGATGCGAATCTCCTGTTCCACCACATCCCAAAGGCTGGCGACCTAAGGCCTGAGGGCAAATCTAGTCAAGTGGCCCATTGCGCCACGAAATCAGCCCACCATCTTTTCCTGATTTTCGCATTTTCGTACTCCGTGCAAGCACTCTGTGCAAACAACTTCTCTTGTCCCACCCAGGGAAAGCATGAACGGAGCAGGGTCAAGTGACGTGACGTAAATTCACATGACTCCGCTGGGTTCCTGATTCCCTGGGCAGAACAAGAGCTGCTGTGTGTGTCACGGTCAGGACTACTTGTCAAGCCGTGACTGTGTGGAGGGCGTGGGCATGAGGGGGTTACTAGCATCAGGCCTCTGGATTTACTAACTTCACCCCTTAACAAGGCATAAGTTATATCAAATGAACCCCCAAATCCTGTCTGTATCCCCCCAGGTAGTCTGCCACCACTCACGATTTTGATACCGGAATCATGAGATATCCGGATTAAAATATCTATCTCTATATATGTGTTGTGACAAACCCTGTAGCATGAGGGCCACACATGTCACTTTTTAGGGGTCCTAAGCACGGTCCTCTAGGGCAATCAGAGTCAGGAAAAGCAGCTTTAAACAAAACAGCGCTTTATTTTAACCACTTGAACCCCAAAAACCAAATCATAAAAAGAAAACCTAGCTCCCAATTGGAGCCCTCTCTAACTTAACTATGCTGGTCTAGACTGACCAGCCTAATCACCCACTAACTCAACCTCCCAACCAGACCCAGCTACGCCAGGCTCTGGAAAACCTCCCCCAGACAGCACACAAAAGAGTCCAGGCAGGTATTGCCTCACTTGGCTCAGGGATGATCTTGTTCAGGGCCTCTCCTTGCCCTGGGAGCTCAGGGAAACTTCCTCTTCCCCCAACAGTCTCCCTGAGTATCAGGCTCCAGGGGTTTTTAATGCCCAGCACCTGGGCCTGACGCCGGCCTCATAGAAATCCCGGACCGGATCCTGCAGATTTCTTGCCTCCTGGAAAACCCGGCATGGAGTTTCCACAGAATGGGGGAATGGAGCATTGGCCCACCCTGCGCTCCAATTGCTCCACCCCAGGGACCCATATGTATAATCTGCATAGCAGCTGTACTCAGATGCCATGCTAATCATCTCCCTGGGGTTCACACTGTCACAGTGTATATCAGCCCACCCCAGGCAAACAACATATATATATGTCCAATCCGTAACCTTGTTACTACCAGAGAAAGCACTGGGTGCTAATTCCAACTCTGCATGCCAGAAGGCAAACAGCCACCACAAAATTAAACTCCCTCTCAATAAAAGGACTGCATCAGTGGCGGTCTACAACGATGATGCATGGAAAGAAAAAACAATGGCAACTATTGCCACTTTAAATTACCCTCAAACTTTTTACCCCTTAAATAGAGAAGTGATACACTTAATGTTTATTAATTTGGCAACTATTGCCACTTTAAATTGCCCTCAAACTTTTTACCCCTTAAATAGAGAAGTGATACAGCAATATAACTTTTTAACACTGTTCAGAGACTGAATGCAACACAAGATACATTGTACATAATTATGTACAAGTTCACTTAATACTGACGCTATATACGGTATTTGCTCGATTATAAGACAAGGTTTTCATTAGAGCAAATGCTCTGAAAAATACTTATAATCGAGGTCGTCTTCTAATCAGACCTCAAATAGAGGTCTGACTATGAGACTAAGATCCAGATCCCCCGCAGTGCTGCAGGGGACCTGGACCCTCCTGTCTGGTAACCTCAGCTGCTGCTGGCATTCCACCAGGCGTCTATCACGGAGCGTCAGGGAAAGTGCGCAGTGCGCAGGTTGTCTATGCGCATCGCGCATCTTCCCCGACTGCCAGAGAGAATTCCCCGCAGTGCTGCGGGGAATTCTCTCTGGCAGCCGGCGAACGTCTGCTCGATGGATGCAGAAAACCCCCGCTACTGCTGGCACTTCCGCCGTAGCTTCTATGACACAGCACCGGCGTGACATGATCTTCCGGTGCTCGGTCATAGAAGTTCCGGCGGACTCCAACAGCTGCCCCCACCAGATACCAGGGAGTCAGAAGCACTGGTAAGTCGGGGGGGGGGAGTGTTGTATGAGGGCATAAGGCTTTTCTGGAGGCAGAGTGCCCCATGATATGCCTTTTAACCCCTTATTCCACTCTGCCTCCAGAAATGCCTTTTAACCCCCTATATGCCACTCTGCCTCCACAAATGCCTTATACCCCTATATGCCACTCTGTCCCATGATATGCATTTTAACCCCCTATGTGCCAGAGTGGCATATGGGGGTATAATGCATTTCTGGAGGCAGAGTGGCATATAGGGGTTAAAAGGCATTTCCAGAGGCAGAGTGGCATAAAGGGGTATAAGGCATTTCAGGAGGCACAGTGGCTGGTATCCGGATTTGTCATCGTCAAGTCCTTTTTCATCGGTGGTGAACTTAAAGGGGAGAATCAACTCATCATGCACCATTAAAGGCCACTGAGCAGTTTTCTCAATTTGATGAGACACTGAAAACTTAAAATGCAGTTATGACGCGTTCTTTTTTTAGCTATAGAGTCCCACCAGGGTTTATTGATAATGAGCATATCTGGAGCAAAGTTAGAAGCAGTGGTACCTCCTTAGCAACCAATGGAATAGTCCAATCATTAGGAAACTGGTCATTATAAATATCACCTTAACATCACTTTTTAAAACTAAGTCAGGTGTTATTTGTCCATCACTGGGATGTAGGCGGATTTACAATAAGGCAAAGTAGACATATCTAAGGCATGGTATGGTTAAGTGTTTCCTCACCAAGAATTCATTTGTTAGTGAATTACTGCAACACTGTGGATTTTTGGTAGAGCCACATAAGTGAGGTTCTTTCATCTATGTAGCACAGAATTGTTCTTATGGCCAATGCAGATCTGTAATTGTGGTTAGTGTGGGCACCATAGATGCTTTAAAGCACATTTGGCATGCTGAAGAACCACTAAAAAGCTGAATGGTGAGTCTCCCCCCGGTAAAGAGACTAATCTGAGGCTCTAACGGAGTTCTCCTGTAGTTGAGGTAATTATGAGTAAGGGAAATCAGTATGAGAAAGGGGAGAGAGAGTGTTTGTGAGTGTGTTTTGAAAGTGCTTGTATGTTAGGGAAAGTAAGTGTGTGCATGCAAGGGTAAGGCCACGATGTCTATGTTTAAGAGCAAGTGTGAATATGCGTATGTATGTGTGCAAGGTCATGTATGTGTGTTTATGGGCATTCATTTGTAAGAGTAGTGTATATGTGTGTATTGTGACAGTCTATCCATTACTGCTCCTGTTTTTGGCTTAAAGGGTATAGAACAGTGATGGCGAACATTTTTGGGCCCGAGTGCCCAATTTTCAGCATGAAACCAAGTTGTAGACCTTAAAGTGCCAACACTGCATATTAAACATGGAGAGGAAGTTTTTTCGGTACAAAATTGTGTACACAACAGCGTGCATCAATTTGCCCATATATATTATGTCTGTTTGTTTTCTAAGCATAGAAATATAAAATGTGTCAGCAGATAATAACTATTTGCCCATCTATCTGCCCAAGCAGAAAAACACATGAAAAGAGAGTCTATTCGTGAAAAAGGATTTTATTAAATAACCTTAGCACTGAAATTATATCAGTGTATAAAAAGTAAATGGAGTCACTCACTCATTCACACAAACATTCATTCTCTCAAGCAATTCATCCACACATGAATTCATTCTTTCATACAATTCACCCACACATTAATTCACACTGTCACTCATTCACACAATTCACCCACACATTAATTGATTTTCTCACTCATTCACACAATTAATCCACACATTAATTAATTCTCTCACTCAATCGCACAATTAATCCACACATTAATTCATTCTCTCACTCATTCTCACTCTATCTACCACCTCCCCCTTTATAGTCCACTTACCCTGCTCAAGTACTGCGGTGGGAGTGCAAGGCCTCTGCCTCACTGCTGTGTCGTGGTGCTTCACTGCTGAGTGCTGGAATATGACGTCAAATAGAATGGATCAGTACCTTTATAGATAAAGACTATGGAGTCTTCCGGGTCTGGTTAACTCTTACGAATACTTTGGCTAGGGTTTGCCCAAGCTTGCTATTCAGTGTGTGTGACCTGCACTAGATGCCTGTGTTATTCTCATGTTGTGCAGTTTCATGTCATTTTATTGTATTAACCCTTCAGGACTCGCATTTGCGTACTGCGTCTTCCCTTGAAGACAGCAGTTTTTTAAAAAATATTTTAATTCCGTGCTCGTGATTTGCTTCAAATCGATCACATGCACGGAACTGAGGGGGAGTGGCTGCTACGGATCGCTGGGGACAACCAGTGGTCAGTAGCAGCCGCCCCTCGTGGTCCTAGCGTTCATAGCGACGCTGGATCGCGCATCATCGATGACGTACCTGGCACGTTCCGGTCTGGGGGTGACCTATGACCAGGAAGTACCAGGTACGTCCCGGTCTTGAAGGGGTTAATATCCTACATAATTTTTATTACGTTTCCTATTGCAAATTAAAAACCTTTCATATTATTTCTTTGTGAAGAATATAATGCTGTCATAAATCTGCTGGACGTGCAAAAACAAAAGGTTAGGAGGGCCTTGCTTAAATATAATTTTTAAAAAAAAAAAAAAGATGTGCGAACATGTATACAGATGACAGTAATATTTGACAGTGCATCCAGTAAAATATTAGCAAGGTATACAATATATTGTAAAGTAAGAAGAATTTAACTACTTCATCATTTTCTCTTTTCTTATAGGAATCGGATGCCTGGGACATCCCAATCATTGATTGGTAGAGAAGACATCCATTCTCCAAAAATAAACATAATTAATAATAATCTAAATAAACACATATGAACCCCTTAAGGGCAGAGCTGTTTTTTATTGTATATTTTTGTACCTGTTTTGACAATGGCTGTTTAAACATTTCTGCTGTGCTCGTGTTTAATTTTCTTCTCTTTCATTTAGTGAACCTACACAATACAGTATATTGTTTGTTTGTTTTTCGGGACAAGAAGGGATTTCTTTAGATACCATTAGTTTGATCATATCATCTAATTTACTATTAAAAATTATTAACTATGGTTAACTATGACCTGTACTCATCTACCGCTAATAAAAAAAAACCTACTACTATTTGTCCTGAGTTTGGAAATACCCAATGCTTTTATGTCTTTTTGCAAGTTATAGGGTACCAGGTACAAGTAGCATATTGCTATTTCAAAACCATTTTGCCATTGTGCTATTTGCGACATATTTGAGGCCGGTCATATATTTTTTAAAATTAGACACTCCAGGATATTTCAAATGACAATATGTTAACTATTTCCATGCACTTATTCTACTACCAGCTGTAACAGGGTCACCGTGCCCAAGGCTGGGTACCCCTGTTGGAGGCCTGTCAGCACCCTCATACAGATAGCTCCTGCTATCCAAGGAACAGTCAGACTACCATTCGTACTAAAACAAGAACTTTTATTAAAACCACACAGAACTTATATGGATCCTTAATTCTATTAACATTCTCGTCCTCAATGTGCACCGAACCCAAACCCCAATCCCATCAACTCACATCCCATCACAAATCCCATCAGTACACAGGCAATGTATCAGGGGGGAGGGGATTAAGGGATACAATGGGCTTCCCCCGCCTGTGTTATCCCACCTGTAGTTAGGGTGCTGTCTGGAAAAACAGGGCTCTGCTGGCTGATTAAGAGCCCCAGCCAGGTTACAGGATTGTTCCTTTGAAGGACTGGAGCTGCAGCCACGTTCAGGCACTGTTCCATGGCTGTATGTGCATCTGCCAATGTCCGCCTTCCCAGGACCAGTGCCCTACTACTACTGCTGCTACTCTTAAACCATCCTTACTCTGGATGATCAATTATTTTAATTTATGTAATATTGGGGAAATTCAGTCCTGCTCCAAGGGGCTGCATGTGAATAATCATCTGCCAGTGCCTGCTTGCTCTGACCCAGTGCCAGAGGCGTAACTAGACGCCTCAGGGCCCGGGTGCGAGAATCTGTTAAGGCCCCCCCCACCCCCTCACCCCCCCAAAAAAAACATGATTTTTACCCAACAATTTTTTTTCAACAAATTCAACAAATTCAATTTACATATTGAATCATATCTGTAAAAAAATCAAAGAAAAAGGGGCGCATGTACAAAGGGCATAATCCAGGGGTGTCCAAGTTTTTTCTGCAGTGGGCCACTTCATCAGAATTGTATACGTGCGCGGGCCGCACTAATTTTTCACTGTGACAAAAAATATGGCCTTTAATAAAATATGCAGATTAAAATAAAGTAAAATGACACAAAACCTTTACTCTTCCTCTCACTGATTTCTGGGCCTAGAAAGTTTTGCGACTACAAATTCAGGATTCCCTAGATTTATTCTAGGGATGAACTAAAATGAAAATTCTGGACCAAAACATTGAGGGTTCACTTAGCCAAAACCGAAAATGACCCCCACCTTTAAAAATAATAATAAAAACTCACATTTTTAATAAAAGTAGGTAACACACAATTGGACAAAATTAGCAATATGACTTGTAATATGACAGTAAATGCTGGTACCTAGGCATGATGGGACTGTGCTCGCTGTGATTGCTGTTAGCAATCACACTCCTATCATGCCAAGTCAGCCAGTACATGCTGGTACAGGGTGGCTGTAGGTGATGTGCAGACCCCATACTGCTGGCAGCATCACTACACAAGGGGGGCAGCTAGCTAGGTTTCAGCATGTACTGGCTGACTTGGCATGATAGGAGTGTGATTGCTAACAGTAGTCACAGTCCCATCATGCCTAGGTTCCAGCACTTACACATCCATCCAGTAAATGCTGGAACCTAGGCATGATGGGACTGTGATTGCTGTTAGCAATCACACTCCTATCATGCCAAGTCAGCCAATACACGCTGGTACAGGGTGGCTGTAAGTGATGTGCAGACCCCATACTGCTGGCAGCCTCAATACACAAGGGGGGCAGCTAGCCAGGTTTCAGCATGTACTGGCTGACTTGGCATGATAGGAGTGTGATTGCTAACAGCAATCACAGTCCCATCATGCCTAGGTTCCAGCACTTACACATCCATCCAGTAAATGCTGGAACCTAGGCATTATGGAAATGTGATTGCTGTTAGCAATCACACTCCTATCATGCCAAGTCAGCCAGTACATGCTGGTACAGGGTGGCATTAAGTGCAGACCCTATAATGCTGGCAGCATCACTACACAAGGGGGGCAGCTGGCCAGGTTTCAGCATGTACTGGCTGACTTGGCATGACAGGAGTGTGATTGCTAACAGCAATCACAGTCCCATCATGCCTAGGTTCCAGCACTTACACATCCATGCGATCACACACACACTCATTTATTCGTATAATCATTCATTCACAGATTCATTCCCTCAATCACACACACTCATTCAAACACCCTCCCCACCCCCTTACCTGCACTGCAGCTCCTCGATGCCGCTCACAGACTTCAGCAGGGGGCGCGGCCTCCCTCTGCCTTCTCTGCTAAAGCACAGAGGAAGTAGGATGTCACGTGAACTCCGCTTCCTCTGTGCAGTCCAGAAGACCCTCCCACAAGTAAGTAGCAGAGCTTGAGGTGCGGCTCGCGTAAGATCGGTTGCCCTGGCTGCCGATCTTACGCGGGCCGCACCTCGAGGTCTCGCGGGCCGCATGTTGGACGCCCCTGCCCGATTTCGGGCGGCCCCTTGGCTTGGGCCCCCCTGCCGCCGGGGCCCGGTCGCAGTCGCGACCCCGGTAGTTCCGCCACTGCCCAGTGCCCTTCTGCTGCTGCTGGTCCTCTTCCACCTTTCTTAATCTGGGGAATCAATTCTATTTTTTTCTAATATTGAGGGGTCAGTCCTGTGTCTGCCTGCCAGTGTCTGCCCTGTGCCGTTTCTTACTTGGGTGGATTAAGTCTTCTTTTTTTTAATATGGGGGGGGATCGGACTGGGGACATGGACAAATACTTTTTTTCATCAACATTTGACTTTACTTGAGTTATAGCGTGTCCTTCCTCCTATAAATACACACTGCTGTCCAATATTTGGACCTAAAGATGTGCTGTGACATGTTAAATGGTTTTAATGATTTTGTTTGAAAAAATATGGTTATGAAAAACAGATTAACCCAGTTGCTACAGCTCATGTGCTGGGATTCAGTTTATCTTTCAGCCATCCACAAAGACCTTGCCTTAAGCTTTCATCTAAATCAAAACAATCAAACTCATGATCAACACCAGTGTTTTGGAAACGAAACAATTCAGAGAATTATACCTGGGTGTTTTCATCCTCCAATGTATTTAAAAATAAATTGCCCAATCTTGTGCGCTGTTGATAGTTTGATTGCATATTAATAAGATGAAGGGAGTCTTTAGCAGAAAGGGACACCTTTTACTGGGCATATAGAAAAAATATGTAGCATCACATAAGCTTTTTTAGATGGAATGTACCTGTGGAACTGTCACCAGCACAGCTTAACTACCATTAACCGTTAGAAATACAGCTATCCACAATGTGAATTTTGTACATTGTGACTTATCCTAAACTAGATGAAAGGCATCCGTCCCCCTGCTGCAAAATGGAGGAGGCAGATAAATACATTGCTGGCTGTATTTCATAACTTCTATAAAGTAATTTAGTTGCGTCACCCCTCCCCCTCCGCTGAAGTCTTGCATGTTTAATTGCACACACAAGATTTCAGAGGAAAAATTAGAATTTACATCTAAATGTGGAGTCTTCTTACATAGCAAAGAAAATGCTGTTGAACGGTCTGTAACTGACCGGCTTCTTCACTGAAAAAACTAAAATCCTAATGACAGCGTTCTCTCTATAGATCAGCCTAATATGCACTCACAATGTATTGTATAATGGTCAAGCCTTGTATCAATCAGCACCAGGGGCGGGCTGGGCCGGGGGGCAGGGGGGCAATTGCCCCCCAGGCCGCCCTAAATCCGGGCCGGTGGGCCGGACGGACGACCGGCAGACAGGCATTCAATGCGGCCGCAAAGTTAAAAACTAAGCGGCCGCGAGCAGGATTGAATGCGGCCGTCACGCGTACCTGGCGGGGGAGGGAGGGGGGCGGTCCGCCCCGGCTGCCGCTCATCTGAGGGGTGCCACCATGCCGGCACGCCTCCAGAAACGGTGCGCGCAGCAACACTGAAGCCACGCCCACCGTCTTCCGCGCTCAGTGCACAGGACAGGAAGAAGAAGAAGTAGAAGTAGAAGAAGAAGAGGAGGAAGAGGAAAAGTGAGAGTGAAAGAAGAAAAGGTAGGAGAGAGTGGATTAGTAAGTGTGTGAGAGTGATGGGTGTTATGCTGAATGTAAGTGTGTGAGAGTGATGGGTGTTATGCTGAATGTAAGTGTGTGAGAGTGATGGGTGTTATGCTGAATGTAAGTGTGTGAGAGTGATGGGTGTTATGCTGAATGTAAGTGTGTGAGAGTAATGGGTGTTATGCTGAATGTAAGTGTATGAGAGTGATGTGTGTTATGCTGAATGTAAGTGTGTGAGAGTGATGGGTGTTATGCTGAATGTAAGTGTGTGAGAGTGATGGGTGTTATGCTGAATGTAAGTGTGTGAGAGTGATGGGTGTTATGCTGAATGTAAGTGTGTGAGAGTAATGGGTGTTATGCTGAATGTAAGTGTATGAGAGTGATGTGTGTTATGCTGAATGTAAGTGTGTGAGAGTGATGGGTGTTATGCTGAATGTAAGTGTGTGAGAGTGATGGGTGTTATGCTGAATGTTTGTGAATGAGGGTTTCAGATAGCATGGATGTGTAAGTGTTGGGGGATAGCTTGGCATAGGGAGTCCGTAATCACAATCCTTTCATGCCCAGATTCCAGCATGTAGTGGCTGCCTAGGCATGATAGGAGTGTGATTGCTGTTATAAATTATTTTTTGGTCCAACTTCGGTGTGTTAACACTTTTATTGGACAGAATAATTCAATGACAGTATTAATAGATATATATATATATTTATATATATAATTGCAAACAGCAATCACACTCCTATCATGCTAAGTCAGCCAGCACATGCTAGAACCTGGACATGATAGGATTGTGATTGTTGTTATATATATATAAGGTTTTTTTTTTTTTTTTTTTCAGTTTTGGCCAAGTGAATGCTGAATTTTTAGTTTCAGTCCAGAATTTTCATTTCGGTGCATCCCTACTATATACTATGCCGGTCACTAAAGTGGTAAGCCTACACCACATCAATGTTTGGCTTAGTATATAGTGATAGGGGTTGTCAGTGTCTGGCTCAATGTATAGGCACACGTTGACGGTGGTACCGCATAATCCCTAAGTATATAATGATAACAATTTTGCTGTACCCCTGTCAATGTTTGCCTAACCATAGAAACTATGCAGTTTTAAAGTGTGTGTGTGTGGGGGGGGCACATACAGGATCTGCCACAGGTGCCAAATACTCTAGGTACGCCCCTGCATCATGCGGCTGTCAGACCCAATGGCCATGCCTCAGCTCCTCTTCCCACGTCTTAAAAGGGGTGTGATGAAGAGCTTAGGCATGCGGTGTGTGCATGCCGGCCACTTTAATTTCATTAGGCGCTGGTGGAGTGACTGCCGCACGACGGCCGCTTTCAATGTCGCTCGCAGCCGCTTTGATGGTGCAATGGGCCAGTTGACTAGACTTGCCCCCCAGGCCTTAGGCTGCCAGCCCTCCCCTGATCAGCACCTCAGGGTCCGTGTGTAAGATATATGTGGGGGGAAGCATAGAACATACGAAAACACAATGGTATAGTACCGTTATATGCTGGGACACACCAGGATGAATGCACACTTACAGTTAATGAAAATGTGTCGAGCTTGTAAACCTGGATGCCTTTCAATGTTGTTCCTCCTCTGCTTCCTCAGAAATCTCAGGATCCCACTTAATCTTCAGCCGGTGTTGATGTGCATCAGTTAATAATACACCCGAAAAAAGTGTATGTAGAAGTAAAATTTATTCCGGGCACATGCCCCAATAGAATCAAAACCACACAAGTGTCTGCGCACCCAAATAATAAGTGAGTGAATTATATGTGCAACACAAAAATAATATGTACAAAAATACCCTTCCAGCGAGAGTTCCCACACACAGTATCCAAAAGGTTCGTATATAAAAGGAAGAGAAAAGAGAAAGAAAAAAAAATTTGGTGTAGTATATCAAAGTACGTTTTTAAAAAACACTAGAGTAGAAGAACATCAGAGAAACATCAGAAATGGATACGATAAACATAGTGTTCCTATCCACTTTTTAACCCACCATAACCAAGATCCAAAAGATCTTGAATTTATTGGCATAACACAGCGGCCCTACACCAATTCGGATAGACCGGCTGCTTTATAAACCAGTAGGCAGAGCGTCAAGTGCATGCACCAGATGAAGCGATAAGCGAAACGCGTAGTGCGTGTTGACGACATCGGGAGGAGGAGTAGCATTACGGAAGTGGATCAGAGGACTAAGACGGCGTCTCTTTGTGGTAGCGCTGCTACGAAGTTTGAAGCCTGGACTCTGTGACATCCGAAACGGAGGACAACAAGTTTGCCTTTCTTTTATACATTAAAATTATCGTTTTTACCTACTCCCCTCCGCTGCCTACCTTCTTTATCTACAAGTACCAGTGTGGGATAAAGAAGCTCCTAAGGAGACCATTACACTCTATGTATGGGCATATTTATGCCCTTTAAATTGTAAGGGTCCGATCTGCTTAATAGCGTTTTTTTTATACTACACTTTGATATACTACACCATAATTTTTTTTCTTTCTCTTTTCTCTTCCTTTTATATACGAACCTTTTGGATACTGTGTGTGGGAACTCTCGCTGGAAGGGTATTTTTGTACATATTATTTTTGTGTTGCACATATAATTCACTCACTTATTATTTGGGTGCGCAGACACTTGTGTGGTTTTGATTGTATTTAACTTGGAACATTTTGGGGAGTTTGTTCCTGTGTTTTTGCAGCACCACTTTACCAGAAGGTGTAATATTTATATTTAATTAGAATATTGCGCTTCACTTTTTTGTATTTTGAGTATTATATTGGGCCCCAATAGATAGATAAAATAAAATAAAATAAACAAATAGTACTCAACCGGAGGTACTATTGCTGTATAAAAGAGTAATAAAAGTCCATATAAGTAAAATGAGCTGTTTCTCAACGTGTTTCGCCCGAATGTGGCTTCTTCAGGAGTATCTTCTGTGTGTTCGTGTTTCTTTTATTCATGCGCGGCGCCATCTTGGTTTCTCGGCGTCCGTGCGTCTGACGTCAGTTCGTCTGCTGCCTCGTTATCTCGTGGCCATCTTCTTCTTCTTCATGGGGCTCCAAGGTAAGTGTATCATATGTAGACAAAAAATATATTGTGAGTGGAAACCGGGAGATCAAATTATACTGATGTTAATACGCCCTGTGTGTATGTGTTAGAAAGACATAAATCCCGCCGCACACAATACGAAATGGAGAGTTTTAGAAAGTCCCGTTATCGGTCACCGTGTGAGGAAAAGTTGAGAGATCTAACCGTATTGTTTAATAAAAAAGGAAAGGAAACGAAACTAGCATCTCTTGTTTTACTCCGTCACTTGTCTCTGTTTTTCGTTTGGTGATTGTCAACAAGCAGGTAGACCAAAACATAAGTCGTCTAGTCTCTGCCCTTACATGCTATCCTTCTTTAGTTTATTTATTGTGTTTCTGTGGGAAACACGCAAGGCACCATTTCCATATGGCGATGTAGAGTAACGGTAAGGGAGCCAAACTACGATCCATGAGGTTCAATTCCACCTTCAGCCTTTTATTTTTTGTTGTTGTTTGGTTAGGGAGAGAAAAGCTATTGTTAGCAACCGCTCAGCCCTAGCCTCCTGATTGGTGGGTGGCATCACCTGACCAGGCCTGACCAATCAGAGAGGCGGAACCTGGGCCAACTCCTGATTGGTTGCTGGACTCAGCTGACTGGGCTGAGCCAATCAGGGGCTGCCCTTCAGCCCTAGCCTCCTGATTGGTGAGTGATGTCTGACCAATCAGAGAGGCGGAACCTGGGCCGGCTGCTGATTGGTTGCTGGAGTCAGCTGACTAGGTACCGCCAATCAGGGGCTGCCCCTCAGCCCTAGCCTCCTGATTGGTGGGTGATGTCACCTGACCAGGCCTGACCAATCAGAGAGTGGGGAACCTGGGCCGGCTCCTGATTGGTTGCTGGAGTCAGCTGACTGGGCTCAGCCAATCAGGGGCTGCCCCTCAGCCCTAGCCTCCTGATTGGTGGGTGGTGTCACCTGACCAGGGCTGACCAATCAGAGAGAAGGGAAACTGGGCCGGCTAATGATTGGTTGCTGGAGTCAGCTGACTGGGCTCAGCCAATCAGGGGCTGCCCCTCAGCCCTAGCCCCCTGATTGGTGGGTGGTGTCACCTGACCAGGGCTGACCAATCAGAGAGAGGGGAAACTGGGCCGGCTAATGATTGGTTGCTGGAGTCAGCTGACTAGGCTCAGCCAATCAGGGCTAGCCACCTGATTGGTGCATTAGAATTATCATATTGGGTATCATATTGCTTGGCACTTTATTATTTATTAATTATGATTAATTATTAAATTGTTAAATGAATCATTAATAATGAGAAACATTTTAGATTTATGGAAGTCAGGCCAGCTAAAGGACTGTGTAGGGCTAACAACTAAAGGATTGTTTCTCTGCACACTTATGTCCAGTCTCTGTAGCGTAATGGCTAAGGTGTTGGACTTGGGTCCTTGAAGTTCTGAGTTCGATTCCCCCATGCTTCAATTGTGCTTGTATCGGTTTTTTTTTTTACAGTAAGAACATAGACCAAAACATAAGCCATCTTGTCTTTACGCTTACAAGCCACCATTCTTTAGTTTATTCGGTGCTAAAGGTAAAACTAAAGGATTGTTTCTTATACCTGTTCCCTGTGTTGCAATGGTTGAGGTTCTGGGTTCAATTCACTCCAATTGATTTTTTTGGTGTGTTTGGGAGGAAGGCAAGCTACAAGATTGCATTGAAGTGAAAAACCGATGGATTGTTTGCAGGGAACAGGTTTGCTAGTGTCTGTAGTGTCATGCGTAAGGTGTTGGACTAGGGCACTTGAGATCCTGAGTTCCCTTCCGTGGTGCTTCTCTTTGAACTGTCTCTTGTCTCTGTTTTTCGTTTGGTGATTGTCAACAAGTAGGTAGACCAAAACATAAGTCGTCCTGTCTCTGCCCTTACATGCTAGCCTTCTTTAGCTTATTTATTGTGTTTTTTTTTTTTACAGTAAGAACATAGACCAAAACATAAGCCACCTTGTCTTTACCCTTACAAGCCACGATTCTTTAGTTTATTCGGTGCATTTGTTTGGGAGTCAGTAAGAACATAGACCAAAACATTTGTTTGGGAGTCAGGTTAGCTGAAGGTAAAACTAAAGGATTGTTTCTGATACCTGTTCCCTGTGGTGCAATGGTTGAGGTTCTGGGTTCAATTCACTCCAATTGATGTTTTTGGTGTGTTTGGGAGGAAGGCAAGCTACAAGATTGCATTGAGGTGAAAAACCAATGGATTGTTTGCAGGGAACAGGTTTGCTAGTGTCTGTAGTGTCATGCGTAAGGTGTTGGACTAGGGCACTTGAGATCCTGAGTTCCCTTCTGTGGTGCTTCTCTTTGAACTGTCTCTTGTCTCTGTTTTTCGTTTGGTGATTGTGAACAAGCAGGTAGACCAAAACATAAGTCGTCCAGTCTCTTACCTTACATGCTAGCCTTCTTTAGTTTATTTATTGTGTTTGTGTGGGAGACAAGCAAAGTGCTATTTCCATATGGCTATGTAGAGTAACGGCTAGGGAGCCAAACTACGGTCCATGAAGTTCTGGGTTCAGTTCCCCGTTTCAACCTTTTATTTTTTGTTGTTTGGTGAGGGAGAAAAAAGCTATTGTTAGCAACCACTCAGCTCTAGCCTCCTGATTGGTGGGTGGCATCTCATGACCAGGCCTGACCAATCAGAGATGCAGAACATGGGCAGGCTGCTGATTGGTTGCTGGAGTCAGCTGACTAGGTTCCGCCAATCAGGGGCTGCCCCTCAGCCCTAGCCTCCTGATTGGTGGGTGGTATCACCTGACCAGGGCTGACCAATCAGAGAGAGGGGAACCTGGGCCGGCTCCTGATTGGTTGCAGGAGTCAGCTGATTGGGCTGAGCCAATCAGAAGCTGCCCCTCAGCCCTAGCCTCCTGATTGGTGAGTGATGTCACCTGACCAGGCCTGACCAATCAGAGAGGTGGAACCTGGGCCGGCTCCTGATTGGTTGCTGGAGTCAGCTGACTAGGTTCAGCCAATCAGGGGCTGCCCCTCAGCCCTAGCCTCCTGATTGGTGGGTGATGTCACCTGACCAGGCCTGACCAATCAGAGAGTTGGGAACCTGGGCCGGCTCCTGATTGGTTGCTGGAGTCAGCTGACTAGGTTCAGCCAATCAGGGGCTGCCCCTCAGCCCTAGCCTCCTGATTGGTGGGTGATGTCACCTGACCAGGGCTGACCAATCAGAGAGAGGGAAACCTGGGCCGGCTCCTGATTGGTTGCTGGAGCCAGCTGACAAGGCCCAGCCAATCAGGGACTGCCCCTCAGCCCTAGCCTCTTGATTGGTGGGTGGTATCACCTGACCAGGGCTGACCAATCAGAGAGAGGGAAACCTGGGCCGGCTCCTGATTGGTTGCTGGAGTCAGCTGACTAGGTTCAGCCAATCAGGGGCTGCCCCTCAGCCCTAGCCTCCTGATTGGTGGGTGATGTCACCTGACCAGGCCTGACCAATCAGAGAGTTGGGAACCTGGGCCGGCTCCTGATTGGTTGCTGGAGTCAGCTGACTAGGTTCAGCCAATCAGGGGCTGCCCCTCAGCCCTAGCCTCCTGATTGGTGGGTGATGTCACCTGACCAGGGCTGACCAATCAGAGAGAGGGAAACCTGGGCCGGCTCCTGATTGGTTGCTGGAGCCAGCTGACAAGGCCCAGCCAATCAGGGACTGCCCCTCAGCCCTAGCCTCTTGATTGGTGGGTGGTATCACCTGACCAGGGCTGACCAATCAGAGAGAGGGAAACCTGGGCCGGCTCCTGATTGGTTGCAGGAGTCAGCTGACTAGGCCCAGCCAATCAGGGGCTGCCCCTCAGCCCTAGCCTCCTGATTGGTGGGTGATGTCACCTGACCAGGGCTGACCAATCAGAGAGAGGGGAACCTGGGCCGGCTCCTGATTGGTTGCTGGAGTCAGCTGACTAGGCCCAGCCAATCAGGGGCTGCCCCTCAGCCCTAGCCTCCTGATTGGTGGGTGATGTCACCTGACCAGGGCTGACCAATCAGAGAGCGGGGAACCTGGGTCGGCTCCTGATTGGTTGCAGGAGTCAGCTGACTAGGCCCAGCGAATCAGGGGCTGTCCCTCAGCTCTAGCCTCCTGATTGGTGGGTGATGTCACCTGACCAGGGCTGACCAATCAGAGAGAGGGGAACCTGGGCCGGCTCCTGATTGGTTGCAGGAGTCAGCTGACTAGGCCCAGCCAATCAGGGGCTGCCCTTCAGCCCTAGCCTCCTGATTGGTGGGTAATGTCACCTGACCAGGGCTGACCAATCAGAGAGAGGGGAACCTGGGCCGGATCCTGATTGGTTGCTGGAGTCAGCTGACTAGGTTCAGCCAATCAGGGGCTGCCCCTCAGCCCTAGCCTCCAGATTGGTGGGTGATGTCACCTGACCAGGGCTGACCAATCAGAGAGAGGGGAACCTGGGTCGGCTCCTGATTGGTTGCTGGAGTCAGCTGACTAGGCTCAGCCAATCAGGGCTAGCCACCTGATTGGTGCATTAGAATTATCATATTGGGTATCATATTGCTTGGCACTTTATTATTTATTAATTATTATTAATTATTAAATTGTTAAATGAATCATTAATAACGAGAAACATTTTAGTTTTTTTCCCAGTTACCACCATTTTCGCCACAGCGACATTACTGGCGTGGGAGCAAGCCAGCTGTAGCTGGAATTGAACTTGCAAGCAACGTGGTGGAAGTCCAACTCCTTAACCACAACGCCAAGCCAGAGATACTTGACTGTGCCAGTCTCTGTAGCGTATTGGTTTAGGCGTTAGAGTGATTTTAGTTTAGGTTTAGGTGATTCTTGAGGTTCTGGGCTCAATTCCCTAAGGCTTATGGATCACCACGTAGACAAAAACTTAAGCCATCTTGTCTCTGCCCCTGCAAGCCACCATTCTTTAATTTATTTAGTGTGTTTGTTTGGAAGTCAGGCCAGCTAAAGGACTGTGTAGGGCTAACAACTAAAGGATTGTTTCTCTGCACACTAATGGCCAGTCTCTGTAGCGTAATGGCTAAGGTGTTGGACTTGGATCTTTGACGTTCTGAGTTCGATTCCCCAATGCCTCAATTGTGCTTGTATCAGTTTTTTTTTTTTTGGTTTTTTTTTTACAGTAAGAACATAAGCCATCTTGTCTTTACGCTTACAAGCCACCATTCTTTAGTTTATTCGGTGCTAAAGGTAAAACTAAAGGATTGTTTCTTATACCTGTTCCCTGTGGTGCAATGGTTGAGGTTCTGGGTTCAATTCACTCCAATTGATTTTTTTGGTGTGTTTGGGAGGAAGGCAAGCTACAAGATTGCATTGAGGTGCATTTGTTTGGGAGTCAGTAAGAACATAGACCAAAACATTTGTTTGGGAGTCAGGTTAGCTAAAGGTAAAACTAAAGGATTGTATCTGATACCTGTTCCCTGTGGTGCAATGGTTGAGGTTCTGGGTTCAATTGACTCCAATTGATTTTTTTGGTGTGTTTGGGAGGAAGGCAAGCTACAAGATTGCATTGAAGTGAAAAACCAATGGATTGTTTGCAGGGAACAGGTTTGCTAGTGTCTGTAGTGTCATGCGTAAGGTGTTGGACTAGGGCACTTGAGATCCTGAGTTCCCTTCCGTGGTGCTTCTCTTTGAACTGTCTCTTGTCTCTGTTTTTCGTTTGGTGATTGTCAACAAGTAGGTAGACCAAAACATAAGTCGTCCTGTCTCTGCCCTTACATGCTAGCCTTCTTTAGCTTATTTATTGTGTGTTTTTTTTTTACAGTAAGAACATAGACCAAAACATAAGCCACCTTGTCTTTACCCTTACAAGCCACGATTCTTTAGTTTATTCGGTGCATTTGTTTGGGAGTCAGTAAGAACATAGACCAAAACATTTGTTTGGGAGTCAGGTTAGCTGAAGGTAAAACTAAAGGATTGTTTCTGATACCTGTTCCCTGTGGTGCAATGGTTGAGGTTCTGGGTTCAATTCACTCCAATTGATGTTTTTGGTGTGTTTGGGAGGAAGGCAAGCTACAAGATTGCATTGAGGTGAAAAACCAATGGATTGTTTGCAGGGAACAGGTTTGCTAGTGTCTGTAGTGTCATGCGTAAGGTGTTGGACTAGGGCACTTGAGATCCTGAGTTCCCTTCTGTGGTGCTTCTCTTTGAACTGTCTCTTGTCTCTGTTTTTCGTTTGGTGATTGTGAACAAGCAGGTAGACCAAAACATAAGTCGTCCAGTCTCTTACCTTACATGCTAGCCTTCTTTAGTTTATTTATTGTGTTTGTGTGGGAGACAAGCAAAGTGCTATTTCCATATGGCTATGTAGAGTAACGGCTAGGGAGCCAAACTACAGTCCATGAAGTTCTGGGTTCAGTTCCCCGTTTCAACCTTTTATTTTTTGTTGTTTGGTGAGGGAGAAAAAAGCTATTGTTAGCAACCACTCAGCTCTAGCCTCCTGATTGGTGGGTGGCATCTCATGACCAGGCCTGACCAATCAGAGATGCAGAACATGGGCAGGCTGCTGATTGGTTGCTGGAGTCAGCTGACTAGGTTCCGCCAATCAGGGGCTGCCCCTCAGCCCTAGCCTCCTGATTGGTGGGTGGTATCACCTGACCAGGGCTGACCAATCAGAGAGAGGGGAACCTGGGCCGGCTCCTGATTGGTTGCAGGAGTCAGCTGATTGGGCTGAGCCAATCAGAAGCTGCCCCTCAGCCCTAGCCTCCTGATTGGTGAGTGATGTCACCTGACCAGGCCTGACCAATCAGAGAGGTGGAACCTGGGCCGGCTCCTGATTGGTTGCTGGAGTCAGCTGACTAGGTTCAGCCAATCAGGGGCTGCCCCTCAGCCCTAGCCTCCTGATTGGTGGGTGATGTCACCTGACCAGGCCTGACCAATCAGAGAGTTGGGAACCTGGGCCGGCTCCTGATTGGTTGCTGGAGTCAGCTGACTAGGTTCAGCCAATCAGGGGCTGCCCCTCAGCCCTAGCCTCCTGATTGGTGGGTGATGTCACCTGACCAGGGCTGACCAATCAGAGAGAGGGAAACCTGGGCCGGCTCCTGATTGGTTGCTGGAGCCAGCTGACAAGGCCCAGCCAATCAGGGACTGCCCCTCAGCCCTAGCCTCTTGATTGGTGGGTGGTATCACCTGACCAGGGCTGACCAATCAGAGAGAGGGAAACCTGGGCCGGCTCCTGATTGGTTGCTGGAGTCAGCTGACTAGGTTCAGCCAATCAGGGGCTGCCCCTCAGCCCTAGCCTCCTGATTGGTGGGTGATGTCACCTGACCAGGCCTGACCAATCAGAGAGTTGGGAACCTGGGCCGGCTCCTGATTGGTTGCTGGAGTCAGCTGACTAGGTTCAGCCAATCAGGGGCTGCCCCTCAGCCCTAGCCTCCTGATTGGTGGGTGATGTCACCTGACCAGGGCTGACCAATCAGAGAGAGGGAAACCTGGGCCGGCTCCTGATTGGTTGCTGGAGCCAGCTGACAAGGCCCAGCCAATCAGGGACTGCCCCTCAGCCCTAGCCTCTTGATTGGTGGGTGGTATCACCTGACCAGGGCTGACCAATCAGAGAGAGGGAAACCTGGGCCGGCTCCTGATTGGTTGCAGGAGTCAGCTGACTAGGCCCAGCCAATCAGGGGCTGCCCCTCAGCCCTAGCCTCCTGATTGGTGGGTGATGTCACCTGACCAGGGCT
Source organism: Spea bombifrons (assembly GCF_027358695.1). NCBI lineage: Eukaryota > Metazoa > Chordata > Amphibia > Anura > Pelobatidae > Spea > Spea bombifrons. The sequence continues at coordinate 66,598,367 of NC_071089.1, forward strand.
GACCAATCAGAGAGAGGGGAACCTGGGCCGGCTCCTGATTGGTTGCTGGAGTCAGCTGACTAGGCCCAGCCAATCAGGGGCTGCCCCTCAGCCCTAGCCTCCTGATTGGTGGGTAATGTCACCTGACCAGGGCTGACCAATCAGAGAGAGGGGAACCTGGGCCGGCTCCTGATTGGTTGCAGGAGTCAGCTGACTAGGCCCAGCCAATCAGGGGCTGCCCCTCAGCCCTAGCCTCCTGATTGGTGGGTGATGTCACCTGACCAGGGCTGACCAATCAGAGAGCGGGGAACCTGGGTCGGCTCCTGATTGGTTGCTGGAGTCAGCTGACTAGGTTCAGCCAATCAGGGGCTGCCCCTCAGCCCTAGCCTCATGATTGGTGGGTGATGTCACCTGACCAGGGCTGACCAATCAGAGAGAGGGAAACCTCGGCCGGCTCCTGATTGGTTGCAGGAGTCAGCTGACTAGGCCCAGCCAATCAGGGGCTGTCCCTCAGCTCTAGCCTCCTGATTGGTGGGTGATGTCACCTGACCAGGGCTGACCAATCAGAGAGAGGGGAACCTGGGCCGGCTCCTGATTGGTTGCAGGAGTCAGCTGACTAGGCCCAGCCAATCAGGGGCTGCCCTTCAGCCCTAGCCTCCTGATTGGTGGGTAATGTCACCTGACCAGGGCTGACCAATCAGAGAGAGGGGAACCTGGGCCGGATCCTGATTGGTTGCTGGAGTCAGCTGACTAGGTTCAGCCAATCAGGGGCTGCCCCTCAGCCCTAGCCTCCAGATTGGTGGGTGATGTCACCTGACCAGGGCTGACCAATCAGAGAGAGGGGAACCTGGGTCGGCTCCTGATTGGTTGCTGGAGTCAGCTGACTAGGCTCAGCCAATCAGGGCTAGCCACCTGATTGGTGCATTAGAATTATCATATTGGGTATCATATTGCTTGGCACTTTATTATTTATTAATTATTATTAATTATTAAATTGTTAAATGAATCATTAATAACGAGAAACATTCTAGTTTTTTTCCCGGTTACCACCATTTTCGCCACAGCGACATTACTGGCGTGGGAGCAAGCCAGCTGTAGCTGGAATTGAACTTGCAAGCAACGTGGTGGAAGTCCAACACCTTAACTACAACGCCAAGCCAGAGATACTTGACTGTGCCAGTCTCTGTAGCGTATTGGTTTAGGCGTTAGAGTGATTTTAGTTTAGGTTTAGGTGATTCTTGAGGTTCTGGGCTCAATTCCCTAAGGCTTATGGATCACCACGTAGACAAAAACTTAAGCCATCTTGTCTCTGCCCCTGCAAGCCACCATTCTTTAATTTATTTAGTGTGTTTGTTTGGAAGTCAGGCCAGCTAAAGGACTGTGTAGGGCTAACAACTAAAGGATTGTTTCTCTGCACACTAATGGCCAGTCTCTGTAGCGTAATGGCTAAGGTGTTGGACTTGGATCTTTGACGTTCTGAGTTCGATTCCCCAATGCCTCAATTGTGCTTGTATCAGTTTTTTTTTTTTTGGTTTTTTTTTTACAGTAAGAACATAAGCCATCTTGTCTTTACGCTTACAAGCCACCATTCTTTAGTTTATTCGGTGCTAAAGGTAAAACTAAAGGATTGTTTCTTATACCTGTTCCCTGTGGTGCAATGGTTGAGGTTCTGGGTTCAATTCACTCCAATTGATTTTTTTGGTGTGTTTGGGAGGAAGGCAAGCTACAAGATTGCATTGAGGTGCATTTGTTTGGGAGTCAGTAAGAACATAGACCAAAACATTTGTTTGGGAGTCAGGTTAGCTAAAGGTAAAACTAAAGGATTGTATCTGATACCTGTTCCCTGTGGTGCAATGGTTGAGGTTCTGGGTTCAATTGACTCCAATTGATTTTTTTGGTGTGTTTGGGAGGAAGGCAAGCTACAAGATTGCATTGAAGTGAAAAACCAATGGATTGTTTGCAGGGAACAGGTTTGCTAGTGTCTGTAGTGTCATGCGTAAGGTGTTGGACTAGGGCACTTGAGATCCTGAGTTCCCTTCCGTGGTGCTTCTCTTTGAACTGTCTCTTGTCTCTGTTTTTCGTTTGGTGATTGTCAACAAGTAGGTAGACCAAAACATAAGTCGTCCTGTCTCTGCCCTTACATGCTAGCCTTCTTTAGCTTATTTATTGTGTTTTTTTTTTTTACAGTAAGAACATAGACCAAAACATAAGCCACCTTGTCTTTACCCTTACAAGCCACGATTCTTTAGTTTATTCGGTGCATTTGTTTGGGAGTCAGTAAGAACATAGACCAAAACATTTGTTTGGGAGTCAGGTTAGCTGAAGGTAAAACTAAAGGATTGTTTCTGATACCTGTTCCCTGTGGTGCAATGGTTGAGGTTCTGGGTTCAATTCACTCCAATTGATGTTTTTGGTGTGTTTGGGAGGAAGGCAAGCTACAAGATTGCATTGAGGTGAAAAACCAATGGATTGTTTGCAGGGAACAGGTTTGCTAGTGTCTGTAGTGTCATGCGTAAGGTGTTGGACTAGGGCACTTGAGATCCTGAGTTCCCTTCTGTGGTGCTTCTCTTTGAACTGTCTCTTGTCTCTGTTTTTCGTTTGGTGATTGTGAACAAGCAGGTAGACCAAAACATAAGTCGTCCAGTCTCTTACCTTACATGCTAGCCTTCTTTAGTTTATTTATTGTGTTTGTGTGGGAGACAAGCAAAGTGCTATTTCCATATGGCTATGTAGAGTAACGGCTAGGGAGCCAAACTACAGTCCATGAAGTTCTGGGTTCAGTTCCCCGTTTCAACCTTTTATTTTTTGTTGTTTGGTGAGGGAGAAAAAAGCTATTGTTAGCAACCACTCAGCTCTAGCCTCCTGATTGGTGGGTGGCATCTCATGACCAGGCCTGACCAATCAGAGATGCAGAACATGGGCAGGCTGCTGATTGGTTGCTGGAGTCAGCTGACTAGGTTCCGCCAATCAGGGGCTGCCCCTCAGCCCTAGCCTCCTGATTGGTGGGTGGTATCACCTGACCAGGGCTGACCAATCAGAGAGAGGGGAACCTGGGCCGGCTCCTGATTGGTTGCAGGAGTCAGCTGATTGGGCTGAGCCAATCAGAAGCTGCCCCTCAGCCCTAGCCTCCTGATTGGTGAGTGATGTCACCTGACCAGGCCTGACCAATCAGAGAGGTGGAACCTGGGCCGGCTCCTGATTGGTTGCTGGAGTCAGCTGACTAGGTTCAGCCAATCAGGGGCTGCCCCTCAGCCCTAGCCTCCTGATTGGTGGGTGATGTCACCTGACCAGGCCTGACCAATCAGAGAGTTGGGAACCTGGGCCGGCTCCTGATTGGTTGCTGGAGTCAGCTGACTAGGTTCAGCCAATCAGGGGCTGCCCCTCAGCCCTAGCCTCCTGATTGGTGGGTGATGTCACCTGACCAGGGCTGACCAATCAGAGAGAGGGAAACCTGGGCCGGCTCCTGATTGGTTGCTGGAGCCAGCTGACAAGGCCCAGCCAATCAGGGACTGCCCCTCAGCCCTAGCCTCTTGATTGGTGGGTGGTATCACCTGACCAGGGCTGACCAATCAGAGAGAGGGAAACCTGGGCCGGCTCCTGATTGGTTGCTGGAGTCAGCTGACTAGGTTCAGCCAATCAGGGGCTGCCCCTCAGCCCTAGCCTCCTGATTGGTGGGTGATGTCACCTGACCAGGCCTGACCAATCAGAGAGTTGGGAACCTGGGCCGGCTCCTGATTGGTTGCTGGAGTCAGCTGACTAGGTTCAGCCAATCAGGGGCTGCCCCTCAGCCCTAGCCTCCTGATTGGTGGGTGATGTCACCTGACCAGGGCTGACCAATCAGAGAGAGGGAAACCTGGGCCGGCTCCTGATTGGTTGCTGGAGCCAGCTGACAAGGCCCAGCCAATCAGGGACTGCCCCTCAGCCCTAGCCTCTTGATTGGTGGGTGGTATCACCTGACCAGGGCTGACCAATCAGAGAGAGGGAAACCTGGGCCGGCTCCTGATTGGTTGCAGGAGTCAGCTGACTAGGCCCAGCCAATCAGGGGCTGCCCCTCAGCCCTAGCCTCCTGATTGGTGGGTGATGTCACCTGACCAGGGCTGACCAATCAGAGAGAGGGGAACCTGGGCCGGCTCCTGATTGGTTGCTGGAGTCAGCTGACTAGGCCCAGCCAATCAGGGGCTGCCCCTCAGCCCTAGCCTCCTGATTGGTGGGTGATGTCACCTGACCAGGGCTGACCAATCAGAGAGCGGGGAACCTGGGTCGGCTCCTGATTGGTTGCAGGAGTCAGCTGACTAGGCCCAGCCAATCAGGGGCTGTCCCTCAGCTCTAGCCTCCTGATTGGTGGGTGATGTCACCTGACCAGGGCTGACCAATCAGAGAGAGGGGAACCTGGGCCGGCTCCTGATTGGTTGCAGGAGTCAGCTGACTAGGCCCAGCCAATCAGGGGCTGCCCTTCAGCCCTAGCCTCCTGATTGGTGGGTAATGTCACCTGACCAGGGCTGACCAATCAGAGAGAGGGGAACCTGGGCCGGATCCTGATTGGTTGCTGGAGTCAGCTGACTAGGTTCAGCCAATCAGGGGCTGCCCCTCAGCCCTAGCCTCCAGATTGGTGGGTGATGTCACCTGACCAGGGCTGACCAATCAGAGAGAGGGGAACCTGGGTCGGCTCCTGATTGGTTGCTGGAGTCAGCTGACTAGGCTCAGCCAATCAGGGCTAGCCACCTGATTGGTGCATTAGAATTATCATATTGGGTATCATATTGCTTGGCACTTTATTATTTATTAATTATTATTAATTATTAAATTGTTAAATGAATCATTAATAACGAGAAACATTTTAGTTTTTTTCCCGGTTACCACCATTTTCGCCACAGCGACATTACTGGCGTGGGAGCAAGCCAGCTGTAGCTGGAATTGAACTTGCAAGCAACGTGGTGGAAGTCCAACTCCTTAACCACAACGCCAAGCCAGAGATACTTGACTGTGCCAGTCTCTGTAGCGTATTGGTTTAGGCGTTAGAGTGATTTTAGTTTAGGTTTAGGTGATTCTTGAGGTTCTGGGCTCAATTCCCTAAGGCTTATGGATCACCACGTAGACAAAAACTTAAGCCATCTTGTCTCTGCCCCTGCAAGCCACCATTCTTTAATTTATTTAGTGTGTTTGTTTGGAAGTCAGGCCAGCTAAAGGACTGTGTAGGGCTAACAACTAAAGGATTGTTTCTCTGCACACTAATGGCCAGTCTCTGTAGCGTAATGGCTAAGGTGTTGGACTTGGATCTTTGACGCTCTGAGTTCGATTCCCCAATGCCTCAATTGTGCTTGTATCAGTTTTTTTTTTTTTGGTTTTTTTTTTACAGTAAGAACATAAGCCATCTTGTCTTTACGCTTACAAGCCACCATTCTTTAGTTTATTCGGTGCTAAAGGTAAAACTAAAGGATTGTTTCTTATACCTGTTCCCTGTGGTGCAATGGTTGAGGTTCTGGGTTCAATTCACTCCAATTGATTTTTTTGGTGTGTTTGGGAGGAAGGCAAGCTACAAGATTGCATTGAGGTGCATTTGTTTGGGAGTCAGTAAGAACATAGACCAAAACATTTGTTTGGGAGTCAGGTTAGCTAAAGGTAAAACTAAAGGATTGTATCTGATACCTGTTCCCTGTGGTGCAATGGTTGAGGTTCTGGGTTCAATTGACTCCAATTGATTTTTTTGGTGTGTTTGGGAGGAAGGCAAGCTACAAGATTGCATTGAAGTGAAAAACCAATGGATTGTTTGCAGGGAACAGGTTTGCTAGTGTCTGTAGTGTCATGCGTAAGGTGTTGGACTAGGGCACTTGAGATCCTGAGTTCCCTTCCGTGGTGCTTCTCTTTGAACTGTCTCTTGTCTCTGTTTTTCGTTTGGTGATTGTCAACAAGTAGGTAGACCAAAACATAAGTCGTCCTGTCTCTGCCCTTACATGCTAGCCTTCTTTAGCTTATTTATTGTGTTTTTTTTTTTTACAGTAAGAACATAGACCAAAACATAAGCCACCTTGTCTTTACCCTTACAAGCCACGATTCTTTAGTTTATTCGGTGCATTTGTTTGGGAGTCAGTAAGAACATAGACCAAAACATTTGTTTGGGAGTCAGGTTAGCTGAAGGTAAAACTAAAGGATTGTTTCTGATACCTGTTCCCTGTGGTGCAATGGTTGAGGTTCTGGGTTCAATTCACTCCAATTGATGTTTTTGGTGTGTTTGGGAGGAAGGCAAGCTACAAGATTGCATTGAGGTGAAAAACCAATGGATTGTTTGCAGGGAACAGGTTTGCTAGTGTCTGTAGTGTCATGCGTAAGGTGTTGGACTAGGGCACTTGAGATCCTGAGTTCCCTTCTGTGGTGCTTCTCTTTGAACTGTCTCTTGTCTCTGTTTTTCGTTTGGTGATTGTGAACAAGCAGGTAGACCAAAACATAAGTCGTCCAGTCTCTTACCTTACATGCTAGCCTTCTTTAGTTTATTTATTGTGTTTGTGTGGGAGACAAGCAAAGTGCTATTTCCATATGGCTATGTAGAGTAACGGCTAGGGAGCCAAACTACAGTCCATGAAGTTCTGGGTTCAGTTCCCCGTTTCAACCTTTTATTTTTTGTTGTTTGGTGAGGGAGAAAAAAGCTATTGTTAGCAACCACTCAGCTCTAGCCTCCTGATTGGTGGGTGGCATCTCATGACCAGGCCTGACCAATCAGAGATGCAGAACATGGGCAGGCTGCTGATTGGTTGCTGGAGTCAGCTGACTAGGTTCCGCCAATCAGGGGCTGCCCCTCAGCCCTAGCCTCCTGATTGGTGGGTGGTATCACCTGACCAGGGCTGACCAATCAGAGAGAGGGGAACCTGGGCCGGCTCCTGATTGGTTGCAGGAGTCAGCTGATTGGGCTGAGCCAATCAGAAGCTGCCCCTCAGCCCTAGCCTCCTGATTGGTGAGTGATGTCACCTGACCAGGCCTGACCAATCAGAGAGGTGGAACCTGGGCCGGCTCCTGATTGGTTGCTGGAGTCAGCTGACTAGGTTCAGCCAATCAGGGGCTGCCCCTCAGCCCTAGCCTCCTGATTGGTGGGTGATGTCACCTGACCAGGCCTGACCAATCAGAGAGTTGGGAACCTGGGCCGGCTCCTGATTGGTTGCTGGAGTCAGCTGACTAGGTTCAGCCAATCAGGGGCTGCCCCTCAGCCCTAGCCTCCTGATTGGTGGGTGATGTCACCTGACCAGGGCTGACCAATCAGAGAGAGGGAAACCTGGGCCGGCTCCTGATTGGTTGCTGGAGCCAGCTGACAAGGCCCAGCCAATCAGGGACTGCCCCTCAGCCCTAGCCTCTTGATTGGTGGGTGGTATCACCTGACCAGGGCTGACCAATCAGAGAGAGGGAAACCTGGGCCGGCTCCTGATTGGTTGCTGGAGTCAGCTGACTAGGTTCAGCCAATCAGGGGCTGCCCCTCAGCCCTAGCCTCCTGATTGGTGGGTGATGTCACCTGACCAGGCCTGACCAATCAGAGAGTTGGGAACCTGGGCCGGCTCCTGATTGGTTGCTGGAGTCAGCTGACTAGGTTCAGCCAATCAGGGGCTGCCCCTCAGCCCTAGCCTCCTGATTGGTGGGTGATGTCACCTGACCAGGGCTGACCAATCAGAGAGAGGGAAACCTGGGCCGGCTCCTGATTGGTTGCTGGAGCCAGCTGACAAGGCCCAGCCAATCAGGGACTGCCCCTCAGCCCTAGCCTCTTGATTGGTGGGTGGTATCACCTGACCAGGGCTGACCAATCAGAGAGAGGGAAACCTGGGCCGGCTCCTGATTGGTTGCAGGAGTCAGCTGACTAGGCCCAGCCAATCAGGGGCTGCCCCTCAGCCCTAGCCTCCTGATTGGTGGGTGATGTCACCTGACCAGGGCTGACCAATCAGAGAGAGGGGAACCTGGGCCGGCTCCTGATTGGTTGCTGGAGTCAGCTGACTAGGCCCAGCCAATCAGGGGCTGCCCCTCAGCCCTAGCCTCCTGATTGGTGGGTAATGTCACCTGACCAGGGCTGACCAATCAGAGAGAGGGGAACCTGGGCCGGCTCCTGATTGGTTGCAGGAGTCAGCTGACTAGGCCCAGCCAATCAGGGGCTGCCCCTCAGCCCTAGCCTCCTGATTGGTGGGTGATGTCACCTGACCAGGGCTGACCAATCAGAGAGCGGGGAACCTGGGTCGGCTCCTGATTGGTTGCTGGAGTCAGCTGACTAGGTTCAGCCAATCAGGGGCTGCCCCTCAGCCCTAGCCTCATGATTGGTGGGTGATGTCACCTGACCAGGGCTGACCAATCAGAGAGAGGGAAACCTCGGCCGGCTCCTGATTGGTTGCAGGAGTCAGCTGACTAGGCCCAGCCAATCAGGGGCTGTCCCTCAGCTCTAGCCTCCTGATTGGTGGGTGATGTCACCTGACCAGGGCTGACCAATCAGAGAGAGGGGAACCTGGGCCGGCTCCTGATTGGTTGCAGGAGTCAGCTGACTAGGCCCAGCCAATCAGGGGCTGCCCTTCAGCCCTAGCCTCCTGATTGGTGGGTAATGTCACCTGACCAGGGCTGACCAATCAGAGAGAGGGGAACCTGGGCCGGATCCTGATTGGTTGCTGGAGTCAGCTGACTAGGTTCAGCCAATCAGGGGCTGCCCCTCAGCCCTAGCCTCCAGATTGGTGGGTGATGTCACCTGACCAGGGCTGACCAATCAGAGAGAGGGGAACCTGGGTCGGCTCCTGATTGGTTGCTGGAGTCAGCTGACTAGGCTCAGCCAATCAGGGCTAGCCACCTGATTGGTGCATTAGAATTATCATATTGGGTATCATATTGCTTGGCACTTTATTATTTATTAATTATTATTAATTATTAAATTGTTAAATGAATCATTAATAACGAGAAACATTCTAGTTTTTTTCCCGGTTACCACCATTTTCGCCACAGCGACATTACTGGCGTGGGAGCAAGCCAGCTGTAGCTGGAATTGAACTTGCAAGCAACGTGGTGGAAGTCCAACACCTTAACTACAACGCCAAGCCAGAGATACTTGACTGTGCCAGTCTCTGTAGCGTATTGGTTTAGGCGTTAGAGTGATTTTAGTTTAGGTTTAGGTGATTCTTGAGGTTCTGGGCTCAATTCCCTAAGGCTTATGGATCACCACGTAGACAAAAACTTAAGCCATCTTGTCTCTGCCCCTGCAAGCCACCATTCTTTAATTTATTTAGTGTGTTTGTTTGGAAGTCAGGCCAGCTAAAGGACTGTGTAGGGCTAACAACTAAAGGATTGTTTCTCTGCACACTAATGGCCAGTCTCTGTAGCGTAATGGCTAAGGTGTTGGACTTGGATCTTTGACGTTCTGAGTTCGATTCCCCAATGCCTCAATTGTGCTTGTATCAGTTTTTTTTTTTTTGGTTTTTTTTTTACAGTAAGAACATAAGCCATCTTGTCTTTACGCTTACAAGCCACCATTCTTTAGTTTATTCGGTGCTAAAGGTAAAACTAAAGGATTGTTTCTTATACCTGTTCCCTGTGGTGCAATGGTTGAGGTTCTGGGTTCAATTCACTCCAATTGATTTTTTTGGTGTGTTTGGGAGGAAGGCAAGCTACAAGATTGCATTGAGGTGCATTTGTTTGGGAGTCAGTAAGAACATAGACCAAAACATTTGTTTGGGAGTCAGGTTAGCTAAAGGTAAAACTAAAGGATTGTATCTGATACCTGTTCCCTGTGGTGCAATGGTTGAGGTTCTGGGTTCAATTGACTCCAATTGATTTTTTTGGTGTGTTTGGGAGGAAGGCAAGCTACAAGATTGCATTGAAGTGAAAAACCAATGGATTGTTTGCAGGGAACAGGTTTGCTAGTGTCTGTAGTGTCATGCGTAAGGTGTTGGACTAGGGCACTTGAGATCCTGAGTTCCCTTCCGTGGTGCTTCTCTTTGAACTGTCTCTTGTCTCTGTTTTTCGTTTGGTGATTGTCAACAAGTAGGTAGACCAAAACATAAGTCGTCCTGTCTCTGCCCTTACATGCTAGCCTTCTTTAGCTTATTTATTGTGTTTTTTTTTTTTACAGTAAGAACATAGACCAAAACATAAGCCACCTTGTCTTTACCCTTACAAGCCACGATTCTTTAGTTTATTCGGTGCATTTGTTTGGGAGTCAGTAAGAACATAGACCAAAACATTTGTTTGGGAGTCAGGTTAGCTGAAGGTAAAACTAAAGGATTGTTTCTGATACCTGTTCCCTGTGGTGCAATGGTTGAGGTTCTGGGTTCAATTCACTCCAATTGATGTTTTTGGTGTGTTTGGGAGGAAGGCAAGCTACAAGATTGCATTGAGGTGAAAAACCAATGGATTGTTTGCAGGGAACAGGTTTGCTAGTGTCTGTAGTGTCATGCGTAAGGTGTTGGACTAGGGCACTTGAGATCCTGAGTTCCCTTCTGTGGTGCTTCTCTTTGAACTGTCTCTTGTCTCTGTTTTTCGTTTGGTGATTGTGAACAAGCAGGTAGACCAAAACATAAGTCGTCCAGTCTCTTACCTTACATGCTAGCCTTCTTTAGTTTATTTATTGTGTTTGTGTGGGAGACAAGCAAAGTGCTATTTCCATATGGCTATGTAGAGTAACGGCTAGGGAGCCAAACTACAGTCCATGAAGTTCTGGGTTCAGTTCCCCGTTTCAACCTTTTATTTTTTGTTGTTTGGTGAGGGAGAAAAAAGCTATTGTTAGCAACCACTCAGCTCTAGCCTCCTGATTGGTGGGTGGCATCTCATGACCAGGCCTGACCAATCAGAGATGCAGAACATGGGCAGGCTGCTGATTGGTTGCTGGAGTCAGCTGACTAGGTTCCGCCAATCAGGGGCTGCCCCTCAGCCCTAGCCTCCTGATTGGTGGGTGGTATCACCTGACCAGGGCTGACCAATCAGAGAGAGGGGAACCTGGGCCGGCTCCTGATTGGTTGCAGGAGTCAGCTGATTGGGCTGAGCCAATCAGAAGCTGCCCCTCAGCCCTAGCCTCCTGATTGGTGAGTGATGTCACCTGACCAGGCCTGACCAATCAGAGAGGTGGAACCTGGGCCGGCTCCTGATTGGTTGCTGGAGTCAGCTGACTAGGTTCAGCCAATCAGGGGCTGCCCCTCAGCCCTAGCCTCCTGATTGGTGGGTGATGTCACCTGACCAGGCCTGACCAATCAGAGAGTTGGGAACCTGGGCCGGCTCCTGATTGGTTGCTGGAGTCAGCTGACTAGGTTCAGCCAATCAGGGGCTGCCCCTCAGCCCTAGCCTCCTGATTGGTGGGTGATGTCACCTGACCAGGGCTGACCAATCAGAGAGAGGGAAACCTGGGCCGGCTCCTGATTGGTTGCTGGAGCCAGCTGACAAGGCCCAGCCAATCAGGGACTGCCCCTCAGCCCTAGCCTCTTGATTGGTGGGTGGTATCACCTGACCAGGGCTGACCAATCAGAGAGAGGGAAACCTGGGCCGGCTCCTGATTGGTTGCTGGAGTCAGCTGACTAGGTTCAGCCAATCAGGGGCTGCCCCTCAGCCCTAGCCTCCTGATTGGTGGGTGATGTCACCTGACCAGGCCTGACCAATCAGAGAGTTGGGAACCTGGGCCGGCTCCTGATTGGTTGCTGGAGTCAGCTGACTAGGTTCAGCCAATCAGGGGCTGCCCCTCAGCCCTAGCCTCCTGATTGGTGGGTGATGTCACCTGACCAGGGCTGACCAATCAGAGAGAGGGAAACCTGGGCCGGCTCCTGATTGGTTGCTGGAGCCAGCTGACAAGGCCCAGCCAATCAGGGACTGCCCCTCAGCCCTAGCCTCTTGATTGGTGGGTGGTATCACCTGACCAGGGCTGACCAATCAGAGAGAGGGAAACCTGGGCCGGCTCCTGATTGGTTGCAGGAGTCAGCTGACTAGGCCCAGCCAATCAGGGGCTGCCCCTCAGCCCTAGCCTCCTGATTGGTGGGTGATGTCACCTGACCAGGGCTGACCAATCAGAGAGAGGGGAACCTGGGCCGGCTCCTGATTGGTTGCTGGAGTCAGCTGACTAGGCCCAGCCAATCAGGGGCTGCCCCTCAGCCCTAGCCTCCTGATTGGTGGGTGATGTCACCTGACCAGGGCTGACCAATCAGAGAGCGGGGAACCTGGGTCGGCTCCTGATTGGTTGCAGGAGTCAGCTGACTAGGCCCAGCCAATCAGGGGCTGTCCCTCAGCTCTAGCCTCCTGATTGGTGGGTGATGTCACCTGACCAGGGCTGACCAATCAGAGAGAGGGGAACCTGGGCCGGCTCCTGATTGGTTGCAGGAGTCAGCTGACTAGGCCCAGCCAATCAGGGGCTGCCCTTCAGCCCTAGCCTCCTGATTGGTGGGTAATGTCACCTGACCAGGGCTGACCAATCAGAGAGAGGGGAACCTGGGCCGGATCCTGATTGGTTGCTGGAGTCAGCTGACTAGGTTCAGCCAATCAGGGGCTGCCCCTCAGCCCTAGCCTCCAGATTGGTGGGTGATGTCACCTGACCAGGGCTGACCAATCAGAGAGAGGGGAACCTGGGTCGGCTCCTGATTGGTTGCTGGAGTCAGCTGACTAGGCTCAGCCAATCAGGGCTAGCCACCTGATTGGTGCATTAGAATTATCATATTGGGTATCATATTGCTTGGCACTTTATTATTTATTAATTATTATTAATTATTAAATTGTTAAATGAATCATTAATAACGAGAAACATTTTAGTTTTTTTCCCGGTTACCACCATTTTCGCCACAGCGACATTACTGGCGTGGGAGCAAGCCAGCTGTAGCTGGAATTGAACTTGCAAGCAACGTGGTGGAAGTCCAACTCCTTAACCACAACGCCAAGCCAGAGATACTTGACTGTGCCAGTCTCTGTAGCGTATTGGTTTAGGCGTTAGAGTGATTTTAGTTTAGGTTTAGGTGATTCTTGAGGTTCTGGGCTCAATTCCCTAAGGCTTATGGATCACCACGTAGACAAAAACTTAAGCCATCTTGTCTCTGCCCCTGCAAGCCACCATTCTTTAATTTATTTAGTGTGTTTGTTTGGAAGTCAGGCCAGCTAAAGGACTGTGTAGGGCTAACAACTAAAGGATTGTTTCTCTGCACACTAATGGCCAGTCTCTGTAGCGTAATGGCTAAGGTGTTGGACTTGGATCTTTGACGCTCTGAGTTCGATTCCCCAATGCCTCAATTGTGCTTGTATCAGTTTTTTTTTTTTTGGTTTTTTTTTTACAGTAAGAACATAAGCCATCTTGTCTTTACGCTTACAAGCCACCATTCTTTAGTTTATTCGGTGCTAAAGGTAAAACTAAAGGATTGTTTCTTATACCTGTTCCCTGTGGTGCAATGGTTGAGGTTCTGGGTTCAATTCACTCCAATTGATTTTTTTGGTGTGTTTGGGAGGAAGGCAAGCTACAAGATTGCATTGAGGTGCATTTGTTTGGGAGTCAGTAAGAACATAGACCAAAACATTTGTTTGGGAGTCAGGTTAGCTAAAGGTAAAACTAAAGGATTGTATCTGATACCTGTTCCCTGTGGTGCAATGGTTGAGGTTCTGGGTTCAATTGACTCCAATTGATTTTTTTGGTGTGTTTGGGAGGAAGGCAAGCTACAAGATTGCATTGAAGTGAAAAACCAATGGATTGTTTGCAGGGAACAGGTTTGCTAGTGTCTGTAGTGTCATGCGTAAGGTGTTGGACTAGGGCACTTGAGATCCTGAGTTCCCTTCCGTGGTGCTTCTCTTTGAACTGTCTCTTGTCTCTGTTTTTCGTTTGGTGATTGTCAACAAGTAGGTAGACCAAAACATAAGTCGTCCTGTCTCTGCCCTTACATGCTAGCCTTCTTTAGCTTATTTATTGTGTTTTTTTTTTTTACAGTAAGAACATAGACCAAAACATAAGCCACCTTGTCTTTACCCTTACAAGCCACGATTCTTTAGTTTATTCGGTGCATTTGTTTGGGAGTCAGTAAGAACATAGACCAAAACATTTGTTTGGGAGTCAGGTTAGCTGAAGGTAAAACTAAAGGATTGTTTCTGATACCTGTTCCCTGTGGTGCAATGGTTGAGGTTCTGGGTTCAATTCACTCCAATTGATGTTTTTGGTGTGTTTGGGAGGAAGGCAAGCTACAAGATTGCATTGAGGTGAAAAACCAATGGATTGTTTGCAGGGAACAGGTTTGCTAGTGTCTGTAGTGTCATGCGTAAGGTGTTGGACTAGGGCACTTGAGATCCTGAGTTCCCTTCTGTGGTGCTTCTCTTTGAACTGTCTCTTGTCTCTGTTTTTCGTTTGGTGATTGTGAACAAGCAGGTAGACCAAAACATAAGTCGTCCAGTCTCTTACCTTACATGCTAGCCTTCTTTAGTTTATTTATTGTGTTTGTGTGGGAGACAAGCAAAGTGCTATTTCCATATGGCTATGTAGAGTAACGGCTAGGGAGCCAAACTACAGTCCATGAAGTTCTGGGTTCAGTTCCCCGTTTCAACCTTTTATTTTTTGTTGTTTGGTGAGGGAGAAAAAAGCTATTGTTAGCAACCACTCAGCTCTAGCCTCCTGATTGGTGGGTGGCATCTCATGACCAGGCCTGACCAATCAGAGATGCAGAACATGGGCAGGCTGCTGATTGGTTGCTGGAGTCAGCTGACTAGGTTCCGCCAATCAGGGGCTGCCCCTCAGCCCTAGCCTCCTGATTGGTGGGTGGTATCACCTGACCAGGGCTGACCAATCAGAGAGAGGGGAACCTGGGCCGGCTCCTGATTGGTTGCAGGAGTCAGCTGATTGGGCTGAGCCAATCAGAAGCTGCCCCTCAGCCCTAGCCTCCTGATTGGTGAGTGATGTCACCTGACCAGGCCTGACCAATCAGAGAGGTGGAACCTGGGCCGGCTCCTGATTGGTTGCTGGAGTCAGCTGACTAGGTTCAGCCAATCAGGGGCTGCCCCTCAGCCCTAGCCTCCTGATTGGTGGGTGATGTCACCTGACCAGGCCTGACCAATCAGAGAGTTGGGAACCTGGGCCGGCTCCTGATTGGTTGCTGGAGTCAGCTGACTAGGTTCAGCCAATCAGGGGCTGCCCCTCAGCCCTAGCCTCCTGATTGGTGGGTGATGTCACCTGACCAGGGCTGACCAATCAGAGAGAGGGAAACCTGGGCCGGCTCCTGATTGGTTGCTGGAGCCAGCTGACAAGGCCCAGCCAATCAGGGACTGCCCCTCAGCCCTAGCCTCTTGATTGGTGGGTGGTATCACCTGACCAGGGCTGACCAATCAGAGAGAGGGAAACCTGGGCCGGCTCCTGATTGGTTGCTGGAGTCAGCTGACTAGGTTCAGCCAATCAGGGGCTGCCCCTCAGCCCTAGCCTCCTGATTGGTGGGTGATGTCACCTGACCAGGCCTGACCAATCAGAGAGTTGGGAACCTGGGCCGGCTCCTGATTGGTTGCTGGAGTCAGCTGACTAGGTTCAGCCAATCAGGGGCTGCCCCTCAGCCCTAGCCTCCTGATTGGTGGGTGATGTCACCTGACCAGGGCTGACCAATCAGAGAGAGGGAAACCTGGGCCGGCTCCTGATTGGTTGCTGGAGCCAGCTGACAAGGCCCAGCCAATCAGGGACTGCCCCTCAGCCCTAGCCTCTTGATTGGTGGGTGGTATCACCTGACCAGGGCTGACCAATCAGAGAGAGGGAAACCTGGGCCGGCTCCTGATTGGTTGCAGGAGTCAGCTGACTAGGCCCAGCCAATCAGGGGCTGCCCCTCAGCCCTAGCCTCCTGATTGGTGGGTGATGTCACCTGACCAGGGCTGACCAATCAGAGAGAGGGGAACCTGGGCCGGCTCCTGATTGGTTGCTGGAGTCAGCTGACTAGGCCCAGCCAATCAGGGGCTGCCCCTCAGCCCTAGCCTCCTGATTGGTGGGTAATGTCACCTGACCAGGGCTGACCAATCAGAGAGAGGGGAACCTGGGCCGGCTCCTGATTGGTTGCAGGAGTCAGCTGACTAGGCCCAGCCAATCAGGGGCTGCCCCTCAGCCCTAGCCTCCTGATTGGTGGGTGATGTCACCTGACCAGGGCTGACCAATCAGAGAGCGGGGAACCTGGGTCGGCTCCTGATTGGTTGCTGGAGTCAGCTGACTAGGTTCAGCCAATCAGGGGCTGCCCCTCAGCCCTAGCCTCATGATTGGTGGGTGATGTCACCTGACCAGGGCTGACCAATCAGAGAGAGGGAAACCTCGGCCGGCTCCTGATTGGTTGCAGGAGTCAGCTGACTAGGCCCAGCCAATCAGGGGCTGTCCCTCAGCTCTAGCCTCCTGATTGGTGGGTGATGTCACCTGACCAGGGCTGACCAATCAGAGAGAGGGGAACCTGGGCCTGCTCCTGATTGGTTGCAGGAGTCAGCTGACTAGGCCCAGCCAATCAGGGGCTGCCCTTCAGCCCTAGCCTCCTGATTGGTGGGTAATGTCACCTGACCAGGGCTGACCAATCAGAGAGAGGGGAACCTGGGCCGGATCCTGATTGGTTGCTGGAGTCAGCTGACTAGGTTCAGCCAATCAGGGGCTGCCCCTCAGCCCTAGCCTCCAGATTGGTGGGTGATGTCACCTGACCAGGGCTGACCAATCAGAGAGAGGGGAACCTGGGTCGGCTCCTGATTGGTTGCTGGAGTCAGCTGACTAGGCTCAGCCAATCAGGGCTAGCCACCTGATTGGTGCATTAGAATTATCATATTGGGTATCATATTGCTTGGCACTTTATTATTTATTAATTATTATTAATTATTAAATTGTTAAATGAATCATTAATAACGAGAAACATTCTAGTTTTTTTCCCGGTTACCACCATTTTCGCCACAGCGACATTACTGGCGTGGGAGCAAGCCAGCTGTAGCTGGAATTGAACTTGCAAGCAACGTGGTGGAAGTCCAACACCTTAACTACAACGCCAAGCCAGAGATACTTGACTGTGCCAGTCTCTGTAGCGTATTGGTTTAGGCGTTAGAGTGATTTTAGTTTAGGTTTAGGTGATTCTTGAGGTTCTGGGCTCAATTCCCTAAGGCTTATGGATCACCACGTAGACAAAAACTTAAGCCATCTTGTCTCTGCCCCTGCAAGCCACCATTCTTTAATTTATTTAGTGTGTTTGTTTGGAAGTCAGGCCAGCTAAAGGACTGTGTAGGGCTAACAACTAAAGGATTGTTTCTCTGCACACTAATGGCCAGTCTCTGTAGCGTAATGGCTAAGGTGTTGGACTTGGATCTTTGACGTTCTGAGTTCGATTCCCCAATGCCTCAATTGTGCTTGTATCAGTTTTTTTTTTTTTGGTTTTTTTTTTACAGTAAGAACATAAGCCATCTTGTCTTTACGCTTACAAGCCACCATTCTTTAGTTTATTCGGTGCTAAAGGTAAAACTAAAGGATTGTTTCTTATACCTGTTCCCTGTGGTGCAATGGTTGAGGTTCTGGGTTCAATTCACTCCAATTGATTTTTTTGGTGTGTTTGGGAGGAAGGCAAGCTACAAGATTGCATTGAGGTGCATTTGTTTGGGAGTCAGTAAGAACATAGACCAAAACATTTGTTTGGGAGTCAGGTTAGCTAAAGGTAAAACTAAAGGATTGTATCTGATACCTGTTCCCTGTGGTGCAATGGTTGAGGTTCTGGGTTCAATTGACTCCAATTGATTTTTTTGGTGTGTTTGGGAGGAAGGCAAGCTACAAGATTGCATTGAAGTGAAAAACCAATGGATTGTTTGCAGGGAACAGGTTTGCTAGTGTCTGTAGTGTCATGCGTAAGGTGTTGGACTAGGGCACTTGAGATCCTGAGTTCCCTTCCGTGGTGCTTCTCTTTGAACTGTCTCTTGTCTCTGTTTTTCGTTTGGTGATTGTCAACAAGTAGGTAGACCAAAACATAAGTCGTCCTGTCTCTGCCCTTACATGCTAGCCTTCTTTAGCTTATTTATTGTGTTTTTTTTTTTTACAGTAAGAACATAGACCAAAACATAAGCCACCTTGTCTTTACCCTTACAAGCCACGATTCTTTAGTTTATTCGGTGCATTTGTTTGGGAGTCAGTAAGAACATAGACCAAAACATTTGTTTGGGAGTCAGGTTAGCTGAAGGTAAAACTAAAGGATTGTTTCTGATACCTGTTCCCTGTGGTGCAATGGTTGAGGTTCTGGGTTCAATTCACTCCAATTGATGTTTTTGGTGTGTTTGGGAGGAAGGCAAGCTACAAGATTGCATTGAGGTGAAAAACCAATGGATTGTTTGCAGGGAACAGGTTTGCTAGTGTCTGTAGTGTCATGCGTAAGGTGTTGGACTAGGGCACTTGAGATCCTGAGTTCCCTTCTGTGGTGCTTCTCTTTGAACTGTCTCTTGTCTCTGTTTTTCGTTTGGTGATTGTGAACAAGCAGGTAGACCAAAACATAAGTCGTCCAGTCTCTTACCTTACATGCTAGCCTTCTTTAGTTTATTTATTGTGTTTGTGTGGGAGACAAGCAAAGTGCTATTTCCATATGGCTATGTAGAGTAACGGCTAGGGAGCCAAACTACAGTCCATGAAGTTCTGGGTTCAGTTCCCCGTTTCAACCTTTTATTTTTTGTTGTTTGGTGAGGGAGAAAAAAGCTATTGTTAGCAACCACTCAGCTCTAGCCTCCTGATTGGTGGGTGGCATCTCATGACCAGGCCTGACCAATCAGAGATGCAGAACATGGGCAGGCTGCTGATTGGTTGCTGGAGTCAGCTGACTAGGTTCCGCCAATCAGGGGCTGCCCCTCAGCCCTAGCCTCCTGATTGGTGGGTGGTATCACCTGACCAGGGCTGACCAATCAGAGAGAGGGGAACCTGGGCCGGCTCCTGATTGGTTGCAGGAGTCAGCTGATTGGGCTGAGCCAATCAGAAGCTGCCCCTCAGCCCTAGCCTCCTGATTGGTGAGTGATGTCACCTGACCAGGCCTGACCAATCAGAGAGGTGGAACCTGGGCCGGCTCCTGATTGGTTGCTGGAGTCAGCTGACTAGGTTCAGCCAATCAGGGGCTGCCCCTCAGCCCTAGCCTCCTGATTGGTGGGTGATGTCACCTGACCAGGCCTGACCAATCAGAGAGTTGGGAACCTGGGCCGGCTCCTGATTGGTTGCTGGAGTCAGCTGACTAGGTTCAGCCAATCAGGGGCTGCCCCTCAGCCCTAGCCTCCTGATTGGTGGGTGATGTCACCTGACCAGGGCTGACCAATCAGAGAGAGGGAAACCTGGGCCGGCTCCTGATTGGTTGCTGGAGCCAGCTGACAAGGCCCAGCCAATCAGGGACTGCCCCTCAGCCCTAGCCTCTTGATTGGTGGGTGGTATCACCTGACCAGGGCTGACCAATCAGAGAGAGGGAAACCTGGGCCGGCTCCTGATTGGTTGCTGGAGTCAGCTGACTAGGTTCAGCCAATCAGGGGCTGCCCCTCAGCCCTAGCCTCCTGATTGGTGGGTGATGTCACCTGACCAGGGCTGACCAATCAGAGAGAGGGAAACCTGGGCCGGCTCCTGATTGGTTGCAGGAGTCAGCTGACTAGGCCCAGCCAATCAGGGGCTGCCCCTCAGCCCTAGCCTCCTGATTGGTGGGTGATGTCACCTGACCAGGGCTGACCAATCAGAGAGAGGGGAACCTGGGCCGGCTCCTGATTGGTTGCTGGAGTCAGCTGACTAGGCCCAGCCAATCAGGGGCTGCCCCTCAGCCCTAGCCTCCTGATTGGTGGGTAATGTCACCTGACCAGGGCTGACCAATCAGAGAGAGGGGAACCTGGGCCGGCTCCTGATTGGTTGCAGGAGTCAGCTGACTAGGCCCAGCCAATCAGGGGCTGCCCCTCAGCCCTAGCCTCCTGATTGGTGGGTGATGTCACCTGACCAGGGCTGACCAATCAGAGAGCGGGGAACCTGGGTCGGCTCCTGATTGGTTGCTGGAGTCAGCTGACTAGGTTCAGCCAATCAGGGGCTGCCCCTCAGCCCTAGCCTCATGATTGGTGGGTGATGTCACCTGACCAGGGCTGACCAATCAGAGAGAGGGAAACCTCGGCCGGCTCCTGATTGGTTGCAGGAGTCAGCTGACTAGGCCCAGCCAATCAGGGGCTGTCCCTCAGCTCTAGCCTCCTGATTGGTGGGTGATGTCACCTGACCAGGGCTGACCAATCAGAGAGAGGGGAACCTGGGCCGGCTCCTGATTGGTTGCAGGAGTCAGCTGACTAGGCCCAGCCAATCAGGGGCTGCCCTTCAGCCCTAGCCTCCTGATTGGTGGGTAATGTCACCTGACCAGGGCTGACCAATCAGAGAGAGGGGAACCTGGGCCGGATCCTGATTGGTTGCTGGAGTCAGCTGACTAGGTTCAGCCAATCAGGGGCTGCCCCTCAGCCCTAGCCTCCAGATTGGTGGGTGATGTCACCTGACCAGGGCTGACCAATCAGAGAGAGGGGAACCTGGGTCGGCTCCTGATTGGTTGCTGGAGTCAGCTGACTAGGCTCAGCCAATCAGGGCTAGCCACCTGATTGGTGCATTAGAATTATCATATTGGGTATCATATTGCTTGGCACTTTATTATTTATTAATTATTATTAATTATTAAATTGTTAAATGAATCATTAATAACGAGAAACATTCTAGTTTTTTTCCCGGTTACCACCATTTTCGCCACAGCGACATTACTGGCGTGGGAGCAAGCCAGCTGTAGCTGGAATTGAACTTGCAAGCAACGTGGTGGAAGTCCAACACCTTAACCACAACGCCAAGCCAGAGATACTTGACTGTGCCAGTCTCTGTAGCGTATTGGTTTAGGCGTTAGAGTGATTTTAGTTTAGGTTTAGGTGATTCTTGAGGTTCTGGGCTCAATTCCCTAAGGCTTATGGATCACCACGTAGACAAAAACTTAAGCCATCTTGTCTCTGCCCCTGCAAGCCACCATTCTTTAATTTATTTAGTGTGTTTGTTTGGAAGTCAGGCCAGCTAAAGGACTGTGTAGGGCTAACAACTAAAGGATTGTTTCTCTGCACACTAATGGCCAGTCTCTGTAGCGTAATGGCTAAGGTGTTGGACTTGGATCTTTGACGTTCTGAGTTCGATTCCCCAATGCCTCAATTGTGCTTGTATCAGTTTTTTTTTTTTTGGTTTTTTTTTTACAGTAAGAACATAAGCCATCTTGTCTTTACGCTTACAAGCCACCATTCTTTAGTTTATTCGGTGCTAAAGGTAAAACTAAAGGATTGTTTCTTATACCTGTTCCCTGTGGTGCAATGGTTGAGGTTCTGGGTTCAATTCACTCCAATTGATTTTTTTGGTGTGTTTGGGAGGAAGGCAAGCTACAAGATTGCATTGAGGTGCATTTGTTTGGGAGTCAGTAAGAACATAGACCAAAACATTTGTTTGGGAGTCAGGTTAGCTAAAGGTAAAACTAAAGGATTGTATCTGATACCTGTTCCCTGTGGTGCAATGGTTGAGGTTCTGGGTTCAATTGACTCCAATTGATTTTTTTGGTGTGTTTGGGAGGAAGGCAAGCTACAAGATTGCATTGAAGTGAAAAACCAATGGATTGTTTGCAGGGAACAGGTTTGCTAGTGTCTGTAGTGTCATGCGTAAGGTGTTGGACTAGGGCACTTGAGATCCTGAGTTCCCTTCCGTGGTGCTTCTCTTTGAACTGTCTCTTGTCTCTGTTTTTCGTTTGGTGATTGTCAACAAGTAGGTAGACCAAAACATAAGTCGTCCTGTCTCTGCCCTTACATGCTAGCCTTCTTTAGCTTATTTATTGTGTTTTTTTTTTTTACAGTAAGAACATAGACCAAAACATAAGCCACCTTGTCTTTACCCTTACAAGCCACGATTCTTTAGTTTATTCGGTGCATTTGTTTGGGAGTCAGTAAGAACATAGACCAAAACATTTGTTTGGGAGTCAGGTTAGCTGAAGGTAAAACTAAAGGATTGTTTCTGATACCTGTTCCCTGTGGTGCAATGGTTGAGGTTCTGGGTTCAATTCACTCCAATTGATGTTTTTGGTGTGTTTGGGAGGAAGGCAAGCTACAAGATTGCATTGAGGTGAAAAACCAATGGATTGTTTGCAGGGAACAGGTTTGCTAGTGTCTGTAGTGTCATGCGTAAGGTGTTGGACTAGGGCACTTGAGATCCTGAGTTCCCTTCTGTGGTGCTTCTCTTTGAACTGTCTCTTGTCTCTGTTTTTCGTTTGGTGATTGTGAACAAGCAGGTAGACCAAAACATAAGTCGTCCAGTCTCTTACCTTACATGCTAGCCTTCTTTAGTTTATTTATTGTGTTTGTGTGGGAGACAAGCAAAGTGCTATTTCCATATGGCTATGTAGAGTAACGGCTAGGGAGCCAAACTACAGTCCATGAAGTTCTGGGTTCAGTTCCCCGTTTCAACCTTTTATTTTTTGTTGTTTGGTGAGGGAGAAAAAAGCTATTGTTAGCAACCACTCAGCTCTAGCCTCCTGATTGGTGGGTGGCATCTCATGACCAGGCCTGACCAATCAGAGATGCAGAACATGGGCAGGCTGCTGATTGGTTGCTGGAGTCAGCTGACTAGGTTCCGCCAATCAGGGGCTGCCCCTCAGCCCTAGCCTCCTGATTGGTGGGTGGTATCACCTGACCAGGGCTGACCAATCAGAGAGAGGGGAACCTGGGCCGGCTCCTGATTGGTTGCAGGAGTCAGCTGATTGGGCTGAGCCAATCAGAAGCTGCCCCTCAGCCCTAGCCTCCTGATTGGTGAGTGATGTCACCTGACCAGGCCTGACCAATCAGAGAGGTGGAACCTGGGCCGGCTCCTGATTGGTTGCTGGAGTCAGCTGACTAGGTTCAGCCAATCAGGGGCTGCCCCTCAGCCCTAGCCTCCTGATTGGTGGGTGATGTCACCTGACCAGGCCTGACCAATCAGAGAGTTGGGAACCTGGGCCGGCTCCTGATTGGTTGCTGGAGTCAGCTGACTAGGTTCAGCCAATCAGGGGCTGCCCCTCAGCCCTAGCCTCCTGATTGGTGGGTGATGTCACCTGACCAGGGCTGACCAATCAGAGAGAGGGAAACCTGGGCCGGCTCCTGATTGGTTGCTGGAGCCAGCTGACAAGGCCCAGCCAATCAGGGACTGCCCCTCAGCCCTAGCCTCTTGATTGGTGGGTGGTATCACCTGACCAGGGCTGACCAATCAGAGAGAGGGAAACCTGGGCCGGCTCCTGATTGGTTGCTGGAGTCAGCTGACTAGGTTCAGCCAATCAGGGGCTGCCCCTCAGCCCTAGCCTCCTGATTGGTGGGTGATGTCACCTGACCAGGCCTGACCAATCAGAGAGTTGGGAACCTGGGCCGGCTCCTGATTGGTTGCTGGAGTCAGCTGACTAGGTTCAGCCAATCAGGGGCTGCCCCTCAGCCCTAGCCTCCTGATTGGTGGGTGATGTCACCTGACCAGGGCTGACCAATCAGAGAGAGGGAAACCTGGGCCGGCTCCTGATTGGTTGCTGGAGCCAGCTGACAAGGCCCAGCCAATCAGGGACTGCCCCTCAGCC
The DNA here is from genome assembly GCF_027358695.1 of Spea bombifrons. NCBI lineage: Eukaryota > Metazoa > Chordata > Amphibia > Anura > Pelobatidae > Spea > Spea bombifrons. The sequence continues at coordinate 66,621,856 of NC_071089.1, forward strand.
CTAGCCTCTTGATTGGTGGGTGGTATCACCTGACCAGGGCTGACCAATCAGAGAGAGGGAAACCTGGGCCGGCTCCTGATTGGTTGCAGGAGTCAGCTGACTAGGCCCAGCCAATCAGGGGCTGCCCCTCAGCCCTAGCCTCCTGATTGGTGGGTGATGTCACCTGACCAGGGCTGACCAATCAGAGAGAGGGGAACCTGGGCCGGCTCCTGATTGGTTGCTGGAGTCAGCTGACTAGGCCCAGCCAATCAGGGGCTGCCCCTCAGCCCTAGCCTCCTGATTGGTGGGTGATGTCACCTGACCAGGGCTGACCAATCAGAGAGCGGGGAACCTGGGTCGGCTCCTGATTGGTTGCAGGAGTCAGCTGACTAGGCCCAGCCAATCAGGGGCTGTCCCTCAGCTCTAGCCTCCTGATTGGTGGGTGATGTCACCTGACCAGGGCTGACCAATCAGAGAGAGGGGAACCTGGGCCGGCTCCTGATTGGTTGCAGGAGTCAGCTGACTAGGCCCAGCCAATCAGGGGCTGCCCTTCAGCCCTAGCCTCCTGATTGGTGGGTAATGTCACCTGACCAGGGCTGACCAATCAGAGAGAGGGGAACCTGGGCCGGATCCTGATTGGTTGCTGGAGTCAGCTGACTAGGTTCAGCCAATCAGGGGCTGCCCCTCAGCCCTAGCCTCCAGATTGGTGGGTGATGTCACCTGACCAGGGCTGACCAATCAGAGAGAGGGGAACCTGGGTCGGCTCCTGATTGGTTGCTGGAGTCAGCTGACTAGGCTCAGCCAATCAGGGCTAGCCACCTGATTGGTGCATTAGAATTATCATATTGGGTATCATATTGCTTGGCACTTTATTATTTATTAATTATTATTAATTATTAAATTGTTAAATGAATCATTAATAACGAGAAACATTTTAGTTTTTTTCCCGGTTACCACCATTTTTGCCACAGCGACATTACTGGCGTGGGAGCAAGCCAGCTGTAGCTGGAATTGAACTTGCAAGCAACGTGGTGGAAGTCCAACTCCTTAACCACAACGCCAAGCCAGAGATACTTGACTGTGCCAGTCTCTGTAGCGTATTGGTTTAGGCGTTAGAGTGATTTTAGTTTAGGTTTAGGTGATTCTTGAGGTTCTGGGCTCAATTCCCTAAGGCTTATGGATCACCACGTAGACAAAAACTTAAGCCATCTTGTCTCTGCCCCTGCAAGCCACCATTCTTTAATTTATTTAGTGTGTTTGTTTGGAAGTCAGGCCAGCTAAAGGACTGTGTAGGGCTAACAACTAAAGGATTGTTTCTCTGCACACTAATGGCCAGTCTCTGTAGCGTAATGGCTAAGGTGTTGGACTTGGATCTTTGACGTTCTGAGTTCGATTCCCCAATGCCTCAATTGTGCTTGTATCAGTTTTTTTTTTTTTGGTTTTTTTTTTACAGTAAGAACATAAGCCATCTTGTCTTTACGCTTACAAGCCACCATTCTTTAGTTTATTCGGTGCTAAAGGTAAAACTAAAGGATTGTTTCTTATACCTGTTCCCTGTGGTGCAATGGTTGAGGTTCTGGGTTCAATTCACTCCAATTGATTTTTTTGGTGTGTTTGGGAGGAAGGCAAGCTACAAGATTGCATTGAGGTGCATTTGTTTGGGAGTCAGTAAGAACATAGACCAAAACATTTGTTTGGGAGTCAGGTTAGCTAAAGGTAAAACTAAAGGATTGTATCTGATACCTGTTCCCTGTGGTGCAATGGTTGAGGTTCTGGGTTCAATTGACTCCAATTGATTTTTTTGGTGTGTTTGGGAGGAAGGCAAGCTACAAGATTGCATTGAAGTGAAAAACCAATGGATTGTTTGCAGGGAACAGGTTTGCTAGTGTCTGTAGTGTCATGCGTAAGGTGTTGGACTAGGGCACTTGAGATCCTGAGTTCCCTTCCGTGGTGCTTCTCTTTGAACTGTCTCTTGTCTCTGTTTTTCGTTTGGTGATTGTCAACAAGTAGGTAGACCAAAACATAAGTCGTCCTGTCTCTGCCCTTACATGCTAGCCTTCTTTAGCTTATTTATTGTGTTTTTTTTTTTTACAGTAAGAACATAGACCAAAACATAAGCCACCTTGTCTTTACCCTTACAAGCCACGATTCTTTAGTTTATTCGGTGCATTTGTTTGGGAGTCAGTAAGAACATAGACCAAAACATTTGTTTGGGAGTCAGGTTAGCTGAAGGTAAAACTAAAGGATTGTTTCTGATACCTGTTCCCTGTGGTGCAATGGTTGAGGTTCTGGGTTCAATTCACTCCAATTGATGTTTTTGGTGTGTTTGGGAGGAAGGCAAGCTACAAGATTGCATTGAGGTGAAAAACCAATGGATTGTTTGCAGGGAACAGGTTTGCTAGTGTCTGTAGTGTCATGCGTAAGGTGTTGGACTAGGGCACTTGAGATCCTGAGTTCCCTTCTGTGGTGCTTCTCTTTGAACTGTCTCTTGTCTCTGTTTTTCGTTTGGTGATTGTGAACAAGCAGGTAGACCAAAACATAAGTCGTCCAGTCTCTTACCTTACATGCTAGCCTTCTTTAGTTTATTTATTGTGTTTGTGTGGGAGACAAGCAAAGTGCTATTTCCATATGGCTATGTAGAGTAACGGCTAGGGAGCCAAACTACAGTCCATGAAGTTCTGGGTTCAGTTCCCCGTTTCAACCTTTTATTTTTTGTTGTTTGGTGAGGGAGAAAAAAGCTATTGTTAGCAACCACTCAGCTCTAGCCTCCTGATTGGTGGGTGGCATCTCATGACCAGGCCTGACCAATCAGAGATGCAGAACATGGGCAGGCTGCTGATTGGTTGCTGGAGTCAGCTGACTAGGTTCCGCCAATCAGGGGCTGCCCCTCAGCCCTAGCCTCCTGATTGGTGGGTGGTATCACCTGACCAGGGCTGACCAATCAGAGAGAGGGGAACCTGGGCCGGCTCCTGATTGGTTGCAGGAGTCAGCTGATTGGGCTGAGCCAATCAGAAGCTGCCCCTCAGCCCTAGCCTCCTGATTGGTGAGTGATGTCACCTGACCAGGCCTGACCAATCAGAGAGGTGGAACCTGGGCCGGCTCCTGATTGGTTGCTGGAGTCAGCTGACTAGGTTCAGCCAATCAGGGGCTGCCCCTCAGCCCTAGCCTCCTGATTGGTGGGTGATGTCACCTGACCAGGCCTGACCAATCAGAGAGTTGGGAACCTGGGCCGGCTCCTGATTGGTTGCTGGAGTCAGCTGACTAGGTTCAGCCAATCAGGGGCTGCCCCTCAGCCCTAGCCTCCTGATTGGTGGGTGATGTCACCTGACCAGGGCTGACCAATCAGAGAGAGGGAAACCTGGGCCGGCTCCTGATTGGTTGCTGGAGCCAGCTGACAAGGCCCAGCCAATCAGGGACTGCCCCTCAGCCCTAGCCTCTTGATTGGTGGGTGGTATCACCTGACCAGGGCTGACCAATCAGAGAGAGGGAAACCTGGGCCGGCTCCTGATTGGTTGCTGGAGTCAGCTGACTAGGTTCAGCCAATCAGGGGCTGCCCCTCAGCCCTAGCCTCCTGATTGGTGGGTGATGTCACCTGACCAGGCCTGACCAATCAGAGAGTTGGGAACCTGGGCCGGCTCCTGATTGGTTGCTGGAGTCAGCTGACTAGGTTCAGCCAATCAGGGGCTGCCCCTCAGCCCTAGCCTCCTGATTGGTGGGTGATGTCACCTGACCAGGGCTGACCAATCAGAGAGAGGGAAACCTGGGCCGGCTCCTGATTGGTTGCTGGAGCCAGCTGACAAGGCCCAGCCAATCAGGGACTGCCCCTCATCCCTAGCCTCTTGATTGGTGGGTGGTATCACCTGACCAGGGCTGACCAATCAGAGAGAGGGAAACCTGGGCCGGCTTCTGATTGGTTGCAGGAGTCAGCTGACTAGGCCCAGCCAATCAGGGGCTGCCCCTCAGCCCTAGCCTCCTGATTGGTGGGTGATGTCACCTGACCAGGGCTGACCAATCAGAGAGAGGGGAACCTGGGCCGGCTCCTGATTGGTTGCTGGAGTCAGCTGACTAGGCCCAGCCAATCAGGGGCTGCCCCTCAGCCCTAGCCTCCTGATTGGTGGGTAATGTCACCTGACCAGGGCTGACCAATCAGAGAGAGGGGAACCTGGGCCGGCTCCTGATTGGTTGCAGGAGTCAGCTGACTAGGCCCAGCCAATCAGGGGCTGCCCCTCAGCCCTAGCCTCCTGATTGGTGGGTGATGTCACCTGACCAGGGCTGACCAATCAGAGAGCGGGGAACCTGGGTCGGCTCCTGATTGGTTGCTGGAGTCAGCTGACTAGGTTCAGCCAATCAGGGGCTGCCCCTCAGCCCTAGCCTCATGATTGGTGGGTGATGTCACCTGACCAGGGCTGACCAATCAGAGAGAGGGAAACCTCGGCCGGCTCCTGATTGGTTGCAGGAGTCAGCTGACTAGGCCCAGCCAATCAGGGGCTGTCCCTCAGCTCTAGCCTCCTGATTGGTGGGTGATGTCACCTGACCAGGGCTGACCAATCAGAGAGAGGGGAACCTGGGCCGGCTCCTGATTGGTTGCAGGAGTCAGCTGACTAGGCCCAGCCAATCAGGGGCTGCCCTTCAGCCCTAGCCTCCTGATTGGTGGGTAATGTCACCTGACCAGGGCTGACCAATCAGAGAGAGGGGAACCTGGGCCGGATCCTGATTGGTTGCTGGAGTCAGCTGACTAGGTTCAGCCAATCAGGGGCTGCCCCTCAGCCCTAGCCTCCAGATTGGTGGGTGATGTCACCTGACCAGGGCTGACCAATCAGAGAGAGGGGAACCTGGGTCGGCTCCTGATTGGTTGCTGGAGTCAGCTGACTAGGCTCAGCCAATCAGGGCTAGCCACCTGATTGGTGCATTAGAATTATCATATTGGGTATCATATTGCTTGGCACTTTATTATTTATTAATTATTATTAATTATTAAATTGTTAAATGAATCATTAATAACGAGAAACATTCTAGTTTTTCTCCCGGTTACCACCATTTTCGCCACAGCGACATTACTGGCGTGGGAGCAAGCCAGCTGTAGCTGGAATTGAACTTGCAAGCAACGTGGTGGAAGTCCAACACCTTAACCACAACGCCAAGCCAGAGATACTTGACTGTGCCAGTCTCTGTAGCGTATTGGTTTAGGCGTTAGAGTGATTTTAGTTTAGGTTTAGGTGATTCTTGAGGTTCTGGGCTCAATTCCCTAAGGCTTATGGATCACCACGTAGACAAAAACTTAAGCCATCTTGTCTCTGCCCCTGCAAGCCACCATTCTTTAATTTATTTAGTGTGTTTGTTTGGAAGTCAGGCCAGCTAAAGGACTGTGTAGGGCTAACAACTAAAGGATTGTTTCTCTGCACACTAATGGCCAGTCTCTGTAGCGTAATGGCTAAGGTGTTGGACTTGGATCTTTGACGTTCTGAGTTCGATTCCCCAATGCCTCAATTGTGCTTGTATCAGTTTTTTTTTTTTTGGTTTTTTTTTTACAGTAAGAACATAAGCCATCTTGTCTTTACGCTTACAAGCCACCATTCTTTAGTTTATTCGGTGCTAAAGGTAAAACTAAAGGATTGTTTCTTATACCTGTTCCCTGTGGTGCAATGGTTGAGGTTCTGGGTTCAATTCACTCCAATTGATTTTTTTGGTGTGTTTGGGAGGAAGGCAAGCTACAAGATTGCATTGAGGTGCATTTGTTTGGGAGTCAGTAAGAACATAGACCAAAACATTTGTTTGGGAGTCAGGTTAGCTAAAGGTAAAACTAAAGGATTGTATCTGATACCTGTTCCCTGTGGTGCAATGGTTGAGGTTCTGGGTTCAATTGACTCCAATTGATTTTTTTGGTGTGTTTGGGAGGAAGGCAAGCTACAAGATTGCATTGAAGTGAAAAACCAATGGATTGTTTGCAGGGAACAGGTTTGCTAGTGTCTGTAGTGTCATGCGTAAGGTGTTGGACTAGGGCACTTGAGATCCTGAGTTCCCTTCCGTGGTGCTTCTCTTTGAACTGTCTCTTGTCTCTGTTTTTCGTTTGGTGATTGTCAACAAGTAGGTAGACCAAAACATAAGTCGTCCTGTCTCTGCCCTTACATGCTAGCCTTCTTTAGCTTATTTATTGTGTTTTTTTTTTTACAGTAAGAACATAGACCAAAACATAAGCCACCTTGTCTTTACCCTTACAAGCCACGATTCTTTAGTTTATTCGGTGCATTTGTTTGGGAGTCAGTAAGAACATAGACCAAAACATTTGTTTGGGAGTCAGGTTAGCTGAAGGTAAAACTAAAGGATTGTTTCTGATACCTGTTCCCTGTGGTGCAATGGTTGAGGTTCTGGGTTCAATTCACTCCAATTGATGTTTTTGGTGTGTTTGGGAGGAAGGCAAGCTACAAGATTGCATTGAGGTGAAAAACCAATGGATTGTTTGCAGGGAACAGGTTTGCTAGTGTCTGTAGTGTCATGCGTAAGGTGTTGGACTAGGGCACTTGAGATCCTGAGTTCCCTTCTGTGGTGCTTCTCTTTGAACTGTCTCTTGTCTCTGTTTTTCGTTTGGTGATTGTGAACAAGCAGGTAGACCAAAACATAAGTCGTCCAGTCTCTTACCTTACATGCTAGCCTTCTTTAGTTTATTTATTGTGTTTGTGTGGGAGACAAGCAAAGTGCTATTTCCATATGGCTATGTAGAGTAACGGCTAGGGAGCCAAACTACAGTCCATGAAGTTCTGGGTTCAGTTCCCCGTTTCAACCTTTTATTTTTTGTTGTTTGGTGAGGGAGAAAAAAGCTATTGTTAGCAACCACTCAGCTCTAGCCTCCTGATTGGTGGGTGGCATCTCATGACCAGGCCTGACCAATCAGAGATGCAGAACATGGGCAGGCTGCTGATTGGTTGCTGGAGTCAGCTGACTAGGTTCCGCCAATCAGGGGCTGCCCCTCAGCCCTAGCCTCCTGATTGGTGGGTGGTATCACCTGACCAGGGCTGACCAATCAGAGAGAGGGGAACCTGGGCCGGCTCCTGATTGGTTGCAGGAGTCAGCTGATTGGGCTGAGCCAATCAGAAGCTGCCCCTCAGCCCTAGCCTCCTGATTGGTGAGTGATGTCACCTGACCAGGCCTGACCAATCAGAGAGGTGGAACCTGGGCCGGCTCCTGATTGGTTGCTGGAGTCAGCTGACTAGGTTCAGCCAATCAGGGGCTGCCCCTCAGCCCTAGCCTCCTGATTGGTGGGTGATGTCACCTGACCAGGCCTGACCAATCAGAGAGTTGGGAACCTGGGCCGGCTCCTGATTGGTTGCTGGAGTCAGCTGACTAGGTTCAGCCAATCAGGGGCTGCCCCTCAGCCCTAGCCTCCTGATTGGTGGGTGATGTCACCTGACCAGGGCTGACCAATCAGAGAGAGGGAAACCTGGGCCGGCTCCTGATTGGTTGCTGGAGCCAGCTGACAAGGCCCAGCCAATCAGGGACTGCCCCTCAGCCCTAGCCTCTTGATTGGTGGGTGGTATCACCTGACCAGGGCTGACCAATCAGAGAGAGGGAAACCTGGGCCGGCTCCTGATTGGTTGCTGGAGTCAGCTGACTAGGTTCAGCCAATCAGGGGCTGCCCCTCAGCCCTAGCCTCCTGATTGGTGGGTGATGTCACCTGACCAGGCCTGACCAATCAGAGAGTTGGGAACCTGGGCCGGCTCCTGATTGGTTGCTGGAGTCAGCTGACTAGGTTCAGCCAATCAGGGGCTGCCCCTCAGCCCTAGCCTCCTGATTGGTGGGTGATGTCACCTGACCAGGGCTGACCAATCAGAGAGCGGGGAACCTGGGTCGGCTCCTGATTGGTTGCAGGAGTCAGCTGACTAGGCCCAGCCAATCAGGGGCTGTCCCTCAGCTCTAGCCTCCTGATTGGTGGGTGATGTCACCTTACCAGGGCTGACCAATCAGAGAGAGGGGAACCTGGGCCGGCTCCTGATTGGTTGCAGGAGTCAGCTGACTAGGCCCAGCCAATCAGGGGCTGCCCTTCAGCCCTAGCCTCCTGATTGGTGGGTGATGTCACCTGACCAGGCCTGACCAATCAGAGAGTTGGGAACCTGGGCCGGCTCCTGATTGGTTGCTGGAGTCAGCTGACTAGGTTCAGCCAATCAGGGGCTGCCCCTCAGCCCTAGCCTCCAGATTGGTGGGTGATGTCACCTGACCAGGGCTGACCAATCAGAGAGAGGGGAACCTGGGTCGGCTCCTGATTGGTTGCTGGAGTCAGCTGACTAGGCTCAGCCAATCAGGGCTAGCCACCTGATTGGTGCATTAGAATTATCATATTGGGTATCATATTGCTTGGCACTTTATTATTTATTAATTATTATTAATTATTAAATTGTTAAATGAATCATTAATAACGAGAAACATTTTAGTTTTTTTCCCGGTTACCACCATTTTCGCCACAGCGACATTACTGGCGTGGGAGCAAGCCAGCTGTAGCTGGAATTGAACTTGCAAGCAACGTGGTGGAAGTCCAACTCCTTAACCACAACGCCAAGCCAGAGATAATTGACTGTGCCAGTCTCTGTAGCGTATTGGTTTAGGCGTTAGAGTGATTTTAGTTTAGGTTTAGGTGATTCTTGAGGTTCTGGGCTCAATTCCCTAAGGCTTATGGATCACCACGTAGACAAAAACTTAAGCCATCTTGTCTCTGCCCCTGCAAGCCACCATTCTTTAATTTATTTAGTGTGTTTGTTTGGAAGTCAGGCCAGCTAAAGGACTGTGTAGGGCTAACAACTAAAGGATTGTTTCTCTGCACACTAATGGCCAGTCTCTGTAGCGTAATGGCTAAGGTGTTGGACTTGGATCTTTGACGTTCTGAGTTCGATTCCCCAATGCCTCAATTGTGCTTGTATCAGTTTTTTTTTTTTTGGTTTTTTTTTTACAGTAAGAACATAAGCCATCTTGTCTTTACGCTTACAAGCCACCATTCTTTAGTTTATTCGGTGCTAAAGGTAAAACTAAAGGATTGTTTCTTATACCTGTTCCCTGTGGTGCAATGGTTGAGGTTCTGGGTTCAATTCACTCCAATTGATTTTTTTGGTGTGTTTGGGAGGAAGGCAAGCTACAAGATTGCATTGAGGTGCATTTGTTTGGGAGTCAGTAAGAACATAGACCAAAACATTTGTTTGGGAGTCAGGTTAGCTAAAGGTAAAACTAAAGGATTGTATCTGATACCTGTTCCCTGTGGTGCAATGGTTGAGGTTCTGGGTTCAATTGACTCCAATTGATTTTTTTGGTGTGTTTGGGAGGAAGGCAAGCTACAAGATTGCATTGAAGTGAAAAACCAATGGATTGTTTGCAGGGAACAGGTTTGCTAGTGTCTGTAGTGTCATGCGTAAGGTGTTGGACTAGGGCACTTGAGATCCTGAGTTCCCTTCCGTGGTGCTTCTCTTTGAACTGTCTCTTGTCTCTGTTTTTCGTTTGGTGATTGTCAACAAGTAGGTAGACCAAAACATAAGTCGTCCTGTCTCTGCCCTTACATGCTAGCCTTCTTTAGCTTATTTATTGTGTTTTTTTTTTTACAGTAAGAACATAGACCAAAACATAAGCCACCTTGTCTTTACCCTTACAAGCCACGATTCTTTAGTTTATTCGGTGCATTTGTTTGGGAGTCAGTAAGAACATAGACCAAAACATTTGTTTGGGAGTCAGGTTAGCTGAAGGTAAAACTAAAGGATTGTTTCTGATACCTGTTCCCTGTGGTGCAATGGTTGAGGTTCTGGGTTCAATTCACTCCAATTGATGTTTTTGGTGTGTTTGGGAGGAAGGCAAGCTACAAGATTGCATTGAGGTGAAAAACCAATGGATTGTTTGCAGGGAACAGGTTTGCTAGTGTCTGTAGTGTCATGCGTAAGGTGTTGGACTAGGGCACTTGAGATCCTGAGTTCCCTTCTGTGGTGCTTCTCTTTGAACTGTCTCTTGTCTCTGTTTTTCGTTTGGTGATTGTGAACAAGCAGGTAGACCAAAACATAAGTCGTCCAGTCTCTTACCTTACATGCTAGCCTTCTTTAGTTTATTTATTGTGTTTGTGTGGGAGACAAGCAAAGTGCTATTTCCATATGGCTATGTAGAGTAACGGCTAGGGAGCCAAACTACAGTCCATGAAGTTCTGGGTTCAGTTCCCCGTTTCAACCTTTTATTTTTTGTTGTTTGGTGAGGGAGAAAAAAGCTATTGTTAGCAACCACTCAGCTCTAGCCTCCTGATTGGTGGGTGGCATCTCATGACCAGGCCTGACCAATCAGAGATGCAGAACATGGGCAGGCTGCTGATTGGTTGCTGGAGTCAGCTGACTAGGTTCCGCCAATCAGGGGCTGCCCCTCAGCCCTAGCCTCCTGATTGGTGGGTGGTATCACCTGACCAGGGCTGACCAATCAGAGAGAGGGGAACCTGGGCCGGCTCCTGATTGGTTGCAGGAGTCAGCTGATTGGGCTGAGCCAATCAGAAGCTGCCCCTCAGCCCTAGCCTCCTGATTGGTGAGTGATGTCACCTGACCAGGCCTGACCAATCAGAGAGGTGGAACCTGGGCCGGCTCCTGATTGGTTGCTGGAGTCAGCTGACTAGGTTCAGCCAATCAGGGGCTGCCCCTCAGCCCTAGCCTCCTGATTGGTGGGTGATGTCACCTGACCAGGCCTGACCAATCAGAGAGTTGGGAACCTGGGCCGGCTCCTGATTGGTTGCTGGAGTCAGCTGACTAGGTTCAGCCAATCAGGGGCTGCCCCTCAGCCCTAGCCTCCTGATTGGTGGGTGATGTCACCTGACCAGGGCTGACCAATCAGAGAGAGGGAAACCTGGGCCGGCTCCTGATTGGTTGCTGGAGCCAGCTGACAAGGCCCAGCCAATCAGGGACTGCCCCTCAGCCCTAGCCTCTTGATTGGTGGGTGGTATCACCTGACCAGGGCTGACCAATCAGAGAGAGGGAAACCTGGGCCGGCTCCTGATTGGTTGCTGGAGTCAGCTGACTAGGTTCAGCCAATCAGGGGCTGCCCCTCAGCCCTAGCCTCCTGATTGGTGGGTGATGTCACCTGACCAGGCCTGACCAATCAGAGAGTTGGGAACCTGGGCCGGCTCCTGATTGGTTGCTGGAGTCAGCTGACTAGGTTCAGCCAATCAGGGGCTGCCCCTCAGCCCTAGCCTCCTGATTGGTGGGTGATGTCACCTGACCAGGGCTGACCAATCAGAGAGAGGGAAACCTGGGCCGGCTCCTGATTGGTTGCTGGAGCCAGCTGACAAGGCCCAGCCAATCAGGGACTGCCCCTCAGCCCTAGCCTCTTGATTGGTGGGTGGTATCACCTGACCAGGGCTGACCAATCAGAGAGAGGGAAACCTGGGCCGGCTCCTGATTGGTTGCAGGAGTCAGCTGACTAGGCCCAGCCAATCAGGGGCTGCCCCTCAGCCCTAGCCTCCTGATTGGTGGGTGATGTCACCTGACCAGGGCTGACCAATCAGAGAGAGGGGAACCTGGGCCGGCTCCTGATTGGTTGCTGGAGTCAGCTGACTAGGCCCAGCCAATCAGGGGCTGCCCCTCAGCCCTAGCCTCCTGATTGGTGGGTAATGTCACCTGACCAGGGCTGACCAATCAGAGAGAGGGGAACCTGGGCCGGCTCCTGATTGGTTGCAGGAGTCAGCTGACTAGGCCCAGCCAATCAGGGGCTGCCCCTCAGCCCTAGCCTCCTGATTGGTGGGTGATGTCACCTGACCAGGGCTGACCAATCAGAGAGCGGGGAACCTGGGTCGGCTCCTGATTGGTTGCTGGAGTCAGCTGACTAGGTTCAGCCAATCAGGGGCTGCCCCTCAGCCCTAGCCTCATGATTGGTGGGTGATGTCACCTGACCAGGGCTGACCAATCAGAGAGAGGGAAACCTGGGCCGGCTCCTGATTGGTTGCAGGAGTCAGCTGACTAGGCCCAGCCAATCAGGGGCTGTCCCTCAGCTCTAGCCTCCTGATTGGTGGGTGATGTCACCTGACCAGGGCTGACCAATCAGAGAGAGGGGAACCTGGGCCGGCTCCTGATTGGTTGCAGGAGTCAGCTGACTAGGCCCAGCCAATCAGGGGCTGCCCTTCAGCCCTAGCCTCCTGATTGGTGGGTAATGTCACCTGACCAGGGCTGACCAATCAGAGAGAGGGGAACCTGGGCCGGCTCCTGATTGGTTGCTGGAGTCAGCTGACTAGGTTCAGCCAATCAGGGGCTGCCCCTCAGCCCTAGCCTCCAGATTGGTGGGTGATGTCACCTGACCAGGGCTGACCAATCAGAGAGAGGGGAACCTGGGTCGGCTCCTGATTGGTTGCTGGAGTCAGCTGACTAGGCTCAGCCAATCAGGGCTAGCCACCTGATTGGTGCATTAGAATTATCATATTGGGTATCATATTGCTTGGCACTTTATTATTTATTAATTATTAAATTGTTAAATGAATCATTAATAACGAGAAACATTCTAGTTTTTTTCCCGGTTACCACCATTTTCGCCACAGCGACATTACTGGCGTGGGAGCAAGCCAGCTGCAGCTGGAATTGAACTTGCAAGCAACGTGGTGGAAGTCCAACACCTTAACCACAACGCCAAGCCAGAGATACTTGACTGTGCCAGTCTCTGTAGCGTATTGGTTTAGGCGTTAGAGTGATTTTAGTTTAGGTTTAGGTGATTCTTGAGGTTCTGGGCTCAATTCCCTAAGGCTTATGGATCACCACGTAGACAAAAACTTAAGCCATCTTGTCTCTGCCCCTGCAAGCCACCATTCTTTAATTTATTTAGTGTGTTTGTTTGGAAGTCAGGCCAGCTAAAGGACTGTGTAGGGCTAACAACTAAAGGATTGTTTCTCTGCACACTAATGGCCAGTCTCTGTAGCGTAATGGCTAAGGTGTTGGACTTGGATCTTTGACGTTCTGAGTTCGATTCCCCAATGCCTCAATTGTGCTTGTATCAGTTTTTTTTTTTTTGGTTTTTTTTTTACAGTAAGAACATAAGCCATCTTGTCTTTACGCTTACAAGCCACCATTCTTTAGTTTATTCGGTGCTAAAGGTAAAACTAAAGGATTGTTTCTTATACCTGTTCCCTGTGGTGCAATGGTTGAGGTTCTGGGTTCAATTCACTCCAATTGATTTTTTTGGTGTGTTTGGGAGGAAGGCAAGCTACAAGATTGCATTGAGGTGCATTTGTTTGGGAGTCAGTAAGAACATAGACCAAAACATTTGTTTGGGAGTCAGGTTAGCTAAAGGTAAAACTAAAGGATTGTATCTGATACCTGTTCCCTGTGGTGCAATGGTTGAGGTTCTGGGTTCAATTGACTCCAATTGATTTTTTTGGTGTGTTTGGGAGGAAGGCAAGCTACAAGATTGCATTGAAGTGAAAAACCAATGGATTGTTTGCAGGGAACAGGTTTGCTAGTGTCTGTAGTGTCATGCGTAAGGTGTTGGACTAGGGCACTTGAGATCCTGAGTTCCCTTCCGTGGTGCTTCTCTTTGAACTGTCTCTTGTCTCTGTTTTTCGTTTGGTGATTGTCAACAAGTAGGTAGACCAAAACATAAGTCGTCCTGTCTCTGCCCTTACATGCTAGCCTTCTTTAGCTTATTTATTGTGTTTTTTTTTTTTACAGTAAGAACATAGACCAAAACATAAGGCACCTTGTCTTTACCCTTACAAGCCACGATTCTTTAGTTTATTCGGTGCATTTGTTTGGGAGTCAGTAAGAACATAGACCAAAACATTTGTTTGGGAGTCAGGTTAGCTGAAGGTAAAACTAAAGGATTGTTTCTGATACCTGTTCCCTGTGGTGCAATGGTTGAGGTTCTGGGTTCAATTCACTCCAATTGATGTTTTTGGTGTGTTTGGGAGGAAGGCAAGCTACAAGATTGCATTGAGGTGAAAAACCAATGGATTGTTTGCAGGGAACAGGTTTGCTAGTGTCTGTAGTGTCATGCGTAAGGTGTTGGACTAGGGCACTTGAGATCCTGAGTTCCCTTCTGTGGTGCTTCTCTTTGAACTGTCTCTTGTCTCTGTTTTTCGTTTGGTGATTGTGAACAAGCAGGTAGACCAAAACATAAGTCGTCCAGTCTCTTACCTTACATGCTAGCCTTCTTTAGTTTATTTATTGTGTTTGTGTGGGAGACAAGCAAAGTGCTATTTCCATATGGCTATGTAGAGTAACGGCTAGGGAGCCAAACTACAGTCCATGAAGTTATGGGTTCAGTTCCCCGTTTCAACCTTTTATTTTTTGTTGTTTGGTGAGGGAGAAAAAAGCTATTGTTAGCAACCACTCAGCTCTAGCCTCCTGATTGGTGGGTGGCATCTCATGACCAGGCCTGACCAATCAGAGATGCAGAACATGGGCAGGCTGCTGATTGGTTGCTGGAGTCAGCTGACTAGGTTCCGCCAATCAGGGGCTGCCCCTCAGCCCTAGCCTCCTGATTGGTGGGTGGTATCACCTGACCAGGGCTGACCAATCAGAGAGAGGGGAACCTGGGCCGGCTCCTGATTGGTTGCAGGAGTCAGCTGATTGGGCTGAGCCAATCAGAAGCTGCCCCTCAGCCCTAGCCTCCTGATTGGTGAGTGATGTCACCTGACCAGGCCTGACCAATCAGAGAGGTGGAACCTGGGCCGGCTCCTGATTGGTTGCTGGAGTCAGCTGACTAGGTTCAGCCAATCAGGGGCTGCCCCTCAGCCCTAGCCTCCTGATTGGTGGGTGATGTCACCTGACCAGGCCTGACCAATCAGAGAGTTGGGAACCTGGGCCGGCTCCTGATTGGTTGCTGGAGTCAGCTGACTAGGTTCAGCCAATCAGGGGCTGCCCCTCAGCCCTAGCCTCCTGATTGGTGGGTGATGTCACCTGACCAGGGCTGACCAATCAGAGAGAGGGAAACCTGGGCCGGCTCCTGATTGGTTGCTGGAGCCAGCTGACAAGGCCCAGCCAATCAGGGACTGCCCCTCAGCCCTAGCCTCTTGATTGGTGGGTGGTATCACCTGACCAGGGCTGACCAATCAGAGAGAGGGAAACCTGGGCCGGCTCCTGATTGGTTGCTGGAGTCAGCTGACTAGGTTCAGCCAATCAGGGGCTGCCCCTCAGCCCTAGCCTCCTGATTGGTGGGTGATGTCACCTGACCAGGCCTGACCAATCAGAGAGTTGGGAACCTGGGCCGGCTCCTGATTGGTTGCTGGAGTCAGCTGACTAGGTTCAGCCAATCAGGGGCTGCCCCTCAGCCCTAGCCTCCTGATTGGTGGGTGATGTCACCTGACCAGGGCTGACCAATCAGAGAGAGGGAAACCTGGGCCGGCTCCTGATTGGTTGCTGGAGCCAGCTGACAAGGCCCAGCCAATCAGGGACTGCCCCTCAGCCCTAGCCTCTTGATTGGTGGGTGGTATCACCTGACCAGGGCTGACCAATCAGAGAGAGGGAAACCTGGGCCGGCTCCTGATTGGTTGCAGGAGTCAGCTGACTAGGCCCAGCCAATCAGGGGCTGCCCCTCAGCCCTAGCCTCCTGATTGGTGGGTGATGTCACCTGACCAGGGCTGACCAATCAGAGAGAGGGGAACCTGGGCCGGCTCCTGATTGGTTGCTGGAGTCAGCTGACTAGGCCCAGCCAATCAGGGGCTGCCCCTCAGCCCTAGCCTCCTGATTGGTGGGTAATGTCACCTGACCAGGGCTGACCAATCAGAGAGAGGGGAACCTGGGCCGGCTCCTGATTGGTTGCAGGAGTCAGCTGACTAGGCCCAGCCAATCAGGGGCTGCCCCTCAGCCCTAGCCTCCTGATTGGTGGGTGATGTCACCTGACCAGGGCTGACCAATCAGAGAGCGGGGAACCTGGGTCGGCTCCTGATTGGTTGCTGGAGTCAGCTGACTAGGTTCAGCCAATCAGGGGCTGCCCCTCAGCCCTAGCCTCATGATTGGTGGGTGATGTCACCTGACCAGGGCTGACCAATCAGAGAGAGGGAAACCTGGGCCGGCTCCTGATTGGTTGCAGGAGTCAGCTGACTAGGCCCAGCCAATCAGGGGCTGTCCCTCAGCTCTAGCCTCCTGATTGGTGGGTGATGTCACCTGACCAGGGCTGACCAATCAGAGAGAGGGGAACCTGGGCCGGCTCCTGATTGGTTGCAGGAGTCAGCTGACTAGGCCCAGCCAATCAGGGGCTGCCCTTCAGCCCTAGCCTCCTGATTGGTGGGTAATGTCACCTGACCAGGGCTGACCAATCAGAGAGAGGGGAACCTGGGCCGGATCCTGATTGGTTGCTGGAGTCAGCTGACTAGGTTCAGCCAATCAGGGGCTGCCCCTCAGCCCTAGCCTCCAGATTGGTGGGTGATGTCACCTGACCAGGGCTGACCAATCAGAGAGAGGGGAACCTGGGTCGGCTCCTGATTGGTTGCTGGAGTCAGCTGACTAGGCTCAGCCAATCAGGGCTAGCCACCTGATTGGTGCATTAGAATTATCATATTGCTTGGCACTTTATTATTTATTAATTATTATTAATTATTAAATTGTTAAATGAATCATTAATAACGAGAAACATTCTAGTTTTTTTCCCGGTTACCACCATTTTCGCCACAGCGACATTACTGGCGTGGGAGCAAGCCAGCTGTAGCTGGAATTGAACTTGCAAGCAACGTGGTGGAAGTCCAACACCTTAACCACAACGCCAAGCCAGAGATACTTGACTGTGCCAGTCTCTGTAGCGTATTGGTTTAGGCGTTAGAGTGATTTTAGTTTAGGTTTAGGTGATTCTTGAGGTTCTGGGCTCAATTCCCTAAGGCTTATGGATCACCACGTAGACAAAAACTTAAGCCATCTTGTCTCTGCCCCTGCAAGCCACCATTCTTTAATTTATTTAGTGTGTTTGTTTGGAAGTCAGGCCAGCTAAAGGACTGTGTAGGGCTAACAACTAAAGGATTGTTTCTCTGCACACTAATGGCCAGTCTCTGTAGCGTAATGGCTAAGGTGTTGGACTTGGATCTTTGACGTTCTGAGTTCGATTCCCCAATGCCTCAATTGTGCTTGTATCAGTTTTTTTTTTTTTGGTTTTTTTTTACAGTAAGAACATAAGCCATCTTGTCTTTACGCTTACAAGCCACCATTCTTTAGTTTATTCGGTGCTAAAGGTAAAACTAAAGGATTGTTTCTTATACCTGTTCCCTGTGGTGCAATGGTTGAGGTTCTGGGTTCAATTCACTCCAATTGATTTTTTTGGTGTGTTTGGGAGGAAGGCAAGCTACAAGATTGCATTGAGGTGCATTTGTTTGGGAGTCAGTAAGAACATAGACCAAAACATTTGTTTGGGAGTCAGGTTAGCTAAAGGTAAAACTAAAGGATTGTATCTGATACCTGTTCCCTGTGGTGCAATGGTTGAGGTTCTGGGTTCAATTGACTCCAATTGATTTTTTTGGTGTGTTTGGGAGGAAGGCAAGCTACAAGATTGCATTGAAGTGAAAAACCAATGGATTGTTTGCAGGGAACAGGTTTGCTAGTGTCTGTAGTGTCATGCGTAAGGTGTTGGACTAGGGCACTTGAGATCCTGAGTTCCCTTCCGTGGTGCTTCTCTTTGAACTGTCTCTTGTCTCTGTTTTTCGTTTGGTGATTGTCAACAAGTAGGTAGACCAAAACATAAGTCGTCCTGTCTCTGCCCTTACATGCTAGCCTTCTTTAGCTTATTTATTGTGTTTTTTTTTTTTACAGTAAGAACATAGACCAAAACATAAGCCACCTTGTCTTTACCCTTACAAGCCACGATTCTTTAGTTTATTCGGTGCATTTGTTTGGGAGTCAGTAAGAACATAGACCAAAACATTTGTTTGGGAGTCAGGTTAGCTGAAGGTAAAACTAAAGGATTGTTTCTGATACCTGTTCCCTGTGGTGCAATGGTTGAGGTTCTGGGTTCAATTCACTCCAATTGATGTTTTTGGTGTGTTTGGGAGGAAGGCAAGCTACAAGATTGCATTGAGGTGAAAAACCAATGGATTGTTTGCAGGGAACAGGTTTGCTAGTGTCTGTAGTGTCATGCGTAAGGTGTTGGACTAGGGCACTTGAGATCCTGAGTTCCCTTCTGTGGTGCTTCTCTTTGAACTGTCTCTTGTCTCTGTTTTTCGTTTGGTGATTGTGAACAAGCAGGTAGACCAAAACATAAGTCGTCCAGTCTCTTACCTTACATGCTAGCCTTCTTTAGTTTATTTATTGTGTTTGTGTGGGAGACAAGCAAAGTGCTATTTCCATATGGCTATGTAGAGTAACGGCTAGGGAGCCAAACTACAGTCCATGAAGTTCTGGGTTCAGTTCCCCGTTTCAACCTTTTATTTTTTGTTGTTTGGTGAGGGAGAAAAAAGCTATTGTTAGCAACCACTCAGCTCTAGCCTCCTGATTGGTGGGTGGCATCTCATGACCAGGCCTGACCAATCAGAGATGCAGAACATGGGCAGGCTGCTGATTGGTTGCTGGAGTCAGCTGACTAGGTTCCGCCAATCAGGGGCTGCCCCTCAGCCCTAGCCTCCTGATTGGTGGGTGGTATCACCTGACCAGGGCTGACCAATCAGAGAGAGGGGAACCTGGGCCGGCTCCTGATTGGTTGCAGGAGTCAGCTGATTGGGCTGAGCCAATCAGAAGCTGCCCCTCAGCCCTAGCCTCCTGATTGGTGAGTGATGTCACCTGACCAGGCCTGACCAATCAGAGAGGTGGAACCTGGGCCGGCTCCTGATTGGTTGCTGGAGTCAGCTGACTAGGTTCAGCCAATCAGGGGCTGCCCCTCAGCCCTAGCCTCCTGATTGGTGGGTGATGTCACCTGACCAGGCCTGACCAATCAGAGAGTTGGGAACCTGGGCCGGCTCCTGATTGGTTGCTGGAGTCAGCTGACTAGGTTCAGCCAATCAGGGGCTGCCCCTCAGCCCTAGCCTCCTGATTGGTGGGTGATGTCACCTGACCAGGGCTGACCAATCAGAGAGAGGGAAACCTGGGCCGGCTCCTGATTGGTTGCTGGAGCCAGCTGACAAGGCCCAGCCAATCAGGGACTGCCCCTCAGCCCTAGCCTCTTGATTGGTGGGTGGTATCACCTGACCAGGGCTGACCAATCAGAGAGAGGGAAACCTGGGCCGGCTCCTGATTGGTTGCTGGAGTCAGCTGACTAGGTTCAGCCAATCAGGGGCTGCCCCTCAGCCCTAGCCTCCTGATTGGTGGGTGATGTCACCTGACCAGGCCTGACCAATCAGAGAGTTGGGAACCTGGGCCGGCTCCTGATTGGTTGCTGGAGTCAGCTGACTAGGTTCAGCCAATCAGGGGCTGCCCCTCAGCCCTAGCCTCCTGATTGGTGGGTGATGTCACCTGACCAGGGCTGACCAATCAGAGAGAGGGAAACCTGGGCCGGCTCCTGATTGGTTGCTGGAGCCAGCTGACAAGGCCCAGCCAATCAGGGACTGCCCCTCATCCCTAGCCTCTTGATTGGTGGGTGGTATCACCTGACCAGGGCTGACCAATCAGAGAGAGGGAAACCTGGGCCGGCTCCTGATTGGTTGCAGGAGTCAGCTGACTAGGCCCAGCCAATCAGGGGCTGCCCCTCAGCCCTAGCCTCCTGATTGGTGGGTGATGTCACCTGACCAGGGCTGACCAATCAGAGAGAGGGGAACCTGGGCCGGCTCCTGATTGGTTGCTGGAGTCAGCTGACTAGGCCCAGCCAATCAGGGGCTGCCCCTCAGCCCTAGCCTCCTGATTGGTGGGTAATGTCACCTGACCAGGGCTGACCAATCAGAGAGAGGGGAACCTGGGCCGGCTCCTGATTGGTTGCAGGAGTCAGCTGACTAGGCCCAGCCAATCAGGGGCTGCCCCTCAGCCCTAGCCTCCTGATTGGTGGGTGATGTCACCTGACCAGGGCTGACCAATCAGAGAGCGGGGAACCTGGGTCGGCTCCTGATTGGTTGCAGGAGTCAGCTGACTAGGCCCAGCCAATCAGGGGCTGTCCCTCAGCTCTAGCCTCCTGATTGGTGGGTGATGTCACCTGACCAGGGCTGACCAATCAGAGAGAGGGGAACCTGGGCCGGCTCCTGATTGGTTGCAGGAGTCAGCTGACTAGGCCCAGCCAATCAGGGGCTGCCCTTCAGCCCTAGCCTCCTGATTGGTGGGTAATGTCACCTGACCAGGGCTGACCAATCAGAGAGAGGGGAACCTGGGCCGGATCCTGATTGGTTGCTGGAGTCAGCTGACTAGGTTCAGCCAATCAGGGGCTGCCCCTCAGCCCTAGCCTCCAGATTGGTGGGTGATGTCACCTGACCAGGGCTGACCAATCAGAGAGAGGGGAACCTGGGTCGGCTCCTGATTGGTTGCTGGAGTCAGCTGACTAGGCTCAGCCAATCAGGGCTAGCCACCTGATTGGTGCATTAGAATTATCATATTGGGTATCATATTGCTTGGCACTTTATTATTTATTAATTATTATTAATTATTAAATTGTTAAATGAATCATTAATAACGAGAAACATTTTAGTTTTTTTCCCGGTTACCACCATTTTCGCCACATTTGTTTGGGAGTCAGTAAGAACATAGACCAAAACATTTGTTTGGGAGTCAGGTTAGCTAAAGGTAAAACTAAAGGATTGTATCTGATACCTGTTCCCTGTGGTGCAATGGTTGAGGTTCTGGGTTCAATTGACTCCAATTGATTTTTTTGGTGTGTTTGGGAGGAAGGCAAGCTACAAGATTGCATTGAAGTGAAAAACCAATGGATTGTTTGCAGGGAACAGGTTTGCTAGTGTCTGTAGTGTCATGCGTAAGGTGTTGGACTAGGGCACTTGAGATCCTGAGTTCCCTTCCGTGGTGCTTCTCTTTGAACTGTCTCTTGTCTCTGTTTTTCGTTTGGTGATTGTCAACAAGTAGGTAGACCAAAACATAAGTCGTCCTGTCTCTGCCCTTACATGCTAGCCTTCTTTAGCTTATTTATTGTGTTTTTTTTTTTTACAGTAAGAACATAGACCAAAACATAAGCCATCTTGTCTTTACCCTTACAAGCCACGATTCTTTAGTTTATTCGGTGCATTTGTTTGGGAGTCAGTAAGAACATAGACCAAAACATTTGTTTGGGAGTCAGGTTAGCTGAAGGTAAAACTAAAGGATTGTTTCTGATACCTGTTCCCTGTGGTGCAATGGTTGAGGTTCTGGGTTCAATTCACTCCAATTGATGTTTTTGGTGTGTTTGGGAGGAAGGCAAGCTACAAGATTGCATTGAGGTGAAAAACCAATGGATTGTTTGCAGGGAACAGGTTTGCTAGTGTCTGTAGTGTCATGCGTAAGGTGTTGGACTAGGGCACTTGAGATCCTGAGTTCCCTTCTGTGGTGCTTCTCTTTGAACTGTCTCTTGTCTCTGTTTTTCGTTTGGTGATTGTGAACAAGCAGGTAGACCAAAACATAAGTCGTCCAGTCTCTTACCTTACATGCTAGCCTTCTTTAGTTTATTTATTGTGTTTGTGTGGGAGACAAGCAAAGTGCTACTTCCATATGGCTATGTAGAGTAACGGCTAGGGAGCCAAACTACAGTCCATGAAGTTCTGGGTTCAGTTCCCCGTTTCAACCTTTTATTTTTTGTTGTTTGGTGAGGGAGAAAAAAGCTATTGTTAGCAACCACTCAGCTCTAGCCTCCTGATTGGTGGGTGGCATCTCATGACCAGGCCTGACCAATCAGAGATGCAGAACATGGGCAGGCTGCTGATTGGTTGCTGGAGTCAGCTGACTAGGTTCCGCCAATCAGGGGCTGCCCCTCAGCCCTAGCCTCCTGATTGGTGGGTGGTATCACCTGACCAGGGCTGACCAATCAGAGAGAGGGGAACCTGGGCCGGCTCCTGATTGGTTGCAGGAGTCAGCTGATTGGGCTGAGCCAATCAGAAGCTGCCCCTCAGCCCTAGCCTCCTGATTGGTGAGTGATGTCACCTGACCAGGCCTGACCAATCAGAGAGGTGGAACCTGGGCCGGCTCCTGATTGGTTGCTGGAGTCAGCTGACTAGGTTCAGCCAATCAGGGGCTGCCCCTCAGCCCTAGCCTCCTGATTGGTGGGTGATGTCACCTGACCAGGCCTGACCAATCAGAGAGTTGGGAACCTGGGCCGGCTCCTGATTGGTTGCTGGAGTCAGCTGACTAGGTTCAGCCAATCAGGGGCTGCCCCTCAGCCCTAGCCTCCTGATTGGTGGGTGATGTCACCTGACCAGGGCTGACCAATCAGAGAGAGGGAAACCTGGGCCGGCTCCTGATTGGTTGCTGGAGCCAGCTGACAAGGCCCAGCCAATCAGGGACTGCCCCTCAGCCCTAGCCTCTTGATTGGTGGGTGGTATCACCTGACCAGGGCTGACCAATCAGAGAGAGGGAAACCTGGGCCGGCTCCTGATTGGTTGCTGGAGTCAGCTGACTAGGTTCAGCCAATCAGGGGCTGCCCCTCAGCCCTAGCCTCCTGATTGGTGGGTGATGTCACCTGACCAGGCCTGACCAATCAGAGAGTTGGGAACCTGGGCCGGCTCCTGATTGGTTGCTGGAGTCAGCTGACTAGGTTCAGCCAATCAGGGGCTGCCCCTCAGCCCTAGCCTCCTGATTGGTGGGTGATGTCACCTGACCAGGGCTGACCAATCAGAGAGAGGGAAACCTGGGCCGGCTCCTGATTGGTTGCTGGAGCCAGCTGACAAGGCCCAGCCAATCAGGGACTGCCCCTCAGCCCTAGCCTCTTGATTGGTGGGTGGTATCACCTGACCAGGGCTGACCAATCAGAGAGAGGGAAACCTGGGCCGGCTCCTGATTGGTTGCAGGAGTCAGCTGACTAGGCCCAGCCAATCAGGGGCTGCCCCTCAGCCCTAGCCTCCTGATTGGTGGGTGATGTCACCTGACCAGGGCTGACCAATCAGAGAGAGGGGAACCTGGGCCGGCTCCTAGGCCCAGCCAATCAGGGGCTGCCCCTCAGCCCTAGCCTCCTGATTGGTGGGTAATGTCACCTGACCAGGGCTGACCAATCAGAGAGAGGGGAACCTGGGCCGGCTCCTGATTGGTTGCAGGAGTCAGCTGACTAGGCCCAGCCAATCAGGGGCTGCCCCTCAGCCCTAGCCTCCTGATTGGTGGGTGATGTCACCTGACCAGGGCTGACCAATCAGAGAGCGGGGAACCTGGGTCGGCTCCTGATTGGTTGCTGGAGTCAGCTGACTAGGTTCAGCCAATCAGGGGCTGCCCCTCAGCCCTAGCCTCATGATTGGTGGGTGATGTCACCTGACCAGGGCTGACCAATCAGAGAGAGGGAAACCTGGGCCGGCTCCTGATTGGTTGCAGGAGTCAGCTGACTAGGCCCAGCCAATCAGGGGCTGTCCCTCAGCTCTAGCCTCCTGATTGGTGGGTGATGTCACCTGACCAGGGCTGACCAATCAGAGAGAGGGGAACCTGGGCCGGCTCCTGATTGGTTGCAGGAGTCAGCTGACTAGGCCCAGCCAATCAGGGGCTGCCCTTCAGCCCTAGCCTCCTGATTGGTGGGTAATGTCACCTGACCAGGGCTGACCAATCAGAGAGAGGGGAACCTGGGCCGGATCCTGATTGGTTGCTGGAGTCAGCTGACTAGGTTCAGCCAATCAGGGGCTGCCCCTCAGCCCTAGCCTCCAGATTGGTGGGTGATGTCACCTGACCAGGGCTGACCAATCAGAGAGAGGGGAACCTGGGTCGGCTCCTGATTGGTTGCTGGAGTCAGCTGACTAGGCTCAGCCAATCAGGGCTAGCCACCTGATTGGTGCATTAGAATTATCATATTGGGTATCATATTGCTTGGCACTTTATTATTTATTAATTATTATTAATTATTAAATTGTTAAATGAATCATTAATAACGAGAAACATTTTAGTTTTTTTCCCGGTTACCACCATTTTCGCCACAGCGACATTACTGGCGTGGAAGCAAGCCAGCTGTAGCTGGAATTGAACTTGCAAGCAACGTGGTGGAAGTCCAACACCTTAACCACAACGCCAAGCCAGAGATACTTGACTGTGCCAGTCTCTGTAGCGTATTGGTTTAGGCGTTAGAGTGATTTTAGTTTAGGTTTAGGTGATTCTTGAGGTTCTGGGCTCAATTCCCTAAGGCTTATGGATCACCACGTAGACAAAAACTTAAGCCATCTTGTCTCTGCCCCTGCAAGCCACCATTCTTTAATTTATTTAGTGTGTTTGTTTGGAAGTCAGGCCAGCTAAAGGACTGTGTAGGGCTAACAACTAAAGGATTGTTTCTCTGCACACTAATGGCCAGTCTCTGTAGCGTAATGGCTAAGGTGTTGGACTTGGATCTTTGACGTTCTGAGTTCGATTCCCCAATGCCTCAATTGTGCTTGTATCAGTTTTTTTTTTTTGGTTTTTTTTTTACAGTAAGAACATAAGCCATCTTGTCTTTACGCTTACAAGCCACCATTCTTTAGTTTATTCGGTGCTAAAGGTAAAACTAAAGGATTGTTTCTTATACCTGTTCCCTGTGGTGCAATGGTTGAGGTTCTGGGTTCAATTCACTCCAATTGATTTTTTTGGTGTGTTTGGGAGGAAGGCAAGCTACAAGATTGCATTGAGGTGCATTTGTTTGGGAGTCAGTAAGAACATAGACCAAAACATTTGTTTGGGAGTCAGGTTAGCTAAAGGTAAAACTAAAGGATTGTATCTGATACCTGTTCCCTGTGGTGCAATGGTTGAGGTTCTGGGTTCAATTGACTCCAATTGATTTTTTTGGTGTGTTTGGGAGGAAGGCAAGCTACAAGATTGCATTGAAGTGAAAAACCAATGGATTGTTTGCAGGGAACAGGTTTGCTAGTGTCTGTAGTGTCATGCGTAAGGTGTTGGACTAGGGCACTTGAGATCCTGAGTTCCCTTCCGTGGTGCTTCTCTTTGAACTGTCTCTTGTCTCTGTTTTTCGTTTGGTGATTGTCAACAAGTAGGTAGACCAAAACATAAGTCGTCCTGTCTCTGCCCTTACATGCTAGCCTTCTTTAGCTTATTTATTGTGTTTTTTTTTTTTACAGTAAGAACATAGACCAAAACATAAGCCACCTTGTCTTTACCCTTACAAGCCACGATTCTTTAGTTTATTCGGTGCATTTGTTTGGGAGTCAGTAAGAACATAGACCAAAACATTTGTTTGGGAGTCAGGTTAGCTGAAGGTAAAACTAAAGGATTGTTTCTGATACCTGTTCCCTGTGGTGCAATGGTTGAGGTTCTGGGTTCAATTCACTCCAATTGATGTTTTTGGTGTGTTTGGGAGGAAGGCAAGCTACAAGATTGCATTGAGGTGAAAAACCAATGGATTGTTTGCAGGGAACAGGTTTGCTAGTGTCTGTAGTGTCATGCGTAAGGTGTTGGACTAGGGCACCTGAGATCCTGAGTTCCCTTCTGTGGTGCTTCTCTTTGAACTGTCTCTTGTCTCTGTTTTTCGTTTGGTGATTGTGAACAAGCAGGTAGACCAAAACATAAGTCGTCCAGTCTCTTACCTTACATGCTAGCCTTCTCTAGTTTATTTATTGTGTTTGTGTGGGAGACAAGCAAAGTGCTATTTCCATATGGCTATGTAGAGTAACGGCTAGGGAGCCAAACTACAGTCCATGAAGTTCTGGGTTCAGTTCCCCGTTTCAACCTTTTATTTTTTGTTGTTTGGTGAGGGAGAAAAAAGCTATTGTTAGCAACCACTCAGCTCTAGCCTCCTGATTGGTGGGTGGCATCTCATGACCAGGCCTGACCAATCAGAGATGCAGAACATGGGCAGGCTGCTGATTGGTTGCTGGAGTCAGCTGACTAGGTTCCGCCAATCAGGGGCTGCCCCTCAGCCCTAGCCTCCTGATTGGTGGGTGGTATCACCTGACCAGGGCTGACCAATCAGAGAGAGGGGAACCTGGGCCGGCTCCTGATTGGTTGCAGGAGTCAGCTGATTGGGCTGAGCCAATCAGAAGCTGCCCCTCAGCCCTAGCCTCCTGATTGGTGAGTGATGTCACCTGACCAGGCCTGACCAATCAGAGAGGTGGAACCTGGGCCGGCTCCTGATTGGTTGCGGGAGTCAGCTGACTAGGTTCAGCCAATCAGGGGCTGCCCCTCAGCCCTAGCCTCCTGATTGGTGGGTGATGTCACCTGACCAGGCCTGACCAATCAGAGAGTTGGGAACCTGGGCCGGCTCCTGATTGGTTGCTGGAGTCAGCTGACTAGGTTCAGCCAATCAGGGGCTGCCCCTCAGCCCTAGCCTCCTGATTGGTGGGTGATGTCACCTGACCAGGGCTGACCAATCAGAGAGAGGGAAACCTGGGCCGGCTCCTGATTGGTTGCTGGAGCCAGCTGACAAGGCCCAGCCAATCAGGGACTGCCCCTCAGCCCTAGCCTCTTGATTGGTGGGTGGTATCACCTGACCAGGGCTGACCAATCAGAGAGAGGGAAACCTGGGCCGGCTCCTGATTGGTTGCTGGAGTCAGCTGACTAGGTTCAGCCAATCAGGGGCTGCCCCTCAGCCCTAGCCTCCTGATTGGTGGGTGATGTCACCTGACCAGGCTGAGGGGCAGTCCCTGATTGGCTGGGCCTTGTCAGCTGGCTCCAGCAACCAATCACAGAGAGTTGGGAACCTGGGCCGGCTCCTGATTGGTTGCTGGAGTCAGCTGACTAGGTTCAGCCAATCAGGGGCTGCCCCTCAGCCCTAGCCTCCTGATTGGTGGGTGATGTCACCTGACCAGGGCTGACCAATCAGAGAGAGGGAAACCTGGGCCGGCTCCTGATTGGTTGCTGGAGCCAGCTGACAAGGCCCAGCCAATCAGGGACTGCCCCTCAGCCCTAGCCTCTTGATTGGTGGGTGGTATCACCTGACCAGGGCTGACCAATCAGAGAGAGGGAAACCTGGGCCGGCTCCTGATTGGTTGCAGGAGTCAGCTGACTAGGCCCAGCCAATCAGGGGCTGCCCCTCAGCCCTAGCCTCCTGATTGGTGGGTAATGTCACCTGACCAGGGCTGACCAATCAGAGAGAGGGGAACCTGGGCCGGCTCCTGATTGGTTGCAGGAGTCAGCTGACTAGGCCCAGCCAATCAGGGGCTGCCCCTCAGCCCTAGCCTCCTGATTGGTGGGTGATGTCACCTGACCAGGGCTGACCAATCAGAGAGCGGGGAACCTGGGTCGGCTCCTGATTGGTTGCTGGAGTCAGCTGACTAGGTTCAGCCAATCAGGGGCTGCCCCTCAGCCCTAGCCTCATGATTGGTGGGTGATGTCACCTGACCAGGGCTGACCAATCAGAGAGAGGGAAACCTGGGCCGGCTCCTGATTGGTTGCAGGAGTCAGCTGACTAGGCCCAGCCAATCAGGGGCTGCCCCTCAGCTCTAGCCTCCTGATTGGTGGGTGATGTCACCTGACCAGGGCTGACCAATCAGAGAGAGGGGAACCTGGGCCGGCTCCTGATTGGTTGCAGGAGTCAGCTGACTAGGCCCAGCCAATCAGGGGCTGCCCTTCAGCCCTAGCCTCCTGATTGGTGGGTAATGTCACCTGACCAGGGCTGACCAATCAGAGAGAGGGGAACCTGGGCCGGATCCTGATTGGTTGCTGGAGTCAGCTGACTAGGTTCAGCCAATCAGGGGCTGCCCCTCAGCCCTAGCCTCCAGATTGGTGGGTGATGTCACCTGACCAGGGCTGACCAATCAGAGAGAGGGGAACCTGGGTCGGCTCCTGATTGGTTGCTGGAGTCAGCTGACTAGGCTCAGCCAATCAGGGCTAGCCACCTGATCGGTGCATTAGAATTATCATATTGGGTATCATATTGCTTGGCACTTTATTATTTATTAATTATTATTAATTATTAAATTGTTAAATGAATCATTAATAACGAGAAACATTTTAGTTTTTTTCCCGGTTACCACCATTTTCGCCACAGCGACATTACTGGCGTGGGAGCAAGCCAGCTGTAGCTGGAATTGAACTTGCAAGCAACGTGGTGGAAGTCCAACACCTTAACCACAACGCCAAGCCAGAGATACTTGACTGTGCCTGTCTCTGTAGCGTATTGGTTTAGGCGTTAGAGTGATTTTAGTTTAGGTTTAGGTGATTCTTGAGGTTCTGGGCTCAATTCCCTAAGGCTTATGGATCACCACGTAGACAAAAACTTAAGCCATCTTGTCTCTGCCCCTGCAAGCCACCATTCTTTAATTTATTTAGTGTGTTTGTTTGGAAGTCAGGCCAGCTAAAGGACTGTGTAGGGCTAACAACTAAAGGATTGTTTCTCTGCACACTAATGGCCAGTCTCTGTAGCGTAATGGCTAAGGTGTTGGACTTGGATCTTTGACGTTCTGAGTTCGATTCCCCAATGCCTCAATTGTGCTTGTATCAGTTTTTTTTTTTTTGGTTTTTTTTTTACAGTAAGAACATAAGCCATCTTGTCTTTACGCTTACAAGCCACCATTCTTTAGTTTATTCGGTGCTAAAGGTAAAACTAAAGGATTGTTTCTTATACCTGTTCCCTGTGGTGCAATGGTTGAGGTTCTGGGTTCAATTCACTCCAATTGATTTTTTTGGTGTGTTTGGGAGGAAGGCAAGCTACAAGATTGCATTGAGGTGCATTTGTTTGGGAGTCAGTAAGAACATAGACCAAAACATTTGTTTGGGAGTCAGGTTAGCTAAAGGTAAAACTAAAGGATTGTATCTGATACCTGTTCCCTGTGGTGCAATGGTTGAGGTTCTGGGTTCAATTTACTCCAATTGATTTTTTTGGTGTGTTTGGGAGGAAGGCAAGCTACAAGATTGCATTGAAGTGAAAAAACAATGGATTGTTTGCAGGGAACAGGTTTGCTAGTGTCTGTAGTGTCATGCGTAAGGTGTTGGACTAGGGCACTTGAGATCCTGAGTTCCCTTCCGTGGTGCTTCTCTTTGAACTGTCTCTTGTCTCTGTTTTTCGTTTGGTGATTGTCAACAAGTAGGTAGACCAAAACATAAGTCGTCCTGTCTCTGCCCTTACATGCTAGCCTTCTTTAGCTTATTTATTGTGTTTTTTTTTTTTACAGTAAGAACATAGACCAAAACATAAGCCACCTTGTCTTTACCCTTACAAGCCACGATTCTTTAGTTTATTCGGTGCATTTGTTTGGGAGTCAGTAAGAACATAGACCAAAACATTTGTTTGGGAGTCAGGTTAGCTGAAGGTAAAACTAAAGGATTGTTTCTGATACCTGTTCCCTGTGGTGCAATGGTTGAGGTTCTGGGTTCAATTCACTCCAATTGATGTTTTTGGTGTGTTTGGGAGGAAGGCAAGCTACAAGATTGCATTGAGGTGAAAAACCAATGGATTGTTTGCAGGGAACAGGTTTGCTAGTGTCTGTAGTGTCATGCGTAAGGTATTGGACTAGGGCACTTGAGATCCTGAGTTCCCTTCTGTGGTGCTTCTCTTTGAACTGTCTCTTGTCTCTGTTTTTCGTTTGGTGATTGTGAACAAGCAGGTAGACCAAAACATAAGTCGTCCAGTCTCTTACCTTACATGCTAGCCTTCTCTAGTTTATTTATTGTGTTTGTGTGGGAGACAAGCAAAGTGCTATTTCCATATGGCTATGTAGAGTAACGGCTAGGGAGCCAAACTACAGTCCATGAAGTTCTGGGTTCAGTTCCCCGTTTCAACCTTTTATTTTTTGTTGTTTGGTGAGGGAGAAAAAAGCTATTGTTAGCAACCACTCAGCTCTAGCCTCCTGATTGGTGGGTGGCATCTCATGACCAGGCCTGACCAATCAGAGATGCAGAACATGGGCAGGCTGCTGATTGGTTGCTGGAGTCAGCTGACTAGGTTCCGCCAATCAGGGGCTGCCCCTCAGCCCTAGCCTCCTGATTGGTGGGTGGTATCACCTGACCAGGGCTGACCAATCAGAGAGAGGGGAACCTGGGCCGGCTCCTGATTGGTTGCAGGAGTCAGCTGATTGGGCTGAGCCAATCAGAAGCTGCCCCTCAGCCCTAGCCTCCTGATTGGTGAGTGATGTCACCTGACCAGGCCTGACCAATCAGAGAGGTGGAACCTGGGCCGGCTCCTCATTGGTTGCTGGAGTCAGCTGACTAGGTTCAGCCAATCAGGGGCTGCCCCTCAGCCCTAGCCTCTTGATTGGTGGGTGATGTCACCTGACCAGGCCTGACCAATCAGAGAGTTGGGAACCTGGGCCGGCTCCTGATTGGTTGCTGGAGTCAGCTGACTAGGTTCAGCCAATCAGGGGCTGCCCCTCAGCCCTAGCCTCCTGATTGGTGGGTGATGTCACCTGACCAGGGCTGACCAATCAGAGAGAGGGAAACCTGGGCCGGCTCCTGATTGGTTGCTGGAGCCAGCTGACAAGGCCCAGCCAATCAGGGACTGCCCCTCAGCCCTAGCCTCTTGATTGGTGGGTGGTATCACCTGACCAGGGCTGACCAATCAGAGAGAGGGAAACCTGGGCCGGCTCCTGATTGGTTGCTGGAGTCAGCTGACTAGGTTCAGCCAATCAGGGGCTGCCCCTCAGCCCTAGCCTCCTGATTGGTGGGTGATGTCACCTGACCAGGCCTGACCAATCAGAGAGTTGGGAACCTGGGCCGGCTCCTGATTGGTTGCTGGAGTCAGCTGACTAGGTTCAGCCAATCAGGGGCTGCCCCTCAGCCCTAGCCTCCTGATTGGTGGGTGATGTCACCTGACCAGGGCTGACCAATCAGAGAGAGGGAAACCTGGGCCGGCTCCTGATTGGTTGCTGGAGCCAGCTGACAAGGCCCAGCCAATCAGGGACTGCCCCTCAGCCCTAGCCTCTTGATTGGTGGGTTTTATCACCTGACCAGGGCTGACCAATCAGAGAGAGGGAAACCTGGGCCGGCTCCTGATTGGTTGCAGGAGTCAGCTGACTAGGCCCAGCCAATCAGGGGCTGCCCCTCAGCCCTAGCCTCCTGATTGGTGGGTGATGTCACCTGACCAGGGCTGACCAATCAGAGAGAGGGGAACCTGGGCCGGCTCCTGATTGGTTGCAGGAGTCAGCTGACTAGGCCCAGCCAATCAGGGGCTGCCCCTCAGCCCTAGCCTCCTGATTGGTGGGTGATGTCACCTGACCAGGGCTGACCAATCAGAGAGCGGGGAACCTGGGTCGGCTCCTGATTGGTTGCTGGAGCCAGCTGACAAGGCCCAGCCAATCAAGGACTGCCCCTCAGCCCTAGCCTCTTGATTGGTGGGTTTTATCACCTGACCAGGGCTGACCAATCAGAGAGAGGGAAACCTGGGCCGGCTCCTGATTGGTTGCAGGAGTCAGCTGACTAGGCCCAGCCAATCAGGGGCTGCCCCTCAGCCCTAGCCTCCTGATTGGTGGGTGATGTCACCTGACCAGGGCTGACCAATCAGAGAGAGGGGAACCTGGGCCGGCTCCTGATTGGTTGCAGGAGTCAGCTGACTAGGCCCAGCCAATCAGGGGCTGCCCCTCAGCCCTAGCCTCCTGATTGGTGGGTGATGTCACCTGACCAGGGCTGACCAATCAGAGAGCGGGGAACCTGGGTCGGCTCCTGATTGGTTGCTGGAGTCAGCTGACTAGGTTCAGCCAATCAGGGGCTGCCCCTCAGCCCTAGCCTCATGATTGGTGGGTGATGTCACCTGACCAGGGCTGACCAATCAGAGAGAGGGAAACCTGGGCCGGCTCCTGATTGGTTGCAGGAGTCAGCTGACTAGGCCCAGCCAATCAGGGGCTGCCCCTCAGCTCTAGCCTCCTGATTGGTGGGTGATGTCACCTGACCAGGGCTGACCAATCAGAGAGAGGGGAACCTGGGCCGGCTCCTGATTGGTTGCAGGAGTCAGCTGACTAGGCCCAGCCAATCAGGGGCTGCCCTTCAGCCCTAGCCTCCTGATTGGTGGGTAATGTCACCTGACCAGGGCTGACCAATCAGAGAGAGGGGAACCTGGGCCGGATCCTGATTGGTTGCTGGAGTCAGCTGACTAGGTTCAGCCAATCAGGGGCTGCCCCTCAGCCCTAGCCTCCAGATTGGTGGGTGATGTCACCTGACCAGGGCTGACCAATCAGAGAGAGGGGAACCTGGGTCGGCTCCTGATTTTTTGCTGGAGTCAGCTGACTAGGCTCAGCCAATCAGGGCTAGCCACCTGATTGGTGCATTAGAATTATCATATTGGGTATCATATTGCTTGGCACTTTATTATTTATTAATTATTATTAATTATTAAATTGTTAAATGAATCATTAATAACGAGAAAGATTTTAGTTTTTTTCCCGGTTACCACCATTTTCGCCACAGCGACATTACTGGCGTGGGAGCAAGCCAGCTGTAGCTGGAATTGAACTTGCAAGCAACGTGGTGGAAGTCCAACACCTTAACCACAACGCCAAGCCAGAGATACTTGACTGTGCCAGTCTCTGTAGCGTATTGGTTTAGGCGTTAGAGTGATTTTAGTTTAGGTTTAGGTGATTCTTGAGGTTCTGGGCTCAATTCCCTAAGGCTTATGGATCACCACGTAGACAAAAACTTAAGCCATCTTGTCTCTGCCCCTGCAAGCCACCATTCTTTAATTTATTTAGTGTGTTTGTTTGGAAGTCAGGCCAGCTAAAGGACTGTGTAGGGCTAACAACTAAAGGATTGTTTCTCTGCACACTAATGGCCAGTCTCTGTAGCGTAATGGCTAAGGTGTTGGACTTGGATCTTTGACGTTCTGAGTTCGATTCCCCAATGCCTCAATTGTGCTTGTATCAGTTTTTTTTTTTTTGGTTTTTTTTTTACAGTAAGAACATAAGCCATCTTGTCTTTACGCTTACAAGCCACCATTCTTTAGTTTATTCGGTGCTAAAGGTAAAACTAAAGGATTGTTTCTTATACCTGTTCCCTGTGGTGCAATGGTTGAGGTTCTGGGTTCAATTCACTCCAATTGATTTTTTTGGTGTGTTTGGGAGGAAGGCAAGCTACAAGATTGCATTGAGGTGCATTTGTTTGGGAGTCAGTAAGAACATAGACCAAAACATTTGTTTGGGAGTCAGGTTAGCTAAAGGTAAAACTAAAGGATTGTATCTGATACCTGTTCCCTGTGGTGCAATGGTTGAGGTTCTGGGTTCAATTGACTCCAATTGATTTTTTTGGTGTGTTTGGGAGGAAGGCAAGCTACAAGATTGCATTGAAGTGAAAAAACAATGGATTGTTTGCAGGGAACAGGTTTGCTAGTGTCTGTAGTGTCATGCGTAAGGTGTTGGACTAGGGCACTTGAGATCCTGAGTTCCCTTCCGTGGTGCTTCTCTTTGAACTGTCTCTTGTCTCTGTTTTTCGTTTGGTGATTGTCAACAAGTAGGTAGACCAAAACATAAGTCGTCCTGTCTCTGCCCTTACATGCTAGCCTTCTTTAGCTTATTTATTGTGTTTTTTTTTTTTACAGTAAGAACATAGACCAAAACATAAGCCACCTTGTCTTTACCCTTACAAGCCACGATTCTTTAGTTTATTCGGTGCATTTGTTTGGGAGTCAGTAAGAACATAGACCAAAACATTTGTTTGGGAGTCAGGTTAGCTGAAGGTAAAACTAAAGGATTGTTTCTGATACCTGTTCCCTGTGGTGCAATGGTTGAGGTTCTGGGTTCAATTCACTCCAATTGATGTTTTTGGTGTGTTTGGGAGGAAGGCAAGCTACAAGATTGCATTGAGGTGAAAAACCAATGGATTGTTTGCAGGGAACAGGTTTGCTAGTGTCTGTAGTGTCATGCGTAAGGTATTGGACTAGGGCACTTGAGATCCTGAGTTCCCTTCTGTGGTGCTTCTCTTTGAACTGTCTCTTGTCTCTGTTTTTCGTTTGGTGATTGTGAACAAGCAGGTAGACCAAAACATAAGTCGTCCAGTCTCTTACCTTACATGCTAGCCTTCTCTAGTTTATTTATTGTGTTTGTGTGGGAGACAAGCAAAGTGCTATTTCCATATGGCTATGTAGAGTAACGGCTAGGGAGCCAAACTACAGTCCATGAAGTTCTGGGTTCAGTTCCCCGTTTCAACCTTTTATTTTTTGTTGTTTGGTGAGGGAGAAAAAAGCTATTGTTAGCAACCACTCAGCTCTAGCCTCCTGATTGGTGGGTGGCATCTCATGACCAGGCCTGACCAATCAGAGATGCAGAACATGGGCAGGCTGCTGATTGGTTGCTGGAGTCAGCTGACTAGGTTCCGCCAATCAGGGGCTGCCCCTCAGCCCTAGCCTCCTGATTGGTGGGTGGTATCACCTGACCAGGGCTGACCAATCAGAGAGAGGGGAACCTGGGCCGGCTCCTGATTGGTTGCAGGAGTCAGCTGATTGGGCTGAGCCAATCAGAAGCTGCCCCTCAGCCCTAGCCTCCTGATTGGTGAGTGATGTCACCTGACCAGGCCTGACCAATCAGAGAGTTGGGAACCTGGGCCGGCTCCTGATTGGTTGCTGGAGTCAGCTGACTAGGTTCAGCCAATCAGGGGCTGCCCCTCAGCCCTAGCCTCCTGATTGGTGGGTGATGTCACCTGACCAGGCCTGACCAATCAGAGAGTTGGGAACCTGGGCCGGCTCCTGATTGGTTGCTGGAGTCAGCTGACTAGGTTCAGCCAATCAGGGGCTGCCCCTCAGCCCTAGCCTCCTGATTGGTGGGTGATGTCACCTGACCAGGGCTGACCAATCAGAGAGAGGGAAACCTGGGCCGGCTCCTGATTGGTTGCTGGAGCCAGCTGACAAGGCCCAGCCAATCAGGGACTGCCCCTCAGCCCTAGCCTCTTGATTGGTGGGTGGTATCACCTGACCAGGGCTGACCAATCAGAGAGAGGGAAACCTGGGCCGGCTCCTGATTGGTTGCAGGAGTCAGCTGACTAGGGCCCAGCCAATCAGGGGCTGCCCCTCAGCCCTAGCCTCCTGATTGGTGGGTGATGTCACCTGACCAGGGCTGACCAATCAGAGAGAGGGGAACCTGGGCCGGCTCCTGATTGGTTGCTGGAGTCAGCTGACTAGGCCCAGCCAATCAGGGGCTGCCCCTCAGCCCTAGCCTCCTGATTGGTGGGTAATGTCACCTGACCAGGGCTGACCAATCAGAGAGAGGGGAACCTGGGCCGGCTCCTGATTGGTTGCAGGAGTCAGCTGACTAGGCCCAGCCAATCAGGGGCTGCCCCTCAGCCCTAGCCTCCTGATTGGTGGGTGATGTCACCTGACCAGGGCTGACCAATCAGAGAGCGGGGAACCTGGGTCGGCTCCTGATTGGTTGCTGGAGTCAGCTGACTAGGTTCAGCCAATCAGGGGCTGCCCCTCAGCCCTAGCCTCATGATTGGTGGGTGATGTCACCTGACCAGGGCTGACCAATCAGAGAGAGGGGAACCTGGGCCGGCTCCTGATTGGTTGCAGGAGTCAGCTGACTAGGCCCAGCCAATCAGGGGCTGCCCTTCAGCCCTAGCCTCCTGATTGGTGGGTAATGTCACCTGACCAGGGCTGACCAATCAGAGAGAGGGGAACCTGGGTCGGCTCCTGATTGGTTGCTGGAGTCAACTGACTAGGCTCAGCCAATCAGGGCTAGCCACCTGATTGGTGCATTAGAATTATCATATTGGGTATCATATTGCTTGGCACTTTATTATTTATTAATAATTATTAATTATTAAATTGTTAAATGAATCATTAATAACGAGAAACATTTTAGTTTTTTTCCCGGTTACCACCATTTTCGCCACAGCGACATTACTGGCGTGGGAGCAAGCCAGCTGTAGCTGGAATTGAACTTGCAAGCAACGTGGTGGAAGTCCAAGACCTTAACCACAACGCCAAGCCAGAGATACTTGACTGTGCCAGTCTCTGTAGCGTATTGGTTTAGGCGTTAGAGTGATTTTAGTTTAGGTTTAGGTGATTCTTGAGGTTCTGGGCTCAATTCCCTAAGGCTTATGGATCACCACGTAGACAAAAACTTAAGCCATCTTGTCTCTGCCCCTGCAAGCCACCATTCTTTAATTTATTTAGTGTGTTTGTTTGGAAGTCAGGCCAGCTAAAGCCTAACAACTAAAGGATTGTTTCTCTGCCCACTAACGGCCAGTCTCTGTAGCGTAATGGCTAAGGTGTTGGACTTGGATCTTTGACGTTCTGAGTTCGATTCCCCAATGCCTCAATTGTGCTTGTATCAGTTTTTTTTTTTTGGTTTTTTTTTTACAGTAAGAACATAAGCCATCTTGTTTTTACGCTTACAAGCCACCATTCTTTAGTTTATTCGGTGCTAAAGGTAAAACTAAAGGATTGTTTCTTATACCTGTTCCCTGTGGTGCAATGGTTGAGGTTCTGGGTTCAATTCACTCCAATTGATTTTTTTGGTGTGTTTGGGAGGAAGGCAAGCTACAAGATTGCATTGAGGTGCATTTGTTTGGGAGTCAGTAAGAACATAGACCAAAACATTTGTTTGGGAGTCAGGTTAGCTAAAGGTAAAACTAAAGGATTGTATCTGATACCTGTTCCCTGTGGTGCAATGGTTGAGGTTCTGGGTTCAATTGACTCCAATTGATTTTTTTGGTGTGTTTGGGAGGAAGGCAAGCTACAAGATTGCATTGAAGTGAAAAACCAATGGATTGTTTGCAGGGAGCAGGTTTGCTAGTGTCTGTAGTGTCATGCGTAAGGTGTTGGACTAGGGCACTTGAGATCCTGAGTTCCCTTCCGTGGTGCTTCTCTTTGAACTGTCTCTTGTCTCTGTTTTTCGTTTGGTGATTGTCAACAAGTAGGTAGACCAAAACATAAGTCGTCCTGTCTCTGCCCTTACATGCTAGCCTTCTTTAGCTTATTTATTGTGTTTTTTTTTTTTACAGTAAGAACATAGACCAAAACATAAGCCACCTTGTCTTTACCCTTACAAGCCACGATTCTTTAGTTTATTCGGTGCATTTGTTTGGGAGTCAGTAAGAACATAGACCAAAACATTTGTTTGGGAGTCAGGTTAGCTGAAGGTAAAACTAAAGGATTGTTTCTGATACCTGTTCCCTGTGGTGCAATGGATGAGGTTCTGGGTTCAATTCACTCCAATTGATGTTTTTGGTGTGTTTGGGAGGAAGGCAAGCTACAAGATTGCATTGAGGTGAAAAACCAATGGATTGTTTGCAGGGAACAGGTTTGCTAGTGTCTGTAGTGTCATGCGTAAGGTATTGGACTAGGGCACTTGAGATCCTGAGTTCCCTTCTGTGGTGCTTCTCTTTGAACTGTCTCTTGTCTCTGTTTTTCGTTTGGTGATTGTGAACAAGCAGGTAGACCAAAACATAAGTTGTCCAGTCTCTTACCTTACATGCTAGCCTTCTCTAGTTTATTTATTGTGTTTGTGTGGGAGACAAGCAAAGGGCTATTTCCATATGGCTATGTAGAGTAACGGCTAGGGAGCCAAACTACAGTCCATGAAGTTCTGGGTTCAGTTCCCCGTTTCAACCTTTTATTTTTTGTTGTTTGGTGAGGGAGAAAAAAGCTATTGTTAGCAACCACTCAGCTCTAGCCTCCTGATTGGTGGGTGGCATCTCATGACCAGGCCTGACCAATCAGAGATGCAGAACATGGGCAGGCTGCTGATTGGTTGCTGGAGTCAGCTGACTAGGTTCCGCCAATCAGGGGCTGCCCCTCAGCCCTAGCCTCCTGATTGGTGGGTGGTATCACCTGACCAGGGCTGACCAATCAGAGAGAGGGGAATCCTGATTGGTTGCAGGAGTCAGCTGATTGGGCTGAGCCAATCAGAAGCTGCCCCTCAGCCCTAGCCTCCTGATTGGTGAGTGATGTCACCTGACCAGGCCTGACCAATCAGAGAGTTGGGAACCTGGGCCGGCTCCTGATTGGTTGCTGGAGTCAGCTGACAAGGTTCAGCCAATCAGGGGCTGCCCCTCAGCCCTAGCCTCCTGATTGGTGGGTGATGTCACCTGACCAGGCCTGACCAATCAGAGAGTTGGGAACCTGGGCCGGCTCCTGATTGGTTGCTGGAGTCAGCTGACTAGGTTCAGCCAATCAGGGGCTGCCCCTCAGCCCTAGCCTCCTGATTGGTGGGTGATGTCACCTGACCAGGGCTGACCAATCAGAGAGAGGGAAACCTGGGCCGGCTCCTGATTGGTTGCTGGAGCCAGCTGACAAGGCCCAGCCAATCAGGGACTGCCCCTCAGCCCTAGCCTCTTGATTGGTGGGTGGTATCACCTGACCAGGGCTGACCAATCAGAGAGAGGGAAACCTGGGCCGGCTCCTGATTGGTTGCAGGAGTCAGCTGACTAGGCCCAGCCAATCAGGGGCTGCCCCTCAGCCCTAGCCTCCTGATTGGTGGGTGATGTCACCTGACCAGGGCTGACCAATCAGAGAGAGGGGAACCTGGGCCGGCTCCTGATTGGTTGCTGGAGTCAGCTGACTAGGCCCAGCCAATCAGGGGCTGCCCCTCAGCCCTAGCCTCCTGATTGGTGGGTAATGTCACCTGACCAGGGCTGACCAATCAGAGAGAGGGGAACCTGGGCCGGCTCCTGATTGGTTGCAGGAGTCAGCTGACTAGGCCCAGCCAATCAGGGGCTGCCCCTCAGCCCTAGCCTCCTGATTGGTGGGTGATGTCACCTGACCAGGGCTGACCAATCAGAGAGCGGGGAACCTGGGTCGGCTCCTGATTGGTTGCTGGAGTCAGCTGACTAGGTTCAGCCAATCAGGGGCTGCCCCTCAGCCCTAGCCTCATGATTGGTGGGTGATGTCACCTGACCAGGGCTGACCAATCAGAGAGAGGGAAACCTGGGCCGGCTCCTGATTGGTTGCAGGAGTCAGCTGACTAGGCCCAGCCAATCAGGGGCTGCCCCTCAGCTCTAGCCTCCTGATTGGTGGGTGATGTCACCTGACCAGGGCTGACCAATCAGAGAGAGGGGAACCTGGGCCGGCTCCTGATTGGTTGCAGGAGTCAGCTGACTAGGCCCAGCCAATCAGGGGCTGCCCTTCAGCCCTAGCCTCCTGATTGGTGGGTAATGTCACCTGACCAGGGCTGACCAATCAGAGAGAGGGGAACCTGGGCCGGATCCTGATTGGTTGCTGGAGTCAGCTGACTAGGTTCAGCCAATCAGGGGCTGCCCCTCAGCCCTAGCCTCCAGATTGAGGTGGGTGATGTCACCTGCCCAGGGCTGACCAATCAGAGAGAGGGGAACCTGGGTCGGCTCCTGATTGGTTGCTGGAGTCAGCTGACTAGGCTCAGCCAATCAGGGCTAGCCACCTGATTGGTGCATTAGAATTATCATATTGGGTATCATATTGCTTGGCACTTTATTATTTATTAATTATTATTAATTATTAAATTGTTAAATGAATCATTAATAACGAGAAACATTTTAGTTTTTTTCCCGGTTACCACCATTTTCGCCACAGCGACATTACTGGCGTGGGAGCAAGCCAGCTGTAGCTGGAATTGAACTTGCAAGCAACGTGGTGGAAGTCCAACACCTTAACCACAACGCCAAGCCAGAGACAGCGTATTGGTTTAGGCGTTAGAGTGATTTTAGTTTAGGTTTAGGTGATTCTTGAGGTTCTGGGCTCTATTCCCTAAGGCTTATGGATCACCACGTAGACAAAAACTTAAGCCATCTTGTCTCTGCCCCTGCAAGCCACCATTCTTTAATTTATTTAGTGTGTTTGTTTGGAAGTCAGGCCAGCTAAAGGACTGTGTAGGGCTAACAACTAAAGGATTGTTTCTCTGCGCACTAATGGCCAGTCTCTGTAGCGTAATGGCTAAGGTGTTGGACTTGGATCTTTGACGTTCTGAGTTCGATTCCCCAATGCCTCAATTGTGCTTGTATCAGTTTTTTTTTTTTTTGTTTTTTTTTTACAGTAAGAACATAAGCCATCTTGTCTTTACGCTTACAAGCCACCATTCTTTAGTTTATTCGGTGCTAAAGGTAAAACTAAAGGATTGTTTCTTATACCTGTTCCCTGTGGTGCAATGGTTGAGGTTCTGGGTTCAATTCACTCCAATTGATTTTTTTGGTGTGTTTGGGAGGAAGGCAAGCTACAAGATTGCATTGAGGTGCATTTGTTTGGGAGTCAGTAAGAACATAGACCAAAACATTAGTTTGGGAGTCAGGTTAGCTAAAGGTAAAACTAAAGGATTGTATCTGATACCTGTTCCCTGTGGTGCAATGGTTGAGGTTCTGGGTTCAATTTACTCCAATTGATTTTTTTGGTGTGTTTGGGAGGAAGGCAAGCTACAAGATTGCATTGAAGTGAAAAACCAATGGATTGTTTGCAGGTAACAGGTTTGCTAGTGTCTGTAGTGTCATGCGTAAGGTGTTGGACTAGGGCACTTGAGATCCTGAGTTCCCTTCCGTGGTGCTTCTCTTTGAACTGTCTCTTGTCTCTGTTTTTCGTTTGGTGATTGTCAACAAGTAGGTAGACCAAAACATAAGTCGTCCTGTCTCTGCCCTTACATGCTAGCCTTCTTTAGCTTATTTATTGTGTTTTTTTTTTTACAGTAAGAACATAGACCAAAACATAAGCCACCTTGTCTTTACCCTTACAAGCCACGATTCTTTAGTTTATTCGGTGCATTTGTTTGGGAGTCAGTAAGAACATAGACCAAAACATTTGTTTGGGAGTCAGGTTAGCTGAAGGTAAAACTAAAGGATTGTTTCTGATACCTGTTCCCTGTGGTGCAATGGTTGAGGTTCTGGGTTCAATTCACTCCAATTGATGTTTTTGGTGTGTTTGGGAGGAAGGCAAGCTACAAGATTGCATTGAGGTGAAAAACCAATGGATTGTTTGCAGGGAACAGGTTTGCTAGTGTCTGTAGTGTCATGCGTAAGGTGTTGGACTAGGGCACTTGAGATCCTGAGTTCCCTTCTGTGGTGCTTCTCTTTGAACTGTCTCTTGTCTCTGTTTTTCGTTTGGTGATTGTGAACAAGCAGGTAGACCAAAACATAAGTCGTCCAGTCTCTTACCTTACATGCTAGCCTTCTTTAGTTTATTTATTGTGTTTGTGTGGGAGACAAGCAAAGTGCTATTTCTATATGGCTATGTAGAGTAACGGCTAGGGAGCCAAACTACAGTCCATGAAGTTCTGGGTTCAGTTCCCCGTTTCAACCTTTTATTTTTTGTTGTTTGGTGAGGGAGAAAAAAGCTATTGTTAGCAACCACTCAGCTCTAGCCTCCTGATTGGTGGGTGGCATCTCATGACCAGGCCTGACCAATCAGAGATGCAGAACATGGGCAGGCTGCTGATTGGTTGCTGGAGTCAGCTGACTAGGTTCCGCCAATCAGGGGCTGCCCCTCAGCCCTAGCCTCCTGATTGGTGGGTGGTATCACCTGACCAGGGCTGACCAATCAGAGAGAGGGGAACCTGGGCCGGCTCCTGATTGGTTGCAGGAGTCAGCTGATTGGGCTGAGCCAATCAGAAGCTGCCCCTCAGCCCTAGCCTCCTGATTGG
Source organism: Spea bombifrons (assembly GCF_027358695.1). Lineage (NCBI taxonomy): Eukaryota > Metazoa > Chordata > Amphibia > Anura > Pelobatidae > Spea > Spea bombifrons. The sequence continues at coordinate 66,663,188 of NC_071089.1, forward strand.
TGAGTGATGTCACCTGACCAGGCCTGACCAATCAGAGAGGTGGAACCTGGGCCGGCTCCTGATTGGTTGCTGGAGTCAGCTGACTAGGTTCAGCCAATCAGGGGCTGCCCCTCAGCCCTAGCCTCCTGATTGGTGGGTGATGTCACCTGACCAGGCCTGACCAATCAGAGAGTTGGGAACCTGGGCCGGCTCCTGATTGGTTGCTGGAGTCAGCTGACTAGGTTCAGCCAATCAGGGGCTGCCCCTCAGCCCTAGCCTCCTGATTGGTGGGTGATGTCACCTGACCAGGGCTGACCAATCAGAGAGAGGGAAACCTGGGCCGGCTCCTGATTGGTTGCTGGAGCCAGCTGACAAGGCCCAGCCAATCAGGGACTGCCCCTCAGCCCTAGCCTCTTGATTGGTGGGTGGTATCACCTGACCAGGGCTGACCAATCAGAGAGAGGGAAACCTGGGCCGGCTCCTGATTGGTTGCTGGAGTCAGCTGACTAGGTTCAGCCAATCAGGGGCTGCCCCTCAGCCCTAGCCTCCTGATTGGTGGGTAATGTCACCTGACCAGGGCTGACCAATCAGAGAGAGGGGAACCTGGGCCGGCTCCTGATTGGTTGCAGGAGTCAGCTGACTAGGCCCAGCCAATCAGGGGCTGCCCCTCAGCCCTAGCCTCCTGATTGGTGGGTGATGTCACCTGACCAGGGCTGACCAATCAGAGAGCGGGGAACCTGGGTCGGCTCCTGATTGGTTGCTGGAGTCAGCTGACTAGGTTCAGCCAATCAGGGGCTGCCCCTCAGCCCTAGCCTCATGATTGGTGGGTGATGTCACCTGACCAGGGCTGACCAATCAGAGAGAGGGAAACCTGGGCCGGCTCCTGATTGGTTGCAGGAGTCAGCTGACTAGGCCCAGCCAATCAGGGGCTGCCCCTCAGCTCTAGCCTCATGATTGGTGGGTGATGTCACCTGACCAGGGCTGACCAATCAGAGAGAGGGGAACCTGGGCCGGCTCCTGATTGGTTGCAGGAGTCAGCTGACTAGGCCCAGCCAATCAGGGGCTGCCCTTCAGCCCTAGCCTCCTGATTGGTGGGTAATGTCACCTGACCAGGGCTGACCAATCAGAGAGAAGGGAACCTGGGCCGGATCCTGATTGGTTGCTGGAGTCAGCTGACTAGGTTCAGCCAATCAGGGGCTGCCCCTCAGCCCTAGCCTCCAGATTGGTGGGTGATGTCACCTGACCAGGGCTGACCAATCAGAGAGAGGGGAACCTGGGTCGGCTCCTGATTGGTTGCTGGAGTCAGCTGACTAGGCTCAGCCAATCAGGGCTAGCCACCTGATTGGTGCATTAGAATTATCATATTGGGTATCATATTGCTTGGCACTTTATTATTTATTAATTATTATTAATTATTAAATTGTTAAATGAATCATTAATAACGAGAAACATTTTAGTTTTTTTCCCGGTTACCACCATTTTCGCCACAGCGACATTACTGGCGTGGGAGCAAGCCAGCTGTAGCTGGAATTGAACTTGCAAGCAACGTGGTGGAAGTCCAACACCTTAACCACAACGCCAAGCCAGAGATACTTGACTGTGCCAGTCTCTGTAGCGTATTGGTTTAGGCGTTAGAGTGATTTTAGTTTAGGTTTAGGTGATTCTTGAGGTTCTGGGCTCAATTCCCTAAGGCTTATGGATCACCACGTAGACAAAAACTTAAGCCATCTTGTCTCTGCCCCTGCAAGCCACCATTCTTTAATTTATTTAGTGTGTTTGTTTGGAAGTCAGGCCAGCTAAAGGACTGTGTGGGGCTAACAACTAAAGGATTGTTTCTCTGCACACTAATGGCCAGTCTCTGTAGCGTAATGGCTAAGGTGTTGGACTTGGATCTTTGACGTTCTGAGTTCGATTCCCCAATGCCTCAATTGTGCTTGTATCAGTTTTTTTTTTTTTGTTTTTTTTTTACAGTAAGAACATAAGCCATCTTGTCTTTACGCTTACAAGCCACCATTCTTTAGTTTATTCGGTGCTAAAGGTAAAACTAAAGGATTGTTTCTTATACCTGTTCCCTGTGGTGCAATGGTTGAGGTTCTGGGTTCAATTCACTCCAATTGATTTTTTTGGTGTGTTTGGGAGGAAGGCAAGCTACAAGATTGCATTGAGGTGCATTTGTTTGGGAGTCAGTAAGAACATAGACCAAAACATTAGTTTGGGAGTCAGGTTAGCTAAAGGTAAAACTAAAGGATTGTATCTGATACCTGTTCCCTGTGGTGCAATGGTTGAGGTTCTGGGTTCAATTTACTCCAATTGATTTTTTTGGTGTGTTTGGGAGGAAGGCAAGCTACAAGATTGCATTGAAGTGAAAAACCAATGGATTGTTTGCAGGGAACAGGTTTGCTAGTGTCTGTAGTGTCATGCGTAAGGTGTTGGACTAGGGCACTTGAGATCCTGAGTTCCCTTCCGTGGTGCTTCTCTTTGAACTGTCTCTTGTCTCTGTTTTTCGTTTGGTGATTGTCAACAAGTAGGTAGACCAAAACATAAGTCGTCCTGTCTCTGCCCTTACATGCTAGCCTTCTTTAGCTTATTTATTGTGTTTTTTTTTTTACAGTAAGAACATAGACCAAAACATAAGCCACCTTGTCTTTACCCTTACAAGCCACGATTCTTTAGTTTATTCGGTGCATTTGTTTGGGAGTCAGTAAGAACATAGACCAAAACATTTGTTTGGGAGTCAGGTTAGCTGAAGGTAAAACTAAAGGATTGTTTCTGATACCTGTTCCCTGTGGTGCAATGGTTGAGGTTCTGGGTTCAATTCACTCCAATTGATGTTTTTGGTGTGTTTGGGAGGAAGGCAAGCTACAAGATTGCATTGAGGTGAAAAACCAATGGATTGTTTGCAGGGAACAGGTTTGCTAGTGTCTGTAGTGTCATGCGTAAGGTGTTGGACTAGGGCACTTGAGATCCTGAGTTCCCTTCTGTGGTGCTTCTCTTTGAACTGTCTCTTGTCTCTGTTTTTCGTTTGGTGATTGTGAACAAGCAGGTAGACCAAAACATAAGTCGTCCTGTCTCTGCCCTTACATGCTAGCCTTCTTTAGCTTATTTATTGTGTTTTTTTTTTTACAGTAAGAACATAGACCAAAACATAAGCCACCTTGTCTTTACCCTTACAAGCCACGATTCTTTAGTTTATTCGGTGCATTTGTTTGGGAGTCAGTAAGAACATAGACCAAAACATTTGTTTGGGAGTCAGGTTAGCTGAAGGTAAAACTAAAGGATTGTTTCTGATACCTGTTCCCTGTGGTGCAATGGTTGAGGTTCTGGGTTCAATTCACTCCAATTGATGTTTTTGGTGTGTTTGGGAGGAAGGCAAGCTACAAGATTGCATTGAGGTGAAAAACCAATGGATTGTTTGCAGGGAACAGGTTTGCTAGTGTCTGTAGTGTCATGCGTAAGGTGTTGGACTAGGGCACTTGAGATCCTGAGTTCCCTTCTGTGGTGCTTCTCTTTGAACTGTCTCTTGTCTCTGTTTTTCGTTTGGTGATTGTGAACAAGCAGGTAGACCAAAACATAAGTCGTCCAGTCTCTTACCTTACATGCTAGCCTTCTTTAGTTTATTTATTGTGTTTGTGTGGGAGACAAGCAAAGTGCTATTTCCATATGGCTATGTAGAGTAACGGCTAGGGAGCCAAACTACAGTCCATGAAGTTCTGGGTTCAGTTCCCCGTTTCAACCTTTTATTTTTTGTTGTTTGGTGAGGGAGAAAAAAGCTATTGTTAGCAACCACTCAGCTCTAGCCTCCTGATTGGTGGGTGGCATCTCATGACCAGGCCTGACCAATCAGAGATGCAGAACATGGGCAGGCTGCTGATTGGTTGCTGGAGTCAGCTGACTAGGTTCCGCCAATCAGGGGCTGCCCCTCAGCCCTAGCCTCCTGATTGGTGGGTGGTATCACCTGACCAGGGCTGACCAATCAGAGAGAGGGGAACCTGGGCCGGCTCCTGATTGGTTGCAGGAGTCAGCTGATTGGGCTGAGCCAATCAGAAGCTGCCCCTCAGCCCTAGCCTCCTGATTGGTGAGTGATGTCACCTGACCAGGCCTGACCAATCAGAGAGGTGGAACCTGGGCCGGCTCCTGATTGGTTGCTGGAGTCAGCTGACTAGGTTCAGCCAATCAGGAGCTGCCCCTCAGCCCTAGCCTCCTGATTGGTGGGTGATGTCACCTGACCAGGCCTGACCAATCAGAGAGTTGGGAACCTGGGCCGGCTCCTGATTGGTTGCTGGAGTCAGCTGACTAGGTTCAGCCAATCAGGGGCTGCCCCTCAGCCCTAGCCTCCTGATTGGTGGGTGATGTCACCTGACCAGGGCTGACCAATCAGAGAGAGGGAAACCTGGGCCGGCTCCTGATTGGTTGCTGGAGCCAGCTGACAAGGCCCAGCCAATCAGGGACTGCCCCTCAGCCCTAGCCTCTTGATTGGTGGGTGGTATCACCTGACCAGGGCTGACCAATCAGAGAGAGGGAAACCTGGGCCGGCTCCTGATTGGTTGCAGGAGTCAGCTGACTAGGGCCCAGCCAATCAGGGGCTGCCCCTCAGCCCTAGCCTCCTGATTGGTGGGTGATGTCACCTGACCAGGGCTGACCAATCAGAGAGAGGGGAACCTGGGCCGGCTCCTGATTGGTTGCTGGAGTCAGCTGACTAGGCCCAGCCAATCAGGGGCTGCCCCTCAGCCCTAGCCTCCTGATTGGTGGGTAATGTCACCTGACCAGGGCTGACCAATCAGAGAGAGGGGAACCTGGGCCGGCTCCTGATTGGTTGCAGGAGTCAGCTGACTAGGCCCAGCCAATCAGGGGCTGCCCCTCAGCCCTAGCCTCCTGATTGGTGGGTGATGTCACCTGACCAGGGCTGACCAATCAGAGAGCGGGGAACCTGGGTCGGCTCCTGATTGGTTGCTGGAGTCAGCTGACTAGGTTCAGCCAATCAGGGGCTGCCCCTCAGCCCTAGCCTCATGATTGGTGGGTGATGTCACCTGACCAGGGCTGACCAATCAGAGAGAGGGAAACCTGGGCCGGCTCCTGATTGGTTGCAGGAGTCAGCTGACTAGGCCCAGCCAATCAGGGGCTGCCCCTCAGCTCTAGCCTCCTGATTGGTGGGTGATGTCACCTGACCAGGGCTGACCAATCAGAGAGAGGGGAACCTGGGCCGGCTCCTGATTGGTTGCAGGAGTCAGCTGACTAGGCCCAGCCAATCAGGGGCTGCCCTTCAGCCCTAGCCTCCTGATTGGTGGGTAATGTCACCTGACCAGGGCTGACCAATCAGAGAGAGGGGAACCTGGGTCGGCTCCTGATTGGTTGCTGGAGTCAGCTGACTAGGCTCAGCCAATCAGGGCTAGCCACCTGATTGGTGCATTAGAATTATCATATTGGGTATCATATTGCTTGGCACTTTATTATTTATTAATTATTATTAATTATTAAATTGTTAAATGAATCATTAATAACGAGAAACATTTTAGTTTTTTTCCCGGTTACCACCATTTTCGCCACAGCGACATTACTGGCGTGGGAGCAAGCCAGCTGTAGCTGGAATTGAACTTGCAAGCAACGTGGTGGAAGTCCAAGACCTTAACCACAACGCCAAGCCAGAGATACTTGACTGTGCCAGTCTCTGTAGCGTATTGGTTTAGGCGTTAGAGTGATTTTAGTTTAGGTTTAGGTGATTCTTGAGGTTCTGGGCTCAATTCCCTAAGGCTTATGGATCACCACGTAGACAAAAACTTAAGCCATCTTGTCTCTGCCCCTGCAAGCCACCATTCTTTAATTTATTTAGTGTGTTTGTTTGGAAGTCAGGCCAGCTAAAGGACTGTGTAGGGCTAACAACTAAAGGATTGTTTCTCTGCACACTTATGGCCAGTCTCTGTAGCGTAATGGCTAAGGTGTTGGACTTGGATCTTTGACGTTCTGAGTTCGATTCCCCAATGCCTCAATTGTGCTTGTATCAGTTTTTTTTTTTTTGGTTTTTTTTTTACAGTAAGAACATAAGCCATCTTGTCTTTACGCTTACAAGCCACCATTCTTTAGTTTATTCGGTGCTAAAGGTAAAACTAAAGGATTGTTTCTTATACCTGTTCCCTGTGGTGCAATGGTTGAGGTTCTGGGTTCAATTCACTCCAATTGATTTTTTTGGTGTGTTTGGGAGGAAGGCAAGCTACAAGATTGCATTGAGGTGCATTTGTTTGGGAGTCAGTAAGAACATAGACCAAAACATTTGTTTGGGAGTCAGGTTAGCTAAAGGTAAAACTAAAGGATTGTATCTGATACCTGTTCCCTGTGGTGCAATGGTTGAGGTTCTGGGTTCAATTTACTCCAATTGATTTTTTTGGTGTGTTTGGGAGGAAGGCAAGCTACAAGATTGCATTGAAGTGAAAAAACAATGGATTGTTTGCAGGGAACAGGTTTGCTAGTGTCTGTAGTGTCATGCGTAAGGTGTTGGACTAGGGCACTTGAGATCCTGAGTTCCCTTCCGTGGTGCTTCTCTTTGAACTGTCTCTTGTCTCTGTTTTTCGTTTGGTGATTGTCAACAAGTAGGTAGACCAAAACATAAGTCGTCCTGTCTCTGCCCTTACATGCTAGCCTTCTTTAGCTTATTTATTGTGTTTTTTTTTTTTACAGTAAGAACATAGACCAAAACATAAGCCACCTTGTCTTTACCCTTACAAGCCACGATTCTTTAGTTTATTCGGTGCATTTGTTTGGGAGTCAGTAAGAACATAGACCAAAACATTTGTTTGGGAGTCAGGTTAGCTGAAGGTAAAACTAAAGGATTGTTTCTGATACCTGTTCCCTGTGGTGCAATGGTTGACCAGGGCTGACCAATCAGAGAGAGGGGAACCTGGGCCGGCTCCTGATTGGTTGCTGGAGTCAGCTGACTAGGCCCAGCCAATCAGGGGCTGCCCCTCAGCCCTAGCCTCCTGATTGGTGGGTAATGTCACCTGACCAGGGCTGACCAATCAGAGAGAGGGGAACCTGGGCCGGCTCCTGATTGGTTGCAGGAGTCAGCTGACTAGGCCCAGCCAATCAGGGGCTGCCCCTCAGCCCTAGCCTCCTGATTGGTGGGTGATGTCACCTGACCAGGGCTGACCAATCAGAGAGCGGGGAACCTGGGTCGGCTCCTGATTGGTTGCTGGAGTCAGCTGACTAGGTTCAGCCAATCAGGGGCTGCCCCTCAGCCCTAGCCTCATGATTGGTGGGTGATGTCACCTGACCAGGGCTGACCAATCAGAGAGAGGGAAACCTGGGCCGGCTCCTGATTGGTTGCAGGAGTCAGCTGACTAGGCCCAGCCAATCAGGGGCTGCCCCTCAGCTCTAGCCTCCTGATTGGTGGGTGATGTCACCTGACCAGGGCTGACCAATCAGAGAGAGGGGAACCTGGGCCGGCTCCTGATTGGTTGCAGGAGTCAGCTGACTAGGCCCAGCCAATCAGGGGCTGCCCTTCAGCCCTAGCCTCCTGATTGGTGGACAAAACCACGTAGACAAAAACTTAAGCCATCTTGTCTCTGCCCCTGCAAGCCACCATTCTTTAATTTATTTAGTGTGTTTGTTTGGAAGTCAGGCCAGCTAAAGGACTGTGTAGGGCTAACAACTAAAGGATTGTTTCTCTGCACACTTATGGCCAGTCTCTGTAGCGTAATGGCTAAGGTGTTGGACTTGGATCTTTGACGTTCTGAGTTCGATTCCCCAATGCCTCAATTGTGCTTGTATCAGTTTTTTTTTTTTTGGTTTTTTTTTTACAGTAAGAACATAAGCCATCTTGTCTTTACGCTTACAAGCCACCATTCTTTAGTTTATTCGGTGCTAAAGGTAAAACTAAAGGATTGTTTCTTATACCTGTTCCCTGTGGTGCAATGGTTGAGGTTCTGGGTTCAATTCACTCCAATTGATTTTTTTGGTGTGTTTGGGAGGAAGGCAAGCTACAAGATTGCATTGAGGTGCATTTGTTTGGGAGTCAGTAAGAACATAGACCAAAACATTTGTTTGGGAGTCAGGTTAGCTAAAGGTAAAACTAAAGGATTGTATCTGATACCTGTTCCCTGTGGTGCAATGGTTGAGGTTCTGGGTTCAATTTACTCCAATTGATTTTTTTGGTGTGTTTGGGAGGAAGGCAAGCTACAAGATTGCATTGAAGTGAAAAAACAATGGATTGTTTGCAGGGAACAGGTTTGCTAGTGTCTGTAGTGTCATGCGTAAGGTGTTGGACTAGGGCACTTGAGATCCTGAGTTCCCTTCCGTGGTGCTTCTCTTTGAACTGTCTCTTGTCTCTGTTTTTCGTTTGGTGATTGTCAACAAGTAGGTAGACCAAAACATAAGTCGTCCTGTCTCTGCCCTTACATGCTAGCCTTCTTTAGCTTATTTATTGTGTTTTTTTTTTTTACAGTAAGAACATAGACCAAAACATAAGCCACCTTGTCTTTACCCTTACAAGCCACGATTCTTTAGTTTATTCGGTGCATTTGTTTGGGAGTCAGTAAGAACATAGACCAAAACATTTGTTTGGGAGTCAGGTTAGCTGAAGGTAAAACTAAAGGATTGTTTCTGATACCTGTTCCCTGTGGTGCAATGGTTGACCAGGGCTGACCAATCAGAGAGAGGGGAACCTGGGCCGGCTCCTGATTGGTTGCTGGAGTCAGCTGACTAGGCCCAGCCAATCAGGGGCTGCCCCTCAGCCCTAGCCTCCTGATTGGTGGGTAATGTCACCTGACCAGGGCTGACCAATCAGAGAGAGGGGAACCTGGGCCGGCTCCTGATTGGTTGCAGGAGTCAGCTGACTAGGCCCAGCCAATCAGGGGCTGCCCCTCAGCCCTAGCCTCCTGATTGGTGGGTGATGTCACCTGACCAGGGCTGACCAATCAGAGAGCGGGGAACCTGGGTCGGCTCCTGATTGGTTGCTGGAGTCAGCTGACTAGGTTCAGCCAATCAGGGGCTGCCCCTCAGCCCTAGCCTCATGATTGGTGGGTGATGTCACCTGACCAGGGCTGACCAATCAGAGAGAGGGAAACCTGGGCCGGCTCCTGATTGGTTGCAGGAGTCAGCTGACTAGGCCCAGCCAATCAGGGGCTGCCCCTCAGCTCTAGCCTCCTGATTGGTGGGTGATGTCACCTGACCAGGGCTGACCAATCAGAGAGAGGGGAACCTGGGCCGGCTCCTGATTGGTTGCAGGAGTCAGCTGACTAGGCCCAGCCAATCAGGGGCTGCCCTTCAGCCCTAGCCTCCTGATTGGTGGACAAAACCACGTAGACAAAAACTTAAGCCATCTTGTCTCTGCCCCTGCAAGCCACCATTCTTTAATTTATTTAGTGTGTTTGTTTGGAAGTCAGGCCAGCTAAAGGACTGTGTAGGGCTAACAACTAAAGGATTGTTTCTCTGCACACTTATGGCCAGTCTCTGTAGCGTAATGGCTAAGGTGTTGGACTTGGATCTTTGACGTTCTGAGTTCGATTCCCCAATGCCTCAATTGTGCTTGTATCAGTTTTTTTTTTTTTGGTTTTTTTTTTACAGTAAGAACATAAGCCATCTTGTCTTTACGCTTACAAGCCACCATTCTTTAGTTTATTCGGTGCTAAAGGTAAAACTAAAGGATTGTTTCTTATACCTGTTCCCTGTGGTGCAATGGTTGAGGTTCTGGGTTCAATTCACTCCAATTGATTTTTTTGGTGTGTTTGGGAGGAAGGCAAGCTACAAGATTGCATTGAGGTGCATTTGTTTGGGAGTCAGTAAGAACATAGACCAAAACATTTGTTTGGGAGTCAGGTTAGCTAAAGGTAAAACTAAAGGATTGTATCTGATACCTGTTCCCTGTGGTGCAATGGTTGAGGTTCTGGGTTCAATTTACTCCAATTGATTTTTTTGGTGTGTTTGGGAGGAAGGCAAGCTACAAGATTGCATTGAAGTGAAAAAACAATGGATTGTTTGCAGGGAACAGGTTTGCTAGTGTCTGTAGTGTCATGCGTAAGGTGTTGGACTAGGGCACTTGAGATCCTGAGTTCCCTTCCGTGGTGCTTCTCTTTGAACTGTCTCTTGTCTCTGTTTTTCGTTTGGTGATTGTCAACAAGTAGGTAGACCAAAACATAAGTCGTCCTGTCTCTGCCCTTACATGCTAGCCTTCTTTAGCTTATTTATTGTGTTTTTTTTTTTTACAGTAAGAACATAGACCAAAACATAAGCCACCTTGTCTTTACCCTTACAAGCCACGATTCTTTAGTTTATTCGGTGCATTTGTTTGGGAGTCAGTAAGAACATAGACCAAAACATTTGTTTGGGAGTCAGGTTAGCTGAAGGTAAAACTAAAGGATTGTTTCTGATACCTGTTCCCTGTGGTGCAATGGTTGAGGTTCTGGGTTCAATTCACTCCAATTGATGTTTTTGGTGTGTTTGGGAGGAAGGCAAGCTACAAGATTGCATTGAGGTGAAAAACCAATGGATTGTTTGCAGGGAACAGGTTTGCTAGTGTCTGTAGTGTCATGCGTAAGGTATTGGACTAGGGCACTTGAGATCCTGAGTTCCCTTCTGTGGTGCTTCTCTTTGAACTGTCTCTTGTCTCTGTTTTTCGTTTGGTGATTGTGAACAAGCAGGTAGACCAAAACATAAGTCGTCCAGTCTCTTACCTTACATGCTAGCCTTCTCTAGTTTATTTATTGTGTTTGTGTGGGAGACAAGCAAAGTGCTATTTCCATATGGCTATGTAGAGTAACGGCTAGGGAGCCAAACTACAGTCCATGAAGTTCTGGGTTCAGTTCCCCGTTTCAACCTTTTATTTTTTGTTGTTTGGTGAGGGAGAAAAAAGCTATTGTTAGCAACCACTCAGCTCTAGCCTCCTGATTGGTGGGTGGCATCTCATGACCAGGCCTGACCAATCAGAGATGCAGAACATGGGCAGGCTGCTGATTGGTTGCTGGAGTCAGCTGACTAGGTTCCGCCAATCAGGGGCTGCCCCTCAGCCCTAGCCTCCTGATTGGTGGGGGTATCACCTGACCAGGGCTGACCAATCAGAGAGAGGGGAACCTGGGCCGGCTCCTGATTGGTTGCAGGAGTCAGCTGATTGGGCTGAGCCAATCAGAAGCTGCCTCCTGATTGGTGGGTAAGCCAATCAGGGGCTGCCCCTCAGCCCTAGCCTCCTGATTGGTGGGTGATGTCACCTGACCAGGGCTGACCAATCAGAGAGAGGGGAACCTGGGCCGGCTCCTGATTGGTTGCAGGAGTCAGCTGACTAGGCCCAGCCAATCAGGGGCTGCCCCTCAGCCCTAGCCTCCTGATTGGTGGGTGATGTCACCTGACCAGGGCTGACCAATCAGAGAGCGGGGAACCTGGGTCGGCTCCTGATTGGTTGCTGGAGTCAGCTGACTAGGTTCAGCCAATCAGGGGCTGCCCCTCAGCCCTAGCCTCATGATTGGTGGGTGATGTCACCTGACCAGGGCTGACCAATCAGAGAGAGGGAAACCTGGGCCGGCTCCTGATTGGTTGCAGGAGTCAGCTGACTAGGCCCAGCCAATCAGGGGCTGCCCCTCAGCTCTAGCCTCCTGATTGGTGGGTGATGTCACCTGACCAGGGCTGACCAATCAGAGAGAGGGGAACCTGGGCCGGCTCCTGATTGGTTGCAGGAGTCAGCTGACTAGGCCCAGCCAATCAGGGGCTGCCCTTCAGCCCTAGCCTCCTGATTGGTGGGTAATGTCACCTGACCAGGGCTGACCAATCAGAGAGAGGGGAACCTGGGCCGGATCCTGATTGGTTGCTGGAGTCAGCTGACTAGGTTCAGCAAATCAGGGGCTGCCCCTCAGCCCTAGCCTCCAGATTGGTGGGTGATGTCACCTGACCAGGGCTGACCAATCAGAGAGAGGGGAACCTGGGTCGGCTCCTGATTGGTTGCTGGAGTCAGCTGACTAGGCTCAGCCAATCAGGGCTAGCCACCTGATTGGTGCATTAGAATTATCATATTGGGTATCATATTGCTTGGCACTTTATTATTTATTAATTATTATTAATTATTAAATGAATCATTAATAACGAGAAACATTTTAGTTTTTTTCCCGGTTACCACCATTTTCGCCACAGCGACATTACTGGCGTGGGAGCAAGCCAGCTGTAGCTGGAATTGAACTTGCAAGCAACGTGGTGGAAGTCCAACACCTTAACCACAACGCCAAGCCAGAGATACTTGACTGTGCCAGTCTCTGTAGCGTATTGGTTTAGGCGTTAGAGTGATTTTAGTTTAGGTTTAGGTGATTCTTGAGGTTCTGGGCTCAATTCCCTAAGGCTTATGGATCACCACGTAGACAAAAACTTAAGCCATCTTGTCTCTGCCCCTGCAAGCCACCATTCTTTAATTTATTTAGTGTGTTTGTTTGGAAGTCAGGCCAGCTAAAGGACTGTGTAGGGCTAACAACTAAAGGATTGTTTCTCTGCACACTAATGGCCAGTCTCTGTAGCGTAATGGCTAAGGTGTTGGACTTGGATCTTTGACGTTCTGAGTTCGATTCCCCAATGCCTCAATTGTGCTTGTATCAGTTTTTTTTTTTTTGGTTTTTTTTTTACAGTAAGAACATAAGCCATCTTGTCTTTACGCTTACAAGCCACCATTCTTTAGTTTATTCGGTGCTAAAGGTAAAACTAAAGGATTGTTTCTTATACCTGTTCCCTGTGGTGCAATGGTTGAGGTTCTGGGTTCAATTCACTCCAATTGATTTTTTTGGTGTGTTTGGGAGGAAGGCAAGCTACAAGATTGCATTGAGGTGCATTTGTTTGGGAGTCAGTAAGAACATAGACCAAAACATTTGTTTGGGAGTCAGGTTAGCTAAAGGTAAAACTAAAGGATTGTATCTGATACCTGTTCCCTGTGGTGCAATGGTTGAGGTTCTGGGTTCAATTGACTCCAATTGATTTTTTTGGTGTGTTTGGGAGGAAGGCAAGCTACAAGATTGCATTGAAGTGAAAAACCAATGGATTGTTTGCAGGGAACAGGTTTGCTAGTGTCTGTAGTGTCATGCGTAAGGTGTTGGACTAGGGCACTTGAGATCCTGAGTTCCCTTCCGTGGTGCTTCTCTTTGAACTGTCTCTTGTCTCTGTTTTTCGTTTGGTGATTGTCAACAAGTAGGTAGACCAAAACATAAGTCGTCCTGTCTCTGCCCTTACATGCTAGCCTTCTTTAGCTTATTTATTGTGTTTTTTTTTTTTACAGTAAGAACATAGACCAAAACATAAGCCACCTTGTCTTTACCCTTACAAGCCACGATTCTTTAGTTTATTCGGTGCATTTGTTTGGGAGTCAGTAAGAACATAGACCAAAACATTTGTTTGGGAGTCAGGTTAGCTGAAGGTAAAACTAAAGGATTGTTTCTGATACCTGTTCCCTGTGGTGCAATGGTTGAGGTTCTGGGTTCAATTCACTCCAATTGATGTTTTTGGTGTGTTTGGGAGGAAGGCAAGCTACAAGATTGCATTGAGGTGAAAAACCAATGGATTGTTTGCAGGGAACAGGTTTGCTAGTGTCTGTAGTGTCATGCGTAAGGTATTGGACTAGGGCACTTGAGATCCTGAGTTCCCTTCTGTGGTGCTTCTCTTTGAACTGTCTCTTGTCTCTGTTTTTCGTTTGGTGATTGTGAACAAGCAGGTAGACCAAAACATAAGTCGTCCAGTCTCTTACCTTACATGCTAGCCTTCTCTAGTTTATTTATTGTGTTTGTGTGGGAGACAAGCAAAGTGCTATTTCCATATGGCTATGTAGAGTAACGGCTAGGGAGCCAAACTACAGTCCATGAAGTTCTGGGTTCAGTTCCCCGTTTCAACCTTTTATTTTTTGTTGTTTGGTGAGGGAGAAAAAAGCTATTGTTAGCAACCACTCAGCTCTAGCCTCCTGATTGGTGGGTGGCATCTCATGACCAGGCCTGACCAATCAGAGATGCAGAACATGGGCAGGCTGCTGATTGGTTGCTGGAGTCAGCTGACTAGGTTCCGCCAATCAGGGGCTGCCCCTCAGCCCTAGCCTCCTGATTGGTGGGTGGTATCACCTGACCAGGGCTGACCAATCAGAGAGAGGGGAACCTGGGCCGGCTCCTGATTGGTTGCAGGAGTCAGCTGATTGGGCTGAGCCAATCAGAAGCTGCCCCTCAGCCCTAGCCTCCTGATTGGTGAGTGATGTCACCTGACCAGGCCTGACCAATCAGAGAGGTGGAACCTGGGCCGGCTCCTCATTGGTTGCTGGAGTCAGCTGACTAGGTTCAGCCAATCAGGGGCTGCCCCTCAGCCCTAGCCTCCTGATTGGTGGGTGATGTCACCTGACCAGGCCTGACCAATCAGAGAGTTGGGAACCTGGGCCGGCTCCTGATTGGTTGCTGGAGTCAGCTGACTAGGTTCAGCCAATCAGGGGCTGCCCCTCAGCCCTAGCCTCCTGATTGGTGGGTGATGTCACCTGACCAGGCCTGACCAATCAGAGAGTTGGGAACCTGGGCCGGCTCCTGATTGGTTGCTGGAGTCAGCTGACTAGGTTCAGCCAATCAGGGGCTGCCCCTCAGCCCTAGCCTCCTGATTGGTGGGTGATGTCACCTGACCAGGGCTGACCAATCAGAGAGAGGGAAACCTGGGCCGGCTCCTGATTGGTTGCTGGAGCCAGCTGACAAGGCCCAGCCAATCAGGGACTGCCCCTCAGCCCTAGCCTCTTGATTGGTGGGTTTTATCACCTGACCAGGGCTGACCAATCAGAGAGAGGGAAACCTGGGCCGGCTCCTGATTGGTTGCAGGAGTCAGCTGACTAGGCCCAGCCAATCAGGGGCTGCCCCTCAGCCCTAGCCTCCTGATTGGTGGGTGATGTCACCTGACCAGGGCTGACCAATCAGAGAGAGGGGAACCTGGGCCGGCTCCTGATTGGTTGCAGGAGTCAGCTGACTAGGCCCAGCCAATCAGGGGCTGCCCCTCAGCCCTAGCCTCCTGATTGGTGGGTGATGTCACCTGACCAGGCCTGACCAATCAGAGAGTTGGGAACCTGGGCCGGCTCCTGATTGGTTGCAGGAGTCAGCTGACTAGGCCCAGCCAATCAGGGGCTGCCCCTCAGCCCTAGCCTCCTGATTGGTGGGTGATGTCACCTGACCAGGGCTGACCAATCAGAGAGAGGGGAACCTGGGCCAGCTCCTGATTGGTTGCAGGAGTCAGCTGACTAGGCCCAGCCAATCAGGGGCTGCCCTTCAGCCCTAGCCTCCTGATTGGTGGGTAATGTCACCTGACCAGGGCTGACCAATCAGAGAGAGGGGAACCTGGGCCGGATCCTGATTGGTTGCTGGAGTCAGCTGACTAGGTTCAGCCAATCAGGGGCTGCCCCTCAGCCCTAGCCTCCAGATTGGTGGGTGATGTCACCTGACCAGGGCTGACCAATCAGAGAGAGGGGAACCTGGGTCGGCTCCTGATTGGTTGCTGGAGTCAGCTGACTAGGCTCAGCCAATCAGGGCTAGCCACCTGATTGGTGCATTAGAATTATCATATTGGGTATCATATTGCTTGGCACTTTATTATTTATTAATTATTATTAATTATTAAATTGTTAAATGAATCATTAATAACGAGAAACATTTTAGTTTTTTTCCCGGTTACCACCATTTTCGCCACAGCGACATTACTGGCGTGGGAGCAAGCCAGCTGTAGCTGGAATTGAACTTGCAAGCAACGTGGTGGAAGTCCAAGACCTTAACCACAACGCCAAGCCAGAGATACTTGACTGTGCCAGTCTCTGTAGCGTATTGGTTTAGGCGTTAGAGTGATTTTAGTTTAGGTTTAGGTGATTCTTGAGGTTCTGGGCTCAATTCCCTAAGGCTTATGGATCACCACGTAGACAAAAACTTAAGCCATCTTGTCTCTGCCCCTGCAAGCCACCATTCTTTAATTTATTTAGTGTGTTTGTTTGGAAGTCAGGCCAGCTAAAGCCTAACAACTAAAGGATTGTTTCTCTGCCCACTAACAGCCAGTCTCTGTAGCGTAATGGCTAAGGTGTTGGACTTGGATCTTTGACGTTCTGAGTTCGATTCCCCAATGCCTCAATTGTGCTTGTATCAGTTTTTTTTTTTTTGGTTTTTTTTTTACAGTAAGAACATAAACCATCTTGTTTTTACGCTTACAAGCCACCATTCTTTAGTTTATTCGGTGCTAAAGGTAAAACTAAAGGATTGTTTCTTATACCTGTTCCCTGTGGTGCAATGGTTGAGGTTCTGGGTTCAATTCACTCCAATTGATTTTTTTGGTGTGTTTGGGAGGAAGGCAAGCTACAAGATTGCATTGAGGTGCATTTGTTTGGGAGTCAGTAAGAACATAGACCAAAACATTTGTTTGGGAGTCAGGTTAGCTAAAGGTAAAACTAAAGGATTGTATCTGATACCTGTTCCCTGTGGTGCAATGGTTGAGGTTCTGGGTTCAATTGACTCCAATTGATTTTTTTGGTGTGTTTGGGAGGAAGGCAAGCTACAAGATTGCATTGAAGTGAAAAACCAATGGATTGTTTGCAGGGAGCAGGTTTGCTAGCGTCTGTAGTGTCATGCGTAAGGTGTTGGACTAGGGCACTTGAGATCCTGAGTTCCCTTCCGTGGTGCTTCTCTTTGAACTGTCTCTTGTCTCTGTTTTTCGTTTGGTGATTGTCAACAAGTAGGTAGACCAAAACATAAGTCGTCCTGTCTCTGCCCTTACATGCTAGCCTTCTTTAGCTTATTTATTGTGTTTTTTTTTTTTACAGTAAGAACATAGACCAAAACATAAGCCACCTTGTCTTTACCCTTACAAGCCACGATTCTTTAGTTTATTCGGTGCATTTGTTTGGGAGTCAGTAAGAACATAGACCAAAACATTTGTTTGGGAGTCAGGTTAGCTGAAGGTAAAACTAAAGGATTGTTTCTGATACCTGTTCCCTGTGGTGCAATGGATGAGGTTCTGGGTTCAATTCACTCCAATTGATGTTTTTGGTGTGTTTGGGAGGAAGGCAAGCTACAAGATTGCATTGAGGTGAAAAACCAATGGATTGTTTGCAGGGAACAGGTTTGCTAGTGTCTGTAGTGTCATGCGTAAGGTATTGGACTAGGGCACTTGAGATCCTGAGTTCCCTTCTGTGGTGCTTCTCTTTGAACTGTCTCTTGTCTCTGTTTTTCGTTTGGTGATTGTGAACAAGCAGGTAGACCAAAACATAAGTCGTCCAGTCTCTTACCTTACATGCTAGCCTTCTCTAGTTTATTTATTGTGTTTGTGTGGGAGACAAGCAAAGTGCTATTTCCATATGGCTATGTAGAGTAACGGCTAGGGAGCCAAACTACAGTCCATGAAGTTCTGGGTTCAGTTCCCCGTTTCAACCTTTTATTTTTTGTTGTTTGGTGAGGGAGAAAAAAGCTATTGTTAGCAACCACTCAGCTCTAGCCTCCTGATTGGTGGGTGGCATCTCATGACCAGGCCTGACCAATCAGAGATGCAGAACATGGGCAGGCTGCTGATTGGTTGCTGGAGTCAGCTGACTAGGTTCCGCCAATCAGGGGCTGCCCCTCAGCCCTAGCCTCCTGATTGGTGGGTGGTATCACCTGACCAGGGCTGACCAATCAGAGAGAGGGGAACCTGGGCCGGCTCCTGATTGGTTGCAGGAGTCAGCTGATTGGGCTGAGCCAATCAGAAGCTGCCCCTCAGCCCTAGCCTCCTGATTGGTGAGTGATGTCACCTGACCAGGCCTGACCAATCAGAGAGTTGGGAACCTGGGCCGGCTCCTGATTGGTTGCTGGAGTCAGCTGACAAGGTTCAGCCAATCAGGGGCTGCCCCTCAGCCCTAGCCTCCTGATTGGTGGGTGATGTCACCTGACCAGGCCTGACCAATCAGAGAGTTGGGAACCTGGGCCGGCTCCTGATTGGTTGCTGGAGTCAGCTGACTAGGTTCAGCCAATCAGGGGCTGCCCCTCAGCCCTAGCCTCCTGATTGGTGGGTGATGTCACCTGACCAGGGCTGACCAATCAGAGAGAGGGAAACCTGGGCCGGCTCCTGATTGGTTGCTGGAGCCAGCTGACAAGGCCCAGCCAATCAGGGACTGCCCCTCAGCCCTAGCCTCTTGATTGGTGGGTGGTATCACCTGACCAGGGCTGACCAATCAGAGAGAGGGAAACCTGGGCCGGCTCCTGATTGGTTGCAGGAGTCAGCTGACTAGGCCCAGCCAATCAGGGGCTGCCCCTCAGCCCTAGCCTCCTGATTGGTGGGTGATGTCACCTGTCCAGGGCTGACCAATCAGAGAGAGGGGAACCTGGGCCGGCTCCTGATTGGTTGCTGGAGTCAGCTGACTAGGCCCAGCCAATCAGGGGCTGCCCCTCAGCCCTAGCCTCCTGATTGGTGGGTAATGTCACCTGACCAGGGCTGACCAATCAGAGAGAGGGGAACCTGGGCCGGCTCCTGATTGGTTGCAGGAGTCAGCTGACTAGGCCCAGCCAATCAGGGGCTGCCCCTCAGCCCTAGCCTCCTGATTGGTGGGTGATGTCACCTGACCAGGGCTGACCAATCAGAGAGCGGGGAACCTGGGTCGGCTCCTGATTGGTTGCTGGAGTCAGCTGACTAGGTTCAGCCAATCAGGGGCTGCCCCTCAGCCCTAGCCTCATGATTGGTGGGTGATGTCACCTGACCAGGGCTGACCAATCAGAGAGAGGGAAACCTGGGCCGGCTCCTGATTGGTTGCAGGAGTCAGCTGACTAGGCCCAGCCAATCAGGGGCTGCCCCTCAGCTCTAGCCTCCTGATTGGTGGGTGATGTCACCTGACCAGGGCTGACCAATCAGAGAGAGGGGAACCTGGGCCGGCTCCTGATTGGTTGCAGGAGTCAGCTGACTAGGCCCAGCCAATCAGGGGCTGCCCTTCAGCCCTAGCCTCCTGATTGGTGGGTAATGTCACCTGACCAGGGCTGACCAATCAGAGAGAGGGGAACCTGGGCCGGATCCTGATTGGTTGCTGGAGTCAGCTGACTAGGTTCAGCCAATCAGGGGCTGCCCCTCAGCCCTAGCCTCCAGATTGAGGTGGGTGATGTCACCTGCCCAGGGCTGACCAATCAGAGAGAGGGGAACCTGGGTCGGCTCCTGATTGGTTGCTGGAGTCAGCTGACTAGGCTCAGCCAATCAGGGCTAGCCACCTGATTGGTGCATTAGAATTATCATATTGGGTATCATATTGCTTGGCACTTTATTATTTATTAATTATTATTAATTATTAAATTGTTAAATGAATCATTAATAACGAGAAACATTTTAGTTTTTTTCCCGGTTACCACCATTTTCTCCACAGCGACATTACTGGCGTGGGAGCAAGCCAGCTGTAGCTGGAATTGAACTTGCAAGCAACGTGGTGGAAGTCCAACACCTTAACCACAACGCCAAGCCAGAGATAGCGTATTGGTTTAGGCGTTAGAGTGATTTTAGTTTAGGTTTAGGTGATTCTTGAGGTTCTGGGCTCTATTCCCTAAGGCTTATGGATCACCACGTAGACAAAAACTTAAGCCATCTTGTCTCTGCCCCTGCAAGCCACCATTCTTTAATTTATTTAGTGTGTTTGTTTGGAAGTCAGGCCAGCTAAAGGACTGTGTAGGGCTAACAACTAAAGGATTGTTTCTCTGCACACTAATGGCCAGTCTCTGTAGCGTAATGGCTAAGGTGTTGGACTTGGATCTTTGACGTTCTGAGTTCGATTCCCCAATGCCTCAATTGTGCTTGTATCAGTTTTTTTTTTTTTGGTTTTTTTTTTACAGTAAGAACATAAGCCATCTTGTCTTTACGCTTACAAGCCACCATTCTTTAGTTTATTCGGTGCTAAAGGTAAAACTAAAGGATTGTTTCTTATACCTGTTCCCTGTGGTGCAATGGTTGAGGTTCTGGGTTCAATTCACTCCAATTGATTTTTTTGGTGTGTTTGGGAGGAAGGCAAGCTACAAGATTGCATTGAGGTGCATTTGTTTGGGAGTCAGTAAGAACATAGACCAAAACATTAGTTTGGGAGTCAGGTTAGCTAAAGGTAAAACTAAAGGATTGTATCTGATACCTGTTCCCTGTGGTGCAATGGTTGAGGTTCTGGGTTCAATTTACTCCAATTGATTTTTTTGGTGTGTTTGGGAGGAAGGCAAGCTACAAGATTGCATTGAAGTGAAAAACCAATGGATTGTTTGCAGGGAACAGGTTTGCTAGTGTCTGTAGTGTCATGCGTAAGGTGTTGGACTAGGGCACTTGAGATCCTGAGTTCCCTTCCGTGGTGCTTCTCTTTGAACTGTCTCTTGTCTCTGTTTTTCGTTTGGTGATTGTCAACAAGTAGGTAGACCAAAACATAAGTCGTCCTGTCTCTGCCCTTACATGCTAGCCTTCTTTAGCTTATTTATTGTGTTTTTTTTTTTACAGTAAGAACATAGACCAAAACATAAGCCACCTTGTCTTTACCCTTACAAGCCACGATTCTTTAGTTTATTCGGTGCATTTGTTTGGGAGTCAGTAAGAACATAGACCAAAACATTTGTTTGGGAGTCAGGTTAGCTGAAGGTAAAACTAAAGGATTGTTTCTGATACCTGTTCCCTGTGGTGCAATGGTTGAGGTTCTGGGTTCAATTCACTCCAATTGATGTTTTTGGTGTGTTTGGGAGGAAGGCAAGCTACAAGATTGCATTGAGGTGAAAAACCAATGGATTGTTTGCAGGGAACAGGTTTGCTAGTGTCTGTAGTGTCATGCGTAAGGTGTTGGACTAGGGCACTTGAGATCCTGAGTTCCCTTCTGTGGTGCTTCTCTTTGAACTGTCTCTTGTCTCTGTTTTTCGTTTGGTGATTGTGAACAAGCAGGTAGACCAAAACATAAGTCGTCCAGTCTCTTACCTTACATGCTAGCCTTCTTTAGTTTATTTATTGTGTTTGTGTGGGAGACAAGCAAAGTGCTATTTCTATATGGCTATGTAGAGTAACGGCTAGGGAGCCAAACTACAGTCCATGAAGTTCTGGGTTCAGTTCCCCGTTTCAACCTTTTATTTTTTGTTGTTTGGTGAGGGAGAAAAAAGCTATTGTTAGCAACCACTCAGCTCTAGCCTCCTGATTGGTGGGTGGCATCTCATGACCAGGCCTGACCAATCAGAGATGCAGAACATGGGCAGGCTGCTGATTGGTTGCTGGAGTCAGCTGACTAGGTTCCGCCAATCAGGGGCTGCCCCTCAGCCCTAGCCTCCTGATTGGTGGGTGGTATCACCTGACCAGGGCTGACCAATCAGAGAGAGGGGAACCTGGGCCGGCTCCTGATTGGTTGCAGGAGTCAGCTGATTGGGCTGAGCCAATCAGAAGCTGCCCCTCAGCCCTAGCCTCCTGATTGGTGAGTGATGTCACCTGACCAGGCCTGACCAATCAGAGAGTTGGGAACCTGGGCCGGCTCCTGATTGGTTGCTGGAGTCAGCTGACTAGGTTCAGCCAATCAGGGGCTGCCCCTCAGCCCTAGCCTCCTGATTGGTGGGTGATGTCACCTGACCAGGGCTGACCAATCAGAGAGAGGGAAACCTGGGCCGGCTCCTGATTGGTTGCTGGAGCCAGCTGACAAGGCCCAGCCAATCAGGGACTGCCCCTCAGCCCTAGCCTCTTGATTGGTGGGTGGTATCACCTGACCAGGGCTGACCAATCAGAGAGAGGGAAACCTGGGCCGGCTCCTGATTGGTTGCTGGAGTCAGCTGACTAGGTTCAGCCAATCAGGGGCTGCCCCTCAGCCCTAGCCTCCTGATTGGTGGGTGATGCCACCTGACCAGGCCTGACCAATCAGAGAGTTGGGAACCTGGGCCGGCTCCTGATTGGTTGCTGGAGTCAGCTGACTAGGTTCAGCCAATCAGGGGCTGCCCCTCAGCCCTAGCCTCCTGATTGGTGGGTGATGTCACCTGACCAGGGCTGACCAATCAGAGAGAGGGAAACCTGGGCCGGCTCCTGATTGGTTGCTGGAGCCAGCTGACAAGGCCCAGCCAATCAGGGACTGCCCCTCAGCCCTAGCCTCTTGATTGGTGGGTGGTATCACCTGACCAGGGCTGACCAATCAGAGAGAGGGAAACCTGGGCCGGCTCCTGATTGGTTGCAGGAGTCAGCTGACTAGGCCCAGCCAATCAGGGGCTGCCCCTCAGCCCTAGCCTCCTGATTGGTGGGTGATGTCACCTGACCAGGGCTGACCAATCAGAGAGCGGGGAACCTGGGTCGGCTCCTGATTGGTTGCTGGAGTCAGCTGACTAGGCCCAGCCAATCAGGGGCTGCCCCTCAGCTCTAGCCTCCTGATTGGTGGGTGATGTCACCTGACCAGGGCTGACCAATCAGAGAGAGGGGAACCTGGGCCGGCTCCTGATTGGTTGCAGGAGTCAGCTGACTAGGCCCAGCCAATCAGGGGCTGCCCTTCAGCCCTAGCCTCCTGATTGGTGGGTAATGTCACCTGACCAGGGCTGACCAATCAGAGAGAGGGGAACCTGGGCCGCTGACTAGGTTCAGCCAATCAGGGGCTGCCCCTCAGCCCTAGCCTCCAGATTGGTGGGTGATGTCACCTGACCAGGGCTGACCAATCAGAGAGAGGGGAACCTGGGTCGGCTCCTGATTGGTTGCTGGAGTCAGCTGACTAGGCTCAGCCAATCAGGGCTAGCCACCTGATTGGTGCATTAGAATTATCATATTGGGTATCATATTGCTTGGCACTTTATTATTTATTAATTATTATTAATTATTAAATTGATCATTAATAACGAGAAACATTTTAGTGTTTTTCCCGGTTACCACCATTTTCGCCACAGCGACATTACTGGCGTGGGAGCAAGCCAGCTGTAGCTGGAATTGAACTTGCAAGCAACGTGGTGGAAGTCCAACACCTTAACCACAACGCCAAGCCAGAGACACTTGACTGTGCCAGTCTCTGTAGCGTATTGGTTTAGGCGTTAGAGTGATTTTAGTTTAGGTTTAGGTGATTCTTGAGGTTCTGGGCTCAATTCCCTAAGGCTTATGGATCACCACGTAGACAAAAACTTAAGCCATCTTGTCTCTGCCCCTGCAAGCCACCATTCTTTAATTTATTTAGTGTGTTTGTTTGGAAGTCAGGCCAGCTAAAGGACTTTGTAGGGCTAACAACTAAAGGATTGTTTCTCTGCACACTAATGGCCAGTCTCTGTAGCGTAATGGCTAAGGTGTTGGAGTTGGATCTTTGACGTTCTGAGTTCGATTCCCCAATGCCTCAATTGTGCTTGTATCAGTTTTTTTTTTTTTGGTTTTTTTTTTACAGTAAGAACATAAGCCATCTTGTCTTTACGCTTACAAGCCACCATTCTTTAGTTTATTCGGTGCTAAAGGTAAAACTAAAGGATTGTTTCTTATACCTGTTCCCTGTGGTGCAATGGTTGAGGTTCTGGGTTCAATTCACTCCAATTGATTTTTTTGGTGTGTTTGGGAGGAAGGCAAGCTACAAGATTGCATTGAGGTGCATTTGTTTGGGAGTCAGTAAGAACATAGACCAAAACATTAGTTTGGGAGTCAGGTTAGCTAAAGGTAAAACTAAAGGATTGTATCTGATACCTGTTCCCTGTGGTGCAATGGTTGAGGTTCTGGGTTCAATTTACTCCAATTGATTTTTTTGGTGTGTTTGGGAGGAAGGTAAGCTACAAGATTGCATTGAAGTGAAAAACCAATGGATTGTTTGCAGGGAACAGGTTTGCTAGTGTCTGTAGTGTCATGCGTAAGGTGTTGGACTAGGGCACTTGAGATCCTGAGTTCCCTTCTGTGGTGCTTCTCTTTGAACTGTCTCTTGTCTCTGTTTTTCGTTTGGTGATTGTGAACAAGCAGGTAGACCAAAACATAAGTCGTCCAGTCTCTTACCTTACATGCTAGCCTTCTTTAGTTTATTTATTGTGTTTGTGTGGGAGACAAGCAAAGTGCTATTTCCATATGGCTATGTAGAGTAACGGCTAGGGAGCCAAACTACAGTCCATGAAGTTCTGGGTTCGGTTCCCCGTTTCAACCTTTTATTTTTTGTTGTTTGGTGAGGGAGAAAAAAGCTATTGTTAGCAACCACTCAGCTCTAGCCTCCTGATTGGTGGGTGGCATCTCATGACCAGGCCTGACCAATCAGAGATGCAGAACATGGGCAGGCTGCTGATTGGTTGCTGGAGTCAGCTGACTAGGTTCCGCCAATCAGGGGCTGCCCCTCAGCCCTAGCCTCCTGATTGGTGGGTGGTATCACCTGACCAGGGCTGACCAATCAGAGAGAGGGGAACCTGGGCCGGCTCCTGATTGGTTGCAGGAGTCAGCTGATTGGGCTGAGCCAATCAGAAGCTGCCCCTCAGCCCTAGCCTCCTGATTGGTGAGTGATGTCACCTGACCAGGCCTGACCAGAGAGTTGGGAACCTGGGTCGGCTCCTGATTGGTTGCTGGAGTCAGCTGACTAGGTTCAGCCAATCAGGGGCTGCCCCTCAGCCCTAGCCTCCTGATTGGTGGGTGATGTCACCTGACCAGGGCTGACCAATCAGAGAGAGGGAAACCTGGGCCGGCTCCTGATTGGTTGCTGGAGCCAGCTGACAAGGCCCAGCCAATCAGGGACTGCCCCTCAGCCCTAGCCTCTTGATTGGTGGGTGGTATCACCTGACCAGGGCTGACCAATCAGAGAGAGGGAAACCTGGGCCGGCTCCTGATTGGTTGCAGGAGTCAGCTGACTAGGCCCAGCCAATCAGGGGCTGCCCCTCAGCCCTAGCCTCCTGATTGGTGGGTGATGTCACCTGACCAGGGCTGACCAATCAGAGAGAGGGGAACCTGGGCCGGCTCCTGATTGGTTGCTGGAGTCAGCTGACTAGGCCCAGCCAATCAGGGGCTGCCCCTCAGCCCTAGCCTCCTGATTGGTGGGTAATGTCACCTGACCAGGGCTGACCAATCAGAGAGAGGGGAACCTGGGCCGGCTCCTGATTGGTTGCAGGAGTCAGCTGACTAGGCCCAGCCAATCAGGGGCTGCCCCTCAGCCCTAGCCTCCTGATTGGTGGGTGATGTCACCTGACCAGGGCTGACCAATCAGAGAGCGGGGAACCTGGGTCGGCTCCTGATTGGTTGCTGGAGTCAGCTGACTAGGTTCAGCCAATCAGGGGCTGCCCCTCAGCCCTAGCCTCATGATTGGTCGGTGATGTCACCTGACCAGGGCTGACCAATCAGAGAGAGGGAAACCTGGGCCGGCTCCTGATTGGTTGCAGGAGTCAGCTGACTAGGCCCAGCCAATCAGGGGCTGCCCCTCAGCTCTAGCCTCCTGATTGGTGGGTGATGTCACCTGACCAGGGCTGACCAATCAGAGAGAGGGGAACCTGGGCCGGCTCCTGATTGGTTGCAGGAGTCAGCTGACTAGGCCCAGCCAATCAGGGGCTGCCCTTCAGCCCTAGCCTCCTGATTGGTGGGTAATGTCACCTGACCAGGGCTGACCAATCAGAGAGAGGGGAACCTGGGCCGGATCCTGATTGGTTGCTGGAGTCAGCTGACTAGGTTCAGCCAATCAGGGGCTGCCCCTCAGCCCTAGCCTCCAGATTGGTGGGTGATGTCACCTGACCAGGGCTGACCAATCAGAGAGAGGGGAACCTGGGCCGGCTCCTGATTGGTTGCAGGAGTCAGCTGACTAGGCCCAGCCAATCAGGGGCTGCCCTTCAGCCCTAGCCTCCTGATTGTTGGGTAATGTCACCTGACCAGGGCTGACCAATCAGAGAGAGGGGAACCTGGGCCGGATCCTGATTGGTTGCTGGAGTCAGCTGACTAGGTTCAGCCAATCAGGGGCTGCCCCTCAGCCCTAGCCTCCAGATTGGTGGGTGATGTCACCTGACCAGGGCTGACCAATCAGAGAGAGGGGAACCTGGGTCGGCTCCTGATTGGTTGCTGGAGTCAGCTGACTAGGCTCAGCCAATCAGGGCTAGCCACCTGATTGGTGCATTAGAATTATCATATTGGGTATCATATTGCTTGGCACTTTATTATTTATTAATTATTATTAATTATTAAATTGTTAAATGAATCATTAATAACGAGAAACATTTTAGTTTTTTTCCCGGTTACCACCATTTTCGCCACAGCGACATTACTGGCGTGGGAGCAAGCCAGCTGTAGCTGGAATTGAACTTGCAAGCAACGTGGTGGAAGTCCAACACCTTAACCACAACGCCAAGCCAGAGATACTTGACTGTGCCAGTCTCTGTAGCGTATTGGTTTAGGCGTTAGAGTGATTTTAGTTTAGGTTTAGGTGATTCTTGAGGTTCTGGGCTCAATTCCCTAAGGCTTATGGATCACCACGTAGACAAAAACTTAAGCCATCTTGTCTCTGCCCCTGCAAGCCACCATTCTTTAATTTATTTAGTGTGTTTGTTTGGAAGTCAGGCCAGCTAAAGGACTGTGTAGGGCTAACAACTAAAGGATTGTTTCTCTGCACACTAATGGCCAGTCTCTGTAGCGTAATGGCTAAGGTGTTGGAGTTGGATCTTTGACATTCTGAGTTCGATTCCCCAATGCCTCAATTGTGCTTGTATCGGTTTTTTTTTTTTTGGTTTTTTTTTTACAGTAAGAACATAAGCCATCTTGTCTTTACGCTTACAAGCCACCATTCTTTAGTTTATTCGGTGCTAAAGGTAAAACTAAAGGATTGTTTCTTATACCTGTTCCCTGTGGTGCAATGGTTGAGGTTCTGGGTTCAATTCACTCCAATTGATTTTTTTGGTGTGTTTGGGAGGAAGGCAAGCTACAAGATTGCATTGAGGTGCATTTGTTTGGGAGTCAGTAAGAACATAGACCAAAACATTAGTTTGGGAGTCAGGTTAGCTAAAGGTAAAACTAAAGGATTGTATCTGATACCTGTTCCCTGTGGTGCAATGGTTGAGGTTCTGGGTTCAATTTACTCCAATTGATTTTTTTGGTGTGTTTGGGAGGAAGGTAAGCTACAAGATTGCATTGAAGTGAAAAACCAATGGATTGTTTGCAGGGAACAGGTTTGCTAGTGTCTGTAGTGTCATGCGTAAGGTGTTGGACTAGGGCACTTGAGATCCTGAGTTCCCTTCCGTGGTGCTTCTCTTTGAACTGTCTCTTGTCTCTGTTTTTCGTTTGGTGATTGTCAACAAGTAGGTAGACCAAAACATAAGTCGTCCTGTCTCTGCCCTTACATGCTAGCCTTCTTTAGCTTATTTATTGTGTTTTTTTTTTTTTACAGTAAGAACATAGACCAAAACATAAGCCACCTTGTCTTTACCCTTACAAGCCACGATTCTTTAGTTTATTCGGTGCATTTGTTTGGGAGTCAGTAAGAACATAGACCAAAACATTTGTTTGGGAGTCAGGTTAGCTGAAGGTAAAACTAAAGGATTGTTTCTGATACCTGTTCCCTGTGGTGCAATGGTTGAGGTTCTGGGTTCAATTCACTCCAATTGATGTTTTTGGTGTGTTTGGGAGGAAGGCAAGCTACAAGATTGCATTGAGGTGAAAAACCAATGGATTGTTTGCAGGGAACAGGTTTGCTAGTGTCTGTAGTGTCATGCGTAAGGTGTTGGACTAGGGCACTTGAGATCCTGAGTTCCCTTCTGTGGTGCTTCTCTTTGAACTGTCTCTTGTCTCTGTTTTTCGTTTGGTGATTGTGAACAAGCAGGTAGACCAAAACATAAGTCGTCCAGTCTCTTACCTTACATGCTAGCCTTCTTTAGTTTATTTATTGTGTTTGTGTGGGAGACAAGCAAAGTGCTATTTCCATATGGCTATGTAGAGTAACGGCTAGGGAGCCAAACTACAGTCCATGAAGTTCTGGGTTCAGTTCCCCGTTTCAACCTTTTATTTTTTGTTGTTTGGTGAGGGAGAAAAAAGCTATTGTTAGCAACCACTCAGCTCTAGCCTCCTGATTGGTGGGTGGCATCTCATGACCAGGCCTGACCAATCAGAGATGCAGAACATGGGCAGGCTGCTGATTGGTTGCTGGAGTCAGCTGACTAGGTTCCGCCAATCAGGGGCTGCCCCTCAGCCCTCGCCTCCTGATTGGTGGGTGGTATCACCTGACCAGGGCTGACCAATCAGAGAGAGGGGAACCTGGGCCGGCTCCTGATTGGTTGCAGGAGTCAGCTGATTGGGCTGAGCCAATCAGAAGCTGCCCCTCAGCCCTAGCCTCCTGATTGGTGAGTGATGTCACCTGAACAGGCCTGACCAATCAGAGAGGTGGAACCTGGGCCGGCTCCTGATTGGTTGCTGGAGTCAGCTGACTAGGTTCAGCCAATCAGGGGCTGCCCCTCAGCCCTAGCCTCCTGATTGGTGGGTGATGTCACCTGACCAGGCCTGACCAATCAGAGAGTTGGGAACCTGGGCCGGCTCCTGATTGGTTGCTGGAGTCAGCTGACTAGGTTCAGCCAATCAGGGGCTGCCCCTCAGCCCTAGCCTCCTGATTGGTGGGTGATGTCACCTGACCAGGCCTGACCAATCAGAGAGTTGGGAACCTGGGCCGGCTCCTGATTGGTTGCTGGAGTCAGCTGACTAGGTTCAGCCAATCAGGGGCTGCCCCTCAGCCCTAGCCTCCTGATTGGTGGGTGATGTCACCTGACCAGGCCTGACCAATCAGAGAGGTGGAACCTGGGCCGGCTCCTGATTGGTTGCTGGAGTCAGCTGACTAGGTTCAGCCAATCAGGGGCTGCCCCTCAGCCCTAGCCTCCTGATTGGTGGGTGATGTCACCTGACCAGGCCTGACCAATCAGAGAGAGGGGAACCTGGGCCGGCTCCTGATTGGTTGCAGGAGTCAGCTGACTAGGCCCAGCCAATCAGGGGCTGCCCCTCAGCCCTAGCCTCCTGATTGGTGGGTGATGTCACCTGACCAGGCCTGACCAATCAGAGAGAGGGGAACCTGGGCCGGCTCCTGATTGGTTGCTGGAGTCAGCTGACTAGGCCCAGCCAATCAGGGGCTGCCCCTCAGCCCTAGCCTCCTGATTGGTGGGTAATGTCACCTGACCAGGGCTGACCAATCAGAGAGAGGGGAACCTGGGCCGGCTCCTGATTGGTTGCAGGAGTCAGCTGACTAGGCCCAGCCAATCAGGGGCTGCCCCTCAGCCCTAGCCTCCTGATTGGTGGGTGATGTCACCTGACCAGGGCTGACCAATCAGAGAGCGGGGAACCTGGGTCGGCTCCTGATTGGTTGCTGGAGTCAGCTGACTAGGTTCAGCCAATCAGGGGCTGCCCCTCAGCCCTAGCCTCATGATTGGTGGGTGATGTCACCTGACCAGGGCTGACCAATCAGAGAGAGGGGAACCTGGGCCGGCTCCTGATTGGTTGCAGGAGTCAGCTGATTGGGCTGAGCCAATCAGGGGCTGCCCCTCAGCCCTAGCCTCCTGATTGGTGAGTGATGTCACCTGACCAGGCCTGACCAATCAGAGAGGTGGAACCTGGGCCGGCTCCTGATTGGTTGCTGGAGTCAGCTGACTAGGTTCAGCCAATCAGGGACTGCCCCTCAGCCCTAGCCTCTTGATTGGTGGGTGGTATCACCTGACCAGGCCTGACCAATCAGAGAGTTGGGAACCTGGGCCGGCTCCTGATTGGTTGCTGGAGTCAGCTGACAAGGTTCTGCCAATCAGGGGCTGCCCCTCAGCCCTAGCCTCCTGATTGGTGGGTGATGTCACCTGACCAGGGCTGACCAATCAGAGAGATTTGCATTGAGGTGAAAAACCAATGGATTGTTTGCAGGGAACAGGTTTGCTAGTGTCTGTAGTGTCATGCGTAAGGTGTTGGACTAGGGCACTTGAGATCCTGAGTTCCCTTCCGTGGTGCTTCTCT
The DNA here is from genome assembly GCF_027358695.1 of Spea bombifrons. Lineage (NCBI taxonomy): Eukaryota > Metazoa > Chordata > Amphibia > Anura > Pelobatidae > Spea > Spea bombifrons. Next base: position 66,692,969 of record NC_071089.1, read on the forward strand.
TTGAACTGTCTCTTGTCTCTGTTTTTCGTTTGGTGATTGTGAACAAGCAGGTAGACCAAAACATAAGTCGTCCAGTCTCTTACCTTACATGCTAGCCTTCTTTAGTTTATTTATTGTGTTTGTGTGGGAGACAAGCAAAGTGCTATTTCCATATGGCTATGTAGAGTAACGGCTAGGGAGCCAAACTACAGTCCATGAAGTTCTGGGTTCAGTTCCCCCGTTTCAACCTTTTATTTTTTGTTGTTTGGTGAGGGAGAAAAAAGCTATTGTTAGCAACCACTCAGCTCTAGCCTCCTGATTGGTGGGTGGCATCTCATGACCAGGCCTGACCAATCAGAGATGCAGAACATGGGCAGGCTGCTGATTGGTTGCTGGAGTCAGCTGACTAGGTTCCGCCAATCAGGGGCTGCCCCTCAGCCCTAGCCTCCTGATTGGTGGTTGGTATCACCTGACCAGGACTGACCAATCAGAGAGAGGGGAACCTGGGCCGGCTCCTGAATGGTTGCAGGAGTCAGCTGACTAGGCTGAGCCAATCAGGGGCTGCCCCTCAGCCCTAGCCTCCTGATTGGTGAGTGATGTCACCTGACCAGGCCTGACCAATCAGAGAGGTGGAACCTGGGCCGGCTCCTGATTGGTTGCTGGAGTCAGCTGACTAGGTTCAGCCAATCAGGTGCTGCCCCTCAGCCCTAGCCTCCTGATTGGTGGGTGATGTCACCTGACCAGGCCTGACCAATCAGAGAGTTGGGAACCTGGGCCGGCTCCTGATTGGTTGCTGGAGTCAGCTGACTAGGTTCAGCCAATCAGGGGCTGCTCCTCAGCCCTAGCCTCCTGATTGGTGGGTGATGTCACCTGACCAGGGCTGACCAATCAGAGAGAGGGAAACCTGGACCGGCTCCTGATTGGTTGCTGGAGTCAGCTGACAAGGCCCAGCCAATCAGGGACTGCCCCTCAGCCCTAGCCTCTTGATTGGTGGGTGGTATCACCTGACCAGGGCTGACCAATCAGAGAGAGGGGAAACTGGGCCGGCTCCTGATTGGTTGCAGGAGTCAGCTGACTAGGCCCAGCCAATCAGGGGCTGCCCTTCAGCCCTAGCCTCCTGATTGGTGGGTGATGTCACCTGACCAGGCCTGACCAATCAGAGAGTTGGGAACCTGGGCCGGCTCCTGATTGGTTGCTGGAGTCAGCTGACTAGGTTCAGCCAATCAGGGGCTGCTCCTCAGCCCTAGCCTCCTGATTGGTGGGTGATGTCACCTGACCAGGGCTGACCAATCAGAGAGAGGGAAACCTGGACCGGCTCCTGATTGGTTGCTGGAGTCAGCTGACAAGGCCCAGCCAATCAGGGACTGCCCCTCAGCCCTAGCCTCTTGATTGGTGGGTGGTATCACCTGACCAGGGCTGACCAATCAGAGAGAGGGGAAACTGGGCCGGCTCCTGATTGGTTGCAGGAGTCAGCTGACTAGGCCCAGCCAATCAGGGGCTGCCCTTCAGCCCTAGCCTCCTGATTGGTGGGTAATGTCACCTGACCAGGGCTGACCAATCAGAGAGAGGGGAACCTGGGCCGGCTCCTGATTGGTTGCTGGAGTCAGCTGACTAGGTTCAGCCAATCAGGGGCTGCCCCTCAGCCCTAGCCAGAGATACTTGACTGTGCTAGTCTCTGTAGCGTATTGGTTTAGGCGTTAGAGTGATTTTAGTTTAGGTTTAGGTGATTCTTGAGGTTCTGGGCTCAATTCCCTAAGGCTTATGGATCACCACGTAGACAAAAACTTAAGCCATCTTGTCTCTGCCCCTGCAAGCCACCATTCTTGAATTTATTTAGTGTGTTTGTTTGGAAGTCAGGCCAGCTAAAGGACTGTGTAGGGCTAACAACTAAAGAATTGTTTCTCGGCACACATATGTCCAGTCTCTGTAGCGTAATGGATAAGGTGTTGGACTTGGATCCTTGAGGTTCTGAGTTCGATTCCCCCATGCTTCAATTGTGCTTGTATCGGTTTTTTTTTTACAGTAAGAACATAGACCAAAACATAAGCCATCTTGTCTTTACGCTTACAAGCCACCATACTTTAGTTTATTCGTTGCTAAAGGTAAAACTAAAGGATTGTTTCTTATACCTGTTCCCTGTGTTGCAATGGTTGAGGTTCTGGGTTCAATTCACTCCAATTGATTTTTTTGGTGTGTTTGGGAGGAAGGCAAGCTACAAGATTGCATTGAGGTGAAAAACCAATGGATTGTTTGCAGGGAACAGGTTTGCTAGTGTCTGTAGTGTCATGCCTAAGGTGTTGGACTAGGGCACTTGAGATCCTGAGTTCCCTTCCGTGGTGCTTCTCTTTGAACTGTCTCTTGTCTCTGTTTTTCGTTTGGTGATTGTCAACAAGTAGGTAGACCAAAACATAAGTCGTCCAGTCTCTGCCCTTACATGCTAGCCTTCTTTAGTTTATTTATTGTGTTTTTTTTTTACAGTAAGAACATAGACCAAAACATAAGCCATCTTGTCTTTACCCTTACAAGCCACCATTCTTTAGTTTATTCGGTGCATTTGTTTGGGAGTCAGTAAGAACATAGACCAAAACATTTGTTTGGGAGTCAGGTTAGTTAAAGGTAAAACTAAAGGATTGTTTCTGATACCTGTTCCCTGTGGTGCAATGGTTGAGGTTCTGGGTTCAATTCACTCCAATTGATTTTTTCGGTGTGTTTGGGAGGAAGGCAAGCTACAAAATTGCATTGAGGTGAAAAACCAATGGATTGTTTGCAGGGGACAGGTTTGCTAGTGTCTGTAGTGTCATGCGTAAGGTGTTGGACTAGGGCACTTGAGATCCTGAGTTCCCTTCCGTGGTGCTTCTCTTTGAACTGTCTCTTGTCTCTGTTTTTCGTTTGGTGATTGTGAACAAGCAGGTAGACCAAAACATAAGTCGTCCAGTCTCTTACCTTACATGCTAGGCTTCTTTAGTTTATTTATTGTGTTTGTGTGGGAGACAAGCAAAGTGCTATTTCCATATGGCTATGTAGAGTAACGGTTAGGGAGCCAAACTACAGTCCATGAAGTTCAGTTCCCCGTTTCAACCTTTTATTTTTTGTTGTTTGGTGAGGGAGAAAAAAGCTATTGTTAGCAACCACTCAGCTCTAGCCTCCTGATTGGTGGGTGGCATCTCATGACCAGGCCTGACCAATTAGAGATGCAGAACATGGGCAGGCTGCTGATTGGTTGCTGGAGTCAGCTGACTAGGTTCCGCCAATCAGGGGCTGCCCCTCAGCTCTAGCCTGCTGATTGGTGGGTGATGTCACCTGACCAGGCCTGACCAATCAGAGAGGCGGAACCTGGGCCGGCTGCTGATTGGTTGCTGGAGTCAGCTGACTAGGTTCCACCAATCAGGGGCTGCCCCTCAGCCCTAGCCTCCTGATTGGTGGGTGGCGTCTCCGGACTAGGGCTGACCAATCAGAGAGAGGGGAACCTGGGCCGGTTGCTGATTGGTTGCTGGACTCAGCTGACTAGGTTCAGCCAATCAGGGGCTGCCCCTCAGCCCAAGCCTCCTGATTGGTGGGTGGTGTAGGTGACACCTAGTCAGCTGACTCCAGCAACCAATCAGCAGTCGGCCCAGGTTCCGCCTCTCTGATTGGCTTGCCAGGGCTGACCAATCAGAGAGAGGGGAACCTCAGAGGCTGCTGATTGGTTGCAGGAGTCAGCTGACTAGGCTCAGCCAATCAGGGGGCTGCCCCTCAGCCCTAGCCTCCTGATAGGTGGGTGATGTGACCTGACCAGGGCTGACCAATCAGAGAGTCAGACAGACAAGCAAGGTGCCATTTCAATATGGCTATGTAGAGTAACGGTTAGGGAGCTAAACTACAGTCCGTGAGGTTCTGGGTTCTATTCCACCTTCAATTTTTTATTTTTTGTTGTTGTTTTGTGAGGGAGAAAAAAGCTATCGTTAGCAACCAGGCAGACCAAAACACAAGCCACCCAGTTCATGCATGTAAATTGAATGATTTAGTCAAAGGGATTTGGGTCACTCTCTCAGCATTAGCCATTTCCCCACATTAGGCTATTTATATCATCATGCAAAGGCCTTACAAAACCATCAACTTAAAAATTACCTCTGCATTGAATATTTATCCCACCATACATCCCCACATTGTGTATTTATCCCACCAGACAGCCCCACCTTGTGTATCGATTTATGTGATGACCCTCAGCCAGCCCTCCATGTAAATGAATGCCCCATTTCCCCCCACACCCTTGTGTAGTGTTCTCATCCATTTTCTTTGAGAAATCTGGGCCTTACGCCTACCTTCTGATTGGCTGAACCTGGTCAAGTGACTCCACCAGCCAACCAGGCATTGGGTTTGAGACACAGGGGGGGTTTAAGCTTCACTTGCACTTCTTGGTTCTTTTGATGTTTATTTTGTTTGCGAAATCCAGGTGCTGTGGTTGCAGTGGGATGTGTCCATGCCAGGGCTTATCTTTGTACAGTATTTCCCCTGTCCTTATTTTTATGTTGGCATTGGCCCTGTTCTTTTGTGTTTTCATTTTTTTTCCTGCCCCCACCTTTGCTTTTCCTGAAAGTACAAGTTGTCTCAGACCCTATCGTCTCCAATAATACTAATGTATTTTTCTTCACTTATCATGAGTAGTTCTTCTTCTATCCATAGCTTTAACGTGTCCTGTTCAATCCCCTTTCTGTTGTGTTGTGTCTTTGAAGCTAACTGGCTTGATGTGTGAATACTAGGCCCCTTAGAAGGCAGGTGCTACACTGCAAACAGTGGGATTTATTCGCTAAGGCAAGAGTTTGCAGAAGGGTTTCCATTTCAAATACCTTACTTTGCTGTACACCTTACTTTGTCAGTGTTAGCCAGGGCTAATACTGGCCGCTTTCTCCAGGAGGCAGCTGAGCTGGCAGAGTATAACACAAGAGTCAATGGGCTTGTGCAAGGTGATTGAACTCTCCATTGCACATGGTAGCCAAATTCTTCCTGCACAACAGCTCACCAAAATGTTCTCTTTGTAACGTCAGAACTCGATCAGTCCAAGGCCTCATGTTGGATTTCTTTTCACTGTTGTCTTCATCCCTTTTCCCAAGGCCTGTATCTCTTACTCTTCTAGCCTATCCTCTCTCATTGTATTCCTCCTATTACCCATATTCTCTGGTTTGTAGTTCTCTTTTTACCCTTTTGTTTGGCTTAGAACTTGTTCCAGATAATGAAACATGTCACATAAATTATACAATGTTTTGTTCAGTATAGCATAGGCAATGTAATCAAAGTACAGATTTGAAACATAAGAAAATCCAAAATGCCCGTAAGTGCCATGTTAGATCAAATTTGAACCATTGTATGGTTTATACACTTGGTCACCCTCTCCATCTGATAAATATGTGAGTGTCACCAACAATTCCCCAATAGTAGGTGGATCAGTCTATGCCTCGTTTAGCATTTTAATGTTTTGTTATTATTATTGTTATTAACGTCCCCTCTCTCTGTACTGTATGTCCCATTCTGCTCTCTCCTGCTTGCCTCTATTAAATTGAGAAGTCTACCTCAACAGTTTGTTTCCACTCTGCTTTTAGTTCCCTGGACAAATGTACTTTCCGAAAGAATGTGAAGACCAGTGTAAGGAAAAATATAGGGCTGCAACTAACGATTATTTTAATAATCGATTAGTTGGCCGATTATTTTTTCGATTAATCGATTAATCGGATAAAAAAAATGAATGTAAATTTTTCATTTATTTAAAATAATTTACTAAACAAATGATGTTAAATACAAACAGCAGAATAAAAAAACTTTGATAATACATTTCTTGTCTTTATTTCCCAACCAGCCCCCCAATATATGCACATTTGAGCCCAGGCTTTCTACGCTGCCTCCCAGACATGCCATGCTGCCCCCCCACATATGCCACGCTGCCTACCACAGCACTCCACGCTGCCTCCCACATCTGCCACTCCACGCTGCCTCCCACATCTGCCACGCCACGCTGCCTCCCACATCTGCCACGCCACGCTGCCTCCCACATCTGCCACTCCACTCTACCCCCCACATGCCACTGTGCCTGATACGCCTTATACCCCCTGAAACACCACTCCATCCTCCCCAGACATGCCACCCTGCCCTCCCCACATATGCCACGCCATGCTGCCTCCCACATCTGCCACTCCACAATGCCTCCCACATATGCCACGCTGCCTCCCACATCTGCCACTCCACGCTGCCTCCCACATCTGCCACTCCACGCTGCCTCCCACATCTGCCACTGTGCCTGATACGCCTTATATCCCCTGATACGCCACTCCATCCTCCCCAGACATGCCACCCTGCCTCCCAGACATGCCACTTCTCTACCCCAGATATGCCACTCTACCCCCAGATATGCCTTATACACCCTGATACACCACTCCGTCCTCCCCAGACATGCCACACTGCCCTCCCCACATATGCCTTATATACTGTATATGCCTTATACCCCCAGATATGTCACTTCACTGCCCCCAGGATTTAGATTCCCCTAAATTAACCCTAAACTCCCCATTAACCATAACTGCCCCTAAATTAACCCTTAACACCCCCTTAACCACAGCATCCCCTAAATTAACCCTAAAGACCCCATCAACCACAGCATCCCCTAAATTAACCCTAAACACACCATTAACCACAACTGCCTCAAATTAACCCCAAACACCCCATTAACCACAGCTGCTCCTAAATTAACCCTAAACACCCTATTAACATAACTGCCCCTAAATTAACCCTAAACACCCTATTAACATAACTGCCCCTAAATTAACCCTAAACACCCCACTAACCATAACTGCCCCTAAATTAACCCCCACCTCCCCTAACTTTCAGTAGCCCAAATATATATATATATTACATACATATATACACATACACACATATATATATATATATATACACACACATACACATTATATATATATATATATATATATATATATATATATATATATATATATACATATACTTACAGTTAAATGAGTGTCACAGTGATTACAGGGAGGGGGAGTAAGTAGGAGCTGCTGCTGTGAGACGGTGAGTCAGACTAAACGGATTATATAATGAGGGGGATTTTTCAGAGCGTTTGCTCTGAAAAAACCCTCATTTTATAATCGATAATAATCGATTCAACTAATCGATAATGAAATTCGTTGCCAACGAATTTCATTATCGATTATTATCGATTTTATCGATTAGTTGTTGCAGCCCTAGAAAAATAGATAAGGTGTAATAAATAAATATGACTTTCCTTTCTTTTATATATGCCGGAAAACACTCCTGATGAAGCCAGAACTGGCGAAGCGCGTTGAGTGAATCACCTAGGAACTCTATACCGGTATACAAGGACTTATCTTTTATGGACTCTTTTATACATGGTTTTATTATTCTTTTTAAGTTACTACGAGCGTTATTTGCTGTATACCAAGCAAATTTAGCCTCATTTTAATCCTGGCATGGATCCAAAATAAAATACTATTTTTACTACAATACCTTTGGTGTTACAGTTTATAGTTATTTATTTGATATATATAAAGCACCCTCTGAGCCTAAGCTGTGAAGAACTTCAAAACATCAAGGAAACCCAGCATCGAGGAAGGAGGTGACTGCTCCCAGACGGTAATCTGGAACTACAGGCATACATTTATCAACCTAAGTGTAAATGCATTCCCACTTTGGCGTTTTTCATTGCAAAACGGTACTACACCATGGGCTTTTGATGTTTGTTTTTTTGCATACACCCAACATATGGAACCCGAGGCTGGTTTTGACTGAACCCAGATCAATTCATGTAGATTGTGAGTGTAAAATTTGGGAATAACAAACAGAGAAATATCCACTCTTTTACTACACTATTAGTATTTTTTTCTTTTTTTCTGTTCCCTACATAATTGAAACCAGATACACAAGCACCCCCTTGTGGATTATTGTTTGTCCAAATGTGCTTTCCCCCTACATTTATTTATATAGCACCAGCAGATTCTGGCTGTGAGTGCACCGTCTTCATCTCACATGCCTTGACCAGGGGATTTCCATTGGAGATTTCCACAATCCCTTTTTCACTTCTGTCTGTGTCCATTCTCAGCCTCGCCATGTCTGTTTTTTCTTTCTGAATTTGTAATTATTTTGTTGGAGGGGGTTGTAGATCAGTTGTACAGCCTCTTAATCAGAAGTGGTAGAGTTTAGTAGGGTAATGGAAGTTAAACATTTGCCGGGAAATCGTATAGCTGCCCTGAAACACTGAAAGACAAGGACTTCAGCGTTAAGAAACACACAGGCTAGATGGGCCCAATGGTTCATATTGTAATTCAATCTCTCTATGTCTGTTCGTTTTGGAAGAAAAAATGGCCAATGTAGTCCCACAGGGTACCTCACAATAGCCAAGGGAGTGTGGCACCACAATATCTCTTAAGAATAAGAATAAGTAAAAGTCTTTAACACTGTCATACTTTCCTGAAATAGAGCAATAAATGATTGCAGCCCATCCATGGACACTGGCTAAAGAGAAGACTTAGCCCTTCATTAAAGGTAAGACTTTTCGCTTAACAAAAATCATAGAGTAGTGGGTGTTGTTTTACAATATTTGTTGCCATGTAGGTTACCGTTGTATTCTAATGGCCTTCCCCCACAGACACCACCCTGAGCTGATTGTTTTTGGTGGCAATTGAAATAAAATCCTTTCCCTTAGATATACTCGTTAGTCCCCAGGTGGCTGTTGGTGTTGAGGACCTGCTTATCGCAAGGTTGTAAGATAAACATTTAGTGTCATTGTCTAAGATAAGATTTGGTCGAGATCTCATAGACAAGAGAGATATGTTTGGCTAATATGTCAAGCTGTCAAACACCCTGCATTATGTTAAGACTACAGTTTCATTGGAACAGGAAAAGACCAAGATATTGAAGCTTCTCCTTTAGTGTATCTTCTTTCTAAGGTTTTCCCCAAAATGCTTCCATACTTTCAGTTTTTAAACAAATGCAATAATTACATGAAAATATAAAATTCGGGTACTGTTGACCCGCACAGCCGGACGCCTTTCTTACGATTCTTTAGCACAATTCCCCTGTCTTTATGTACCACCTGTTTCTGTCTCCTTTTTTTAAGTCGTCATCCTCTCCCTTTTTTTAGTCGATGGGTACCAATAACTCAGGTGTGAAATGTTAGATACAAAATAATTTGTGAAAATCATACCTTGCTAGCATTTTGAAAATGGTTCTATTGTTTTTGTGTTGACCAAGTAAAAAAGCAAGAGCGAGTGCCATTAACGTCTGTGATGCTCCTGAATGCTGCATGGTCATCTATGCATCGGGCTATTGTCTGGGCCAGTGCACTATAGGGTAAAAGAGGGCTAGGTGGTAAGGCAAATTGCTTGCCTCAATAGAACAGCCTTTTCAGGTGGCTCATTAACTTGTTTTCTTTTTCTGCTTTACAAGCGACAGTGGTGGACACGTAGATTTGGCAGAGACCCTGACAATGATGAGAAGATATGACATTCTAGGACATGCCATGAGCCCTTGCAGCTGGTAAGACTAACATGAACTTGCGATCAGAGGCAAGATGGTCTGTAGTTGTGCAAGCATTTGCAAAACCACCATTGTGTGTGGCCACATAGTGTGGAACCAGCCTTGGAGTGATCCTTTCAACCAGTGAGTATGAACATGTAGGTTTATTTTTATTGATTAAGTACCAACACCGTCTGCGCAGCTCTCTCTCCATGTCACCCTTCTGTCCCTTCCTCCCATCAAACAGCTCTGCTGCTCATAGTCCCTCCGCTTTCTCTTGTTCCCTTGATACAACTGCTTCTGTGCCTCCCTGTTTCATTCCCCTATTCTATGCTTCTCTCTTTGCTTAATTCAGTAACGTTCTTTATAATCTACAATAATACAATCTTGCTCGAAATCCTTTGGCAACGCGCAGATTGATGAGAAGCTAGATGAGAAAATAATCTATGAAGCGCATTACGCTTGTCAGAAAAGCATGTTATAAGTTGGTCCTCCACAGTCTACGTACCATGAGTAAAAATGTTACAAATGCTAAAATGTTAGATTTTATTTTAGACCTGGATTCTTGAGGTTGCGAGTTCAATTCCTTAAGGCTTATTTTTTACGTGGATCACCACGTAGACCAAAACATAAGCCATCTTATCTCTGCCCCTACAAGCCACCATTCTTTAGTTTTTTTAGTGTGTTTGTTTGGAAGTCAGGTCGGCTAAAGGACTGTATTGGGGTAAAAACTAAAGGACTGCTTCTTAACATGCAGTCCCTGTAGCGTAGCAGTTAAGGCTTCAACTGTATTTGTTTGGGGTTTTTTTTGTTTTTAAGTAAGCACATAGACCAAAACATAAGCCATTTTGTCTTGCCCTTACAAGCCACCCTTCTTTAGTTTATTTAGTGCGTTTCTTTGGGAGTCAGGCTAGCTAAAGGACTGTAAAAACTAAAGGTTTGTTTCTGTAGGGCCTTATACCTGTTCTCTGTGGTTCAATGATTGAAGTGTTGGATTTAGCTTTTGAGGCTCTGGCTGTTATATGGCTATGTAAAGTAATGGTTAAGGAGCTAAGCTAGCGTGCTTGAGGTACTAGGTTCATTTCCCTTGTGCTCCATCTTGAACTTTCTCTCAGCTCTCTTCAACTTTTTTTCTGGTGAGGGAGAAAACAGCTATTGTTAGCAACCAGGTAGACCAAAACACAAGCCACCCAGTTCATGCATTTAATTTGAATGATTTAGTCAAAGGGATTGGGGTTGGGGATTGGGGTCACTCCCTCGCATTTCCCCACGTTTGGATATTTATAGCATCATTTTGAATCCATTTTAAAGGGATACATCAAAGCTAGCTGCCTGGTGGTGACCTTGAAAACACCTTACATAGGGTGCCTCATTTTCGCTTACCTTTGCAGCCCCCCACCCCACTGTGACACAGTATTACTTAGCTGCCATGCCAGAGTGTAGAGATCACCCCATCTATTATTCTCCCTTTGGCCTTTAAGCTAGCGGAGAAATGCGCAACTTTTTTTAGTTTACTAAAATGTCACTGGCGTGGGAAGAAGCCAGTTGAACTTATGGGCCTTATGGTGGAAGACCAATGCCTTAAACACTACTCCAAATCAGAGGTACAGGTTACCCATTTGAAAACACGCAAAAACCCTGGTATGTATCAACTCTCTCTCTATATAATGTTCTTTATAATCTATAATTATACAATCTTAAAAATGTCTTAAGTGTTCAGTAGTGCAGGTGTAATAGCCAGTTCATACATTAAAATTGCATGATTTTGTCAAAGGGATTTGGGTCACTCTGCCAGCATCAGCCAATGAAACCATGCACCCCTCATACCTTGGAGTCAGGCCTTCAGGGTGGTTGGGGGCTATTCAAATCTTACTGGAATGTGGCTTCCCTTTCGTGCTAACCTTTACTCCTTTTTCCTCTTTCGCTTCTGCATATTCCTTTTCATCTTTTGTCTTCTCCCTTCTCTCCTTTCTTCTAAATTCTATCTTCAATCCACAATCTGGTATCTTCTTTCTCATTCCCCATTGTTTTTATTTGCAACAGGAAACACATATGGTAATAAGAATATGTGTAATTTGAATCCAATAAAATTAGATGAAACTGCACATTAGTGGTGTCTGTATCATGAACGAATCGTTCATTTAATCCGATTCTTTTCAGTGATCCGGATGAATCGGTTCAGTAGACTGAACGATTCATTTGTAGCAGTTCAGTCTGTGAATCAATGAGTTGTAACCTGATCCTTGAGTGAGTCATCTGCACAGCACTCAGACACAGACTCTGGGATCAGGTTACAACTCATTGATTCACAGAGGAACGATGACTCATAGTCAGAGAGTCGTTCAAAGATTCGAATGATTCAAAGATTCGAATCCTACAGAGAATATCACTGACACAATACTTTTATAAATAAATACAGGATTTAGATTCCCCTTAGTCCCCCCCCCCTTTACCTCTAACTGCACCTTAAGTTAACTTTATTAAATTAAATTAATTAAATTAATTAAAGATTAATAGTCATCAGCATTGCCCCCACCTTTCCAACATACACTCTGGCACACATATGTAAACACACTTACACAAGTTACATATACTTACTCATACTCACTAACACACATACATATTCATTCTAACTCACACGCTGTCTCGCCCCACTTACACATACATGCTTACACATAAACACCTACACATACAATTACACATCCATGCCCACACACACACACTTACACGTCCATGCCCACACACACACTATTACACATCCATGCCCACACACACGATTACGCATCCATGCCCACACACACGATTACGCATCCATGCCCACACACACACACAATTACGCATCCATGCCCACACACACACGCAGTTACACATTCATGCTCACACACAAGCATAATTACAAAACCATGCTTTACAATAATACATACAATCAACCTCCCACCCCCGCTTACCTGTCATCACTCCTGCCACTTGCTATCTCGCAGCTTCTCGCACACTTTGCGGGCAGCCTCAGTTTCACTGCTGGGTCACGTGATGTAATGTGACCCGATACGTTCCCATCTCCCTGTGCAGGTTCAAAATGGTTTAAAAGGGCTCTTCTGACCTATTTTGAATCTGTTCCCCTGCAGTTACACCAGTGCCCCTATATGTCTATAAAAAATCCACAGTTTAGGAGTAATTCACTAACATATAAATTCTTGGTGAGGAAACTTAATCCTAATATGCCCTAGATATGTTTACTTTACCTTATTGGAAATCCACCCACATCCCAGAGATGGACAAATAATACCTGACTTTGGGGCAACTGTGATTTTGGTTTGTTTCATTTAGTTTTAAAGAGTGATGCTAAAGTGATATGTATAATGGCCAGTTTCCTAATGATTGGACTATTCCATTGGTTGCTGCTGAGATAACACTGCTTTGGATCTGCTCATTATCAATAAACCCTGGTGTGTCTCTCTACAGCCAAAACAATGAACACATCCTGATTCAACTTGAGTAACTGACTGTCCCATTCCAAATCCTGGGGCTGTTTACCTATCACACACTCTGATATTTTGTAGCTATTATTTTAAACTCATCGCAAGAGGGTTTTGATCCATCTCAATTGTCTTTGAGAAAAAACGAGATGCATTTTAGTCCTAGTGAGAGATATAGTTTCACTATGAATTGCAGCATTTGCAAAAAAAAAAAGTGGCGGTTGCAAATAAATTAGAGGGTGGAACTGAATGTAAAAACAACATTTTTTAAACTGATCAACTGCAGGGAGAAAATAGACACCTGCAACATAAGGACTAGCAAGTGTCCAAGATCAGCTCTGGACACTGGCCCAAACACTGGCTAAGATAATGTTTCACAGCAAATGGTCCTGTTGGTCACAGGGTCATGCATCTCAACTCATGTGTTGTTAGTTGGCATTTTAAGTAACCCTCTCATTGCCTCACCAAATTGGGAAAACTGTACAGTGGCCTTTAATGGAGCATAGTGAGTTAATTGTCCCGTTTAAGTTCACCAGCCATAAAAAAAAGGACTTAACTTTGTAAAGTAAAACAATATATTTGGTGTGAAAACAGTGGGTCTCAACACCCCGAATTACAATGAGATGAAGCTTTGCTACATGGGTTATGTATAGATATATTTTTATTTCTAGAGAGCCAACAGATGTTCCTTGTAATTTATACTTAACAATACATTATAGGAGGTTGGGAATAATCGGGACATTACATTAACATATACATAAGGATAGGAGGTCCCTGTCCAGTAGGGCTTACAATTAAGTCAATTACAGAAGACATACAGATACAATAAGTAGCAGGATGAGCAAATGTGATTTATTAGTTATCATATTAAATTAGTTAAATTAAAGGGTTGCAGATAAATGGCACAGCCTCCCTGTAGAAGTGGCTGAAATAGTGAGATAAGTTAAAGGTGCATGGGATAGGAATAAAGATATCCAGTTTGTAAGACATGACCGATCACTGATAAAGGTTTGAGTCTCTACATCTGAAAAATGGGCAGGCTAGATGGACAGAATGGTTCTTATCTAACATCAAATTCTATGTTTTTAAGTTTGTATTTTTTAGAGTTTCATCGATAACGTTCTTTTTGGTCGGTTTAAAATTTATGAGGAGTTAAACATTAATGAAGTTCCTAAGGCCCTGCAGCAAGTGCTTTACTCTTATATCCTGAAAGACTTAAGTGGTTCCCCTCTTCACAACATGTAGGGCTTTTAACATAGATAGCAAAAAAGCCTTAATGCAATCTAGAGCCAGGGCCAGGCCCTGCCATGGTGCAAAGTGGGACAATTGCCCCAGGTGGTACTTTTGAAGAGGCCCCAACCACCTTTTTTTTTTTTTGAAGCGGAGGAGAGAGAGGGGCGTCGAGTTGTCAGTACCTGCTCGGCGCCCCTCTTTCTCCTCTGCGAGCCCTCTAGCTCGGTCTCAATGCTGGCTTGTAATGCTGAGCGCCGGAATATGATGTCATTTCACCGCCGGCAGAGCAGGGAGACTCTCACCGCAGGACTGCTGGAAGGTAAGTAAAGTACGAAGAGGGGGTAGGGTAGATAATAGGGAGGGGGTAGATAATGAGAAGGTAGGGAGAGGAAGGGTAGATAATGAGCAGTGGCATCGGGGGGGGGGGGGAGCATTTCAAACTTCACCCCAGGCGGCACTATGTCTTGGGCCGGCCCTGTCTAGAGCGGTATATTGGTTTTGTAGGACAGTGTGTTCATATAACATTGCATGTGTATGTTAATGGTGAGGCTTGACATCTGACAAAATATGTGAATAATATGGTAAGGGCAGAGTATGTGTGCCAAAGAGTGGTTTATACATAACTCTGTTAATTCAGTGTTTGTGTAATTTTAGAGTACAGTGTTAAAAAAACGTCAGCCATCTGTTTAAAAGAGCCAAGTGTCTGTATTAGAGTGGACTAGTCCTATGTCATTATATAGTGCCAGTATTAAGTGTATCTTGTGTTGCACTCAGTCTCTGAACAGCAGGCCCGGACTGGCCATCGGGCACACCGGGCCACGGCAGGGCCGCATTGACTTAGGGGCTGATGGAGCTGCAGCTCCAGGCCCCTACCCTACCTACGGCCGCATTAACGCAGGGCATAAGGGGCACCTGCCCCATAAAGCCACCGCAACTGCGACCGGGTCCGCCACTCTAAGGGGCAGGGAAGTCCCCACCAAGGCCGGCCTTACGGGTCTGCGGCCGCACAGGGTTTAAATTAAAACATCGGGGGGGTTTTTTAACTTTATTTAACATCCTCCATGGAGGATGTTAAATAAAGTTGAAAAAAAACCCCCGATGTTTTAATTTAAACCCTGTGCGGCCGCAGAAGGTAAGTGGTAAGGTAAGTGAACTTCAAAGAGGGAGAGGGTAGATAGTTAGGAGGGGGTAGATAGGGAAAAGGGAGTGAGAGAGGGGAAAGGGGGTAGATAGGGAGAAGGGAGTGAGAAGGGGTAGATAGGGGAGAAGCGAGTGAGAAAGGGTAGATGGGGCAGAAGGGAGCGAGAAGGGGTAGATAGGGCAATCATACTCCTATCATGCCAAGTCTGCGAGTACATCCTGGAATCTGGGTATGTCTGGGCATGATAAGAATGTGATTGCTGTTAACAATCATATATATATATACATATAATATTGTTTTTTAATTGTTTTGTCCTATTTTGGTGTGTTACTTACTTTAACCCCTTCGTGACAAAGGCTGATTTTACTTTTTGTACCCTTCGTGACAATGGCCGTTTTAACATTTCTGCGCTGCTCGTGTTTAGCTGTAATTTTCTTCTTTCCCGTTTACTGAACCCACACACATTATATATTGTATCATACATTTTTTAAAAGTAGACACCCCATGGGCATTTAATATGCCAGTATTTTAACTCTTTCCATGCGAGAATTGTTTTAAGCTATTATGCTTATTTTAGGACTTGCTCACAAAAATATATTTTATATATATATATATTTTTATTTTTTTTGCCTTTTATTACATTTTTTTTTTACATGTTTTTTCAACTTGGAGGTTTCCCTGATAGTGACATCAGTGGGAAATTATTTTTACATTTTACTGTTTTTTTACTATTTTTTTCTAATTATTATTCATTTTATTTTATTTTTAATTTATTTTTACTAATCACACTGTGATTAGAAAGCTGTGCTCCATTGACTTGCATGGTTGAATGCAGTACCTGTATTCAACCTGCAAGTGGAGCCAGAGTTCTCTAGAGGGTCTGGAGACCGTCTAGCGAACTTTTTAGTCTTTATTGTTTTTTTTTTTTACAGGGCGGCCGCCATCTTGCTTGATGGCGAAGATCACCTGCAGCGGCGGCTGTGACCGCTCTCCGGAGCGGTCACAGTCCATCTCAAGGTAAGTGTTTGGTGTCGCTGGATGCCTCCTGATCAAGGCATTCCAGCGACACCATTTAAGTTTAGTATGGCAGATGTTGACGACCCGGGGAGGGGCCAGAGATGGCCCCTTTGTGCCGATCATGGCGTTGCTGAATGCCTCGAATGCCGGTCCTGGCACGTCAATTGTCGTTATCGACTTGATTTTCGGTGACGTGCCCGGACCAGCAATTGTCATCAAGGGGTTAAATAAAAGTGTTTTTTTATGGTGTGGGGAGGTCATATTCGGTTTCGGACAGGTAAATGGTGCATTTTCGGTTTCAGTCCAGAATTCGTTTCGGTGCATCACTACTACTAAGCCAAACAATGAAGTGGTAGGCCTACACCACATCAATGTTTGGCATAGTATATAGTGATTGGGGTTATGCTGCACTATTGTCAATGTCTGGCTCAATGTATAGTGATAGGGATTACGCTGTACCACCGTCAATGTTTGCCTCAGTATATAGTGATAGCAGTTATGCTGTACCACCGTCAATGTGTGCCTCAGTATATAGTGATAGGTGTTATGCTGTACCACCGTCATTGTCTGCCTCAGTACATAGTGATAAGTATTATTCTGTACCACCGTCAATGTCTGCCTCAGTATATAATGATAACAGTGAGAAGAGGGGGGGTCAGTGAGAAGGGGCAGAGGTGGTAGATAGTCATACAGGGGGATAGATAGTGTGAAAGGGGAGTTTTGTTACAAGTTTTTATTCCTTTCTTTTTTTGGGATGGGAGGGTGCCAGAGGAGTAGTCCGCACAGGGCGCCAGAACACCTAAGGCCGGCTCTGCCTTAGAGTGGCGGACCCGGTTGCAGTTGTGGCGGGCTTAAGGGGCTCTGCGTTAATGCGCCCATATAGGCCCAGTCAGTCCGGTCCTGACTGGGCCTATTTTAAGGTGGGGGCCTGCAGCTGCAGCTCCATCAGCCCCTAAGTCAATCCTGCCCTGCCACAGGCACGGTCGCAGTTGCTGCTTGCTCCGGCAACAAGGTAAGTAGGGTGAGGGAGGGGGGTGCAGTGAGAAGGGGGAGAGGGGATAGATAGAGACGGTACATATTGAGAAGTGGGGAAGGGGGTTACATAGTGAAAAGGGGGAACATAGTGAGAAGCGGCAGATAAGATGAAGAGCGGGGGTAGTGTGAATGTGTATGAGAATGAATGAATAAATGTGTGGATGAATTGTGTGAATGCGTATGACAATTAATGAATTCATGTGAGGATGAATTGCTTGAATGATTTGTGAGACTGCATTAATGAATGTGTTAATGATTTGCGTGATTAAATGCAAAGATGGTACATGAAGGGTGGGCTTTAACAATAAATTAATAAATAAATAAATATGGGCTGCTCAGGCTTAAATGCCCGGGCCTATTTTTTGTCCCAGTCCGGGCCTGCTGAACAGTGTTACAAAGTTATATTGCTGTGAATATTTTGCAGTAAGTAAGTGGTAAATAGTTTGAGGGTAATTTAAAGTGGCAATAGTTGCCATTTTGTTTTCTTTCCATGCATCAATGTTGTAGACTGTGTTCATGTCACTGATGCGGCCCTTTTATTGACAGTGTGTTTCATTTATTGGCGGCTGTTCGCCTCTTGGCATGCAGAGTCAGACTGAGCACCCAGTGCTTTCTCTGCTAGTCAGCTCCCGTTTAACATGATGCTATGCCAGACTACTGAATCAGTTACACGGTTTTAAGTCAAAAGAGAAGAGATATATAATTTCGAATTAAGAGGGCAACATGCAAAAAATATGGATATTGTGTTACAATTGTGATGACTTACAACCAATTTTTAACACATAAAGTGTTGCATAAACAAGGATCAAAGTTATACGTCACTTTACTAATTGTAAGGCAAGACAAGAGGCTCATATTTGCATATATCTCTTTACTGACACCAGAAATAAGAACATCACTAAACTTGTAAACCAATCAGAACACAGATGAGGCCATTTAAGTCCTTAACAACCCTTTCTTCTTTCTTTCTTTGCTGCTCACGGAACAGGTCAGATCACCCACCTTTTTACTGCTCGTTTTTTCTGATTTATTTAAACATTTGGGGTCTCTTTTTGTTTAGGGAGTGTCCTCCCCTCTTTCCCTGGGTCCGTTTGTCCTTCCCTCTTTCCTGTGGAGCGTCTGTTCAGTTTTCTTTTCCTCTCCCTTGTTTCTGCGTGGGGGGGTTCGGGGCTCTCTCTTGGGGTCCTAACCCCTTCCTTGGGGTTCCTCCACCCTTTCTGTGTTTTTTTTATATGACGGACGCCATCTTGGTTGCTTCCAGTTTTCACTCAGTTTGCCTCCTGTTGCTTTCTGCCTATTCCTACGCAGGGTTGACTGTTCTATTTGTGCTCACGGAAAGCCCCTGCCATTTTTTTATGTATCTAACTAGCTGCATTTAATATTCATCAGGGTGAGCCCCTGCCCTACTATCTACCTCATTTAGTGCCATTCACAGGGGGACCCCAGTTAGCCTGCCTGTCTCTTTGCCTCCCTCAGTGTGAGCCCCTGCCCTATTTGTGCAATTCTCCTGTCAGTCTCTCCTGCCCACTGGGTGTATTTTCTGCTGCCAGGATGTCTATGAAGCCTAACCCTTCACAGGAGGCCCTCTTTTCCTGGTTTAACTCAAAATTGTTCAGCTCAATGGAGTCCCTCTTCTCTAAGGTAGCTGCCAACATGGCTCAATTTATCATGGGCTGCTCTGTACCAGAACCCCTAGAAAGTTCAGGAGATCCTCTGAGACTGATTCTGACAGGTCTGAAGGGGTCCAAATGCCCTTGGAAAGGGAGTGACGTGTCAGCTGGAAAAGGCAAGGCTCAAGCCAAGGGTCCTTGAATGAATGCAATCCCCCAGGGGGGCCTGGGGTTTCAGACCCCTCTGTGTGCACGGACAAGGGAGCTGCTGAGGGTCCACTTACCCTCCTAGATGAAAGGAGCGCTGGGTTCAGAGGTTTGCTATGCGCTGGGCCATTCGTGAAGGCACGACTCATGCTGTGTCCATGAGAATTCCGTGGGTGAGTAATTCACCCATTACTACCCAGCTCTTCCCCTCCTGCCCCATTAGACGGCCCGCTGCTAGACCCAGCCAGAGTGACTTTATTTGATCTCACGGTGACTGGGCCCCGCCAGAGCACAACAGTCTGTATCTGCAGGAATGGCATTGTTGCCCTCTGGAAAAAGAGGTACACAACAAACTAAAGGCAGAATGCACTTGTCCCACCATCCCTGACAAAGTGGCAGTTGCCCCTGGGTTTGACTTTAATGTGGTCACTCTCCTGTACCTGAACAAATGGGACCCCAGGAACTGCCTTGAGCATGGGCTTAAGTCTGCACAGGACAAGCTGTTAGATCTGGTGGGTCTGGTGACCCGCATGCTGTCATTGGCAGACCATGCCCTTCTGCAGGGCTCTGTTCTCAATCCTAAACTGATGAGATTGGACCCTCGTGACAATTTTCACAGAGTGCAGCAAGGCGGCCCTCCTGCAAATGGATGCAAGTCTGGCAAAATTAGGATCTAAGGCGCAGCTGCTAACGGCTTACTCTCTAGTGACTCCTTTGTTAACGACAACGTCGTGGAACAGAGCCAAATCATTAATGAAGAAGGTGTTTCAATCAACACCTCCTCCTTAGGATGGACAATGTTTTGGCAGTGAAATACATCAATCACTTAGGGCGGACTTGGTCCAAACCCCTCAAGGAGTTGACAAAAGAGATTTTGTTTTGCCTACCTCGCAGCATCTCCTTCCATGCGGAGTACCTCCCGGGTGCGGACAATCAGTTAGCGGATTGGTTTTGCATACACTGGGGATGCCAGCGACTGGAGGCTCCACAGTCAGATCTTCCTCGAACTTCATCGTTTTCGAGGTCCCCTGTCATTGGATCTCTTCTCTTCCAAGACCAACAGTCAGACAACACCGTCAGATTTCTTCAGCTAGCTCCTGGATCAGGAGGACCTGGCGATGAATGCATTTCAGGAAGGGGCTTATGCTTTTCCTCTGTTCACTCTTATTTCCTGGGTTATTCACCAGCTTCGGGGCAGTGGGATGTCACTGGTTTTGGTGACTCCTCTGTAGCCGTCCCAGGCTTGGTTCCAATCTGAGATCCGTTGGCTCTGCCAGTCTTCCCTGCACTACTTTTCGGGTCCGGAAGGTCGGCTGCACTCTCTGATCCTAGAAGGGTAGGAATCAAAACCGAACACAATGGTATGATTGGTATGATTTAGTGCCCCCCAGTTTTGACCGTGTCTTATGTGTTCCCCCCTATACATTGTTCCTAGTCTCACCACTGGGGTTCAGTAAATGAAAAGAAAATTACAGCTAAATATAAAGACCACAGAAACAGCCATTGTCGCGATTAAAAAAACAACAGTGTCCTTAAAGGGTTAATTTAACTCATAGTGCCGTGTTTTTATTTGTGTAAAAGAGCCTTAGCTTAGTCAAGTCTGAGAATATATGGAAAACGGATGTAAAAAAAAGTTGGTGTACAGACAGAAGAGCGCATGATTATTGAAGAAGAAGAAGAAGAAGAAGACAGACAGTGGGGGGGGGGGGGGGCAAAGATTGAGGAAACACCATTGCCCAAGAGCTAAAACCAGAGTGGAAACAAGTGCTTTTCAATATGACCTGCAGGTGAAAAAGACAAACCCTACTTAGAGGGGGAGATTGATTCTTTTTGGTTAAATGCTGGTACTTACCTTTTATTTCTTTGAACAAATATTATGGACTATATTATGGGCTATATAACTGGTCAATTGTGGCTCTCCCTGCACCACTAGGCACAGCCTAGTGCCTCCCAAAAAAACAGGCGCGCTCTGGCTAGACCTGGGTATGTATATTGTCATAAACTTAAGGAAGCATTTATTTTCACTAAGGAAGGATTCTTTATTCATACACAAATAGAATATTGCTAGATACAATAAAAACTAATAAATACATGTACATCAGGAGTATTATCAAAACATAACACAATAATATCATTCATAATCCAATACAAATACTGAGGTAATTTTCAGAATATAAAATGTAGGCGTTCATGAAGGCATTTTGTTGACTTTTTGCAGTGAAGGAAGTTAACATAGGACATGCACATACTGAATGGACCCCTGCTTGCAGCATTCACTGTGCCAGCACTAGAGCTGACTGGGGGTCAATATATCATGTGTAGGGAGATATATTCACTGCCTCTTTTAGAGGGTTACTGTACTGTGTAGTCTCTCCTTACTTGCTGAAAGATGAGTGCACCTTGCTATAACTTTTTAATTAGCGAGAGATATTCCGCCAAAAACATCTCCTGCTTGGAAATTAGCTGAGGCGTGGGGAAAAGGGCAAATGCACATGGGGGTTTCTGCAGAATCTCCCTATGCATTTGCAAAAGCTACACCATAAACATTTAAAGGGGCAACACAGCTATTATACGCATTAATGAGAAAAATTAAAGACCAATTATTTATAGGTTCCAGCTTTGAATACATTGGATTGAACAATTCAAATAGCTGTAACCTTGATGTAAACTGCCCAAATCTTCTGTAAAGAACTGCCATTTTGATGATGTCACATCACAATGGACCTGCAATGTCACAGATAGTATTTTTGTAGCGGCAACAGCCAAGAAAACTGATTTACATATTTTCTTTGAAAACACGGCCAAGTGGGTCTGGGGCATGCTAAGAAAGTATAACTACTTATAGGAGTAAAAAAAAGAAAAATTCTTACAACCATTTGAGTGCTGCTAATACTGATATAATCTCCCCCTTTATTAATTTGTTTGAAAAGTGTCAGCACGCTTCACAATTTTCCATCTTTTAGCAATCCTATGTAATTAACATACCTGGGGCCTTCCCTTGCGGGACGTGGCCAGGACTACACAATGATGTCGGTGGGCGGCCCCGCTGATGTCGGGGGGTTCCCGCTGATGTCAGGGGAACACCCCCATGTAAAGGAAAAAAATGGGCGGGGAGCGGGATGTGTCAAGACCCCGCTCCTGTGACCCGTAGTATTCGGGTCTTGACCCGGAGAACCAGCGCTCACCCGGCAATCTCCGGGTCAAACCCGGAGAGCTCCCAGGTATGGTTATTAAGCATTAGTGACTATTCAAAATGAAAGGGCATTCCTTACTCACTTTACACTGGAATGTTTCTGTGATTACAAGCCCTTTAGTACTAACAGAACTGCCTTGTAAGACTCTCTGGCCTAACATATGCAAATGCAGTGTTATACATGCAATAACTATATGACTACATCAGATACACAACATAGTCCGGAATCTATGGCACAGTGATATTTATCACATAGTTTCACAAGGATTATCACATGCAAACAAATGTTCTTGTGGAATTCATTCCCAGTCAGGAACCCCAACACAAAAGTTCTTTAAGACTGTTCCCATGCATGCACGGACAGATAGTTATTGATTTGTTATTCAACGCAGATCTGTATTTCAGCAAATTAAATTATAATGAAAAATATTATAATGAAAAATGTCTCGGTTGATGTGACATTATCCTTTTGTTCCCACGCTTATTTTTTCCGAAAGAGTTGATGCTAGCTATCTTTCTGCAATTTTGTTCTTAGCTTCATTAATTCTTCTTCTAAGCTTTGTATGTGTTCCTGCAAGGCATCCTTATCTTCCTGAGCCTTCTGATTGGCTTGTGATCTGGCTTCTTCTATTTTCCTCTCATACCACTTTTCCATCTGAGTGGATACAGCCTCAAAAAAATATTGAGTAATTTCCAGAGCTTGTGATGTGTCTCTGGTATTTGATACTCCCTGCTCTCCAATACTGGAAGGAGGCTGATGGTGTTGGGCAGGGATTTGAACTCGCTGTTTCCCTTGACCATTTTTTGCACATTTCCTTGTCTGAGTGCCTCGATCCATGAGATTCCTGTTTAGTTTTTCAGCTTTCTTGGTTTCTGTTGAGGGCTTCAGGGTGAAGGCTGCTTTAGGATGCTTCTGTTTTGAACCTGGCTGGTTGCATGCAGACAGACGCTGCTGTAGTTGGCAAACATGAGGGCAGCTCAATATTTTTTCCTTGGGTCTCACTACTGGAGGGGCAGCAGCTACAGAGTGCTGTTCCATGGCTAAGGAGAAATGATGTAGACAGAAACTCTGAGATTATCTAATGCATTTCAGCTTGGTAGGACATTAGTAGGGTCTACAATTTTGTTAATGTCCAATGGAAGTAAAACCTTCTGCAGGGCAATGAAACAACGTACATAATACATTCATAACTTATACTTTGCCTCTTAAAATATGGGTGCTGCATATTGATTTTTGAGGATTCCATTCCATTAGGGAATACAGGTCCTCAAAAGTTTAGACTACGGATGACTAAGTGTCTCTGACACTTTAAGGCCAGTGGCACACTACTGGAACCATTGGCTGGGCTGGCAGTATCATAAGTATGCGGCTAAATCAGCCATCGGTCCACCAGGCATTTGACAGTGTGCCATATAGACAGTCCTGTTATCCTAACCAACAGGAGCTTTGAGGATTAGATTTATAGGTTGTAAGAATGGAAGAGAATGCAACTCCCATGCAATTTGTATTATGTGTAATATGAAATTAACACTGGCCCCACTTACTTGTACATGGATTTGATTCAGGTTGGGAAATCTTTTGGCTGCTGTCTTCTATGGAACTGACTGGCTCCTTTCCCGCTTCATCAAATAAGCTGCTCTGGGTGGCATAGGAAAGTTGCGTAGAGGACTGAGGAAGGACTGATGCTTCAGTGCTGTTACAATCTTTATTACTGCAATGACTTTCAGAAACAGGGTTATCTACTGACTCACAGGTTGACTGAGATGATTTTGCCTTGAGTTGTCTAGATTCTCCAGAAAGTTTCATCTCCAAAGTCTGAATTTTTAGCATACACCACGTTTTCAGTTCATTCACAACAGAAACCTGCAGAGAATGTTCAAATTGGCCATATTTGTCAGCAATGTGTTGTGAATAAAAACAGTAATCAGTAAAATGTCGTCTAAAATATTAATACATTCATGCAAATCCACATTGAAATGGGTATTGAAAATATTAAGAAAGGCCTGACATTAGCAGGTTTCAAATCTTGTTGAAATATGGACAGTATTTGATGCGAGAGTAATTTTTATTTACCTGACGTTTTTCAGTTTCGTTTTTCTGTACATCTGTATGCTGTTGAAGACGGCAAATACAGTCAGCCCTTTCTGCGGACATCCTTTCAATCATCAGCTTGTCTAGAACCCGAAGCTACAGTTTAAAAAACAAAAGTATCAAATGTGTTAATGACAGCACATGCCAAACAAATTGGTGAAACCGTCATGTAGCTTAAAAAAGGGGCTCTTTAGGTGAGTGACTAGTTTTCTAGATCATAGCATTGTTAAGCACCCCAGGTCTGCTGTATGCAGATCTGTCACTTTTCCAAAACCCTACACTATTCATTTCCTGACACTGAATACAAATACTAAGTACTGGTGTTCATGTATCAAAATAACTAATATATACATAATAGAATCTCACCTTATGGGACATCAGTTATTTTAATTCCCTGTTCTCAGGATGTACATGCTTACTCCACAACATTAGGTTATCTCTCCCCTATTAAGTTACTGCCCTGCTGTAGCACAATCTGATTGTCACAGCCTTTTCAAGGGTGTTGGGAAGAGAAGAAAAAATAAGTCAAGAACCACTTGATATAGTTTTCATACATTGTGTTATTCTAAAAAAGTTCACAGTAACTGCTCCACTTAAAGTCTTACTTGTAACAGTATGTACTTTCCTTTGGCAGTTATAAACCCAGTGTCTTTGCTTGTTTCTCAAAAATGCACCAACATTATCAGAAGGGATAGTTGAAGACCTACTTTATGGCTCCTACTTTATGTATTCTCAGTTTGTTTAACAATAAGTGATTTTCTGGAGTCATAAACATACAAAACAAAACTGATTTGTTACTAAACATGCAATTAAATGGATACTGTCACCAATATTTAATTACCTGACAGCCTAGTTGCCAGAACTCCAACTAGTGGAAAGATGGCATTTGTCAGGGAAAATACTGTTTCTAAAAGGCAACCTGCTTTTCCTTCTAATTTGCGGGTTTCAAAGTTCCCACTGAAATCACTTTCTAGATTTTACCTCCACTGTGTATATTAAATGTAAGGAATATCTGTTGCTCTTAGTAGAGGAAAATAACACGTCAGCTGATCATTTTGAAGACTTGTGCAGCAGAGGTATAGGACACACAGCACAAAAGGTGTGATTTAAGAGGTTTTCAGGGACAAAATATCCCCCTAAATCAAATTCCTTTTTATATGCAGCCATTCGCAAAAGCAAAAAAAATTAGTTTCTCTTTACAGCAAATAAATATATATTTTGTTATTTAAATTCAGTGCCCTGATTACCTATTTAGTATACAAAGTTTTCTGATTGTCCTTGTTTAGATATAAACCCCTAAAAATTGCATGCTGTGGGTCTAAGCAAATGCTAGAAGCTTCAGTTTCATGACCTCAGGGTGAATCGCATTGTAATGCACCTGGTGCTGGGTTTTGCCATCCATTTGTCCTAGTTTTGCATTCACTTGATCCTGCACTGTAACAATCTCGGCTTTTATCTCCTCTTTGGTGGCTTCCAATTGATTCTCCAGCTTATTAATGAGTGGTTCACAGCGACATCCATTGATTGGGGCCTAAGGGAAATAGACTGGGATATATTATCTTAACCAAAAAAACAAAACAATTTGAAGCCTTAATACTGAAGCATGGATATTATCATTAAAATGTACTTTTTCATCTAGCAAGAAATTGGATAATCAGATAATCCTTACTAAAGCATGTTCAAGGAATAGTAATAGTTTTAAATTAAAAATTATTCAGTGTTTTTATTGAAAAACTTTGTTCCTTGTAATAGTGAATATAAGATACAAATTGCTTGTGTTGAGCCCTAATGCCCATTACTCCCTCTTGATGTTTTACTGAATGTCATTACATAAAAAAATATTTTATAGCTAATCAAGCCACAAGGGTAATTCACCAGCAAGGAAACCGTATACAAGATTTTGATACTTACCTCAATCTGCCATATAAGTATTCGTGTTGTGCATTTAATTACAACTTTTATCTTGCCTATAGAATATATTCACTAATGTGGGGGTGTATGGTTCAGGTACCTGATATCACTGTGTATTATGTAGGCTCAGCCCTACTTACAAGTACATGAAGATGTTAATAAATATACTAATAAATATATTTTTTTTGCTATCCCCTTGATTATGATTATAAAAGCTAGTGCTGCAAAGACCATACATCTCTCCAAGACAACTACATAAGAAAATATTGGTGCCAACACTGTGTGGAGGAAAAGACAAGTGAACGGTAAAGGGTTAACTCGACTGACCATACTCAACTAAAGATTCTTGCCCTTGCATGATAACTGTTGCAAAACAAAAAGGGAACTTTTTATATACCGTATTGGCTCGGATATAGGCCGCCCCCGTATATAGGCCGCACCCTAAAAGTTTGGTGCTTTTTTAAAGAAAAAGTTTTTTTTCTTTAAAAAAGCACCAAAAAAAACATGCTGCCACTGTCCTCCCCCCCCGAGATATGCTGCCACTGTCCTCCCTCCCCGAGATCCGCTGCCGCTGTCCTCCCTCCCCGCGATACGCTGCCGCTGTCCTCCCTCCCCGCGATACGCTGCCGCTGTCCTCCCTCCCCGCGATCCGCTGCCCTCCCTCCCCGCGATCCGCTGCCCTCCCTCCCCGAGATCCGCTGCCCTCCCTCCCCGAGATCCGCTGCCCTCCCTCCCCGAGATCCGCTGCCCTCCCTCCCCGAGATCCGCTGCCGCTGTCCTCCTCTGCCCCCCCTCCTCGACTTACCGGAGCAGACTCCCGGGTGTCTTCAGGGCCGGCGAGGGACATCTACGCAATACGCGTATGCAACTTCCGGTACCGTTACCGGAAGTTGCATTTGCGTATTTCGTAAATGTCTCCCGCCGGCCCCGCAAGACACCCGGGAGTCTGCTCCGGTAAGTCGGGGGTGGGCAGAGGTAAAACGCTTAGATAACCTCCCGTGCCAGCACCCCCCCCCCCCGTGGGAAGTGCTGGCAGGGGAGGCTGTCTGAGCGTATCGGGGAGAAGGATGCAGGTCCCCTGCACCGCTGCGGGGGATCTGTATCTTAACCCCGCTGCCTGCCCGGCGCCCGGGACTGCATGTCCCGGGCGTCGGGCGCTAGACCCCGAATATAGGCCGCACCCCCACTTTAAAAACTTAAAGTGGGGGAAAAAAGTGCGGCCTATATTCGAGCCAATACGGTATAAGTACATTTTTGACAGATAAGTCTGGATAGGCAAACAATTTATTTATGCATACAGGAATGGAAGCACACTCTAATAAGCATTCACATTCATATTCCCAGGGGTTGTACATATTGGTCATTTTAGCAGCAACCCAGGAATCTGAATGTGTATGCTATGTCGGGTGTGATCCCCTTTCTGTATAACCGAACCTTACGGTTGAGCAGCCTCTACTGTCTTGCAGGTTCCTCATTAATGGTGTCCAGAGGGAGCTTTAAATTGCTTGAGAGTCTCAGGGGGTTAAAAGGCAGTGCAGTTGCATAGATTCAGCTCCATGGTAAGCAATATAGCTATGAAACATTAGATAGGACTTCCCAAGGGGCACTTTGGCATAGTGGTGGGTTAAGCAATATATGTCCATATATTGCTGACAGGATCCCCAATATTTATGCCTCAGATATGTGCTTCTAAATGGTATTTACTGGGTGTGTATTGATTTCTTGCTCAACTAAGGAATATGCGGCTCATTCTGTCAGTTTCAATATTTCAAACTTAACGTTAAAGACAACAGCTTAGAACTGGTTGAATGTACCTTGGCCATTTGACTTGACTCATAGTGGTCTCCAATAACGTTACCTGCATGACTTTGCCATCTTTCCCCCTGTATAAAGTGTAAAGTTGGTATGCCCTGGCCTCATGAGGAGGTAAAGTTGGAGAAGAAGCTCTGTGTTTGCTCCTTCGTCTATGATTATGACTGGCCAACTGGACACTGGAGAGGGGCTGTTGGTCTGCTGGAGATGTAGGGTCTGAAAGAGCAGAGACCTGCAAAGGATGAAATGGACAGGAAAAGACTCATAAATCTAGAGTAGCAGGGTTTGAATCCTGGATCATCTATGAAACTAGACATCTAAACTAGATTCTCTTGGTCAGCTTTGTATGACTTATTTTTTAAAATATAAACACTTTGGATACAGTTTTTTTTTAAAATTCCACAGGGATACCCAGCATTGCTGCCTGTGAGGTAAGCACCAAAGCATGCTTTCAGGGAAAGGCTGCTTGCCTACTGCACTGAGAACTGTTTTTATTCACATTTATCAGCATTCTAACATGCTAAATATGGCAAAAGCAGTGGCGGAACTACCGGGGTCGCGACTGCGACCGGGCCCTGGAGTTCTGCCAGTCAGGGGGGCCCAAGGGGTGCCGAGCGGTCGTTTTCAGCAACCGCTCGGCACCCCTTGGGCCCCCCTGACTGACAGAAATCCAGGATGCCTCTGCTCGCTTCCGCCGCCGCTGCTGCCGCCGTCGCCGCCGCCTGCCTCAGCGCTTCCCAGAGTGCAGTGTTGGGAGCGTGAGGCATTTGTCTCGGGTGCCGGCGCTTCACACTAAGCGCCGGCATATGACGTCATATGCCGGCGCTCAGCAGTGAAGCGCCGGCACCCGAGACAAATGCCTCACGCTCTCAACACAGGAGTTGACGGGAAGTGACCTACAAAGGGGGGGGGGGTTGGGAGGGAGTGGGTAGATCGTGAGAAAGGGGGGTAGGGAGGGAGTGGGTAGATCATGAGAAGGAGGGGTAGGGAGGGAGTGGGTAGATTGTGAGAAGGGGGGGTAGGGAGGGAGTGGGTAGATCGTGAGAAGGGGGTAGGGAGGGAGTGGGTAGATCGTGAGAAGGGGGGTAGGGAGGGAGAGGGTAGATTGTGAGAAGGGGGGGTAGGGAGGGAGAGGGGAGACTGTGAGAAGGGGGGGTAGGGAGGGAGAGGGGAGACTGTGAGAAGGGGGTAGGGAGGGAGAGGGTAGATTGTGAGAAGGGGGGTTAGGGAGGGAGAGGGGAGATAGTGAGAAAGGGATAGATGGGTTGGGGGTGGGGGGCCCTTAACAGATTCTCGCACCGGGGCCCTGAGGTTTCTAGTTACGCCCCTGGGCAAAGGCAACACACCATGATCTATTCATAGCTATATATGTAAGAATTTGATCTACACTAATTCAGTTTTTTTTTTAAATTCCACAGGGATACCCAGCATTGCTGCCTGTGAGGTAAGCACCAAAGCATGCTTTCAGGGAAAGGCTGCTTGCCTACTGCACTGAGAACTGTTTTTATTCACATTTATCAGCATTCTAACATGCTAAATATGGCAAAAGCAGTGGCGGAACTACCGGGGTCGCGACTGCGACCGGGCCCTGGAGTTCTGCCAGTCAGGGGGGCCCAAGGGGTGCCGAGCGGTCGTTTTCAGCAACCGCTCGGCACCCCTTGGGCCCCCCTGACTGACAGAAATCCAGGATGCCTCTGCTCGCTTCCGCCGCCGCTGCTGCCGCCGTCGCCGCCGCCTGCCTCAGCGCTTCCCAGAGTGCAGTGTTGGGAGCGTGAGGCATTTGTCTCGGGTGCCGGCGCTTCACACTAAGCGCCGGCATATGACGTCATATGCCGGCGCTCAGCAGTGAAGCGCCGGCACCCGAGACAAATGCCTCACGCTCTCAACACAGGAGTTGACGGGAAGTGACCTACAAAGGGGGGGGGGTTGGGAGGGAGTGGGTAGATCGTGAGAAAGGGGGGTAGGGAGGGAGTGGGTAGATCATGAGAAGGAGGGGTAGGGAGGGAGTGGGTAGATTGTGAGAAGGGGGGGTAGGGAGGGAGTGGGTAGATCGTGAGAAGGGGGGTAGGGAGGGAGTGGGTAGATCGTGAGAAGGGGGGTAGGGAGGGAGAGGGTAGATTGTGAGAAGGGGGGGTAGGGAGGGAGAGGGGAGACTGTGAGAAGGGGGGGTAGGGAGGGAGAGGGGAGACTGTGAGAAGGGGGTAGGGAGGGAGAGGGTAGATTGTGAGAAGGGGGGTTAGGGAGGGAGAGGGGAGATAGTGAGAAAGGGATAGATGGGTTGGGGGTGGGGGGCCCTTAACAGATTCTCGCACCGGGGCACTGAGGTTTCTAGTTACGCCCCTGGGCAAAGGCAACACACCATGATCTATTCATAGCTATATATGTAAGAATTTGATCTACACTAATTCACTGCAATGCAGCACATGTTACCACTCTCAGAACTCTCAGTATATGCCATTGGCTGTTAACACTAAACCCATTGGATTAGGGGGGGGGGTGGCAGCCTAAAGCCTGGTGGAGCAAGTCTAGTCAAGTGGCCCATTGCACCATTGAATCAGCCCACCATCCATGTCCATCTTTTCCAGATTTTCTAACGCATATTGATGTAATGTGATGGGAAGTACATCAGTACACTAAAAAAAGTCATCATACATGGGATGCCTGAAGCCACAATTTAGTGCCACTAATCCCTTTTAATAAAATATGGAGATTGAAATAAAGTAAATAACACAAACCCTAGAAAGTTTTGTCCTCTTAAGTGACTACAAATTCAGGAGGGGTTTTTTATCTCTGGATAAGTAAAAATTAAATAGTTCAATTTATTCCTACAGAAAGTAAAGTGCCAGAAAACAGATGACCAAATACATACACCAGGACAGGCTCTGCCACACCAACACCCAAACACACAGACCAGGACAGGCTCTGCCACACCGACACCCAAACACACACACCAGCACAGGCTTTGTCACACTGACACACACATCCAGACGGGCTAAGCTACAACGATAAAAAAAATAAATGTTTTCCACACTGCTTTGTCATTGACCCCACCTTTTGTGTTTTTTGCCCACTTGTGTATCGCCCCCTGCCAACACTATATGTATTTATGCCCCCAGCCTGCCCCTTGCTTTAGTATTTATTTATGTAATGGCCCCAGCTGCCCCCTTGTGTATTGATGCCGCCAGCCCAGATAAAATGCTACCCTGCAGTATCGAAGATGTATATCTGACTAGACTCATAGAATGAACCAGATATACATCCCCCTTACTGTATGGCAGCACGTTATCTGGGCTGCTCAGCAATATGTAAAAGTTAAGTGTCTTGGAAAACATGGCTCATGTGGCCACCCAAATGCACCCACACCCTTGTGTATTGCCCCCAGCTAGCCCCACATTGTATATTTATCCCAGACCCCCCTTTAGTACTGATTTATGTGATGCCCCCAGCCAGCACTCCCTTGTGAATTAATGCCCCCCATTTAGTATCATGTCGGACCTGGCACCCTGATTGCATTCACAGGATGTGACCAATACCCAGATTGGAAGCATAAGGCTTGCCACCTTTCCCCCCAAACAGCCTGCCTGTGGCATCCTAGCCTCAAACTGCCTCCATGTAGCATCCTAGCCTCAAACAGCCTCCCTGTGCCATGCTTTCCCCCCACTTACACATCCATGCTATCCATTCACTCATTCATATACTCATTTACAGATACTCATTCATTCCCTCAATCACGCATACTGGTCCAAAACCCTCCTCCACCCCCTTACCTGAACTGCAGATCTCGGTGCCGCACGCAGACCTCCGCAGACTGCCCCTACTTCCCTCTGTGCGAACAACTTCTCTTCCCAGGGGAAGCAGGAATAGAGCAGGGTCATGTGACGTGAGATACATTAACACGACTCCGCTGGGTTTTTGCTTCCCCTGGGCGGAAAAAGAGACATTGCTCACACAGTGTGTATGTGCAACATACAGGTAAGCAGCAGGCCCCTTGCAGAAGTCATGGTTGCGACCTCTGCAATCACGGTCGCTGCAGGCTTTTGACCGGCATTAAAGACGGCCATGGCGGACATGCAGCCGCATCGGCCACCTTAGTGTGCGGCTACACGGCCATTTTGTTTATATTAAGTGCAGCCCTGGGGGGCAATTACCCCTGCATTGGGTGCATCTTGTGGCTTTATTAGGGATCCACATTGGGACCCATAATCACAGATATTGTTCTTATTATATATAAAAATACAGATATTAACACCGTCTATTTTCAATACTTAATATTTTATTAGAAACCAGGATATATGCATAGCAGGGAAGTAGAAAAAACACATAGCACATAATAGACTTCACCAGGGGCTAAATTAAATGCTATATCACAGATAAAGCATTGAATTTAGCCCCTGAAGAAATTGGTTAACCCCATGGAACATGTAGGGCGTTGACAATATGTCTTGATTTTACGTGCGTGAGTTCCGGTTAAGGACACAATATATTCCCTCTGACAATGCAAGCGGGGTCTCTGATACACACTTTTTCTTCTGCTGGGAAAGATTTAAAGGTGTTCAAAACATTGATATCCTTTGCTTAAGTGACAGTGTACTGGTAACCTGCACTTGAACTGGATCTTATGTTATTTGTGAGTGTATTTGGAATAAAAATCATCTTGCTACCGTACTTCTGTACTATACAGTGCTGTGCTATGATTATTTTTCTCCTCCTATGCATATATCCTGGTATCTGATCAGATATTATGTCTTGGAACTAGACGGTGATAATCTCTGTATTTTTTTCCTTATAAGGAGTATATTTTGCCTCTGGTTTTCGTTTAGTCTAGCCCAGTTTATGTTAAATATTTTTATTAGCCATATTACAAAAGGTCTTAATGGTAAGGTCTGCAACAGGCTACAGTGGGTCAAAAAAGTATTTAGTCAGCCACCAATTGTGCAAGTTCTCCCACTTACAAAGATGAGAGAGTCCTGTAATTTTCACCATAGGTACACTTCAACTATGAGAGACAGAATGAGACAACAAAGTCCATAAATCACATTGTCTGATTTTTAAAGAATTTATTTGCAGATTATGGTGGAAAATAAGTATTTGGTCAATTACAAAAGTTCATATCAATACTTTGTTATATATCCTTTGTTGGCAATGACAGAGGTCAGACGTTTTCTGTAAGTCTTCACAATGTTTTCACACACTGTTGCTGGTATTTTGGACCATTCCGCCATGCAAATCTCCTCTAGAGCAGTGATGTTTTGGGGCTGTCGCTGGGCAACACGGACTTTCAACTCCCTCCAAAGGTTTTCTATGGGGTTGAGATCTGGAGACTGGCTAGGCCACTCCAGGACCTTGAAATGCTTTTTACGAAGCCACTCCTTCGTTGCCCAGGCGGTGTGTTTGGGATCATTGTCATGCTGAAAGACCCAACCACGTTTCATCTTCAATGCCCTTGCTGATGGAAGGAGGTTTTCACTCAAAATCTCACGATACATGGCCCCATTCATTCTTTCCTTTACACGGATTAGTCGTCCTGGTCCCTTTGCAGAAAACAGCCCCAAAGCATGATGTTTCCACCCCCATGCTTCACCGTAGGTATGGTGTTCTTTGGATGCAACTCAGCATTCTTTCTCCTCCAAACACGACGAGTTGAGTCTACCAAAAAGTTCTACCTTGGTTTCATCTGACCATATGACATTCGCCCAATCCTCTTCTGGATCATCCAAATGCAGACGGGCCCAGACATGTACTGGCTTAAGCAGGGGGACACATCTGGCACTGCATGATTTGAGTCCCTGGCGGCGTAGTGTCTTACTGATGGTAGCCTTTGTTACTTTGGTCCCAGCTCTCTGCAGGTCATTCACTAGGTCCCCCCGTGTGGTTCTGGGATTTTTGCTCACCGTTCTTGTGATCATTTTGACACCACGGGGTGAGATCTTGCGTGGAGCCCCAGATCGAGGGAGATTATCAGTGGGCCTGTATGTCTTCCATTTTTGAATAATTGCTCCACAGTTGATTTCTTCACACCAAGCTGCTTGCCTATTGCAGATTCAGTCTTCCCAGCCTGGTGCAGGTCTACAATTTTGTTTCTGGTGTCCTTCGACAGCTCTTTGGTCTTGGCCATAGTGGGGTTTGGAGTGTGACTGTTTGAGGTTGTGGACAGGTGTCTTTTATACTGATAACAAGTTCAAACAGGTGCCGTTAATACAGGTAACTAGTGGAGGACAGAGGAGACTAGTTACAGGTCTATGAGAGCCAGATATCTTGCTTGTTTGTAGGTGACCAAATACTTATTTTACCGAGGAATTTACCAATGAATTCATTAGAAATCCTACAATGTGATTTCCTGTATTCTTTCCCCCCATTCTGTCTCTCATAGTTGAAGTGTACCTATGGTGAAAATTACAGGCCTCTCTCATCTTTTTAAGTGGGAGAACTTGCACAATTGGTGACTGTCTAAATAGTTTTTGTCCCACTGTAGATATTCCTGGTGGAACAAGCCAAACGGCAAATAATTTAAGTAAAAGAACGGTCGATAGCGTGACTGCTACAGTTTAACCCCTTCACATCAGGTGACGTACCAGGTACATCATGCCCAAGTGGCAGTGGCGTCGGCAGGGGAGGGTAAAGGGGGGCCATGCCCCCCCACATCATGCTGTGCCCCCTG
The DNA here is from genome assembly GCF_027358695.1 of Spea bombifrons. Classification (NCBI taxonomy): domain Eukaryota; kingdom Metazoa; phylum Chordata; class Amphibia; order Anura; family Pelobatidae; genus Spea; species Spea bombifrons. Next base: position 66,727,855 of record NC_071089.1, read on the forward strand.
TGTGCCCCCAACTGAAATGGCCTTTTTTTTGTATAGCCATGATTGACGCGGAGGAGAGAGAGGGGCACCAAGAGGTCGCTCAGGAATAAGTTTTCAGCAACCGCTTGGCGCCCCTCACTCTCCTCCGTGAGACCTCTGTCTTGGTAGCGGTGCTGGCATTTCTTGCTGTCATATTCTGGCGCTCAGCAGTGAAGCAGAGCGCACCACGGCAAGACAGAGGCCTCGCGCTCCCGCGGCAGGACTTCAACAACGTAAGTAAACTACAAATGGGAGAGCGAGTAGATAGTGAGATGGGGGGATAAATAGTGAGAAGGGGAGGGGGTACATAGTGAGAAGGGGAGAGGGGGTAGATTGTGAGAAAAGAGGGTAGTAAGAATATTTAAATGAAGAGTCAATGAGTGAGAGAATGAGTGAGAGAATGAATGAATTGTGTGGATGCATTGTGTGAATGAGTGAGAGAATAAATGAATTAATGTGTGAATGAGTGAGAGAATTAATGCTTTCCTGGGGTCCAAATTTTTCAATATAAAATATATTGGCAACACGGTTTAATATTTATATATATATATTGTCAGCAGGGTCTAATATTTATATATATTGGCAGCAAGAGCTAATATTAAATATTTTTATAGGCCCTTTTTCCTTATTTTCCCCCACATTTTTAGATATTTTTTATACTAAATGATGTTTATATACAAAATTATTATTTCATAAGAAAGCCCTACTTGTGCTTAAAAAAGTCAATATATATGTTGTGGGGGTAAACTAAATGAGTTAGTGGGCAATCACAGTTGAATAAAGACATAGCAAAAACACAAAAACTGCTCTGGTCATTTAGCGCAAAGGGATTAATGCTGATAAATGTAAAATAATCCACTTGTAATATAAAAAGGGAGAATATAGCACTCAGGTCAAAATGTTGTCAATGACAATGTAAGAGAGAAACAATAATTATGTCTTCAGATTAAAATGTAAGCAGGCAATGCAATAAAGTATTGGGGAAAAAACAAGCAGGGTGCTGGGTCGTATAGTTGGATGAGTTAGTAGCAGTAGATTCTGCCACTTTACAGATCTCTGGTCAGACTTCATGTAGAGTATTGTGTACAGCTCTGGAGACCTCATCTCAAGAAGGATATTGAGGATATTGAAAGTGTTCAGCGGAAATGGTTCACAGGGAGGTAGACACATTTAAATTCTTAGTAATTTAACAAAGCATAGAGGTAAGTTTGTTTCAAAGTAGGAGGAATGTAAGAACAAGAAGCTATAATCTAAAACTAGAGGGTTAGGGCTAAGGAGATTTTACTTCACTGAGATGGTGGTAGATAAATTAAGCAGCGTCCCAGCAAAAGTGATAGAGGCTAATGCAGTGAGAGATTTTAACCATGCCTTAGACAGGCAAAACCTATCCTGAATCTAAGACAAGACCAAGGACCGATTTAACCCTGAGTGTTTACATCAGGAAAATGGGAGGACTCGCTCTTAGCTGCTGTCAAATTCTTTGTTTCTATGACACAGAAGAAAGGGAACTCACATGTGGTACCTTTTCTTTTGGCTTTCCCCTTCTGCCTTTCCTTTGTTTAGACACTGTGACAGCGGATCGATGCTCATCTTTCCCTTCAGTTTGTTTGAAAGCCGCATGTTCGCTGCTTTGAGTATCATCAGCTGCTGATATACTTCCCTGCAAGGATCATTAAATATCACAAATCACTTTGGGCTATGTGTTTCAAACTTTGACAAAAGTTATTTCTTTTGTGAGGAAACCCGTATACAATCATAAAGCCAATTAACTTCAATATCTTTCAATAAGTGTTTTGTAAGTGTTTTACAAATATATTATGCATTTTGTTTTTAGATTAAGTAGAGATATTATAAATGGACCCACTGCAAATAAAAAAAATCAAGCCTATTTTGTATGGCTGTAAAAAAATATCTGGTCCAAACATACACCATACAATTCTCCTACCAGCTCAGTAAATGCCAACAGTATCTACTCAATACAATTACAAAACAAAAACTAGGTAGAATGTTACTAAATTCCTTCTATCACCGTTTAGTTAAGGAAAGAACAAAAATATCACAATCTCTAGATGAAGCCTAGACCTATAAAACCAGAGCAGCGTGAAGGGGTAATGGGGGGGGGGATACCTCCTCAGCCTGAATACAATTTAACACTAATAAAAATAGATATCCAAATGTTCCATGGCAACTCCAATTATTGGCCAATAGGTGGCAGCAACACAGCATTGGGCAACCACAAGAGTTGTATTACACAGCTAGAACAGTATTGCTATTCAAAGCAAATATAGGCATTTTATAGTACACAGTCTCAATCCATTCCAAGAACCACTTAGCTGACCAATCTATAAGGATGTTAAGGTTTTTTTTTCATAGAAGCTTAAAGGAAAGCTATAAACGCGATTGCATATTCTGAGGTGGGACAAAAAAGGATTTTCATTGATTTAGTACTACGGTAACATGTGGGGGATCTGAAGTACCAAGCCCTGTAACATTAGTAAGTCATAAAATGTGTTGCAACGTTATATTTACAAAACAAGAAACAATTTTTGTTTTCTAGGTATTTTCATACACCTACTGGAAACTTCTATCAAGTTCTATCAGCACTTCTCCTCAACTGCCCAAACCCTGTCATTCAGGAACAGAAACACAGAGAGCACAAATTATTTTATAAATACTATTTTTACTCTTACAATAATGAACTTTTTTTTCTTTAAGACTATAAGATGACATTGAGTTGTTTCTCAATACTAGATGTAAGCTTGTGAGCTGGGCTCTGTGCACCTAATGTGTCTGTCTTAGTCTGTCAATTCTAATTTTGTCATACCCTTTGAATGCATGTAGACTTAAAAAGTACTATGTGAATTGTTGTCATTGTATAAATAATAAGTAATAAAAATGCTCATACCTTACTCTCTCCAAGTTCTTCTCGGGGCACAGATTGAGCCCGTCTCTCCTCTTTTAGTTTCTCTCTTTTTTTCCTTAAACTTCTGCCACGACTAAAGCGCAGAACCTACATATTTTCCAAAAGTTAAAATCACTGAAAACATGCTTGTTCTCTGTATAAAGATCACTTTTGCATGTAAAATATGATTGATAATCATTTTGTCTTGCATATACATATACTGCTTTTATGCTATTTCTTGCATACTGGTACATGCAGTTACTGCCATAGCATAACAAGCTATTCAGGGATTTAAATTGAGTTGGTCTTTGACCACACAGGACCCTGCAATGAAGAACAGGGAGGAGGCTCACAGTAAGAATTGAACATTGCCAGATAAGTAGGAGGCTTTTTCCCCACTTCATCTGTGAATTGAATTTACAAACAGGACCAAACATATGAAACCCATTAATTTTTTTGGGGTCCTGTGGGATTTGAAGAAGGCATTTGATAGTTAAGCATATCACCCCGGTAAGGGAGACAGAGTGGAGGAAAGCAAGATAGGATAGTGCCAGTATAAGCTATTTTCAGCAGGCAAGTCTGCTCTTCAGAGCTTTCAAGCTATTCTATAACAAGGCAAGCACAAGCTTTCTATAAAAAAAAGTGGCAAAACGCTTTTTATTCATATCATAATTCAGGAGACGTCATAAAAGACTTGGTGTGTAGTAATGGTAACATTACACAAAATGTTAATAACTCAAATACACCATTCACACGCTCACATAAACACTATATCCTCCTACACACAATGTATTCATAACAGACACTGCATCTCAGAGACATACGCTACAAACATAATGTATTTTACAAATGTCTTGGACTTTTTTATGAGCTAACATCAAAGGTATTCTAGAGGGAATGTGAGGCAGAGTACCTGGGGTGCCTTGGTGAGCAGGAGAGCCACATCACAGTTATTGTTGTGCCTTGCTGTGTCCAGGGCAATCTGGCCAGCCTATACCAAAATGAAATAATTTCACATAATCCATTTTCAATATTTACAATTTCTTCTTTTAAACTTAACATGTGGTAACATGAATATTATATATCTTGCTCATTTGGACACATTTTATCTGTAAGTCTCTATTTTTACTTTGTTTGATCACTAAGTCTTTAAACATTTCTATCATATACCATCTCTATCTACCTTCTTCAAAGCTATACATATTAAAATACCTTAGGCTTTCTAGACATTTTTTATCGATGCAGCAACACCACAGATGAGTTTATTGGACAGAGCCAAAAAGACAGTACATTATAATACATTTGCACCAGAATAATTTTGCATGAAGGACCTGAAAGTTATTTCTAATGTACCAATTAACTCGAATATGACCCATGCAAATCTTAAAATATCCTGAACTGGGCAGAGCCGCACTCACATTATTCAGAAGACTGGCATCAGCTCCTGCTTCCAGGAGAACTTTGATCACTTTCCTATGGTTGAGTGCTGCAGCAACATGAAGTGGAGTGTCCCCGGCCTGTGAAATATTATAATTATTACATTTTATTTATAGAGAGCCAGCAGATTCTCTAACCTATAATAAAACACGAGGGAGTATAAATCAGCAGTAAAATTAAAGTATAAAATATTTATATAAAAACTTTACCTGGGAAAAAAACTCTAGCATGCCACTGAATGCTGATCCTTCTCAGTATTTCAATAGATTTAAATGTATTTGTGGCCCACAAAAAAGAGAAATTTTCACCCTTTGTTGTCTTTTAATAGTTCACACATGTTTTCTACATTCTTCTCACACAAGTTGCTGAGTAGCTCTTTCAGTAGGATCTTAGACATGAAAAATCACTGACCTGATTTTTTTCATTGACGGAGCAGAATGCGCTGAGTAGAACTCTAATGATGGACAGGTGATTGTAACGAGCCGCCACATGCAAGGAAGTATCTCCTACCTGAAATTCACAACACGTTGAAAGATTTCACCTCTAAGGATACCGCATTCTGTCAGCTGCTAGTTGTTAAAGACTATGTAATAGTAATAATACAGACAAAAACCTAAATATTTTCCCCCTTCCTTGCATGACCTTTATCAGTTTATCTGTGCCATCTTTGCCCCAAACGGCTGGTCTGTGCCATCATTGCCCCAAACAACTTGTCTGTCCTTTCTTTGCCCCTCCCTTCCCAACACAGACTCTGACGCACATTAGTAAACACAGTTACACAAATTACATACACTTACTCATACTTACTAACATAGATTCATTCTAACACATATACCATCTCACGCCACCTTCACATTTATGCTCACACACAATCACACATCCATGCTCACACACACGTACACAGCCTTATTCACACACACACTTACACATCCACACTCACATACATACAGCACATACAAACAAACATACATATTCCCTTCCTTCTCGCGTCCGCCCTCACCTCTCACTGCTCCTGCAGCTTTCTACCTGGCTGCTCGCAGTGTCACGTGAGCACGATTCGTCGCTGTCTCCCAGTGCCGGTTCAAAATAGTTTAGAAAGGACCCTTCCGACCTGGCCCGGTGTGGTCCAGGTCAGAAGGGCGCTTTCTATACATTATTGAACCGGTAAGGGGAGATGGAACAAGTGGTCATCGCCCCGGGACCCCTAGAAGCAGTTGTGACCACTGAGACTCAAGTATTAATGCCACTGGCAAGGAATATAGTTGTAAGGAATGTATATTTGCCACAAAAAGTTGCAAAATTAACACGATTTTAATAAATTCCTATGTTTCAAGTGAATACTTGCCTATCCCAGATCCTCTTCTATTTTGGAAGCTTGTTTTTGTGTGCTGGAAGCCTCTTGGAGGGCAGAATACAGCACAAATTGAAACCACATAGGGTCTAATGTAATCACTTAGACTCTGTAGATGAAGTTACTGTTCTACTACTCTGTTTTGTATGGACTCTTCAGGAACTCACATAGAGAAGTGAAGATGCTTGGAGCCTAATGTGTTGTGCTTGATGCTTTTTGGTTTGCGAGTACACCTAATCCTGAGTAGAAGTGACTGCCCGAGACTGTTGCAGGCTGATCCGCAGCTTGTTCTAAGACTACTCCCATAATCCTGTATATTAGGAATGACTCAAAGTCAGAAATGCTGGGATGCAAGACGGCAGAGCCTGATCCCCAGAGACAATCTAAAAATGCCAAGATGCAAGGGGCCAGAGCCTCATACCGACATAACGACAGTCAGAAGTGTCAGAATATGCAATGTCAAAACTTCATTCACGCAGGCAATCTGAGATGCTAGGGTGCCAGAGCCTCATCCGCAGAAGTTTTTGGGGATACAGTGGGAGAATTTTACATGAATGTAGTGCATCAGAGAAAGTAAGGAGATCCTGGGCCTGGTAATGCAAGCACTGCATTTCAGTGGCCCCTCAATGAGCATGGAGTATAAGATTAAAAAATATGGATCCTCAATTTACGCTTACACTGATGACACTGACAGACTTGCTACACATCTGTTTAAAATCTGTAGTCAGGTCTGTCAATTTTGAAGGCGTACAAATGTAACAGATACTGGACCCTCATTTGAGGAGGATTATTCGGACTTTGAAGACTGAGTCTATCTTCTGTGGGGGAGCAATTTGACTCTATGAACAATAGTGGCTACCCATCTACAAGTAAGGCGGCAATGACATCTAGGGACATTTGAAAAGCAGAATTATCACCAAAGCCCATGGCTCAGCATTAAAATGGAAGCCATGGAGGGAGACAACTGGAATTGCTGCCCCAGTTCCGAGATTAGCATACCTGGGAACTCTCAAGGTTTGACTGAAGGAGCAAATTTGGCAAGTCACTACATAGAATCTTCACGGTGGGCTACTAAGGGTTTAATAGTTCAAGAGTTTATGGGTCAGCATATCCAGAAAGTTCCCAGGTATGCAGAAGAGGCACAGGTTAGCGCCAAACATGAATACAGTGTTAGCCATACTATTCAAAGAAATGTTGCAATTTACACAACCTTTTGATTAGTTACTTTAGTGATCACTTTCCATTTTTTTGTTTTACATACATGTCTCAAAGTAGTCCAGCTTTGCTTTATTTTATTATGTTAAGTGCACAGAATGAGACTATGGACTGAAAAGGTTTCCTTATTCATCAAATCTACATGCTTTACAAACCTGGAATTTTAAGGGACACATGTCCTTGTGACAGCTTGCCACCTTTTGGTTTTGAGGTTTACTGAAATGGAATATAGAATAGCATTGCTTAAAACTAAATATAAATCATTTACTCACATTATTTTTTAAATCTGCCCGAGATCCTGCAAGCAGTAAAATGCGGCAGCTCTGAGAGTGGCCATTTTGGCACGCCAGGTGAAGAGGTGTGTTACCTGCCTTATGGAGACAGCAAGTAAATATTCTGACATTTTTTATGAAACACAGTGTATATGTGAAAAATATAAAGGACACTCTTGGGCAGGGTGGGCTGGCCTAGGGTGACAATCCCGATTACTTCTGCACAGTGAATCTGTGTGAGCGGCAGTTGTGTGGATGAAAATGCCTTCTGATGTCAGAGGAGAATGGGCAGACTGGTTCGAAACAGGCAACAGTAACTCAAATTACCACTTGTTACAACCAAGGTATGCAGAATACTATCTCTGATCGCAAAACACATTGAACCTTGAAGCAGATGGGCTACAGCAGAAGACCACATCGGGTGCCAGTCGTGTCAGCTAAGAACAGGAAGCTGAGGCTACAATTTGCACAGGCTCACCAAAATTGGACAATGGAAGACTGGAAGAACCTTGCCTGGTCTGATGAGTCTCGATTCCAGCTGCGACATTCAGGTGACAGGGTCAGACTTTGGCGTAAACAACATGAAAGCATGGATCCATCCTGCCTTGTATCAACGGTTCAGGCTGGTGGTGTAATGGTGTGGGGGCATTTTCTTGGCACACCTTGGGCCCCTTAGTACCTTAGTACCAAATGAGCATTGTTTTAACCCGACAGTCTATCTGAGTATTGTTGCTGACCATGTCCATCCATTTATGACCACAGTGTAGCCATCTTCTGATGGCTACTTCCAGCAGAATAATGCACCATGTCACAAAGCTCACATCATCTCAAACTGGTTTCTTGAACATGACAAGGTTCCTTGAGTTCACTGTACTCCAATGGCCTCCATAGTCACCTAATCTCAATCCAATAGAGCACCTTTGGGATGTGGTGGAACGGGAGATTTGGATCATGTATGTGCAGCTGACAAATCTGCGGCAACTGCGTGATGGCATCATGAACATATGGGCCAAAATCTCTGAGGAATGTTTCCAGCACCTTGTAGAAAGTATGCCACGAAGAATGAAGGCAGTTCTGAAGGCAAAGTACAACCCAGTCCTAGCAAGATGTACCTAATAAATTGGCCAGTAAGTGTATGTGTTAGTCTGTGCATACGTGTGCAAATGAATCTGTGTTTATTTTAGAGTTAGTTCCTGGGGGAGTTGCAGAGGGCCACTTGGCTTAACTTGCCCCCTGAGCCAAAAGGTGCCAGCCCAACCCTGCTATTGGGTCCATAAGAACTTAATCATTTCACTCTCTACTCATTTCACAACAAAAAATAAAAATGCACTGACATCATGGGATGGCCAAATCTATTAAGCAACCTATGCCATAAAACACAAGTTTCAATGTAAATTTTATCTTTAAATCTAATATAATACTGTAATCCTCTAGTCCAAAATCTCCTTAAAAAGTAACATTTCACACATATACTAGTAATCCTGCCGAGAAATGATTGATGTGTGACACAGTTCTTACCTTGTTCCTGGCAAGGACATTAGCACCCGCTTTAACAAGCAGTTTGACAGACTGGCTGAATCCATGCCAGGCAGCTTCATGTAGAGCAGTGTTACCATCCTAAATGAGACATGACAGCAATGAAGTCACTGCAGACCAGAGAAATGTTCCCTTAAAACCACTCATGGAGTATTAACTATTTTCATGATGCACCCAATACAGTTTACTATTTTACCATTATAGATGAGGTGGAAATAAACACTGTAAAAGGAAACCTCCAGCCATCTCATGTACTTTAACACATATGATAAAAAGGTCCACTTCAATTCATGTTCCCCTTTGCAAATACATGGGGGATTCTGCATAATCTGCTCATATGTATTTCCCATTTCCTCAGCTATTTTCTGTGCGGAAGATGTGTTCCGCCAAGCACACTTCCTGACATGTAATGTACTTACTGCCAGCCATCTTCAGCGCAGGCTCAGTGAATATGTGCATGCATGGAAGGTGCTGCCATTGATTACATTGATTACTAAGTGCTCTTGTTTTTATTTTATTTTTAAAATGCATATCATGAAATGACACCATGACCGTGATAACTAAACTGTTATAACTGTAAGGTTGAAAAACATAAACCATTTAAAAATAACCACAATACTGAAACTTATGATCATGAGAACAATTAAATAATGGGTTGTGACTCGCACTAAATTACATATAACACTAACTGCCCTTAAGAAACGCCTGTCAGCTGTTTCTTGACATATGTACAAGTAGCATGTTCGTAACAATGCATTCTCCTCTGGCTGCTGAGAATTTAATACATCAGCACCATGTCATGACCCTGGCATCCTAGCCTGCTTAGCAGGTCTACCCACAGAGCCAATCTGCAGGGCTCGATTTCTTACATTATGTTAAAGAATGCAAACAAACTCACTCCTGGGTCCACAGCTAAATGCCAATTCCATTGTATCCAAACACTGTTCACTACAAATGGAAATAGAATTGTTCATGTGGAACAAATAATGATAGAAGATACTTTTTGATTAGTTGATGTAATTTAACCTAAACTCACCACCTACAATAGGAAATGGAAAAAATGTGTTATCTCCCAAAATCTGTATCAACAAACAAAGTAAAAAATTACGTTTCTAAAAGCAGAAGAAAACAAAAATAGATAAAAAATCTAAGTATATTAAATCTTAATATAGACACAATTATCTGACTGGATTATACAGGACCAGTTATATGTGTGTGGTCCTTTATAATACATAGTGAACTCCTAAATACAAAATAATGTATTCCAACATATAACATTCTCTGGCTGGCTGGTGGTTCTAAGAACTCAGAACTGTAGTACTTCTATACCTTATCTTGTCGGTCCAATGCACAGCCTTCTTGTATCAACAGTGCAAGGATGTCACTGTTTCCTACAACTGCTGCCCTGTGCAGGGCTGTCTGATGACCCTACAGGAAGAAAATATGAGATTTCATTAAGTTGTACTTACAAAAACTGCATGTGGATTATAGATATATTCTTTCCTAAATAGAAATGATAATCATATCAGTGTCAATATGACACAAAAAAAGTTAAATGTTGTTAAATAATGTGTGAGAACCATATAAAGGGCCAATCAAACCATTATATGCACTTTAATGCATTTGACAGATGCGTTGTCCATTTATGTGGTCCTCCTTGCAAGTGCATGAGAGATTTCGCAGAATCCTCCCATATCCATTTGCGGAGGTGTATTTAGCTCGGGCACTGCCCTATATTGGAATTAGTGTAGCACCACCACCGGCCACCTCCAGAGATGCTCTCCTCACTGTGGAGTGCCAGGATATGACATCTCGAAGCAGCACCATTTAATGCAGTCTATTATGGTCCTGCACAGCCACAATAGTGTAAATGGGCCAATTGGGGAGATCAGAGATCCCCCTTGCAACTTCCGCCATTGTTCAAATGTTTTGAATTTTCGATAATAGACTCTAATCTCAGATGCCCATGGGCCAACATCTAAAGCTAATTTGGGGGAATTATTGTCTTAATAGCTGGGGAGAAGCGATATCACTAGGACCCATCAAGTATGATCTTCAAACTACTAATCATCCATGAGAATTGTTGGAAATACATGTTAATTCAGTCACACAACTAAAACTGGTTATGCAAAACAGGCAAATAATTGGCACAAAATTACAATCGCTTTAGTATCATAATAACTTTACAGGTCCTGAACAAAATACAGAGTTTATAAAGAAATGTTTACTGTTATGTCTCGCGTATGTGCCAAGTCAGCTGATCAATCAAGAGGGAAACATGCCAAGCAGATATAACGTATTACATAAGTTAAACAAATCCACTGCCAAAAGCTTAATAAATTGGTTATAAGTAATTAGGCTAAGACACTATGTATTGATTTTTATCCATTTAAAAGACATAGAACATAATATTCCTCAGAATTTTGTCTGCAAAATAAAGATGACATAATACCATTCAGTGGCTGTCCAATTAAAGGTACAGTCTACTTTCCCACGTAGCCCCACCAACAAAGAATATTAAAGCACTTTGGCACATGTACAAATTTGTATTATTAATATGGTTTTTTTTTTGCATTTAAATAATTTGCTATTTCCTCTGAAGAAAATATTAGAATATTTTGATACTTACATCATCTTGAATGTCAAGATCACATCCTGCCTTCAGAAGTATCTGGACTACGTTAAGGTGCCCTTTGTTAGCGGCAAGATGTAATGGGGTTCTTCCATGCTGTGAAAACCAGCAATCAACACAATTAAACAGGTGGAACGTTAGTTAAAATAACAAACTTAGTAACTGAAATATTAACAAAGCCAACCAAAATAACAATGTAACTGTGTCTTTATAAATGCACAACTTCTATTTACTCCATACATTTTAAGTGACTAGTAGGAAAAGTTATATGTTTATAGTCTTTTAGATCATAAAACATACTTAAGTGGTATAAAATGTGGTTAAAGAAGGATCCATTTAAATAGCAGGACTGTATATATAGCATGTCTACAAAACTGGGCCAGATTACATTCATAGTGGGGTGTTCATATGTAGGCAGTTTATTCATTTTAACAACGAACAACACGAGAAATAGTCACACTCCAGCTATATGTAGTAAACTAAGGTAACTAGTTTTCCTAGGTAACATAGAAAATACAATCTGGTTAATGAATTGACCATCGGAACTATACTGTAGATAAGTATTCAGACAGTTTTCTCAGTGTAGGATTGAACACGATGCAAAAACTAACCATAATAAAAACAAAGATCCTTTACTTATCCCCACTAATGTACATTTCTAAACATACGCTTGACTTTTTCATTAAAGTTTAATATAGTTTAGTTAGATCATGGCAAAAATGACCACAAATACTTAAGACTATTCTGTGTTCGTTTAGTGACAAGGTCCTGCCTAGATGGTTCAACCAAACATTTTTCCACATGCATAATGTATGAGGATTTGAAAAGAAATGGTTTCTGCAATATCGTACACATGTATGAATAGAATGTATGCCAAATGACATACACCTGATTATAAAATGCTACTGTATCATTCTACATGGCAGCCTTATTAGGATGTAGAAAATGTAAGTGGTTAGAACACCAAGTTTAAGTGTATTTTTGGTGGTACTGTTGTACAGTCCAACACCGAGAAGGTACTCTTTCAAAACATAAAACCCATGTTAAAGCATAAGCTAATCGATTCGAAAAAAGGGGAGATACAAGCTTCATGTACATTCGTAATTCCTCAAACAATGACTTCCCGTCTAGATCCTAATTCTACACTTAAAGCAAAAACGAGCTGGATATTTTCCATTCATTTAAAATCCACCTTTTACCACAACCCGTACTTACGAACAGATGGCGCATTCAGCCTCTAATACTCCACATATTTTCCATGATACCTGGGCTGCCTGGGATGAGTACTATACCGCTACATTCTGTCCTATGCCTAGCGGTTTTATCCTGAAAGATTTGCGGACCATTTGGTATCGGAAGGCGACTCTAGCAACCTGATTGACTTTCGGCTTCTTCTCTCCCTCCTACTTCTTTCTATTTCTCCCCCCCCCTTTCCCCCCCATCCCTCCCCCTCCCGGTTATAAAAAAATAAACTGAGATCTTTATGGCATATTGTAAATTCAATATACCGATGTGTTGATTACGGTTTTTGTATTTACACACTGTACGGCGGTATATTTACTGTGATGTCCGATTGTAATACGCATTTATTTATTTTATTTTTATTTTTTCTGTTTGTTTCTCCATATTACACGGATGTTCTGATCTCAATAAATATTCAGTCATAAAAAAAATAAAACAGGGCTTGACAAATCCCAGGCGCCAGGTCGCAATGGTGACTGAGAATTTTGTCCTGGCACCTAGGTAAGGGGTGTCCAACATGCGGCCTCAATGTTCGGCCCTGCTCACGGTGCAGCGCGGTGGCAGTGCCTCAGTGAGGCTCTTCATCCCGCCCCTTTCAAGATGTGACGCTCAAGGGGGCGGGCTCACAGCAAAGTTCCTTGTGACGGGGAGAGGAAGTCACGCCGGAGGAGAGCGGGAAAAAAAGAAAAGCCAAAATGTAAGTATTTGAAAAAAAAAGTTAGGGGTTCGAGGAAAGTGGACCTATATTTAAGGGAGAGGGGGGAATTCCCTTGGGGCATCATTCATTTTTGTCGTTGAAAATAAATCTTTGTTAGTTAAAAAAAAATCCTGGCTCCTAACTTTTTTAGCTGGCTCCTAGATTCAAAACAAATTTGTCAAGCCCTGCCTTAAAACACAGAAATTCTCTCAAGATGGAACTTTGCTCCATTTGCAGTTTAAACATTGTTTACAATGTAGGTATGCAAAATCTAGTGGCGTATGCAAAATGTAGTAGAGTGTCTTTCCTTATTTCAAAGGCCAAGGCTTACAGGTGGGTATGAAATCCACCTTATGTGGAATCATTTCATAAAGGATATACATGTAGTCCTATTAGCACCTAGCTAGATAACGTCTAAACAATTAAAGGAAGATGAGAACAAAAAAACCCCCACAAACTAATAAGTACCACAAAGAATAAAATAGGCACAGACAGTATTTTCCAACCAATCAGCCAAAAGAGCAAATATCCGTTTGGAGTTTAGCGTAAGGATGCTCACATGCGGGCAGGTGGTTTTGTTTCTTTTCTTTATCATTTAGTCCAGCTGTGGGCAAGCAGCAGGAGGACGTTGTGTGTATTGCGCAAATGCAGATGTCCACTGGCTGCCCGAGAGGAGGATCCAGGTCCCCCGCAGCGCTGCAGGGGACCTGGATCCTCCTCTCGGGCAGCCAGTGGACATCTGCACATGCGCAATACACACAACCTCCTCTGCTGCCGGCACTTTCGACCAGGCTTCTATAACGGAGCGCCGGCATAGAAGGCCTGGCAGAAGTGGCGAGCAGCAGCAGAGGTTGTCTACCGGCTGCCCCGGCTAGACACCAGGGAGTCTGGAGATCATTGGTAAGTCAGGGGGGTTACAGTGGCATATCTGGGAAGCAGAGTGGCATATCTGGGGGGCAGAAAGCATATCTGAGGAGCAGAGTGGCATATAATATGCATTATGAATTAAGGGGGGGACCTTAAAATGGCTTTTAAATTGTTTTTTCAAGTTTCTGTTTGTATATAACATATGCTAAGGCTCTCCTCCTCACTCATCACCTCTTCCTTTTCCCGTCTACAAGATTTCACTCGAGCTGCCCCATATCTCTGGAATCTGCTCCCAAGGAACCTTCAGAATTCACCCTCCCTCCCGACATTCAAGAAACATCTAAAAACCCACTTCTTCAGAGAAGCATACCATCTTAGCTGCTAGAACATCCTTGTCATTGATACCCCCACAATACCTCTCACCCTTTCTCTATGCCTTATGTTTATCACCCCATTTTCCCTCTAGATTGTAAGCTTGCGAGCAGGGCTCTCTCCACCAAATGTATCGGTTTGTCTTAGTCTGTCAATTCTTGTCTTGTCATATCCCTTGAATTTATGTATTGTATTAAGCGCTGCGTAAACTGTTGGCGCTATATAAATAAAAGATAATAATAATAATAATAATAATGCTGACTAACTGCATAGTAGATACCAAAAATGTTAAAATACATATATTCCTGTTCATTAAGTAAAGTACTGTTTTACCATTCCACTAAAGTGTATTTTTTCTTAAAAAATATTTTTTTCTTCAAAATAGCACCAAAAAATTCCAATTTACAAGGGACAGAGCACTATTTCTGAAATATTGTTGGGTGTCAAATCAAAAATGAGCTGCATGGTCCAGTTGCCAGAAAGAAGCCTTTAATGCGCCAATGCCACAAACAAACCTGGTTACAATATGCCTGACAACAACTTGACACACCTCACAGCTTCTGGCACACTGTAATTTGGAGTGACGAGACCAAATTGAGCATTATGGTGACAACCATAAGCGCTATGTTTGGAGAGAGGTCAGCAAGGCCTATACTGAAAAGAATACCATCCCCACTGTGAGGCATGGTGGTGGCTTACTGATGTTTGTTTTTGGGGGGTGAGCGCTAAAGGCACAAGGTATCTTGTGAAAATTAATGGCAAGATCAATGCAGCATGTTATCAGAAAATACCGGCAAACAATTTGCATTCTTCCGCACAAAAGCTGCGGATGGGGCAATCTTGGACCTTCCAGAACGACAATGACCCTAAGCACGAGGCCAAGTTGATCCTCCAGTGGTTACAGCAGAAAAAGGTGAAGGTTCTGGAGTGGCCATCAGTCTCCTGACCTTAATATCATTGATTCTCTCTGGGGAAGTCTCAAAAGAACTGAGGGTATGCAGACATGGGACATTTCATGTCTTTCTTGGTTGCCATGTTTTGTTTTATGATTGTGCCATTCTGTTATAACTTACAGTTGAATATGAATCCCATAAGAAATAAAAGAAATGTATTTTGCCTGCTCACTCATGCTTTCTTTAAAATGGTACATATATTACCGATTCTCCAAGGCTATGCAAACTTTTGATCACAACTGTATATAAATCAATACATAATCTTAAGTACTTATCAAAGATTTTATAAGCTTTGCTATTTGAGTTCTTTACGGCTTAGTTGCCCTTCTCCTGCTATATGAGTAGAGCTAGCCAGAATAACTCAACTGTCAGCTTGACATGACATGGCACAGCAAATAGGTTTTCAAAGACAACTGATTGATATATAGGTATATTTCACAAACATATTGACCAGCCACCTTGTAAAAAAAAAGTTTTCCTGTTACCTTGGTAACGGCTACCTTGGCACCTTTGTTGATAAGTTGTACCACATTATCAACTTGGCCTTTGTAGGCAGCTACAAGAAGGCGTTCTGAAAGCACAGCGACCACATCCTGCTGGCTCATGAATCAGAAGAGGGAGGTCCTTCAGGGAAGTTTAATTTCTGGTGTTCTTCTTTATTCACATAAATCTGGTTCCAGATCGTACATGCTTGATAATAAAATCATAACAGAGACACTGGCATCATCTAGGCCATCTCGTGAACCTAAGCAGACAAAAATAAACAAAAAAGTTGGTTGCTAATAAACTGAAGTTGTATTAATAAGTAAACAATCTTACCATTCAGAAATTTTTTTGCTCAAAGTACACTTTAGTTACCAACAATAATTTGCTTACAAACACCTCTGGTGCAACACAGCACAAATACAACAAGTCCTTCCCACAGAAAATAGTAAATATTAATATCATTATGGACAGCTATCTAGTTTTGTCTCAGACACCTGCAGTTTAAAACCCATGTTTGATTGAGTCCTAGAAAGTTAACAAGAGTATCAAATTAGAAACATGTTTTTTTAATATAATGCTTCACTTTTCATATAAAAATTATTCAAGATTTCATATAATGTGTTTTCTGAAAGTTGATTACCGTATTTTTCATGTGTATGTGTGCTTTGACGCCTTGTAGCAAACAATAGCATATCTTGGTCTTACTCACCCAGACAGACCCTCTGACTAATGCGAGTCTATGATAGAAAGGACTTCATTAGCATTGGCCTAAAGAATAAACTTGGGGCAGTTTTTGAGGCGTCCACCAGAAGAAGATACGTGTAGCAGCAAAATGTTTTTTGGGGCTTTTATATTAGCCCTATTACCTCTCCTTAGTATTAGGCCAGTTTTGCTGCCACTAATTGGAAGATCAGAGATTTTTAGTCTTACACAGTGCATCTCACCAATATACTACTCTCCTTAGATCAGGATATCAGGGTGCTAGGTTTTGCTGGTGTTTAGATGTAAGATAGAGTACTTATTAGTGATTGAATATAGGACACAAATAAGCTATAGATATCCATTATTAAAAAGTTAAATTTTAAATTTAGTGGGGATTTTTTTTTTAAAAAAATACTAAAAAGCATAAACATTCTAGGGTGCTGCTGAAAGGACCAACATGTACACACAATAAAGCAAGATAAGCGCACACTCTGGTGACCACTTGTTCCGGACTGCCCGAGACAGTCCCACAATGGAAGTTTAAATCCTAGGTCCCGGGCAGCTTCAATCCAGGACAATGCTGATTGGCTGAAAGTTCAGAAGCCTCTCCTCATATGTTGAGTCCCTCCTTTACACCAAGCTCACAGGACCAGGTATGTGTGTGACTGTGTTTATGTGACTGTATTTGTCTAAATGTGTGACTGCGTGTGAAACGTCTGGGTTATGCTGCATTTTTGTCAATGTCTGGCTCAATGTATAGTGATAGGTGTTATGCTGTACCACTGCTGTTTGTCTCAGTATATAATAATAACAGTTATCCTGTACCACTGTAAATGTTTGCCTCAGTATATAATAACAGTTATGCTGTACCACCGTCAATGGTTGTCTCAGTATATAATAACAGTTACGCTGTACCACCGTCAATGTTTGCCTCAGTATGTAATGATAGCAGTTATGCTGTACCACCGTCAATGTTTGCCTCAGTATATAATGATATCAGTTACGCTGTAACACCATCAATGTCTGCCTCAGTATATGGTGATAGGTGTTATGCTGTACCCCAGTCAATGTGTGCCTCAGGATATAGAGATAGGTGTTATGCTGTACCACCATCAATGTCTGCCTTAGTATATAATGATAACAATTATGCTGTACCCCTGTCAATGTTTGCCTAACGATAGAAGCTATGCAGTTTTAAAGTGTATGTGTGGGGGGTGCCACATACAGGCTCTGCCCCAGGTGCCAAATACTCTAGGTACGCCCCTGACTTCACTATAGATTAAGAAGGGAAACCAAGATGATCACTTGCTGCAGGAAGAGCTTGGCCGGCCCTGTATAATTCATAATGAAATCAGTGAGATTGTCTCATAATGAATAGTTAACTGAGAGAGAGTTAAAACCACAACTCTCATAGCAAATCTCCTTTTAGTGAATAAAAACCAAAGACAGGCTGTTTCTTTAGCCACGGATCTCGTGTTCACACTGCTGTGTCATTTCTTTTGATGAAGGTATGTGTTACCAGTGTTAACCTCTAATACTTTCTGACTAATACAAGGTATTGTCATGTTCTTAAAAAGAATTTGCCTTGTGGCTCTTTCACTGATCAGGTTACATACATGAATAAATTAATCAGCTGCAATGCCTACAAGTGTACATTGCTGTTTTATAAACACTTGACAAGGACTGGAAGGCAGTGGGCAATCATTGAGTTTTCTTGTTAAAGCCCAGGTCCTCTGTAGATAGATTAGACATTGATGACAAAGGTTCTACCTTTTCTTCGGGATCTGTTTTATGCAGCACTATTTACACTGATGACACAAATGAACATAAACAACCCCTGTCAGGTTTATGTTTCTAGGCTGTTAACACCCTGGTATGATTTATTTACTTTTTTACACAGTGATGTTTGCCATGTAACAACACAGAATTAAATCACTGGTAGGGTGCTCCTTTGTAGGAATTGTTGGTCATGCCGGGAAGGGGGTTAAAGCCAAGTGCAACTATACATTTGTGCTCTGATTAAGGTCTGGTGGTTTGTGCAGGAAGGTGATAGGGTTGTCGAATAGTGTCCAATGAAAGGGTTTGCCAGATAGTTTTGTGTAAAAAGGCTGCAAGTTGTGGCCTTATGTTTATCAATATACAGCTACATGTAAGAGGCCTCAGATGTCACTGCCCTATTTGGGGTGTGGTGAAAGCTAGTACAGACAATTCTGGATCACTAGGTAACTAAGCAAACACTAGGTACCCTGTTGACTACAGATTTATACCTTCACCAAAAACAATTCCACTTAAAAACGCAGATTTATAAATACAATTGTGCCAAGCTTAATACTATTGAGCTGAACTCCCCATCAACTCAAGTCAAATGGATTTAGCCTGGTAAAGCTGCAGACCCAAGTGCCTGATATAGCTAAATGGGTTCAAGTGATTAGAATGGGGGAGGTCTAAGTAAGATCAAGATATATGCAACTCCACCCTTGTATAAGTCTTTCATACCCTTATTTAGAAAGTAAAACATCTTTCTAACATTAAAAAAGGATGCTCTAATCAGTAATAAAGAGTTCATGGAATATAACGTCTAACAGGGATAGTAGCGTAGATCAGCTTTCCTTAAAGTGGTCTACGCCAATAGTACAAACCAATTCTAATATCTGTTTATATTTCTGTACAGGTTCGCATTACATTAAAAATTATACTTTTGACATTTCATTTACCCACTAATTATGAATGAGTAGTCCTTGGACTGAACATAAAGCTTACCCCAAGCATGAAAACTCTGAGCTTCAGTCATATCTTATTGATTCCCTGTCATTTCATCATATTCCTGCTTTTCTTATTTCAAGCACTCTTTAGCTTAATCAAAGTCTACCCACCCCCCACTTAAACTGCTAATTAACCAACAAAGGTATAAATGTACTACTGAGTGTATGGTGTTTCAGTGTATATTACTTAACAACACTAGAGTGTGGATTAGTGTATGGTGTTAGCATGTGTGAGCCTATGATGTTAGCTTAAGTGTGTGTCACATTTGGTGTTAGCATGTGGGTGTAGGTGGGTGTTAGTGTTTACATAAGTGTGTCAGCATATGGTGCTAGATTGTGTGTGTGTATGTCAGTGTATGATGTAAGCATGAGTGTCTGCATATGGTGTTAGAGTGTCAAGAGTGAGTCTAGAGTTTTTTCATGCTGGGGAGGACAGTCTGTGTGTATGCATTAATATGTGTGTGTATTTAAGTTAACGGGGGCATTGAAGAAATACTGGACTGATTTTAATTACCGACTTCAATTGACCTACCTCACAAATATGCACATGTTAGGCCTCTGAAGTGTCAAAGGTGGATGGTTTTAATGCAGTAGCTTACTGTGCTCTTCTGTAGCGCCTTAAAAAAAACAGGTTGGCATATTGGTGAATCTTTATTCTAAATATCCCCCTATACACTACTATATTGGCAAATAGGAAAAAAGGACAAGATGTGAACCTAATTATATTAATTATATTAATTAAATCACTTGCAGGTGGTATATGGGCAGAAACTGTAAAGGGGGGGGTTATCACAAGAGGTCATGACAATAAGCCTTCTGCTTAACTGCCATGCCATTAAAAATGAGAGTGCTAACAGAGTGCAGAGCTTGGCATAAGAAAACCATAATCTAGATAAAACCAATTTAATAATATATTATCCCGCCTCTGGGCAAGCTCGTATGGGCTTCAGCCGAACATCTGAATTAGTCTTAAATAACGTGTTGCAAATTTTCATTTTATATGAATCTATAAATTATGTTTTCTGGCCCACCTTAAGCTTAAAAGTTCTATGCTTCAGCAAATCATGTTTTCACATTCTTACCTTCTGAATAAGTTTGTTCATTTAGCAAGTCAATTTGTCATTAAAGTTTACAATCTTAGAAATTATTCCTAAAATTTCAGGACACATGGTAACAATACTTACAGAGTCTAGTAAATTTGAATTCTAGCACATTCCTCATCTTCCCTCACAATTAATTATTTAGAATCTCTAAATTGTAAGCTCGTTTGAGCAGGGCTGTCCTCACCTGTTGTTTCTGTAAGTGACATTGTTATAATACTACTTGTTATGTCCTGTCTACCCATTGTGCAATGCTACAGAATATGATGGTGCTATATAAAACAATAAATGATAATAAAAAATAAAAAGTGAGAGTAGGTGAGCTTAGAAATACTAAATGTGTATCAAATCACCATATGTGTTAATAATCAATAATAATATACTTATATATAAAAGTGTATACTTTCTTCTTGTATATTCAACATAAATGATAATAAGTTCAATGAGCTTCCCCGTTGACACAGAAGATCTGGAATGTGCTATGCCACAACACGGATTTAACCGGATTAAGCTGGATTTAACCTTTTTCTCCAAAAACAATACCATGATTTAGAATAGAAAGCTACTTCCTGGGTATACGGGGAAGAAACATGAGACATCCAGAAAACATAACTCAAATTAAAAAGTGTTAATATATGAAAACAATCCCAGGGGCAAAACACACATGAATTACTAGCAATTAATCACATTTTGACAAGCCTGGTTTAGAAAGCCCAGGTGACTTTATGGCCTTCAATGAAATGAGGCTTGGTCTGCACATGTAAGAAGGTCTTTCAAGGGGGATCTTTTTACTAGGAAAGTTACTTGCTGCAGAATTAAAGACTTCATATACTATTAAAAGTAGTGTTTTCCCAATAAACCCAGATGCACAGTCATAAAACACATCGCCCCCTTTTTCCCCCCATAAGGACTGTGTGCTCTGCATTGACCACTGACAGAAAGGGACTCCAGTCTTTCAACTACACAGTTGAATTAGTGTCAGTAAAGGCTCTGAAAGGGAGCATTAACAAGTTATATGCATTTTCCATAAACTGTGTCTTTTTTATTTTAACATATATTTTCTGTTTTCTTTAATCTGTGTTTTGCAACACCTGCCAAAGCATGCATAATTATTTTTTATTAGGAAAATTAAATTAAATTAAATTTGTATAGGAATTGTTCGTAAAGTTTGCATGTAGCAAAACCATAGTCTTAGTTGCTGCCTAAATAAGAAAAAAAAACGATTATTATTTTCTGGATAACATAGTGTCAGTGTGTAATCTGCATATATGTATGACCACATATTTTATTCATTTACTAAGGAGGAGGTGGAAGCCTTTAAGGAGATATTTTGTCTTTTATGAGGAAATAATTCTGTTAAAGTCTATTTTTTGTGTTTGTACGTTTACCACTATATCATGTTATGTGTATGTTAAAATATAAACTATATCAAATATAAGTTTCCATATTGAATGTGTAAGATGCTCCTAAATGTTAATTACAGCAAAAATACCAAAAAAACTGGTCCAGGAAAAATGAGTCCCAACCCCTGCAACTCAACGAGTTAACAAAACAAATGTCTATCTGCAAGCCGGTGTGATACCTGTATATCACATGGTGTTAAAATGGTTTGCAAGCCTTTGTCTGATCTAGCAGGAGATAAATCAGGAGCCAAATTGTATGGAATCATATGCAGAGGACATTACATTAAAACAAGGGGTTTCCCAGCTCTGACTACTTTAGTATTTTGCTTCTGCATTTCTTATACAATATGTGAGCAGAGTGAAGTTGAATCTTAACATTTTTTAAACAATACAGAAGTTTGCAAATAACGTCTGTTTTTTTTCATAGAACATTTTTTAAAATATGATACGGTCTGATCGAAGCCCCAAAGGGCGAAACATGTAGAGATACAGGTGTTGTGCAATATTTGGATTTCTATGGATATTTGATGACCTTTTGTACTTCTACATCTGAGAATTGTTTGCTTTGCATACAAAGTCCTATAATTATTTAAAAAAAATGTCTGAAAATTTGGTATGGCCTTTTCTTTCTATACCCTGTTTATCTATTTGGAAGGGATTTGTTTTAAACTACACAGATAATACCATCAAGTTGACACAGTATTACACTATTGCATTTTAATTGGTGTTTTCTTCCATACATACTGCAGAATTGTGATACAAAAGAGGCCTTGCTCCTTTCACAATAAATTATAAGGGGTAACTCTTACCTTACAACATATAAGTAGAATTTTTGCAATTAAGTGCACTTTAGTACATTTTAATTTTTTGGGTTTATCATATTTGTGTATGTGTGGGGACACACTCTGAATATTGCTGCTGGGTATACAGTGAGGCACTGAGACATAAAATAACTTTTTTCATTCATCACAAACAGAAAGCCCTATTGATCAGCAAGAGTTAATGCTCTGAGAGGCTGAATTATCTGTGGGATGGAAAAGGCATGGATTGGCACATCCCATTTTAGGACATTCAGTGTGAGCTGCTTCGATGTCCATGGCAGTTGCTAAAGGAAACCCCACTAAGGGGTTGCCCATCGGACTTCTGCTAGAACATTTTTGAAAACCTTCAGAACCACCAGGTCCATGCTATTCTACCCATCAGCTGTTGCTAGGTGTCTAGCCTCCCAAGGAACAACATTGAGTTTGCAGAAATCTATAAACTGCTCGAGGAACCCAATCACAAGACCACTTGTTGAGCTGCGCGCTTTACACACACAAGCTCTTCAGGGCTCGGGAGGCTGCCGCTTAACCCATCTACTCTTGGCGATTCTACCCCTAGAACAAAGTTTGCAGATTATAGATTCATACAAATTATTATATTACCCATAAAATTTGTTTCCTTGAATCGAGTGGCAGTATTAGTTGCATCATTCTGTTATCTGGGTAAATTTTTAAACACACTGGCTGTTAATTGAAGGTTTCACAGATAAAAGAAGAAGATTTTACTTAAAGCAATTTTGTAATGTATTTGGTTTTTTTAACTCAAGGTAGGACAGCCCTAGACCTCAACTGCCGTAGGACACAACACTTGTATCTACATCTGAAGGTTACCCACCGTGCTGGCCATCTGTCTGTAACCTCTGAGGATTCATTTATAACATGAGTTCTACAGGTCAACATTTGCTAGTGATTGCTCGAAAAAGATTTCCATTACAAGCATAAGCCCCCTGCCCTCTCCTCTCGCACATCTCTACAATTGGGAATTTATTTTTACAAATGAAACATAGATCACTGAAATATAGCAATAAATCAGAGACAAAGTAACAAGTAGGGTATAGAATTAAAAGACCATTGGTTTCAGTGGTGATTCCTCCACATGTATCATTTTACCTCAGAATGGCTTTCATCCCACATTATGACTTCCTCCCGTATGAGTCAAATTACTGGTATACAGTATGACCTTATACAGAGATGTTTTTAAGGTTGCCCCATTTAGACCTAGGAATGCTACTGTTTATACAAAGAGTACCAATAAGGTAATCACAACTATGAAAGCAGAAAATGGCCTGATCCATACAGTTTACAATCTACAAAAAAAAACATTTCTAGACAGGGGACAGATTAAAACTGTTCCATTGTACTGCTGATCTGTTAAATGTCTATAAGCCAGGGGTGCAAAACACATTTTTGCACACTCCTCATTACATCTCTGTTTCTTAATAGCACATGGCTATCCACATTTCAAAAGTTGATCCACAACTCAAGGAAACATTTTTTCTTCATATTTTTTGTGAACAGCTCAATACATACATAGAAAATAAATAAATAAATAAAACAGACAATATTTGCTACGAGTCTCACATTTTCAATTAGTAGTGTGTTCATTGCATTTGAACCTACTGAAAGCCAAAGACAAATGAACACAATAATATCTGGCAGAAATAATGAACACTGATGAATAAATTGTCACCAGCACAGGCACTGTCAGAATTAATTGTAGTTTCTGTACTATGACAGCAGATCTTCACATATTGATTGGTTGTACTAATTGCTTGTTCCTACACAATGAATACAAAAACGAGGGGGATAGAGGTCAAACTTCCATCCTAATCATCTACAACAAAAGTTTGATTGAGAACACTTACTGTATGAACTGCTTAAAATCAAGTAACTGAACATCTGAAAGCAGAAGTTATCCATATTCTAGTAGCTATTTCCTAAGAAAACTAGATTTAACCTATATATATAGTGTTCTGCCAATTACAAGGGTCATAAGCCCTTTGATCCCTGAGTGTGACATAAGAATTAACATACAAATAAAAATTAATTGTGTTTATATATATGTATATATATATATATATATATATATATATATATATATATATATTTATATAACTATAATCACAATGTTATGAAAAATACTTATATCTGAATTATTACTATATTTCTAAAATTCTACTACCCTCACTTATATTCTTTCACAAAGGCATGTTCCCTGGAAGGCAGTTTTTTCATCTGTTTTTCAGTTGCGGCTGGTTACATCATGAACATATCCTATTACACGGGAGATGAAAGTTTCAACCCATGGACTTGAATACAGAGACTAAAAAAAATAAATAAAAGTAGAGCCTTCAGGCAAATCAGGGAACAAAATATACCAAGTTTTCTTCCATTATAATTCTACACCTGTTTCTCTTGTGCTGTGCTGCTTTTTAAAGTCAACACAATCTATCTCCTGCATTCAGTAATGTTTTAAGAGAGATTAACTAAATCTGGCTCCGTGTTCTTGTTTTCCCTAAAGTGGGCACCATACTAGCATTATATACCCTGGTTAGTGCGATGTGTTATCCATTGTCTTATTATTTTCCATCTTATTTTTGCACTCATTCTCTTTTACTAGTAAGATGTTACGATTTCCTGGTACCATCACCATCAGGGTATTACAGTATACAAGGAGAATATATTTGCTAATTCTATAGCTAACCATATTTTTGTAGAAGAGTGTATTAGAGCATACTTTTAGCCATCCTGATAAACAGGGGACTCTTTCAGTTTTATATCCAAATAATGTGAATACATCCAGGAACAAGAAAACCGAATTATCCCAACGGTCATATATATATATATATATATATATATACCTGTTTGAGCAAATCACGTTACTACATCATTAATGATGGTGTTTTCATTAACAAAAACTGAAGTAACAAGCATGAAGACAGTACCCTTGAGCAGATGTATAATGTTTCTGGTGGAATAAGCCAGACTACACAGATCAAGGAGAGGTATTTCCCAGCATTCTGCATCCTTACATGGGATATTGTTTAGGTATTACAATTAATACCTTAGACTTGTGCAAAATCAAATCGGACAAAAAAATATTTGTTTGTGCTGCAGCAAATGTTCAGGAACATCAGGAAATTCAGGAACATTTTCTGATCCAGGAATGATATTCAGGAGGTGTTCCCAAAGGAGGAGGTCCCCAACATCTTTTGGACTCACCTTTCACCTACTGCAGCACCATATCAAGGTTAAGTAGGAAACCCCCACTCAATTTTGAACTGCAGCACCACTGGACTCCACCAACAGAGACACATATCCAGCAGCATGCTATGGGACTCAATACCTCCAAAAATTAGACCAGTGTTATTAACTGATCCCTCAGAGTAAGGAAAGTGATATGGCAGGGCATTTGGGAATGGGAAGACACTGGCATATATTCAGCCCCACTGTACAGATCACTGAATTTCCACCAAAAGGAGTAAAAGGGAGAAAGAGGTGTGCTGTGTATTATGTGTGTTTGTACTAATATATAAGATGATTACATTTTATAAGCACTAATTCAGCTGTACAGCATACAAGATAGTTTAAACAAGTCCAGGTACATGCCCCAATAAATATTTATGGACATGAATATGGTTTAATATGAAACCTTAAAATAATAAAATTATTGGCAAGTACACTAAAATACAAAAAGAGGAATACTAGTTAAACATATAAGTTTGAGTCTTTTCATGAAGAGGTTAACAAAGTAGTGCAGGACTGAAGAAAGGTGTGTTTTATGTTGAATTGCCCAATACAAATCCTTTAACTGCAGACAAGGGGTTTTATATATGAGAATAAAAATACAATTGGGGAGGAAAAAAAGTTGATTCGTAAATTTTTGGCTGGCTCTTAGAGCCAAACCAAATTTATCGACCACTGGCATAGTTTATAGCTTTAGTCGTTTGACCTTAACCATATCACTTCTTGTCCATGCCCAGAAGACCTCCCATTTAGGTCAATGGGTACAGAGTTCTTATTGAACTGTTTGTTATCAGGACACTTATGTTTTGCTAAAATAGGAATGTGAATGACTGCTGCTGTAGTAAGTCCAATGGCATACATCTCGAAATTCCTTTAAACTGTTCTTTTTAATTCACCTTACAATAACAAAGATGTCACTTTCTACAATAAAGTGATGTAAAAAAGAAAGATAACTTAACTTCTCTCAGTTTCTCTGTGCCCTGTTTCAAGCAGGGACCATGCTGTCCCTCGGTATACTTCCTAAATATGCTCAGTAGACCTCCCATTCTGAAAGAAGGAAACAATGGAAGAGGCCCACTCACAACAAACCAAAGTCCTCCTCTGTAAAAAGCAGCAATGTCTTACAGCTGCTGCGTGGTCACAGGAGAAACCCCCCTCTTAAGACGTTGTGATTTGGAATGCATGAAATGTGGGGGAGTTTATTACCCCTGACAAACGCCTCCAAGAATCTGCTGTATCAGTCTGTATTGAAGGAAGAGTGTCTAAACAAGATCATTCTTCTGTGCACTATTAACTGACATTGATATTCATCATGAAAGTATTATGGCCCACTTACCATTTTTTTGTAGGGGGGGGCAGACTAATATTCCACAATTTGTACAGTCTATAATGGTTGATGATGTCATCTACACATATTTATTTTTACATTGCTTTCTCGAAAAACAAGACTGGCTGCATTACAGTCAGATAGAGAAGATGTCCTGGTAAAACTTAGACTGGAGCATGTAGTATATCATTTTCCAGAAGTTCTGGTGGAGTCAATTGTTTTATGCAGCTTAATACTCCATATTACGTGCCAGTAGGGGATGCAATGTATTACTCAATGCATTGGAATTTTAAAGGAATAAGAAATGCCAGTACAATTAATATAACATATTGTGGTTACAGGCTAAAGGTTATCTGTATAATTAAATAAGCCAACTATAAAGGCTGGAATGCATACTCTATAATTTATAAAGTCAGAGTGGTATATTTAGCTATATACCACAATAATAACTTGACTAACCAAGTGAACACAGTCCCATGAGCCAATGTATATATATATTTCATAAAAATGTATCAAATCCAACCTTTTGTGAAGGATACCAATGAAAAGAGATTAAACCATCAGCAGTGTAAAGCTGTAATCAATTTGCTCTAACCACAAAGTATGTAAAACAGCCATCGGGTCATGATTCTCACAATGGAACAGTCTTTATTGGGTTTCAGAAAAAATAACCACCAAACACTGGTGTTTGGTGGTTATTTTAGATACATTTGTATCGTATATACATGGTATTTCATATCAGTTGCTAAACCCTGAGTACAGCCTTTTTTCTACATGTTACATTTTTGGGACCATTAGAACTAAGCCACATCTGAGTTAAAACCATAATTAATTCAGCACTGAAATCCACATAAAACTTGTGTATTTTTTTAAGATTTAAAATACTGAGGAAATGTAAACATACATCGGCTAGGCATAAGGTTGTCCTGAATATAAGACAAGACCAAGGACAAAATGGGCAGAGTAGATGGGTCAAATGTTTATCTGCCATCAAATATTTTTTCTATGTCTAAATATTAGACTTCTGTTCCTGTTGAAGCATTTTTCTAAATGACTACAACAGATGCAAACATAATGCTAGTTTATTGTTAAACAACTGCGACAGGGTATGCCAACATAATATAGTTCCACTAACTAAACATGGCTGGTTTGTGCATCTGAGTGTGATAAAGTTTGATTAAACATGCAATCACACAACTCACTAAAGGAATTGTTTCTATACAAAAGCTTAGGTATTATAACTTGCAAAGACCCTGCAGGTTCTCTTTGACATGGAAGAACCCATCAAGTCACACAAAGGTTTTCTTTTAACATGATAATAAAGTATGAGTTGGTATACTCTATGGAAAAAAAGATGAATGGATTGTGTCAATATATATGATAGAGATTTCACTTACACAACTGAGTAACTGTTTGTTTTGTATTTCCCTTCAGTGTGTTAACTAAAAGAATTTTACTTGATTGAATGGCTGAGCCTTAATGATGTGAATCATTGTATCTCCTCTACCAGCTGGCCATATCACAAAGAGAAGCGTTGGGGTCAATGCTGTATTTGTTAAAACAACCAGTAAAAGGAATCCTATATTCTGTATAAATTGATATTCATTTTTTGCAAGACGAAAAAAAAGGATTCACAGGCAGCGCTTGCACCACGTAACATAATTGTTTCCCACAAACACAATATAGGAAGAAAAAAAAAACTCACACGGAAAAACGTGTTCTTGAGCATAAAATACAATGCTTTACACATTAATGTTGGTTAGCATTGAGAACATTTTGTTTTATTTCATGTTATCCAATAAACTTCACCCATCTACAGAATTGGAGTGATTCTCCTTGCTCAGTCACCACGCTGACCTAATTCCTTATAGCAAAGCTAACATAGTCTGTTGTAATTGTGGTAAAAAGATACTTGTTGAAAAACTATGTTTCAGTCAGATACTAGTAATAAACATGGTAGCTCCCCATTAAAAAAAAATAAAAAAATGAAAGGGTTTGTTCAACAACAATACAAATTCTGTCCCACTAGACCTACTTATTTTCTGATGCCATTCCACAGGGGCGTTTATATAGTAAATGTAAGGTTTTCGAATTTTGGACATCAAGACATTTTTTTGTAGGATTAGTGAATGATTCTATAGTCTACAATAGGTGTTGATCAATGCAGTGGATACTGTTTTGGCATAAAGTGTCTCAAAAACTCTTCACTTACAAATACCAGCAATCCTTCTGCAGAAGCATTAGAAAGATAGGTTAGGCCATATTTCTCCTTAAAAAAAAATAATAACTAAATAAAAAACCAGTGAACGCGTGCAAAGGCTAGCCTTATCCAAAACAGTACCCAGCCAAACGTTTTGACACATGCCCTGTTTTTGTCAAACATTTTTGGAGTACCTTGAGGTGAAGTACTAAATAAATACCCTCACTGTAGCTAAATATCCAAGCAATCTCATACCAAGGAGGTTTTTAATCTATGATACGTTACGATCTAACTGGAGAGAGGATTAACAAACAAAAGCAAGAGCTAAGGATTTGCACAAGAGATTTGCACCCAACTACTGCCATGGCTTACACCTAATAATGGAGGTCCCTTCACTGAACACTAAATGAGAACAAATGTTCCTCCTTGTTTGCCATATGCCACTTGAATATTAAGAGCCTAAACTAACTCCAGCCAAGTGAGGCTATTTTTTTCTGGCAGACATCGGCACATCACTGAGTCACATTATAAGAATGTACAAATTGTACTAATCTTATCCTCAGTATCAGGATATTTGAGGGAAAAAGAACCACTTCAATTGTCAAAACAACCATTTATTTGCAATGTACACCATAATGTCAACAGAGCTCCATGAAGTAAGTTATAAGGCTCGAAAATAACTGATCTGCATCTCCGAATGTTATTTTTTTTCCAAGAGATTAATTTAAAGTGGCTGCAAGCTTCAAAATAAAATACATCAATACAACACAAACTGCTTATATGTTATTTTTAACTAATTTAGCAGTTCCTAAGATATCTGTTATATGACCTTTAATTTCTCTTGCTTGGCTGTTAACTTAACACATTTAAATCGCTATAACATTTTTTCTTGTTGACAAAAATAGGAACCAGAGGGGCTTCAGTGTGTTCCAAGCATACTCAAGACAGAAAGGTTGGAATATTTCCCATTTTATGGTCTTGAGATATTAGTGACATCAGCACACAATTACTAATCAAGTTTTTTCCCACTCAGACTCCCACGATGGAAAGTTACTTCTTCTGGTTCTGCTGAACAGTAATATAAAGTCAAAATTTCCATAGGATCTCAAACAGCAAGTTTTTTACCGTGTGCTACTGCACCTGTGTGGGCAGTGTAAATGAGGAGGGACCGGCTAAAAAGATGAAAAATTCCTCTACAGGTTTCTGCCCACATGATGTCTGAAACCTGAGATGCAGAAGAAAAAAAAAGATTTTCTTTTAGCAGGAGTGCCACTTTGATCTTTTGATCCAGCTCTATACTTAAAGAAGATGATGGCAACAGAGAAGGAAAGCCCATACAAAATAGACTCCAAGGGTCTTCAAAAGAAACTTGCTCTGCAAATCTACAGCTTGTAGGTTGTTAAGTATGCATTTTTCTATGATTAAATTCATTCACTAACCACATTATGTACTTATATATATATAAATATATATTTTATAGGGATGCTCATTTCATTGTCTTATGTATCTTTGAAGCCTAGCTGAAATGTAGTTCTTGGTATCCATGGTTACTGGCAGAAAGCACAAATGGCTGATAGTGGCATGCATCCAAGGTATCTGAGTCATGGGAAACATCCATGTTATGCACAGTAAAAACTCAATGTGGGTGATGCGTTAAGGGTACTGTTCTACCCACGCTGATGAATTTAACAAATATCTTCATAAAGTTTATGTGCGTTTTTTACGTGACTAATAAAAAATAAATATCGAATATAGGGTGAGCAAATTAAAGCAACACCATGACCAAAATTATTGTAGATAGTTATGTAATGTTGTAAACACAAATCTCCTGTCCTGAATTGGGTGAATTTTCAAAATTCCACCATGATATTTCAATTCACATAAAAAAGAAAGAATATATCATAAAACAGAGAAATCTGTGTATGTAAATTGAGTCAGAAAATTCAAGGGATCTCACTCACATGGGGTAGAGCATATATACAGATCAGCTATAACATTATGACCACCTCCCTAATACTGTGTAGGTCCCGCTTTTGCCACCAAAATAGCCCTGATCTTTTGAGGCATGGACTCCACTAGACCTCTGAAGGTGTGCTGTGGTATCTGGCACCAAGACGTTAGCAGCAGATTCTTTAAGTCCTGTAAGTTGCAAGGTGGGGCCCTCATGGATCGGACTTATTTGTCCAGGACATCCCACAGATGTTCCATTGGATTGATATCTGGGGAATTTGGAGGTCAAGTCAACACCTTGAACCAGTTGTTGGGTTCCTCAATTCATTCCTGAATCATTTTTGCTTTGTGGCAGGGCGCATCATCCTGCTGAAAGTGGCCAATGCAAACACGGAATATTGTGAAAGGGTGTACATGGTCTGCAACAATGCGTCGGTAGGTGGTCCGTGTGAAAGTAATATCCAAATGAATGGCATGACCCATGGCTTCCAAGAAAAACACCACCCAAAGCATCCAACTGCCTCTGCAGGCTTGCCTTCTTCCCATAGTGCATCCGGTAAGCGACACATACGCACCCGACCATCCATGTGATGTAAAAGAAAACATGATTCGTCACCAGGCCACCTTCTTCCATTGCTCCGTGGTCCAGTTTTTATGCTTGTGAGCCCATTGTAGGTGCTTTTGGCAGTGGACAGGGGTCTCCCTTACTGGTCTGCAGCTACCCATCCCCATACACAACAAATTGCGATGCACTGTATGTTCTGAAACCTTTCTATCAGAGCAAGCATTAACTATAACAGTAGCTCGTATGTTGGATTTGACCACATGGGCCAGCCTTCGCCTCCCACGTGCAACAATAAACCCTGGCCGCCCATGACCCTGTTGCTGGTTCACTGCTTTTTCTCCCTTGGACCACTTTTTATAGGTACTGACCACTACAGACCAGGAACACCCCACAAGAGCTGCAGTTTTGGAGATGCTCTGACACTTTCTAACCATCTCAATATGGCCCTTGTCAAAGTCACTCAGATCATTACGCTTG
The DNA here is from genome assembly GCF_027358695.1 of Spea bombifrons. NCBI lineage: Eukaryota > Metazoa > Chordata > Amphibia > Anura > Pelobatidae > Spea > Spea bombifrons. Next base: position 66,760,388 of record NC_071089.1, read on the forward strand.
CCCATTTTTCCTGATTCTAACACATCAACTTTGTTCATTTGCTGCCTAGTACATCTCACCCACTGACAGGTGCCATAACAAGATTTGCAGTGTTATTCACTTCACCTGTCAATGTTCATAATGGTATGGCTGATCGGGGTAATGCTCATATATAACACTTCTAAAGCGTTAATGGTGCAGCTTGCAGGTAAAAGACTCTAAACACTTATAATAAACTATTAATTTTTATTGCTCCAAAACAAACATATCAAAATAATAATATGCTTCCTAAACTGAATGGTGAGCACACCTCACAGAGACTCACAAATACAGCTTTGTTCGGCGCAAAGCATTTTTAACCCTCTAGGATCCTTCTATGCCTGAAATGTGATGAAGGTTTTAACGGGTTCATCTGCATTCTTTGTTTGTAGGAAGTGTCCCTTTAATCTTTGAGATAAGGAATAAAACAAGGTTAATTTGCTAATTTATACTACAGAGTTCAATTAACATTCTCTGTCAGTGGAATAGCACTTTAAGGAAGGACCAATGTTTTCATAACAAATGTACACAAGAACACAGTGCATTCATTAGGATATGACAGATGTTCTCACTTTTAGCTAAGTACATGGGATATGTCAGTGCGGATCTGCACTTTACAAAAAGAGGAGGCGTTGTTTTGTTGCATCACAATGTATAGATACAAAAGAAGCGGCTATTTAGAAATGTTTAAATGTCTCCAGTTATAGGCCACAGTGTAAAGAAACACATACTAAATCTTATCCACTTCAGAGTGTTGTTCCTATTATATTTTATTTTATGGCAAATACAACAGATAATTATAACCAAACATATTTCAGATTTTAGTAAAGCTACTTGTTTCAGGAGTTTCTTGATCACAAAATGGGATAAGCGACTGTGTAGTTTATTTAACTATTTAAAGGCTGCTTAATCAAACTAACATTTACCAACTAGTTTGCTAACTTAATTGGACTCTTTACTAAACCAACATAAATGCTCCTCTTTCCTACATTAAAGGGACACTTCAGCCATTTTATCCACCATAATATATGTGATGGCTGAGAGATCCCTTTAAATGTATGTAGCATTCCCCTTGCAAATGCATGGAGTGATTCTGCAGAATATGCATTTGCCCTGTTCCCAACCCCCACACCTGAACACATCTCCTGACAGATGTTTTACTTGTCGTGTCAGCTCTAGCACTGGATCACCAATAGTCATGTAGGGCTAAAGAGACCACCTCCATATGCATTCACTAGGGGGGATCCCCAGACTACAAAAAAGGAAGGGAGCTGCAAGCTTCTCCCTAAAGTACTTTTATTATTTTTTAACTTTTTTAAATAAACACATATTAAAGTGCTCATAAACTGTCCCTATAAGTGTACTTCATAAACCAATATTCATCAATCAAATATCTGTCTTGTTTGCAGCCTTGTCACAGGATTTAAATGATTGCTCATCCCTATAACGATGCGCCTCTCTCTCTGATGCGCCCGGATTGGCTATCCTTAGGATAGTGGGTTCAGGACACAAAGTAAGTTATGCAAGCTTTATCATTAATTTCCACTAAGCTTAATGCCCCTTCCCTTCTCTGTTGTCAATACTGAATATTGATTTATAACTGGGGGACGATGTTATACTTTTTGATGTAAAATAACACAAAAAAACCAAACACCTCAAATATGCACTGAACACAAAAAAGCAAAACATTTTGAATTTTATATGTATATATACATACATATATATAAATGTACATCCACACATACGTTTCTTAATCATTATCTAAAGGAAAAGATACAGTACTGATCTGTATTGTTCTAGATCTCCTCATAGTAATCAATCAAAAATAACAAACGCATTCTCCCTGCGTATACACTGCAAGTCAAATAATAAATAATCAGTTGCATTGCTTGATCCGTCTAAAGGGATTTAGCAATCACACATTACATACTTTGTTAGTAATATATCTTCTCTTTTGGTAAACATTTCTATCTAGTTTATGAAAAGAGTCAATCTGCAGTAAGTGATTACATCGACTGATCAAACAATGGATGAAGAGCATTGCAAACTGAAATATAAAGTACCTGCAATCCATACCAATTATATTTGCATGCAAAGCTAACTTCATTTAAAATTTAATACATCAGGTGTCATCATTTCATAAAGAATGCTTCCTGCATAGACACAAAAGCGTGTTAGAATAAAGAAGCATTACTTCTATAGGAATAAAACACTGAAGTTGAGAAGAAATGCTTTAACTGTTAAAAGCAAGGTCCAACATGCAGTTACTATACTGTGTTCCAGTTTCATAGGGTATCTCCATTAGAACATTCTAGTTTCCTTTTGCTGATGTACTGATGTGAGCCTATTTAGTGTACTATATGATTGTTCTGCCTATATTGTTAAATTACAAGCAATTAAGAAAATACATTTGGGTTTTAACATTAGTTAGTGATATTAACGCCATTACAATATTTGTTGTCCACTTAGATAACCAATAAATGACATATATTAAATGTGACCTAAGGGCGTGGAATTGAAGTGGCAAAAACCAGAATAAGGGTTACAAATCCACCATCCAGCAGACTGGATTATGCATGTGCCCTACGTCCTGCTTTATGCCCAAAGCAAGGACATCCTTTGAACACCAGCTCTATCGTGTGTGACTGAACACCCTGGGAGCTTCAACCTAGATTTCCAATGAATGCGTAAAGTTGATGTCAGGGATGGGAAGGGTACACACAGCTATATCACAGTTCAGCCAGCATGGCTTGAGAAAAATAATGTTATTTGCGCTAGAAATCGTGAAACTTAACTGAAAAATACAATTTAACGGTATACCAATGACATTACTAATTACAAGTAAGATACAAATCACTATGTTTATTCAAATGTTACTTACACCAAGGTTTTAGGGTCGGTAGTATTCCTTCGTGTTAGGAGTACATATGTAAGGAAAATAACAGCAAGATATCCTCACACAAGGGAACTCCAGAGTGAATGGTGAGTCAACAGGACATCTGCGGTACCCACAGGACTAATCCTTTACAAGCCAACCAGAGGACAGTTCCCATTTACATGTCAATGAAGGCTTTCATATGGGCCTATTATGTATGTAAGGATGGTTTCCAAAGCAGCAGTCTGGTCTATGCAGAGTTTCTGTTATTTGTGGGAAGAAGCTACTCCATATAACCCCGGAGAATCAGCAATAACACGCTATTAGAAGAAAAAAAATGCTTTAAAGGTTAATTGGTTAATTCACCCCAAGTTCAATAACGTTATAAAAATGCACAGAAAGAAGACCGTAAATGCTTCTATTTTCTTCTGCATTATTTTCCTTTAGTGGGTCAATATTTATGAGAAAGTTCCCTTTTTGGTATATTGCAACAAATGTTCCAGTTCTACCTGCTACTCTGTAAAGACAGTGCAGTCCATTAGACAAATTGATCATGTTGTCTCTCTAGATCTTAATCTAGACGACTAGGATTTTATTCTGTGTGAGACTGCAGGAAGCAGATGCAGAGTGGTTTTCTACGTCCTTTGTCTTCACAATGCCCTTTGCCCATGTTGAGCTTTTTTGTTACATTTTGCACAGTTTCACCATAATTTGGGTTAATTGGTGATTTTTATCCAGCTCAAGAACAAACAATTGATAGTTAACCTATGAAATCAACCAGTGAAGTTTTAATTACCATAATTGTGATTGTTTTACATTTACACTTATTGTAGCTTTTCAGAAACAGTTATGAATGTATTTATTTTTCCCTCTAGTTTGTGGAAATTTTGTATACAGGACTACTGAGGTGGAAACCTGTTCAAATAGATACAGTACACAATATATGCATGAACACATATTGTACACATATCTAATATATATAAAATAGTGGTGGGAATTGTTGGCCACGCTGGCAGGGCTTAAAGTAAGGTAAGTGCTGCACTCTGATTGGTCCCTGTCCCACCAGCATTAAAATTCCAACATGGACAAATGTCTCCTATCCTCTTATCCTCCCAACCCCTTCCTACCCCTTCTGCTCTTCTTTGGTCCCCCTAGCATCCTTCTGTTCTGACCCGACAGCAGGACTAAATCCCTTCAGCCAAAGTGGTCCAAGGAAACAAAAGCGGTGAACTGGCAACAGGGTCATGGGCAGCCAAGGGGGTGAAGGCTGGCCTGTGTAGTCAAATCCACCAGACGAGCTACTGTTATTTAAATTTCTAAAAAAGTTAATGCTGGTTCTGATACATAGCTGTAAGAAGTGCATTGCAGTTTGTTGTGTATGGGGCTGCATAGTCAGGGTGCCCATGCTGACCCCCGCCCACTGCCGAAAGCATCTACAATAGGGCACACAAGCACAATGTGTATATGTTTAGAACATTTCAACTATACATGAGAACAGTTACCCCCTTTCCTCAAATGCAACAAGATAAAGAAAGTGCTTACAAAACAAATTCTCGTGCTCACAAGTATTTGTGGAAGAATAATAATTCCCAGATGACTGCTGCAACCCAAAAAAACACTCTTCCTCAAGGTGTAGATATACCAGTATACAGACGATTGGGGTGCAAATACATACAGTGCAATATGTATAAACAATAATCAGTGCTGCGTGTGATGTGATATGCACTCACAAACGATCTAGATGCATCAGACCCATCAGCATATAGTGAAAAAATCCTTTTAATAATCTTCGTTAAGAATCTATAAAAAAGCAGACTAAAATAGTGCAGTATCTTTGGGCAAAACAGATGGGAGGGATTGAATTACACTCACAGTCTGTATGGGCACAACATGAAAAGATGTGCATAAAAGCTCGTACCGCCACAAGTCCGCAGCAGTGTATGGACGTAATAACCAGTAGTTGGCAACGGATCCTGACGTCAACCCGTTCTTCTCACGGACTCTTGTAGCTGCACTACTGCGGACTTGTGGCGTTACAAGCTTTTATACACATCTTTTCATGTTGTGCCCATACAATACATGTATACATGTGAGTGTAATTCACCATTGCACCATTAAGCTACCGCTGAAATCAATGGAACAAACCTTTTAAGGAATGCACCAGCCACTAGTATATGTACCTTGACTATCTTCTGAGAATAATGATGTCTGGATTGCCTTGTTAAATTTACTAAAAGCAAATACCTGGTATTACAAACTATCACTTTAATACCACTTGTCTCCTGAATCCACATGCAATACTATAGCACATTCTGGTAACAATTTTAGAAGATTACTCTTTAAAGACATAAGTTGGACCTGCTTCTGCTTTGAAGGTCAGCCACTGCACGGAAACAGTAGGTCTATATGCAGATATTTCAACAATGAAGCAAATCCTTCCGTATCTTTCATGTCTGCGAATGTGCAGGAAAATGAAAACAATTAGAAGCTAAAAGAGCCTTTTATTCACCTAGTAACTTGGCTCACATATCCCTTCCTTATCAATGCAGCTGCATGAGGGTCAAAACAATAACATCATAATCTGGCTGCAGCTGGGTTTCGTTTGATAAGAAATATTATAGGGCAATCGCCACTACTCCTTAAAATGTGTAGCGATGTATATTTAAAGCATGAACTGGAGAGCACACAGGAAAAGCCAAAATCACACCAACCAAGTAAAGCCACAGCACACAAAACTTGTAAGAGATTACGATCAGCACATCCAAACAAATGCAAACATATGGCTTTAATGAATGTATCAGCATTCCCCAGGTGTCACCCACAAATTGACATATATAGCACAAATTGATATGGAGACCAGAGCCAATGCTGCTCAAGAGATTGGCTCTGAAACGCCACGGCGCACATCGCTTGGACAGCCCCTCCCAATTCTTCTAATAAGGTGAGAAGCTGTGCGCGGAGGCGCTCCCTGTTAAAGGGAAGTGCTCAGTGAGACCTGGTCAGAGGAGTTGATACAGGGGACAAGAGAGCAAAGAAAGAAGACAGAAGAAGAAGAGGCAAGAGAAGTAGTGGAGCTGCGGGAAAGGAGACAGATACACTGTCACTGCGAGAGAGCGCGAGTGAGAGCGTGAATTAAAGTGTAAGGGAGCGTGAGTAAGAGTTAATGAGTATGTGCATGTTTTTACATTTTTAAACTGAGGGGGAGCAAACACAGGATCCACTGCGGTACGCCTTTATGAGTTCCCACATAATCCATGTTCATAAAAAAACTAAAAGCAAACACTAGAACAGAGAGTGAGTGCATGTATAAGCTGGCTGACTAGCTTGTCAAGATATCAGTTCCCTCATGTAGAATAATTAAAAGAGCCCAAATAGTTTCCTAGGACCCAAAATAGTTCTCTGTGCTGTGTGGCAGCACTCCTGATGACTGGATTTGCCCACTGCTGTCATCTCCCCGTGTTCTTAAACTGTAGAACCTTTGTTTAGAAAGTGCATGTACCCAAAGAACCGCTGAGCTCTTATTACAGTTATTTTTTTAATACTTTAATAACCTTAATTGTTGGGATAGAAAGGGGAGGGAGGTAAGGAGGTTCTAGGATTATGTTTCAGGAAACATTTCTTGTTTTGTGCAGAGTAAAGGAGAACAATTAAAATGTATGTCTTTTAAATGCCTTTGCTAAGAAATAAAAATGTTAAAGACTATGATATCAGCAGCTGTTTTCGTTTGGTGTAGATGTGTTGATGTATGTGAATGTGCCTCGTGCATCAGGACTTCTCTCTATATACCATAGAGTTAAACTGCATTGACTTACAGCCAGTGGGAATAGAAACTGGTCTCCTGGTGGCTTCTCCTGCCATTTACTTGTCTCTGGCCCCTCAACATTGTTTGAAGTTGCGTGAGGCATGAAAACAAAAACCTCACTAAGCAAGTATTTGAAAGGTTATCACATGATCTCTGGAACAATCCCAGACACTGGGCGAGGGAGTACTAAAAGCCTCTGAGAGGACAGGGCTACATTCGGCCTGCACATAAACATGCAGTGAAGCAGGCTAGACATTATACAGTGTCACATCAGACAACATTGCAGAGAAGAGGCAGTTATGCAAAGCTTTGTTGTTAGGTAGAACGTGTTAAGAAAAAGTGAGGAAATAAGGACACTGCCAACTGGTTACATAACGGCTCTAATCAACAACAAAAAAACACTAGGCAAAAAGAGACATCAATCCCAATATTTAATGTAAAATGTTTACATTTTCTGTACCGAGGCCAAATCCTTTTAAATTGCTTAGTGCAGGGCTCAACAAGATCCAGGAGTCAGGTTGCCATGGCTACTAGGAATTTCATTCGGGCACCTAGGGTTTCACCTGCTAAACACTCAAAGTGGCTCTATGGATTTTTGTTCTTTACATGTTATGTGCTGTCAGAAGAAAAGGGCTCAGCTGGGTCACAAGATGCAATGTTGCGTGACCTTGTAGTAGTAGCTCAACAACTCCTGGACCCTGCATTTTTTGGTTGGTGCGTACATTGTATACAAAAAACAAAAACTGTCTGCTTTTCTTGTGCTTCTCACCCTAATAAAGTTGGCAACAAATATATAAACATAATATAAATGAGAGGTTTTGGTTATATGAATTGGCCAAAACATAATTAAGCTCACCTGCCAGACCAAACTATGCTTTAGCTTTTTGTTTTAAAGCCTAAAACCTCTTTCTAAGGTCACTTAGGGAAATACCTTTACCATACTATTCAAGCATTTAACTTAATGTTACTTTATTCCACTGTAACTCTGCAGCTAATAGCTATAAGCTTGTTATGGACACATCTTGGAGATGATTGCAGTGTTCCACATATATGCATCCTGGTGGTTTCAAGTATGACAGAGTAGGCAGTAAGGCACTAAGTTTAAATTTACACATCCGAAGGCTGACACCTGTTTAGTACCAGAGCAGGTGCGTGAATGACACCAACAGGCTGTACTGTCATAGTCTTACCATCTATTCATTCTTAATAAAGGAGTGTAGTACTATATATTCAGTGGCACATTAGTCCTTTTATGTTAGGGCTTTAAAGCTCACATTGGCAATGCATGCAAACTTATCCTGGACTGTACATAGCCACAAACTGTACCCCTGGAATTCTAGACTGTTAGACTAATGTGCCCTGTCACATTCTGTAGGCAGAGGAAGGCTGCAGGAATGAAACAGTAAAGGAAAAAAAATATCATACATCTGAAATGAACCTTCCCTTAAATACTATGCCGTATGGTGACTAGTTGCTAAAATCTAGCAAAGGGCCCACTGAATAAGCTTTAACCCCTTCATCGAATCCCCTAAAAGTCCTTATGTGGCTAGAATGCTAGACGACCCTCATATCAGTGTCATGGGGTCAGGGCTGATTTTGACCACACTGATGGACATGCCAAGCATTACATTCCTTTTTTGCAGCAGGCTACAGTTTATTTTCTAAGGTCTTAAAAAATGGGTCTCAGGACAAAGCCATGGGGGACATTGCACAATTCTCACATTTAAAAATTTGGGAATAAATAGCTGATTTATATGTCAACTCTGGGTTAAATAACCAAGAACTGCAAAACACTCTCAGATATGAGGCCCAAAATTAATCTGTGTAAATAAACGTATCATGTAGTTAAAAATGCACGTCTAGTGCGTATATGTGATATAATAAAGGGTCTTGCTGGGGGCATTAATACAAACAAGGATGTGGGGCACCACATTAATCAATACTAAAAGGGTGCTGGCTGAGGCATCAATACACAAGGGGCAAAAACACTTAGGGGGGTATAAACGGCAATGCAGTGTGGAAAATCCATCCTGATGTAGATGTCTGTGTCATAGATAGTGTCCTGCTGTTTGTGTGTTTTTGGTTATTAATGTAGCAGAGCTTGTCCTGGTGTGTGTGTGGGTGTCAGTGTGGCATAGCCTGTCCTAGTGTGTGTGTTTGGGTGTCAGAGCATGTCCTGTGTGTGTTTGGGGGTTTGTGTGGCAGAGCCTGTCCTGGTGTGTGCCTGGGTGTCAGTGTGGCAGAGCCTGTCCTAGTGTGTGTGTTCGAGTGTCAGTGTGGCAGAGCCTGTCCTGTGTGTGTTTGGGTGTCAGTGTGGCAGAGTCTGTCCTGGTGTGTGTGTTTGGGTGTCGGTGTGGCAGAGACTGTCCTGCTGTTTGTGTGTTTTTGGTTATAAGTGTAGCAGAGCCTGTCCTGGTTTGTGTGTGCCTGGGTTTAAGTGTGGCATAGCCTGTCCTAGTGTGTGCAGGGGCGTAACTAGAAGCCTCAGGGCCCCGGTGCGAGAATCTGTTAAGGGCCCCCCCAACCCAATCTACCCTCCTCTCACACCATCTACCCCCTCTCCCCCCTTCTCAGGCTACATTTTTGGTTTTTGTTTTTATTTCCTTTTATTTGCCCCCCACCAGTTATGCATATCTGCCCCAGGCTTGCCACTCTGCCCCCTGATATGCCTTTTAACCTCTATATGACCCTCTGCCTCCAGAGCGCCGGCCGGCGCTACTTTAATACTTTTTTTTTAATTTAAAAAACAAAAGTATTAAAGTAGCGCCGGCCGGCCGCATCAGCACACAGCGGCCGTTTAGATTAGATTTCGGCCGGCCTGGGGGTCAATTGTCCCCCTGCCCAGCCCGCCCCTTCCAATCCCGCTCCACCGGCCGCAGGGCCCATGAATCTGCGGGCCCACCAGGAAATTTCCCGGTATCCCGGTGGGCCAGTCTGGCCTTGCTTGGGCCCCCCTGAGTGGCAGAACTCCAGGGCCCGGTCGCAGTCGCGACCCCTGCGACCCCGGTAGTTCCGCCACTGAGTGTGTGTGTGTTCGGGTGTCAGTGTGTCAGAGCCTGTCCTGGTGTGAGTTTGGGTGTCAGCAGAGCCGGCCTTAGGTGTTCTGGCGCCCTGTGCGGACTACTCCTCTGGCGCCCCCCACCCATCACCTTCTCACTGCTATGATTGAACTTTAAGGCATGCTACTGTGCGATAAAGCCCTTGGAGGGATGAAATAACTGAACCTTTACATTTAAAAGTATTATTAAATGTTACTATGGCTTCAGAATACAATATATCACTATATACTTGATTCCGTTCAGTGAAGAGACAGTTAAAATGCTAAAATACACATTCCACAAGTTGTGTAAACATAAAACAGGGTGCAATCAAACCCCACATTTTTTTTCTGGAATGTTTTAAAACTATTACACAAACACCTATGTTTGTTCAGAAGCAGAGGCGGTCAGGGAATAGTAATATAATATGCCTTTCATTAAAAAGGAAGTGGAACTGTATATATGAAAATTGCAGAAAGAAGTAGTGGTGTTTTTAGATCCAAGCTGACTATTTAAAACTCTGCTACTGATATAGACTATTCATGGTTTTGCTGCCAACTTTACTGGATTTCCTATACTCTGGTCTGGAAGTGGGGAGATTTGCGGCAGGAAAGCATTGCTCCACCTTAAATTTTATTTACAAACCATCTATCATCTTTTTTTCTAATTCACATAGAAACCATTTAAAGGATGTTCTCCCAAGCCCTCAAACCCCCTAAGGCTTTTTTATTCCAATATCCAAATATAATGAAATCCTTCAAAATGCAAAATTTCTATTGCATCATAAAAACATTATCTGCTGTGAATAAAGTGTCTGAAACAGGAATGTGTGGAATGAAAAGTCATCAAAAAGTTGCTTTAGTTCATTTTCTAAAAATGTTTAACCCCTTAATGACAAAGCCCGTACATGTACGGGCTCAGAATGCATTGTTTTCAATGGGTTTAGGAACCGCCCATTGTCCTTAAGGGGTTAAGGAGTAAAGCATGCAAAATAATATATATTTAAGAAAATACGTCTATTACATGCATAGAAAGACTCAAAGAGTAAGGACCATACTTTTCGTGCCTGGATGTTAAAGCATATATCTTCAAACATTAAATAAAACGTTAAAGAGGTTTAAAGGGACATGTTAATGTGTCAGATAGCCTCACCAAGGCAGAATGCATATAAAAGTTATTTGTGAAAATTTTAATATACAGTATTAAAAGTGCTTACTTTAGGGAGAAGCTGCAGCTACCTGCCTCCTCTATTGCCTGAACACATCTCATGCACAGAAAAAGTTGGGGGGGGGGCAAATTCATATGGGGGATTCTGCAGAATCCCCCCATGTATTTGCAAGGGGGACACAAAAGGGCACCTGATGGTTGGAGTGTCCCTTTAATAAAATATGGGAAAGCGAGGTAAATCCGGAAACTGTTGTAGTTGTGACTCTTGTGGCTGAATAGAAGAAAATCTCCTCAGCAACTCTCCAACATCTACTGGAAAGCCAAGACAGTGGAGGCAGCATCAAAGGGTGTAACTTCATATTAATGTCCATGAAAGTAGGATACACAAGTCTGTTGGTTTTCAATGCATCGCACTGCAAACAAAACTAAAGTGGACTTCAAATGCCTTGGCCTGGCAATTGAGTACATAGGAAAAATGTTTTGTGGGCCACCAGGTTCGTGCAAATGGTGCCCCACATTAAACCGTTTGATGGCTGAAATGCATCTCAATGTTTGGGGCAGCAAAAAAATACATATTTTCTTCTCCACGTATCAAGCACTGATTACTATTTGCCTGATTCACTCACACGTTTCTATAGCTAAATCTCATTTATATATATATATATATATGTGTGTGTGTGTGCCTGTGTGTGTATATATATTATATATTAATTATTTTTATTTGCTTCATCCACACCATGTTGCTGGAGCTGAATTGCATCATATATACTTATTTTATCGGCTTGATCCGCACCACATTGCTTAAGCAAAAATTCATCACATTACTAAATCTAGCCCAATTTGCCCCTTCTCTCAATAACAGTTTGTGTATTTTGAAGAATCCCAAGAAGCTACACTCTCCATGATACACAGCCTGTGTTAAAGTGATTAAAGGGGAATATTATTTACTTTAGAACTTAAATAAAATCTATATCTAGATGGTGAAGTTATTGTAATAATAGTGATGATGTGGAGTGTTTTGATGTATTAGGGGTAAAAATATTTTTTCAATGATCTTCAATTAGATGTACTTTCTGTACATTTTGGAAATGTCCACACCAATAAGTGCTGGACAGGTAGAGTTTACCTTTCACTGAACCTGTACACGGAATATTTTCTGCTTTAGAAATAAAAAAAACAAAAGCTAAATCCAAACACAAGGAGAATATGATCTGTGAGCTTTAATATTACTTATTAATTTTAATTATTAATCAAATGAGGCCCCTGCTGCATAAAACAGGCCTTGAAACATTATAGTAATGCAACACTGCCCCAATTAATAATGTTGCTGAGTTTCATTGTGAGTAAAACGTACAATTATGAGCGCATTATAAATAATGGGTTGATTTCATAATGCAAAAAGAATAAAATCCTTGGAATAATACTCAGATATGGATTTTAACTCTTGTGGTGCAGGCATGTTCTGCAATGCAACACACTTCAATCCCATACCCTGCACACACCCATCTGGAAAACAAGGGACCACACTGATCTGCTACTGCCATACTGATCTGCTATTGCCATACTGATCTGCTACTGCCATACTGATCTGCTATTGCCATACTGATCTGCTATTACCATACTGATCTGCTATTGCCATACTGATCTACTATTGTCATACTGATCTGCTATTGCCATACTGATCTGCTATTGCCATACTGATCTGCTATTGCCATACTGATCTGCTATTGCCATACTGATCTACTATTGCCATACTGATCTACTATTACCATACTGATCTGCTATTGCCATACTGATCTGCTATTGCCATACTGATCTGCTATTGCCATACTGATCTACTATTACCATACTGATCTGCTATTGCCATACTGATCTGCTATTGCCATACTGATCTGCTATTGCCATACTGATCTGCTATTGCCATACTGATCTGCTATTGCCATAATGATCTATTATTGCCATACTGATCTCCTATTGCCATTATGATCTATTATTGCCATACTGATCTACTATTACTATACTGATCTGCTTTTTCCATTCTGGAGCAAAGTGCAAGCCATGGATCACTCACTTTATATGTCACTCATTGCCCCACCTTTAGGATACCACAATACAATTAGTGCAAAAATGGTTTGAAAAAGGCGCATTGAGATTTACTTTGTTGCAAGGCATTAATCCACTAGTTAATCTCGGAGACCTGTTGCTTTTCAAGGTTCGTACGTTTGTACATACGGGGATTTTCACCCCAGTTCTCCTGGCTGCTCCCCTGAGTTTCTCAAACTGTAGCCTCTGGTGTTGCCCACCCTGTACTCCCGCCCGGTTACTGCCTAAAAAGCTATGGCATATGCCACATGGCTAGCAGGAAAATCCCATGGCCAGGACGAGTTATATGCCACGCCTGGCCTCCCTTCTGCATCCCCACTGTACTTCATAACAACAACATGGCATGGAGACACTGGACGTACCTGTTGCCTTTTTCACAAGTAGGGGTGGTTATCAGGAGTACACGAGATCCTAACAGCCAGGTAGCCTTCCAAGGGTACAAGACAGCCTTTCACCCCTCTAATAAGCTTCTTTTTCCTTCCAGCACATCGGTCTGGTGCGAAGAGCTAGCTGTTACTTCCTATACATCGCTGGCGTTGGCTTCCAGGTACTCCAGTGTTTCAACACGCAGCACTGCAATATCATCCAACTGTATCACTAGCGACACCTACTGGACGAGCTTTGAATCACCGCACCAGCTAAACACTGAGCTCCCACCCTCCTGGTCAAAGAAATACTATATCATAGAATTACGTTTTGTTTTTTGTTTCTGAGAAGGCTGTTATAAATGATATATACAACAATAATATACACAAAATAAGAACAAAACTCCAATTTCCATGAGATTTGTTTATGTTTTCAAGGTATACATTACATGTACAGTACATTATATCTATTTCTTTATATCACTTCATGTTTTCAATGTATACATTACATGTACAGTACATTATATCTATTTCTTTATATCACTTCATGTTTTCAATGTATACATTACATGTATGTACATTACATCTATTTATATCAGTTCATGTTTTCAATGTATACATTACATGTATGTACATCACATCTATTTCCTTATAGCAGTTCATGTTTTCAAGGTATACATTACATGTATGTACATTACATCTATTTCTTTAAATCAGTTCATGTTTTTAAGGTACACATTACATGCACCCCGAGGCAACACTTTGCAGGGACAGCTCTTACCAATCTCTCACAGGGGCACATTTGGTTTAGGGTGTAGTTATAGGCATGGTTAAGCGGTTTTTATGTGACGTATATTCATGTAACTGAAGTATTTAGAAGAAGATGATGTTTTATTGACACAATTTATAAACACATTTCTATACACATTATTGTGACTAATGATCTACACTGAAGATGGTGATAGCATTTAGCGATAAAGCGCCAGTCGTGGGGGACATGGATATTGTTATAAAAAGTAAACATTCAAAATAAACAGGAGATACAGCACATTTACAAGTGTTAAAACAGCAAATACACTTTGAGATATTATTGTTTTGAAATAATTTTAAAGAGGAGACATTTTGTTTAAAAAATAGGGCTATTCTCACCCTCTTTGCACAATGTTACCATATTCTGCAGTGCTGTGCATACTGACTCAGCTGACAGAAGGAGCTGGGGAGATGTAATTCTGGAGCTGCAGCTTCTCTTTAACTCTCTTTAAATTCATAGTCGGGTAAATAGGTATACCTCAAACACAAAATAACAACCCACAGCAGAAGCTCAAGAGGTCTCAAGAGTCACTGAGCAAGGAATACAGGACATAGGTAAATACATTTGATCAGTATTCACTGGCTACAGGTGGAAATACTGTGTGGTTAGCAATAATGGAGAGCAGACGAGAAGCAGCACAGTGTGAACTAAAAACCTGCTTAGAGCTACGAGGCTCCCAACTTCAAGTCCTGTATCAGGCACAATCCTGATGAACTGTTTTCCGGCCTGGGATGCAGATTGGAGCATAACCATGACAGATAATATGTTGTGGATAATTGTTTATTCATTCTAGATCAAATTTGAATACAAGGAATAGGAGAATTATAGCTCACATTCTGTTTGTTTTAAAGAAAACATGTTACATCCCTGGGTCTATGAACAGATTTCACCCTTTAACAGAGCTGGATATCTGGCAGAGATCCTGAACAAACTAGTTCTCTGCTCATTTATGAATAATCACCACGTTTATGAATAATTGATAACAATAAACTAAAATTAATATTTTGTAGTCGGTGCGGCCTATATACCACACAGGAATAATGGATTAAAGATTCTCCTTGGTAGTAGAAGCCCAAGGTGCTAGTGCTTCAATAGCTCAGGAACAAGTGGGGGTATATCAAAATCTCCAGGAGTTATAGTGAATTGCAGGATCTCAAAACATCTTCTTCTGGGATTGTACTCATTGAAGGGATAAGGGCCCTATCCCATTACATTGCAAGCAAAAGGCCTGCAAACCTGGTGTTGACTCGCATGTTCTTACCAGCTGCTTCCATGTGAAGTGATGGCTGTACCAAACAATCTTCTCACAGTGCTTCCATGTTGGACCTGCTGGTGGTCCAAAAGCACCTTGGGCATCAAGCTGTCTTGCCCTTAAGGTCAGCGAATCAGGCTTTTCTCCTCACTTGATCTATATCAAGATCTATATAAGAGCCACTGTGGGTCACAGGATCCCCAAAGCTTTATCTCCATCCATGGGAACTTTCTAAATGATCTGACCTGGAGACTCTTGAAATTTTAACCCTTTAATAGCCCAATGCGAGAATTCTATGTATTGACTCTAAAATCAGTCCTCATGGAAACCTTCAGTTGCCATTATTTAAAGATACCCTTAATTGAGCCGCCTGCATTCAAGCAGAGATATGAACCTGTCAGGGTCCGAAACCCGAGACTCACCCGAATACCCGCCGACCGCAGGTACCAGCTCCCACGCCGTTGCCATCACCACTGTCATCGCTCCTGCTCCATTGGCTGTCCTCGCGGGAGTGTCTAGGAGCGCATGCGCCCCCACCTCTCTTTATTCATCCCTGAATGTAGAAGGCGGGGAACACACGTCGCCGAAGCCACACTGCTCTCTCCGATCCTGACCCTTGGCTATTGATTACGCTGCTCTCTCCGATCCTGACCCTTGGCTATCGATTATTGATTACGCTGCTCTCGACGATCCTGACCCTTGGCTAGCAATTATCGACTACTTGGCTAGCAATTATCGACTACACTGCTCTCTCCGTTCCTGACTTCTGGCTGTCTTCATCGGGCATAGCTGTGTTTTGCTGATCAGCCCCTGCCTGTTGTGTATTATCCTGCATACCGGGTTTCTCCTCCTGACAGAACCACATACAGGTAGCAAAAACATCAACTAGTAATCTTATATTTATGATCACAGCTATGTAGAGTAGGAAGAAGTCAGCTGTGACCCTGAAATTCTGTCCTTCACCCTGAGATTGGGACAAAAAAGTATGTTTATCTCCTGGGGCCACTCCCTCAGAAAAGGGATATATTAACAATTCATCCCTCCCTGGCCAAAAATTATGTTAGAGGGCCAAATCTTCTTGGTCTTCCTCTGAAGAAGGGAACCACTGGAGCCTTCAAGGGGAGGCAGGAGCCATGTATTAAATTACATTCAATAAAAAAATATCAATAGGCACCCATGCATTTTAAAAAAGTGCAATATGTGAGTTCAATCTTCTGTTTGGACGCTAGATGGTGACCAATCAGTACTAAAACCTGCGCAAATGTTTCTATCACAAAGAATTTCTAGGTTTTGTGCACCTTAAGGGGATCATCACATTCACAAGTTTCAGCTTTTGTACTTCACTAATAAGCACATTGCGTGTCTGTAATATACATATATACACACATATACAGTATATAACACATGTAAGAATGGACATATAAGAGTTTGTCTGTGTACCTACATTTGAGTGTATCATAACAGGTGTGAATTGTGTGAGGGTTTGTGTATATGTGTTTGTTTGAGTGTCTTTCTATGGCTTTTGCCCTAGGCATCTGATGGCCTATGGCTGACCTTTACACATCCCTTTGACAGTAGAGGTTAATAGAAGAACGTAGTCAGCATGTAAAAGGATAGTACTATGTCAAGATAGAGGAAGGATTAACCGTGTTAGCTTAGGCAGTAAAACCGGAATGTGACTCTGAAAGTGAGTATGAGGCATGGGGATGATCTTAAACTAAATGACACCCCAGGCAAGAATAATGTCTACTGGCCACCTTTTTTTCACATTTTGAAATTAAATGAAATTTAAATTGATTGAGGAAACATTCTGTTATGGATGAATATGTCTTCACAATAAAACACATGATTCATGATTCTACCTTACTGTATATATTAAACAGTAATGTAGAATAATGTGAATGTGTTTAATGCCCTAGGACACCTTGGCTGTCTTTATGAAACCAGCACAGGTGCCCACCTTCTCAAATGCCCCTCTAACTAATGCATGACATGCCTGGGATGCCTGGTACCAAGTCCTGATGAGGCGCCTCTGTGATATAGCATTTCTTTGTTACAATTTGCGTTTTTCATTTCATCGAGCATTGCTTATGATGGGTCATGGACCATGGGTCAGGGTACCCAGTAGGCTGTTCTTTATTTCTGAAAATCTAAAGAACAGACTGAAAGAGTACTCTCGGGGAATTTAAACATGCTCGGGCTAGGCATAAAGCCATCCTGAATCTAAGACATGACCAAGGAATGAAGAGTCTTTACAACAGGAAAAACAAGCAGATATATGGGCCAAATGGTTCGTATCTGCCTTCAAGCTTCTCTGTAACTCCAATAATACGCTCCTAACAATAGATTATACATTACTGCTATCTGAGCATCATCAGAATTCTAGTGCCAGAACAGGTCCCAAGCATCTGGTTGGACATTTCATGTCCAGGACAGCTTCCCTTCCCAAAAGTTAGCAAAGTAACCAGACATATCAGCTACATACCATGGGGCAATAGTCCTACTTATATACCACCACACCATATTATATTAAAATAAAATTTTGTAGAAAAGAAGTAAATGCAGTACATGTGTACCAGTCAGTTGACTGCAAATGCAGAGTTATTATGGATGAGGACTACATTTTAGGGTATTACTAGCACTGAAATGGTTACAATAATGAATCATGGACCAAGAAGCACACCTGTTGTATTTGGCTGTGTTGTGTGAGTGTGTGTGTGAGTGTGTGCGATGCCCCATAGACTGCACAGTAAACGGTTTCAGCAGCTCTGAGCCTGGTGTCAGGTGACTGGGTCACGCAGTCTCTCTCTGCATTCTGTTGGGGGTAGCTGCTGAGCTGCCCTGGGATCTGGAAAAGAACAGGAACAAGTGTGATTACGAAGCCCTGTGCAATAAACCGAAAGGGAGTTATACACTCGGAACGAATGAGTCTGTATGTGAAAAGCCGACAGGAGGAAGAGGAGGATGATGAAGAAGATGACGTGGTGAGGATCTCGGATTATGGAGATAGAGAATCCTTCACGGATGGGGACCCAGGGACTGAAGAAGACGAAGAAGGTACAGAAACCCGTGTGGTTTATATTCTTCTTTTCACATGGAAAGCAGATGCGTAGCTTAGATTGTGTGTCTTGTTGGTGGTGACAGAAAACAGAAAAATTCCCCCATCACCATTAATGCACACTTCCAGCCTCAGCAACTATGTAAGAAAGAAAGACTGCCGGATATATATTAGGTAAATCACCATGACCTCTGGAGCAGTAGGAGGCTGACATGTTTCTCATAAAGAGACCCAGGAATGTGCGATCGTGCAGCCTGCAAAGCGTCATAAATTGCTCTCTGGCTACAAGGGGCTGGTCTGGAGCTGTCAGCAGCAGCTGATACTCACTGCTAATGCCAAAGGGTGGGCGTGTAACTATGTCGGGGGGGGGGGATTGCCATAGGGTGTGTGTAACTGTGCGATGGGGTGTGTAACTATGCCATGGGGTGTGTAACTATGCCATAGGGTGGGCGTGTAACTATGCCATGGGGTGTGTAACTATGCCACAGGGTGGGTGTGTAACTATGACATGGGGTTGGCAGCTATTAATTTCTGACAAGGGATGCCTGATGCAGGATAAATAAAATCTGAAGTGATTAGATACCATTGAGTATTGACCATTTTCTTTTTACACTGTAGTTTACCATATTACTGGGCAACAGGTACCATTGGGATAAATGGGGGAAGTTATAACTTCTTCATCTAAATATATCGTAATCTGAGAATAATCTCTCAGATAAATGTTTTATATGTAAAAAAACGTGCCACCTATGTTACGTTAGCAATGGCGTGAAGTCATAGGGCACAGAACACTCTGTACCCTCTCCTGATTAATACAACAGGCTTCTCCCTGTCTCCGTCTCTGCTGGGTTGTCAGTATTACTATGCTGCACACATACTTTTTTGGTCTTGTGAAAAGTGGTAGCAGGTGTCTTGTTGCCCTGCAGTTTGAGAGAGCAGGTTCCTTATTTGTTATTCAGATGTATAGCACACACTGGTAATATTATTACCAGTAAATATGTATGACTTCAAGCAAACGATAGCAGGAAGGAGTCTTTTTGCCTTGAAGTATGAAAACAAAGCACATTATAACTTCATACCTCCCAAGTGTACTTCTTTAGGATAGTCCATCCTTAGAATGGAAATTGCCCTGTCCCCGTTTACTCCCTCTGATGTCCCTCTTTTCTAGAAGCTCAAAATGTTTGGCGAGTATGATAGTGTCAGTTCTTCATAGACGTTATGATAATGTGTATATCAAGAGCATTAAACGATATTCATAAATCTCCATTGTCATTGTCTTAGAGATTTAGATTAAAACGTTATGTCAGAATTGGCATATCTAATCAACTTCCTGTCCTGAAGTTATCCATTATCCTCATCTACACTTATCCGTTGTCCTCATCTACCCTTACAGGAGCTGCCTGGACCAATCATCAATGTTCAGCAACTTTAAAAAAGGAGATGAATAATAATGTTACTATTTATTGACTTCTATAGTGCCATCATATTCAGCATTATACAATGCAAAAAATGGACATAACAAGCAGTGCATCACAAAACAATTAACACTTACAGAAACAAAAGATGAGGAACATTTATTAAATGAATAATATCACTGGATATATGTACAGACTGACAGCATGAGTGAGGATAGGGAAGGTGAGGTGGCGGTATATGGGAAGAGAGTTGTTAACCTTGCAGTTGAAAGGCTTCATTAAATAAGTGGGTCTTAAGGGGCTATAGACAGTGCTATGCATCGAGTATCCTAAAATTAGAAAACATTTGATTATTACACGTAGGGTTTTAAAGTATGTGTTGGCAGATCCACTTTAAATGTCATGCCATGTGCCAGTTGGTAGCATCTGTGCTGTAGAAACACATAGTAACAGCCAAGTTTGATGTTTATGCAGGGCTGTCACACTGTTTCTGGAATGTAAAACTATATTAAACTACTTTCTGCTCGACCGTCCATTTGTTGAGTATTAATAGCGCACAGAAAATCAAAGCTCTGATCCTTCAGCAAAGCTTGTCTTGCTCAACATAGAAAACATTCCTAAGCATTGTAACTAGTATTTGATGAGTTCTGGGTGGAACTGATGTGTTTTTCATGACCTGTGGGGAAGTATTTACTTGTTTTAATTGTGTTCTCAATCCAGGAAAACAATGAACAATTAACTGCTTGGTTTAGAGCTAGATCAGCATGAGATCTGATAACGCTTTATGCTTCAAGGAGACCATAAGTTTATGAGTACCACATTAGCAACAAAAAACCCATCACTAATAGAGTAGATGTCACCAGTCTATAGTTGGACATATATACCGTATTTGCTTGATTATAAGACGACCGCCCAAAATTTCAATATTCATTTAGGAAAAAAAGAAAAAGCCTGAATATAAGAAAAAAAGTTTTACTAGTAAATATTAATTC
The DNA here is from genome assembly GCF_027358695.1 of Spea bombifrons. Taxonomy (NCBI): domain Eukaryota; kingdom Metazoa; phylum Chordata; class Amphibia; order Anura; family Pelobatidae; genus Spea; species Spea bombifrons. The sequence goes on from NC_071089.1 coordinate 66,781,284, forward strand.
ACATGTAAACAATTTTTTCATATTTAATAGAAACTATGATTGAGAAAAATGCATTTTTTGTTTTTATTTCCTTTTATTTGCCAACCTGACCCCCAGTTATGCACATCTGCCCCCCAGATATGCCATATACCCCCTTATATGGGCATCTTAGACGACGACCTAGAATATAAGACAATGGTTATTTTTCAGAGCATTTGCTTATAATCGAGCAAATACGGTAATTTCCTACCAGATGAATATGTAGAATTGAAAATGTGAACAAGCCAGCCAAACATCTTCAAATTAAATTTTAAATTAATGTTGTATTGTGGTTTACGCCTCTTGTGCCTATCTAGCCACCTTGCGCATGAATTAATGTGACTTTTTTTTTTTTACAGGTTTTAAAGATTGTTAAAATTATAGATAATTAACATTCAAAGCTATTTGGATGCCTCATTAATAATACATTATTTATTTATTTATTTTAGTCTTAGACTTTACTGATCCATTCACTACAGAGGTGAAGCCAAGAATTCTTCTAATGGGATTACGGAGAAGTGGCAAGTCTTCAATTCAAAAAGTGGTGTTCCATAAAATGTCGCCCAATGAGACACTTTTTCTAGAAAGTACCAATAAAATCTGCAGAGAGGATGTATCCAACAGCTCATTCGTGAACTTTCAGATTTGGGATTTTCCTGGACAGATTGATTTTTTTGACCCAACATTTGACTATGAAATGATTTTCAGAGGAACAGGAGCACTGATATTTGTTATAGATTCGCAGGTAAAAGCCACTGTCCTGGGCTGGGCTGGGCAGGGCTGCTCCTAGGCACTTTCACTTCACAAAAATAGCACTTACAGGGGAACGGGGGAGATTTAGCAGGACAGAAATTTGTGGCAAAGGTGGCATTCTATGACAGTGTCACATTTAAAGCTCAGTGAATCCCATTCTACTTCCAATTTTTTCTATGGCAATGGCATGCCTATGTACTTTTTTACTCCTGTTAGCAATAGATGTGGCCAGGGCTAATGATATACAGTAGAACACACCGTAGCACACACCATATGCTCACACACACACTAAAACAAAAGCACAAATTATCTAGCAAACACTAACATACACACCGACTCTTACACTATACAGTATATATACACACACCAATCAGCCATAACATTATGACCACTGATCTTGTTATCATGGCACCTGTCAGTGGATGGGATATATCAGGCAGCAAGTAAACATTTTTTCCTCAAAGTTGATGTGTTAGAAGCAGAAAAAGGACAAAGAGTAAGGATCTAAGCAACCTCGACAAGGGCTAAATTGTGATGGCTAGACAACTGGGTCAGAGTATCTCCAAAACTGCAGCTCTTGTGGGGTGTTCCCAGTCTGCAGTGGTCAGTATCTATCAAAAGTGGTCCAAGGAAGGAAAGCAGGGCAACAAGGTCACGGGTGCCCAAGGCTCATTGATGCACGTGGGGACGAAGGCTGGCCCGTGTGGTCAAATCCAACAGAAGAGCTACTGTAGCTTAAATTGCTGAAAAATGTAATGCTGGTTCAGATTGAAAGGTGTCAGCACACACAGTGCATCACAGTTTATTGCATATGGGACTGTGTAGATCAGTCAGGGTGCCAATGCTGACCCCTGTCCACTGCTGAAAGCACCTAAATGAGCATAAGAACCGGACCATGAGCAGTAGAAGGTGGCTTGGTCTGATGAATCACATTTTCTTTTGCATCGCGTGGATGGCCGGGTGCAAGCCTGCGAAAGCAGTGTGATGCTTTGGGCACTGTTCGGCTGGGAAACCTTGGGTCCTGCCATTCATGTGAATATTACTTTAACACGTACCACCTACCTAAGCATTGTTGCAGATCATGTACATGGTATTCCTTGATGGCATTGGCCTCTTGTAGCAGGATAACACGCCCTACCACAAAGCAAAAATGGTTCAGAAACGGGTTGAGGAAGGTGTTGACTTGGCCGCCAAATTCCCCAGACCTAAACTCAATTGAGCATCTGTGGGATGTGCTGGACAAACAAGTCTGATCCATGGAGGCCCCACCTTACAACTTACAGGACTTAAAGGATCATCTGCTAACATCTTACTGCCAGATAACACAGCATATCTTCAGAGGTCTAGTGGAATCCATTCCTCGACAGGTCAGGGCTGTTGCGTTGGCAAAAGGAGGACCTGCACACTATTAGGAAGGTGGTCATAATGTAATAGTCGATCAGTACATTATATATATATATATATATATATATATATATATATATAATGTTAGAGTCTGTGTGTACATTATATATGCATATGCAATGTATTCTAACCCAACAGTACACATACATACATACACAAACACACACACTCTTTTCCCCCTTCACCTCTTACCTCCTGTCACTCATGCAGCTTGTTCTCAACTTTCATAACAAAAAATGCCAGGCAAGATGTAGAATTAGGACTCCCATGCACACTAACATACTTCCAAACATACAGTAACATACTTATTTCCCCTAACACACACAAAACCTAACTTTGTTTGCTGGGGGGGTTAGGCAGGCGGCAGCTCTTCTGCTTCCTTCACAGCACTCAGACTCAGCATGTTGGCACTGAGGAAGTGCGGTCTCTGTTACTTGTCTCTACAACTGCTGGGGCAGAACCCACTGGGTCCCAGTACACCAGTAAGAGACTTTTGGTCATATAGTATATTTTATACATTCCTTAAGAATTTGGACTTAAAGGAGGAACTACATTCCAACAAAAAATGTACTAGTACCTGCTAAGCATTCATACATCTATCAAACTTTTTTTGCTAATATTTGCGATCTTGTCACACCTTTCCATAAGAATTGCTCTTAAAATGATTTACGGTAGTTGAGTTGTCCGTAGGTCTTTTTTTCCTGCAATTGCGGGGGTTTCCAAGATAATGTGCTGCACACCCCCATCCAGAAGTGCCTACTAAAATTGTAAATCCTCTCAACCTTTTCTCCACTTCCATTGCTCGTTTTGTTTCTTCTGCTACCCCTTTAGCCTATATATCCTCATTTATTTCGATTTGGTTTTATGCACGACTATTTGACATGATACATTTGACTTTAAGTTCTACTTGGTAAAACCCTGTCCATTGCATTTTGCCTTAACAGAATTATGATTATATTCTTGAGGGCAATTATAAAAAAAGTATTACAAAAAAGTAAAATGTAATTCTATATGTGTTTCTTTCTGTGTTTTTCAGGATGATTACATGGAAGCCCTTGCTAGACTTCACCTAACTGTGACTAGTGCATATAAAGTGAACCCAGATATTAATTTTGAGGTATTTATCCATAAAGTGGATGGTCTGTCAGATGACCACAAAATTGAAACCCAAAGGGATATCCATCAGCGGGCTAATGATGATCTTGTGGATGCTGGACTGGAGAAAATCCATCTCAGGTAGGAGGCCATAAATCAATGTCAATTAATACTAACCTAAAATTATTTTGGACCCCAAAGAGTGGAGTAAGGCTTTCCTTTGAACACGTATTCACAATCTATATTAGCATTAAAATATATAACTGTGGTTTTAAATTTAGTGGAAAAAAAGCTTTTGCTTTCAGTGCTTAGGATTTTTCCCAAAAAAGTTACCACTGCTGGAAAATAAAAAAAAACGAACACAAAACTGCTACTGGCAAGTGTAGAAGGTGCTTGTTTTTTTTAATGTAGTTTTGTTTTTTTAGCATTTCTTTGCATGGCTCTCATTATAGAGCAGTGCAACTAGGGACCCCATTGGGTGTATATCCCAAGGATGTCCCATGTAAGTAGGGGGTACCTGTGATGATTTTACAGTGACATCACTATAGTCCCTATAAATATTTATTTTTTTCACATTTTAAATTTTTTATGCTCAATTAAGCATATTACAATACAACACCTCTCTATGGTATTTTCTATAGCTACCACTAGCAAGACCTCCCGCACTCCATGCTAGAAGGTAGAAGCAGGGGAAAAAAACAAGTAAATATATCTACAATTGTTTAGGTATTATTATTTTGTGCAGACTTAAAGTATATAAAACTAAAGTTACATATCATTTTGTTACAGCTTTTACCTCACCAGCATTTATGACCATTCAATCTTTGAAGCTTTCAGTAAAGTTGTACAGAAATTAATTCCACAGCTTCCAACATTAGAAAACCTGCTGAACATCTTTATTTCTGTAAGTAAATAGTGTTTTCTGGAAAGTAGCATGTTCCACAATGACTCATTTGAGTGGCCAAACAATGTTTAATTTGTTGAGTAACTAACACATCTACAATTGCTGCTATTGCTGACTTGTTGAAATAAACAGGAATACAAATGACAATGTATGTAGGTCAGCAGACAGTAAGCAAAGCTTAATAACTTGCCTAAGGGCCGGCCTAAGGGGTGTGCGACCTGTGCGGCCACACAGGGCGCCATGGCAACAGGGGCGCCTGCCCGGAACTTAAATTAAAACATCAGGTTTTTGTTTTTTTAACTTTATTTAACACGGAGGAGGTGAAATAAAGTTAAAACAAAAAACCGGTGTTTTAATTTAAGTCCCTGGCAGGGGCACCAAGCAGTCGCTCATGAAGTTTTCAGCAACCGCTCGGCGCCCCTCACTCTCCATGACGCCGTCGTGGTGCCGGCGTTTCATGCTGAGCGTCGGATTCTGGCGCTCAGCTGTGAAGCGCGCAGAGCGGGAAGACGGACGCCTCCCGCTCCCACCATAGGACTCTGGCAACAAGGTAAGTAAGGATAGGGAGAGGGGGTAGATAGTGAGAAGGGGCAGAGGTGGTAGATAGTGAGAAGTGGCAGAGGGGGGAGATTTTTTCTTTTTTTTTGGGATGGGGAGCACCAGAGGAGTAGTCTGCACAGGGCGCCAGAACACTTAAGGCCGGCTCTGACGTTATTGACCTGTGCCAGCAAGGGCTGTTGGCTGGGATATGAAGGCTTCATCTAACCTGTACTACAGCTAACCTGTCTGAGTTAGGGGATTGTATATCGGCATTATTTTTCAGTAACAGTAAATTTTCTCTTGTAGAATTCCGGTATAGAAAAGGCATTCCTGTTTGATGTAGTCAGTAAGATATACATTGCAACAGACAGCACTCCGGTGGACATGCAGACCTATGAGCTATGCTGTGATATGATTGATGTAGTTATTGATATCTCATGCATTTATGGGTAGGTGATACCAAGTTCATTCACTGTGAGGATGATGGATATTTGCAATAGGCTTCCAGCAGAAGTGGTGGATTTCACGCATAATACAAACATGAACATTAAACAATACTAAAATTCTAACAAGGTTTGAGGTTTTTATAGAAAGACTGCTGGACAGATGAGCTAAACTTTCTTGTGTGTCATCATATCCAGTGTTTCTACATCCGATTTTAGTAAGTACTTGACCACACGCATTTTGCATTGTGAAACATGTTTATTCTAGAAAACTGATTTGATTAATCACTCATTTGATGAAAATATAAGAACATATACGATTACAATGTAAATTGATTCTTAGATCTGAAACAGGTACAGCTGAACCCGCTTAGTAATGTATTGATTTTGCATTTATTTCCCTCTATTGTGTTTCCAGGCTGGATGGAGAGGGGACACCTTATGACAAAGAATCCCTGGCAATCATAAGGCTTAACAACACTACGGTTTTGTATCTGAAAGAGGTGACAAAATTCCTAGCTCTTGTGTGTTTTGTTCGAGAAGAGAGTTTTGAAAGGAAAGGTAATATTCATTCTTTTTTAAAAGTGCCCATCAGTATATCTGCACATGTACAGCCCCATCTTCGCACTAAACTCAACCAAAAAATACATATAATAGTATATGTGGTCTATAAAGAAAGGTTGCCCAAACTAGTCAAGCTAGACCTGTTAACAGAAGCAAATTGAAAGCTGTCTATACCTTTGATTGAGATTTAACTATAAGATATGAATGAGAGATTTCTGTTTTTAGACCAAATGTTAGTCCAGAATGACACCACTCTGGCAATAAACCATGTGAACATTTGTTTTAAACCGGTAACAGATAAAACTCTGAAAAGGCACTGCAATTTGACCTAGTCATAATCTGCATTCTGTGGCACTACATTTTGAGAGCTTAAGACAGCTCAGAGCATTAGAGATGAGCTCATAGAAGCTTGGTGATAAATCTGACTGCTTGAGAGTATTGAATCCCACGATACATTAACTATTCGCACCTAAAAAAAACACTTCATAAAGCCCCTGCATTTTTTATTATTTTTTTATTTGATTAATTCAAAATTATAGCAGAGTTAAGTAACATACTTAGTATTCATTTTCATTATCTTCTGGACATCTGTTGTACCAGTGGGAAACAAATTGTATGCTGCTTTAACAAACCATTATTTCCAAGAATTAAATTATTTCTCCCTTCCTCTTTTTTTTTGAATAGGATTAATTGACTACAATTTTCATTGCTTTCGCAAAGCTATTCAAGAAGTATTTGAAATCCGAGTTAAAGTACTGAGATCTCGAAAACATTTGAACCACATAAGGAGCAGAAGGTTGTCAGCTGTGAATGGTACATCAAGAACTCCTTCCCAGACCTAGAGAAGTACACAAACTGTTCGAAGCAGTGACAGTTACTTCAATGTTATTACATTACAAAAACTGTTGAAGTAATTCACACATTGGTGTGTTCAGGAGGCGCTGGCAAAAAACTGGTCGAGAGCTCACTTGGTCTCAGTAAATATTTATTTACTAGGCATAAAAAATAACAAAACTAGTACATATCAACAAAGTGGCTTTGATGTCTCTGACATGCCGAACGCTTACTGAGGCGCTTAATCATGAGCCAATGATGATTAGTCACAATGTGTGAAAAAGTTTCACAATGTGTAAAGTAAACACTTAAAGCAATGAATGTCATTACATAAAAAAAAACAAAGCATTGAATCTATTTTTCTGCCTTCCTGTTATATTGTTATGTTTTTACAAAATGTACATGTATTTTTCTTAGCATGCTAAAAAATACGCAGTGTTGTGTTATTTAAGTATACATATACAAAAAATATATGATTGACATTGTCATTTTTCAATCATAATTCACCTTTTTGGGCAATCACTTAAATCATTAAGCCAGTTTTTTTAATTATTAAAAAAAAGTTATTTCCAAACATTAACTACAGCATGAATACAGAAATGCATTTCACTAAACTGCAGTCTACTTTTCTTTTTACATTAAAAGTATTAGATTTTGTATAGTATTTTAAATCATTTCATTTTTGTAACAGTTGTGTTAAGTCTAAGATGATTAAAAAGAAGAGAAAAATTACATGACTGCAATGTTTTTTTAAAAATTACCTCTAGTAATTAATGCAGGGCCCAGGTGACTCTAGGATGTATTCACTAACCCGAGAATTTACAAGTGTGCTGAATGCTTCAGCTCACAGATATCATTATGCACTTATGAAGCAACAGTCCCAACGAGCTTCCCCTGCAAGAGGGGCCAAGTGGGCCTGCACAAAGTAGATATAGCTGGAGAGACTTTGTGGCTAGCAATAGTCAAGCCAGAGAAGATATTAATAAAGTGTACATGATAAGACTTGCTGCTGAGTGTATTTCAAGACACAATGTAGATAGCATACACAAGACATACAAGGAATACAGACATCAACAGCATAACCAAGTATATGCAAAAAATGCATACTAAAAACATAAAACACTCATCAGTAATTACTGTACTGTGACACAGCAGAACACCAATAGTCAAGTAAACATCGACACAGGCAACAGTTACTACAGTCCTAGGGGCAAAAAAAAATGCGAAGGTGCCAGGAATTAAACCTGGGGATGTTGTAGCTGGAATATAGAGGAACAGGAGGAAAAGGTTACAGCACCACGTCTTCGGTCCTCAACATTGCCTGTTTCTTTGTGCGTCTTCAAAAGAGCTTGGACAGAACATCTGGGAAAACCCTTGAAATTTCTGCCTGTGCGAGACCTTGCTGATTCACTATAAACACATACTAAATTGATAATCGTTATCTGTTTGGTATAATTGTTTTAAATCATACATCTAACTACAGTATATGGCTAAAAAATCCCTGGCTTTGCGCAAGTGTACCTAGAAGAATTGATGCTGTTTTGAAGGCAAAGGGTGGCCACACAAAATATTGATTTTGTGTTTTGTTAAATTATAAATATAAACTATTAACATGTTTCTTTTCAAAATCATTCTTACTTTACAGCATTTTTTCATACCTGCCAAAAACCTTTGGATAGCACTGTATGTAGGAAATGTTTTTATTTAATTTCTATAACCGGAAATGGCAGGAGGTTCTGGTATCTCACGATGCTGGAAAAGCTTTTAAAATAATAAATTGGGGATATATGAAAGAAACTTAACTTGCTATAGTTTTCCGGAAGAGTTTTTAGCACCAGTAAACATAATGTATTCAAATCCCTTTGAAATGTCTGGCGTCACCAACAAGCACTCACCACAGAGGTTCTTCAAATCTGAAACACCTAACAAGGGTTTGAGCCCCAAGCTAAGGGGACAGGAATTTAGACAATCCCAACAGTGAGGTGGCTCAAGTGTGGGAGGTAAAGTTTGGTACTGAGTGTATAGGCAAGGCACATATGGAGGCGGATACCTATGCAGGTAAACTGCAGAAGGAGTTTCTAGGTAGGTAACACAGGATTACAGAGGTTAATGCAGGATGGATGGTCAGACACAGGTTCACTAAACAGGTAGTCATACAAGCCAGGGGTCGGTTCATGGAGCAAGTAGTCAGACAAGCCAGGTACATTCCACAGATAGGGCAATACAGGAACAATAGCACTAGGCAGAAAAGTAGTCAGGTAAGACAAGGGTCAAAAACAGCAAAACATGATCTCTCTAACTCAGGAAACACAATAACACAACCACAAGGGAGTAACAGTATTGAGTAGTTCCAGATTTTTTAATCCGGCACCAGGCCAGCCCTGTTTTATGTTGCACATCATCTGAGCACCCGCAGTGTTCCCTTGCCGGTGTGAGTAGTAAATCTGATGGATATGACCAAATATTCACTACAATGTGATCATCAGATTAACAGGTGAACAGACAATTCATTTCCATGTTGGCGTGAAGATACTATGTTTCATATTTGGTGGGAATGTCCCCAACTTCAGCAGTTTGGGCTAACAAAAGCTTTGCAACAGTAGCGTACCTAGCGGGGGGCGGGGGGGTCGGTCCGCACCGGGTGCCGCTCATCAGGGGGGTGCCAACTTGCCGGCACCCGGCACCCCTCCAGAGACGGACAGTAATGTCCGCCGCTGGAGGAGCAGGCTCGCAAGAGAGCGGTATCGGAGGTCTTTAACAGACCTCCGGCTCCCTTGAGTGATTTTAAGCCGGTTCCCCTGAACCGGCTTAAAATCACTCAAGGGAGCCGGAGGTCTGTTAAAGACCTCCGATACTGCTCCCTTGCGATCCGCGCGGCAACTGCTGCTGTGCAGAGGGCACTGTGGGCGCGGCTTCAGCGCCGCCGGGATCTGACAACAAACCCCGGCGGCACTGAAGCCGCGCCCACAGTGCCCTCTGACCCGGAAGAAGACAGAAGAAGAGGAGCGAAGAGGAAGACTGCTGTACGAAGAAAATAGGTAGAAAAGAAGGTAGGAAATCATTCATTAAGACTGAGTGACAGTGAGAGTGGATTGGTATGTGTGGAATCTGTGGATTGATATGTGTGGATTGGTATATGTGTGGATTGGTATGTGTGGAATGTGTGGGTTGGTATGTGTGGAATGTGTGGATTGGTATGTGTGGAACCTGTGGATTGGTATGTGTGGATTGGTATTTGTGGAATCTGTGGATTGGTATGTGTGGTATGTGTGGAATCTGTGGATTGGTAAGTGTGGATTGGTAAGTGTGTGAGAGTGATGGGTGTTATGCTGTACCATTTCCAATGTCTTTTTCATTATAATTATGCTCTAAAGTACATCATAACTCCCATCACTCTATACTGTTCCGTACAGTGGCAGAGCTGGGAGACAGAGGCCTTGCACCCCCACCGCAGGGTGCTGGTCAGGTTCTATGTGGGCAATGTGGACGCTGGCTTTGGGGTGTGCAATCTGTGATCTATGCCTGTAATTTAGGGTGTTTTATCTATAACTTTAATGCTGAGTTTTTATGTGAATTCCAATTGATCAATACCTGCAAAGCTGGGTTTGTGTGTTAATGTGTTGGTCTGTATCTGCTATGCTATGTTTCTATACATTATTTATGTTTACCAGCAAATACAGGATTTGTATGTCTTATTCAGTTGATCAATACCTGGGATGCTGTTTCCATGTGTTGTTTATTTGATCTATACCTTCAGTGCTGAGTGATTTCCAGTTGATCTATACCTGCAATGCTGGGTTTGTGTGTTCTGTTGATTTATACCTGCAATGCTATGTTTCCATACATTATTTATGTATACCTGTAAATACAGGATATTTATGTCTTATTCAGTTACACGTGCTGTTTCCATGTGTTGTTTATTTGATCTACACCTCAACTACAGGGAGTAATTAAAAGAGAGTTGTGGTTTAGTGACGTAGGGGACAAATGGACTTTGGGGATGATTACGGGGAGAGGACCTCCCAATGTCACGGTGCAGTCAGAAGAAGGGAAGGCTGTACTGACTCTCACAGTCTTCCCCTGATCTGCAGTTGAGGGCAGTACAGCATAATCCCTATCACTATACATCGATCTAGACATTTACAATAATGCAGCATAACCCCTACCACTATATACTAAGCCAGACACTGAAGTGGTAGGCCTACACCACATCAATGGCTTTGTATATAGTGATATGGGTTATGCTGCATTATTGTAAATGTCAGGCTCAATGTATAGTGATATGGATTACGCTGCTCCACCGTCAATGTGTGCTCAGTATAAAGTGATAGGTGTTATCCTGTATCACCGGCATATGTGGGCCTCAGTATATAATAACAGTTATGTTGTACCACCGTCAGCGCGTGCCTCAGTATATAATGGAAACAGTTATGTTGTACTACTGTCAGCGCATGTTTCAGTATATAATGATAGCAGTTGTGCTGCACAACTGTCAATGTCTGCCTCAGTGTATAATGATAGTTATGTTGTACTACTATAAGTGTCTAGCTCAGTATATAAAGATAGCGGTTATGCTGTACCACCATCAATATCTGGCTCAGTTATAGTGATAGGTGTTATGCTGTTCCACTGTAGTATCTGGCTCAGTGTATAGTGATAGGAGTTATGCTGTTTCACTGTAATGTTTGCCTCAATATATAATGAAATTACTTAAGCTGCACCACCGTCAATGTCTGTCTCAGTATAGAGTGATAGGCATTATGATGTACCACCGTCACTGCCTGGCTCAGTATATAGTGATAGGCAGGCCCGGACTGGGACAAAAAATAGGCCCGGGCATTTAAGCCTGAGCAGCCCATATTTATTTATTTATTTATTGTTAAAGCCCACCCTTCATGTACCATCTTTGCGTTCACACAATTCATCCACACATTTATTCATTCATTCTCATACGCATTCACACTACCCCCTCTCATCATCTTATCTGCCCCTTCTCACTATGTTCCCCCTTTTCACTATGGTACAGCATAACACCTATCACTATATACTGAGGCACACATTGACAGTGGTACAGCGTAATCCCTTTCACTATACATTGAGCCAGACATTGACAATAGTGCAGCATAACACCAATCACTATATACTACGCCAAACATTGATGTGGTGTAGGCCTACCACTTCATTGTCTGGCTTAGTAGTAGGGATGCACCGAAACAAATTCTGGACTGAAACCGAAAATGCAGCATTTACCTGTCCGAAACCGAATATGACCTCCCCACACCATAAAAAAATCTAACACTTTTATTTAAAGTAAGTAACGCACCAAAATAGGACAAAACAATTAAAAAACAATATTATATGTATATATATATGATTGTTAACAGCAATCACATTCCTATCATGCCCAGGCATACCCAGATTCCAGGATGTACTCGCAGACTTGGCATGATAGGAGTATGATTGCCCTATCTACCCCTTCTCACTCCCTTCTGCCCCATCTACCCCTTCTCATTCCCTTCTCCCCTATCTACCCATTCTCACTCCCTTCTCCCTATCTACCCTCTTTCCCCCGTCTCACGCCCTTTTCCCTATCTACCCCCTCCTAACTATCTACCCTCTCCCTCTTTGAAGTTCACTTACCTTTCAGGAGTCCTGCGGTGGGGGTGCAAGGCCTCTGCCTCCCAGCTCTGCCACTGTATGGAACAGTATAGAGTGATGGGAGTTATGATGTACTTTTAGAGCAAAATTAGATCATGAAAAAGACATAGGAAATGGTACAGCATAACACCCATCACTCTCACACACTTACCAATCCACACATATATACCAATCCACACGTATACCAATCCACACGTATACCAATCCACACATATATACCAATCCACACGTATACCAATCCACACACATATACCAATCCACACACTTACCAATCCACACGTATACCAATCCACACGTATACCAATCCACACGTATGCCAATCCACACGTATGCCAATCCACACGTATACCAATCCACACGTATACCAATCCACACATACACCAATCCACACATATATACCAATCCACACATATATACCAATCCACACACATACCAATCCACACGTATACCAATCCACACGTATACCAATCCACACGTATGCCAATCCACACGTATACCAATCCACACGTATGCCAATCCACACGTATACCAATCCACACGTATGCCAATCCACACGTATACCAATCCACACGTATACCAATTCACACATATATACCAATCCACACATATATACCAATCCACACATATATACCAATCCACACGTATACCAATCCACACGTATACCAATCCACACGTATGCCAATCCACACGTATACCAATCCACACGTATACCAATCCACACATACACCAATCCACACATATATACCAATCCACACATATATACCAATCCACACACATACCAATCCACACGTATACCAATCCACATGTATACCAATCCACACGTATGCCAATCCACACGTATACCAATCCACACGTATGCCAATCCACACGTATACCAATCCACACGTATACCAATTCACACATATATACCAATCCACACATATATACCAATCCACACATACACCAATCCACACATATATACCAATCCACACACATACCAATCCACACGTATACCAATCCACACTTATACCAATCCACACGTATGCCAATCCACACGTATACCAATCCACACGTATGCCAATCCACACATATATACCAATCCACACATATATACCAATCCACACATATATACCAATCCATACATACACCAATCCACACATATATACCAATCCACACATATATACCAATCCATACATACACCAATCCACACTTATATACCAATCCACACATATATACTAATCCACTCTCACTGAATATTTTCCTACCTTTCCTCTTTTCTCCTTACAGCTCCTTTTCCTCCTCTTCGCTCCTCTTCTTCAGTTCTTCTGTCTTCTCTGTCTTCTTCTGGTTCAGAGGGCAACAGCTGCTGTGCGCCGGGGTTTGTTGTCAGATCCCGGCGCACAGCAGCTGTTGCCGTGCAGATCACAAGGGAGCGGTATCGGAGGTCTTTAACAGACCTCCGGCTCCCTTGAGTGATTTTAAGCCGGGTTGAACCTGCTCCTCCAGCGGCGGACATTACTGTCCGTCTCTGGAGGGGTGCCGGGTGCCGCAAGTTGGCACCCCCTGATGAGCGGCACCCGGTGCGGACTGCCCCCCGCCTCCTAGAGTGTGGCGCCCTGTGCGGTCGCACACCCCAAAGGCCGGTCCTGCTCTAAGGGGCCGGGAAGCCCCCACCAGGGCCGGCCTTAGGGGTCTGGGGCCGCACAGGGTTTAAATTAAAACATCGGGGTTTTTTTTTAAACTTTATTTAACATCCTCCATGTTAAATAAAGTTAAAAAAAACTTTATTTAACATGGAGGATGTTAAATAAAGTAAAAAAAACCCCGATGTTTTAATTTATACCCTGTGCGGCCGCAGACCCGTAAGGCCGGCCTTGGTGGGGACTTCCCGGCCCCTTAGAGTGGCGGACCCGGTAGGTAGGGTAGGGGCCTGGAGCTGCAGCTCCATCAGCCCCTAAGTCAATGCGGCCCTGCCGTGGCCCGGCCCACCGGGCAAATGCCCGGTGTGCCCGATGGCCAGTCCGGGCCTGGTGATAGGTGTCATGCTATACCACAGTCAGTGTCTGGTTCATATGGTATATATAATCATGAGTCGACATGGCAACACCACTATATATGCAAATGCTTAAATGAAAAGAGAACAATGTTATGGTGACTCCTGATTATAATATCAGATTTTTTTTTAGTTTATAGTGTCTTTAGCTGCTTAGCCAGTACTTAATTTGTAATGTTTGTCACTCATTTGTTAGGTCTTCTTAGAAACTTGTTGTGTTTGTTGTTTTTTTTTGGGGGGGTTATTAAAGAAAGCACTATTATATGTTCAGTAAATGTTATTTAAACCTATTTATTTTACTTATAAGTTAATTTATTTTTTCAGATTTCTTGTTGTTTACAGTTGACATACAGTTTACAAATTGGTGCAATAAATATTCTTGCCAACATAATTTTGTAGATGTCTTTACATTTGGGGGGGGGGGTGCCACTTACAGGATCCGCCCCGGGTGCCAAATACTCTAGGTACGCCCCTGCTTTGCAACCCCTATGAAGGTTTCTCCAGCTTTATTTTTGTTAGACATGCTTTCAGAAGGAATACATTTGTATGTAAGAAGGTTGGCCATGAGTATATCAATTGCATTAAAGTTGTTAATTGCCATAAACTGGAAATCAAAATCCCATTATCATTATCATAATATCATAATAATAAACAAGTGGCGGTGTTAATGCTAGAAAATGGTTGTCGCAGGGTATTGCAGCAGTTATATGTAATACTGACAACTGATACAACTTTTGCCCTGTATGTCTATCCATAATCACCTGGTTCGATCTCAATAAAAAAACCCACTGTTTTCACCCAATGAAAAGTATTTCTTCTGTCAGAATAATTACTTTTTCCTGCCCCCCCCAAGGTCCATCACTACAGACATTTAGCCCGGTCAAACTATCTGTCTCCCTTATTTTGGCCAGTAATACATAGCAGAGGTTGGGACTAGAGGACTGCATCGGGATGTGGGTCCAGCAGGACCCGTCAAAAAACTTGTAAGTGTGGGTGGCCAATGTATCTGTGGGTCCCAGTAATGCCTTCCTGTTGCTCGCACACAGCGTCTCTTCTCTGGTTGTGCCCAGGAACCCAGCGGAGTCACATGAATTTAGAACAAGAGAAGAGTTGTTGTGTGCGAGCAACGCAAAGGCAGCCTTGTAGGAGTGTGCGGCAAATCTGCAGTTCAGGTAAGGGAGCGGCCGTGATTGGATACATATGTTGCGCAAGGTGGCGGGGGTGGAACACACACGTTGCGGGAGCGGGCGGTAATGGTCAGAAATTCAGCGGGAGCGGGATTAAGAAAAGAGTCCCATGCACAGCTCTAGTTGGGACCCCATTGTATTGTTAATCCCGTTACTGACCATGTTGTCTCTGGGAGGCAGATTAAGGGGGCGGTTTGTATCCCAATATCTTGATTTATGTTAATGTTTGCTTTGCTGGCTATATCCAGCCATGTGTGTGTGAAAAATAAACCCGTCTTCATTTTGTTTATACCCTACACGGAGTCTCGGCTAGTGACTGGGAAACCATGACGACTGTTGCTCTACCATGTCGCTCTTCTGGGGTTATACTCTGCAGGTGGTAGGTCACAATCAGAGGTGTTTACTAAGGTATTGCCCATCTTTAGAAGCGGGGTTTAACCAGCCATGGTTACCACACGGACTATTCCCTGGGACGTTTCCAGTGCTGGGGCTCAGGGTCTCTGCGACGGATCAAGTTGCTTTTTGGAACACAACATCCTTGCACACTGAGCTCTCCATCAGTACCCCGACATTAACGCCATTTCCTCAAGATCTCCCGAAAATATTGACACTTTGTCAGGTGGGCATTGCTGGCTGTAGAACTGTATGGAGGCACCAGGCTGTCTGGTAGTTGAAGGGATTATACTCCTGATCTAATTATGTTTGTGTGTATAAATATCCAATAAACCTAGTTCTGTTTGTACCCCACACAAAGTATCGACTAGTACTTCAGCGATCACAGAAGGTTAATCCCTTGAGCAATTGAGCTTTCAGCAGCAAGGAAGATCTCTACGGCAGAGATACTCAGTCGGAGTACGGGTCTCACAATAACCACTGTGCTTGTGATGTCCGAAGCAACACTTCCCCGCGGTGTGCAGAAGCTCTGTCTGCTCACACAAAAAAGGTTCAGGGTTGCCATGACGACGCATCCTTTTCCATCTTGGCTGACACCGGTAACAAGACACGATCCAGGGTTGCCATGAGTTTGTGTCCTCGGTATTTAAACCCTGACGTGCCTATTCTCTATAGCTATTTGGAGTACTTGTGTACCAGACCCTTTTCGGATCTACTGTACCGTGATCCTTACTTAACTTCTGATTTGTGACCTCAGTTTGATGTTGCCTTAACCCCTCGTATACCTTGCCTGGAAGTTTCTGTATTTTCCCTGCCATTAGGAGCCTACTCCTCTTCCATCCAGGCTCACGTTACATACTCAACGTTGAAAAACAAGCAGCTCTCTATTCGTCCTTCTACGTTCTTTCTCTGGATTTTTTTCCTACTGCCCGCTTTCTTGTGTCTCTCCTATTTTCTCTTTTCCCTTTATTCTCTCTCTCATTGCCTTTTTTCTTTCACTTGTTTTCATCTCTCTCTGCCTTCACCCATCATTAGAGAGCTTCGGTGGTCAATCCAGAGCTTCACACAGTGCTGAGTAGCGCCAGGAAGCGTTGCAGAGTGGCGGGCCGTAGCAGGAAGTGTTGCAAAGCGGCTGTCTTCATTGTGCAGCATTACAGAGGGGTGTCCGATAGAGCAGAGGCAGGCGGGAGGAGGACAAAACATACAAATCACTTATCATTAAGACAAAAAAAAAGTGCACGTAATTTTAACGATGGGCACATGCAATAGTGTGTAGCATATGTTCTACATAATCTACCTGCATAATCTTGGAGGTCTGCATATTTTACACAACTCTTTTAAAACTTTTGACAGCACTGATCTGTATCATACTTTCCAACTTTCTATGAAAATGTATGAAGAAAGAATGTACAGGCAACGTCAAAACCACACCATGTTAGCACCCAGCTACTGCACATACACTTATTATTTATTGTTTTATATAGCGCCATCAAATTCCGTAGCGCCGTACAATTGGTAGACAAGACATAACTTGACATGTTGCTAAGCAACGCATGAACATATATGCTAATACAGGATTTAAGGAAAGATGCAAACGTTTTGTAACCCAATTTAATGATCGCCGTTAGTAATAACACCCAAAATCACTAACGTCAGATGAGAGCACGCTACTACCAAACCTACAATGTTTACCACACGCCGCTGACTCCACCTCACGTCACATAACGTCCTCACGTCCCCTCCTCGCATCGTCCCGTGACGTGGCTGCCAGGAGATGGTGTGATGCGCAGGGGGCGTTTTCACGGAAGAAAACGGAGGAGGACGTTTTCATCTAGCCATGGAGGCTCGGTACAATCTAAAGAGCCCAGGTAACCTTTTGAGGGGTTCGCGGGGTTTTGTCTCGTGTGTTTACCTCTCTGTGTGATTACGTCACCTGCTGTAGGGGTACCTAATAGTTCGCGACCCCCACCCAAACGCACAGCAGCATCTAGGATGTGTTGGGAGTGTGATGTTATGGTTGTCACTGCTCGGTTTTTGGGTCTTGTGTGTTATTACTGCTAATGTGGTTTGAATGGCTGGGGTATGATCTTTTAATGTATACATTAACTGCAAAAACTGTGTAAGCAGGATCATACTTTGTAAACCATGTATGGAACCCAGAATGTCTGTTTCTATGTGACTATTTCTAGGTGTCCTGTCTTTATGTGTTTTATGTGCTAAATTATAGCCATTTTCCTGTGTGCGCCTGTTATAGAGACGCTGCTTTTGCCTTTATTTTTGTTGTTAGCTTTGTGATCTCACTCCTTCACAACAGTATTTCGTACCATAGGTTAACAGGATGTCTTTATAATTTTAAAATATACTTTCTTATTGATTTGCTCTCAACCAAATACAGGCATCTATGTGTATACTGTGTGTAAATATAGTCGTTTTCCCATCTCTTTGCATGAGATGATGTATAAATATAATTTAGATACGTTGTAATGACATGAGGAATGTAACTTTGTCATGGAAGCCACCCTTATAGTGTGGATGTATCACCCCATTTCCTTGCTTCAGTCCCACTATTGCACTTGCTGTTTGCTTTGGCCCCACCTGTAGCCTGTAGGTGTTAGAATACACATGGTGGGCCAGTACAAGCACCATTATGGATGACCTATGGTTACCCCATGGGGTGACTCATTTCTGGTTTGAAAACCTGTTTTTTCTGCATGTGTGGATGCCATGCTTCACCTAAAATACATTTATTTCCTGGTCATATGACACAAACCTTTAAAGAGGGAGACAGTTAATTATATTTTCAGCGTACAATATTTTACTGGGTTGTCAAAAGACAAATAACTTGACAAAACCTTACATGATAAAAGTGATTAGGCTGAATTTAAAGCCATTTCCTATCGTTGTGCAGCTAAACTTGTTTACTATCCTACCAACGAGCTAGATGTGAGAAAAACAACAGATGTGCAGGGTTAGAAACTGCAATCGTGCCACGTAACCTTAAGTTGATTTTAGTTTCTACATGCAGCAAGTTGATTGGCCAAGGGATTGAAAAAATGCAACCTGTCCTGTCAGTGAAAGCTTTGTTTTGGTTGGCAAGAGAATACATCCCTATCTATACCTCCACACAGGGATGGGAAAATGGCCCCGGGGCCCCCAAGGGCTGGTCTGTGCCGCCTTTGCCCTCTTTCAACATACACTCTGGCATATGTATGTAAACACACTTACTCATACTCACTATCACGCATGTACACATTCACTGTGACACACTCTATCTCACCCACTTCCACATCCATGCTCACACACAAACACAATTACACATCAATGCTCACGTTCATTCATATAAAAATAACCCCCACCCCTGCTTTCCTCTCTCCGCTCCGGTTTCGCTGCGGGGCCTGTTCGAAATAGTTTAGAAAGGGCCCTTCCGAGCTGGAGCGGGGCGGACCAGGTTAGAAGGACCCTTTTCTAAACTATTTTGAATCGGTATGAGGAGAGAGGAACAAGGGGCCCCCTAGAGCCATGGTGCGACCCCTGTAGTTACGCTAGTGCTTACACATCATTTTACAGGGGCAACACAAGGTTTATTGTATACCTTTGCTTGTTGAAGCCATTACAGGTCTTCTACATGCAGTAAGAGAAGTGCTGCATAGCGATTATTTAGCATGGTGTACACTATTGGACTTGCACATCTCCTTCCGTTTTTCATTTTGGGTTTCGTGATAACTTTGCTTGTAGGTAGATGTGTCATTGAGTAAATCACTGATGTTATTTAAATACCTTTTATATCTTAAAATAATTACTTTCTTGTGGTAAAACCAAACAAAATGTTTATTAAACAAGAAAAACAGTAGTCCTTAACACTGAAATGCTACTTTCTCAAGCCTTGTATTTTACCTTTGAGTTTCCAGGTTTGCGTTTCCTTTACATTTGATAAGTATAATGTACATAGCTGTATTGGACTAACTCGAAAGTACATGTCCTTATTCACTCAAATTTGTGCAGTGTCCAATCGAATTATTCAGTGTTATATTTGTATATCTTATAAACGGTGAGCAGTTCTCCCTTCTGTTGGGTTGCTGGGTCTAAAACAAAGGGCACCAAAGATTAAACATTTTAGATCCAGATATTAGATGCACATTGCTCTGGTCTAGAGTAACCTTTTTAGTTAACTTTTATAAATTGGGGTTATTAAAGATATAAATGATGTTTGTTTATTTTTTTTCCCTCAGCGGTTAAGCGTTTGATGAAAGAAGCTGCAGAGTTGAGAGATCCCACTGATCATTACCATGCCCAGCCACTAGAGGTACAGTTTGTGTCCGGATCGGTGAAAGCCGATTTCAGGTTAAACGATTTTTGACCATCATTAGTATGCATTTGGTGCACAAGTCGGATATATACACACACAAGAAGTAAGTTAGCTGACCCCGCACATACATAGTTTACAGGGGTCTGTTTAAATAGAGCACAATTCTTTTGGCCTCCCCTTCTAGTATGCCAGTATACTACCTATGTTTTCTTATACTGGTTATATTGATGACTTAAAAGCACACATAGCTTAATAATAATAATTGTTACTTGGTCTGAAAAATCATACATTATTTTATAATTATGTTATTTGATAAATCTATAACTTTAATTGTGTTTCAGGATAACCTCTTTGAATGGCATTTTACAGTCAGAGGACCCCCAGATTCAGACTTTGATGGTGGAGTTTATCATGGCAGAATAGTGCTTCCACCAGAATATCCAATGAAGCCACCCAGCATAATTTTATTGACGGTAACTACTGTTAATCGCTCCTTGGATAAATTATCACTTGTGTCATCTCATTCTTTGCTTTGAAAAAAAAACACATGCAAATCAATGTCTTCTGACTATGTTTTGTCAGGCTAATGGCAGGTTTGAAGTAGGAAAGAAAATTTGTTTAAGCATTTCTGGGCATCACCCTGAAACGTGGCAACCCTCCTGGAGTAGTAAGTATATTTCAGATGAATAATAGGCAATGTAACATTAATTATCTGCTGTGTTTTGTTCTCTTTTCTTTGATAATGTATCCATAACCTTGCTGTATCATCCATGTTTATCTTTAGTACGAACAGCATTGTTGGCCATTATTGGATTCATGCCAACAAAGGGGGAAGGTGCCATAGGCTCTCTGGATTACACACCTGAAGAAAGAAGAGCACTTGCCAAAAAGTAAGATAATCTTAATTGATGTTATTTCCAGATTGCTACTTTTCAGTGCCAGAAGTGTTGTTTGAGTCCTTACAACTGTGCCAGTTGATTTCTAGGAATCCAAGTCAACCTCCAAATGGACAAGGTTTCTAGGCATATTTGAATATTTAAATTGAAACTGCTGTCAATAATTATTTTTGCCTTATTTCCAGGATTTCACTCGTGGTGTATAAATTCCCTGGAATTCCCAGCCTCTTTCTGTCACACTCTCCTACTTATTCTTGCTTTAAACACTCGCCAAAAACCCAACGTGTTCTAAAGTAATAGTCCTTTCTCCCCTTATTTTAAAATCTCAATGCAACTCACCTCTTTTCTACAATGAAATCATCCTCACCCGAGCAGTCCTTCACCTTCTGTCTCTTTTTTCCTTACCATACTAATGTATTGTAAGCTCTGAAGAGCAAGGCCCTTTTTTCTATATGTACCAGTATGCCTTAATGTGTGCAAGTTATTTGTTATTTTTATATATTGTTGTTTTTAATGTTATTGGTAACTTTGTATTACCCCAGTATTGTAATAGCACAATGGAATCTGCTGGTACTTAAAAAGTAAAATGAATAAAAAACTGCATTTTTAAAAAAAAATTCTGCCATGATGAGGTAACACTGTTTATTAACCTTTTCAGGTCCCAGGACTACTACTGTGAAGCATGTGGAGTTAAAATGAAGGCGGTTTTGCTTCCACTCAGTTCAGCCTCCAGTTCAGATGACAAAGAGGCAAGGGAACTTGCTAGACAAATCAGTTTTAAGGTACATAAAACACACTGTCATTTAAACTCTTTCTTACAGCAGACTCCACTGTCCTATGCAGTCCTGGCACAAATGTCATTACCTAAGCTGTTCTTACTAAGTATCCTACCTCAGGACAGAAAGTAGAGACTTGTGTAGAATTGTCACAGGTTTATCATTTCCCTTGTGATCCTTAGCAGAGATGTAGCTCCTCCTCCAGATAGGTAGTAAAAATCAATAAAACCAGCTTTTCTAAACTGCCCCTCTGTGTTTTTTCAGAGTTTCATTCCTTCACCCATTTTTCCTAGCTCCAAATTAGAACCTGTATCCCTAGCTCCCCACATGCTCTCGGTAGAGCAATCAGGGGAGCAAGCAGCCAGGTAGCATTTGGAGCCTTGGGCGGTTTTATGAGAGCTGCCTGGACCCTTTGCTGGTATATGGGCCCTTTGGACGGCTCCTCTCCATTCCATTTTGGATGGAGGTGAGCTCCTTTGAGTGGAATGTACTCAACTATATTCCTCTGTGTCTTCAGTCCTTACATGGCCTCTTCACTTGCTGACAGTCTTGTACTTTGGTACTTTCTGGGCAGCTTGAAACCTCTGCGTGGGATTGTGACATCATGTGCGCCATTTAAATGGCTCATTTTTCTGCTTGCATGCCTTCTCCGGAGGTTGTGGACGCACACAGTTTAAGAGGAAGTACAGTTATTTTTTTTGCAGGAGTTCTTTACTATGGCTGCCAAGCAAGATGAAGCCTACAGGAGTCATCAAAGAGACTCCTCCCTTCAATGGCTGGTCTATAGACCAGCAATTGCGTCCCAGCTGCCAGAGGCAGCTTCAGGGAGAGGGTTTTTCGGTCTCCACATGAGTGTGGCGACCAGCCCCAACCTTCCCCTGCTGCCTGATCGCTCCACGAGAGCGGCAGTGCAGCGTTAACCCCTTCAATGCCGCATTTTAATTGCGGCATTTTAGGGGTTAATTCCCATTTTGTATGGGGCTCTGAGCCCCCACAAGCCATTTGATGACTCCTGTAGGCATGGAAGCCTACAGGAGTCATCAAAGAGACTTCCCCCTGCAATGGCTGGTCTATAGACCAGCAATTGCGTCCCATCTGCCAGAGGCAGCTTCAGGGACAAGTGGAGAGGGTACTTCTACAATTGTGTATGACACATTTGTGGCATTGCAGGGGTTAACATTTGTCCCCCCCCAAGCTTGTGGGGGCTAAATATCAGCCAGTGCTGTGCTCCAATGGAACATCAGCATTGAAAGAGTTAAAAAAAATAAAAATAAAAAATTATCCAAAAAAATTTTACAAAAAAAACAGCACTGACCTGAGTGCGTCCAGGTCAAATGCTGTGAGTTTAGTAAGCAGGCTGATGATGATCAAATCACTCCTGACCAACTGTTAGTTTAAAAAAAAAATACTGGCTCCTAACTTTTTTAGCTGGCGCCTAGATTCACAACAAATTTGTCAAGCCCTGGTCTAGATCAGATCTATTGCTGCTGCAAGATACACAAGGAAATGGAAATTCCCATATATAGAATAAAATATATAAGCACACATTACTTCTCATGTATAATTAATTTATTTTCCAAATGTTTGTATTAAAGTTTCAAACTAAGACCCTTTTACGCAGTATCAGAATATTTTCATATGGCTACTGGGAATGTATTGCCAACCGTAAAGTGAGTGATTGAATTAGTAAAATATTCTAGTATGAGATAAAATACATCATATGCATTTACTGTATATTCTGTGTTTGATCTGCATTTTTCTTGTGTCCATCAGGCAGAGGTGAATCCACCTGGGGGCTCTCAAGCTGAAGCAAATCTCCCCAAGCAGCCACAAGATCAACCTGAACCAGCTTCTGGCACATCTGAGGAGGTCTGGTACTTTTCCACTACATTTGGCACCCGTAATCTCACCTTTGTTGTTTGTTTAAACATTATTCTTTAGATAAAGAGACTTTTATACATTGATATATTAGTTAATCTCAAACTTATACCAGTAATGTACTTTTGACAACAAGGACACATGAAATATGCTGCAGCAGATCTTTATAGATAATTTTACCATGTGAAAACTAACTATCCAAGGGCAGGGGGTGGCACTGGGCAGTTTAAAAATTGTTTAAACCAGTGTGGTGATAAGTACATTACTGTGTTAACTGAATGAAGTAAAAGTTTATGGTATGAAAGACTGCTTTCATGGATAAAAAGTAAGCAGTCAGTTTTGGGTGAACTAAAGGCTGTTACTACCAAGAGTTAGAAATTTTAATATCTAAAGTAGTGATGTAGAAAATAGGAGCTTAAAGGAGAAAGAGAATATATGTGAAGAATAATGTTAAGAGATTAGAAGTGACAGGACAGTGGTTGGTTGCTTGAAAGTGAACAGGAGATTTATCTGATGAGATTGAGAAAACAATAGGAAAATACATTACAGTGCCTGTCACTTACAACTTCACAATAGTGTTGAGTCAGTGTAGAGGTTCCCGCAAAGCTTTAGTTTGCTGAGCTTTTATGTCTTGATTTATTTAACTGCCAAATAGTATAGTTTCTGTTCTGTTCATTGTAATATATGTAGGGAAAACAATCGTATTAGAGCACCATATTTCCTCTGTCAGGCATGGATATTACCAAGAATTTTCCATTGGTTTTAGAAACCCACACACCTTGGGTAGTTCACTAATTATAACTGAACAGGGTTGGTGGGTAACTCATACTAAAGTTACACAACTTCAGTGTTTAGGCAAAAAGGTAGTGTTTGCACAGATGTTATATATATATATATATATATATATATATATATATATATATATATATATATATATATATATATATATATATATATACTCTGCATCAAAAATAAAAAAACACATGTCCTAGGTTAAAAAAACAGATATCCCAAATTACAACAATATCATCCACCGCACCTGCTATAACGTTATGGGTTCAGAAATAGTTAAAGAAGTGATGAGAGCCTCCTGCTTACATAATAATGCTTCTATAATTGAAAGTATTAATTTGTCATTTCCCTAATTCTCCCAGGCTGATACTTATATAACACATCCATTATGGGAGTGCATTGGCTCTGGTGCTGAGCCAAGGCAGCTGCCACTAGACTTTGGTAAATGCAATCTAAATTCAGTGATAAATTGTGCTCAAATCCCAGATAAGCTGCACTTTATTTATTTATTTGTTTATTTTAGCGGTGGTGGGCCCGGGGATTGGTAAAGACAAAAACACGTCTAATAATGTCAGACCATCTGTTGCGGCAGGCTTTGCATTTTACAAGCTCGGTAAATGGGGGAATACCCATGAAGCATAACTTCACACAATCATTCGTGAACTTGCTGTTTTGTGTAAAAGTACACAGACCTACTCCTTTCTTTTGAGCAGGAGAAGACCCCATTCTGGATATTAAGTGTTACATTCGCAGCATTCCCTTTGCCACACACACGCAGACTAACTTCAATTATGGTTTTTTTTCTGCAGTAGGCTAAAACAGTTTTGGTTAATAGATTACAGTCTCCTTATGCGTATATAAAAGGTTGTATAGTTAGACATGTCTACTGAGTTATGGATTATTGGTGCAGAGTATCTAGAGAGCAGGATGGGCCTGGATTTGGGACCAGGGGCTGAAGCTTCTGCAGGTAAAGCTAGATGCAGCTCACTTTGTCTAAACAAGGACCCAGCAAGTCCAGTTCTCCCTTTCTCCCATATCCCAAATAAAAAACACTGCTGTACTTTTGTTGTGCTATACATTATGTATCTACAGCAGCTTACATGTTAGCGTTCAGAAAGGACCATAGGATTTTTTTTTTTCATAGACCTATGTTATTTGTAAATAGTGATCTGTGAATTTCACTTCCTCAGTCGTAGTGTAATAAAAATAAAATATTTGCATAGGGCAGCTTTGCTGGGGATGTATGTCACTGAAATAACTTCAAACGCTATAACACAATAGACTACTAAGGATGGTTTAGGGAAAAGTGATATATTTGTCATATTATAGTACATTTTATTACACTACAGAAAAAAAAAAACATTTACAGAGTAGCAGTTGGCTTTTATTCCACATTTGGTTTATTAAAGTTATAAATATAACAAATGGTTGGTATATCTGTTTCCTGCTGAATATCTTAAATATTTAAGCTGATGCAAATAGAAAACAGAAAATGACTTTGTAAAAAGTCCACCAGAGTGTTGACAGCAGATTAGTGTTTCAAATGATTATGTTTTAGCACTTTGCTTTAGCTTTAAGCACCAGTGCCGTTTTAGTGTCAGAAAATATCACGGCTTATGGAAACTTGTTCTTGGTTACAACTATTTTGTGTATTTAGCATTATTATTTAAGTTTTTGTATATGTAGCCGCGTGAGCTCGGTAGGGTTCAGAGGCTACGTAACTGCGACACATACTTGTCTAATTGCACACAATCTGTTCCATTGCCCTTTCTAAAGGATGCAACAATTTCATCTGGTCAAGAGACTCCTCAAGCTGTACCCAGTGCAAATGCCTCCAGGAGCCCTAGACAACGCCGAGCCCAGCAGAGGAGAGTCCCAGCCTCACCAGGTCTCATCCAGGTCCAGCAGCACAATGTTAACGGAAGTAACACTGGCTCGGCTGTGCTTATTGTCCTGCTGACACTGGCACTTGCTGCGCTTATTTTCCGTAGAATATACCTGGCCAACGATTACATCTTTGATTATGAACTATAATACTTGGTTTGCTGTGAATTGGCATGGGATGAATGCCTCATTAAATAATGTGCATCAGGTATGCTACCAGAACTGTTTACTGATGTAATTATTTGCCCCTCAGTGATAAAACTCAATGTTTTATGGCTTTATTGAATATTGCAAATGTCCTTTGGTAATAGGATTTTTTTTTCTAAAATACTAGAAGACTCTTGTAGAAGGTCTTTGGGCTCCATGTACTTAAGATAACATTTAATATTTTACCAATGAGGGTTTTCATTTTTTTGCTCCTTCATTAGATTGATGTTGGCATTTAGCCAGTCTATTGACGTTCACCAAAGGTATCAGCCATAGTGTACTTTATTGTCCATAGAACTCAGCAGATCATGCCATTTTGTAAATACTACCAATATTCTTGATAACTAACAATGCGACCTACTCAATTTAATGCCACGTATGGGATTAACAGTGGTCCCATCACCAAACTACCCAGTCCTTGTTTCACTTCTGCCATGAGAACGTGTCCGCGCATCTGCCGAAGATGTGTAACCAGCTGATGCGTAGTATTGCTGCCCGTGTGATCAGATGGAAAACCTGCTAACAGTACTGTAATTAAAAAAATGTCTTTTTAGGGGATTCAGCCAGTAATTAACATACTTAAGCAACCACTAAATGGTGGAAAAAGGAAAACAACTCTTGCATTCAGAGATAACCAGTAACGAAAAACTTTCTCCAACCAGATTTACAAAAACACAAATATTTTAGAGAACCCTTCTGAATGTGTAGATCATTCAAATCCCACAGTGAAAAATACCTTGCAAACTTGGAAGGTTCCCGATGGGGAGAGGCTCTTCATAGAAAACATTTTGCGTGGTCCATTTCAGTTTACTGTTGAGTGCAACCAGTTTTTCCTCCTCTGCCTTATATTTCTGTTGAGTGTGCGAGAAGCCCTATGCATCAGAAGAAATAGCTTGAATCCTATTTGCCGATGTAGTCAGAGCAGCGGAAGAACCCTAGCTAAGCCACATTTGTATCAACGTGAGAGTCTAGCTAAGATTGGCATTGTAAAAAACAATGTTTATTGGCTTTAAAGGCATTAAACAGCAGGAGAACAAATCTTGTCAATTTTTACATTCTGGCAGTTAAGTTATTACACATGTATCTGTACATAGCTGTTGTGAATATATATATATGTACCTTTTAATATATGGCCTTTGGGGTTTTCTCAGCTGAGGCGATTCAATGATCAATATTATGAATGCTGTTTAATTAAAATAAAGATGTGGTGGTTAGAATGGATGGCTTTTATATAGACAGATAAATGGAAAAAAATCCATACCCAGTGAGTGATAGTTCTTGCCATCTCTCTGTACTTTGCAGCATATTGCACATTTGTTTTTAATCATGTAAGAAATGTTATCATTACTTTACATTTATCAAAGTAGAGAGCTTTCATGCCGTACATATTTGTCTGTGAAATATCGACACCCTTTGTGAACTCTCTGTACTCACAGTTAGGTTATTTTTTTTGTTTTTTTTTGTTGCTGTCAGAAAACAATACACAATTACGCACAATTACGGTTTGTTCATTGACGGAATGGGGTAATAACTACGAGTGCAGGCAGAATGTAACCGGTTATGTATACATTTTATATAATCTGCTAATTCACCTAATTAAAAACAAAAAAAAAGCTCTGTGTGGAGCTTCATTATTAATGGAATGGCTTTTTTTGCATGGGAACATCCAATAGCTTGCTTTCCACACAGATTTACCAGCTAATTCTACATATTTATAATTGGATCTGTAGTGCAGTGATATTTGGAGAGCTCCATGTGGGCAGTAGTGTCCTATTTAACGTTTTAGAAAACCCTGTGCCGAATTTGGTTTTGAAGATGCTTGGATAGCGGTGTTGTCAATATTTGTAAGACTCGCTACTGAAAATCTTTGATGCCCTGTGAGTTTTTATGTATAGCCTTACCTCCTATGTCATTTGTTTTAAGACCTCTAAATTTACTTTTAAAAATGTAAATGTTTGCAGATGATATGCTAAGTATCTAATAGTCTACTGCTAATTTCAAATGTATATCTTACATTTTTATTAATTAAACGTAATCATGATCTTTTTTTCCCTGGCATTTATCAGTGCGATTGAATAGGTGATTACTATCCTTTTAAGAAATGTACCAGCAATAAATAAATTCATTTTTTTTCAAAATAAAACAAGAAAAGTGTTGACTAAATATGGATATGAATATAAAGCAAAATGGCTTATTTAACAGATAAATTTAATAATAAAATGTTAGCCAGTGCCAGTGTGATATTATTGAGCTGAAATCTGCATCCATCAATACAAGGAGCCTGGTCAGATTTACTATTTTGGTGACAACAAATCCAGCTCAACAAGTCTGCCAGATTCACATATCTACTCCTGGTTGCATAGTGGGTAATCTATGCTTACAAGGTACTTTTACAGTTCTATGCAGATGGTGATTTAAACCTTGGACTGCTGATCTTTATGTCCTAATACATGTATCTTCTTTGAAAGCTGCAATGTATATTGTACTATACATCTGTGTAATATGGTTACGTGTCAGGGCCAGACAAATCTCACATAGGAATATGGTATTACTATAAGCATGGTCAACATCTTCTGCATGTTGAACCATGAAACTGGAGAGAAATATATTATTCTTGACAATACATTACCTTTTCAAGGTTTATTATTCCCCCAAGGAAAAGGTTTATAATGTGGTTTTTAAATGTGTAGAGTGTAAGCAACATCTTAACAATTTAAGTTAATTACATACGTTTTTGTTTAATGCAATGAACCCTTGGCGGTCGTTAAACAAAGCCACTGCACCAGCTGTTTATAATTTTGTTTTTATTACGTAGGCTTTTATTTCCTGTTTGAACAGGCTGTCAAGCAAATCCATTCCTCCTAAACAATGGCAAAGCGTTGCCTATTTTCAGCCAGCAGAGGACACTCAATAACAAAGTGTCAACCCCAGAAAAGCACACGTCACATGATTGAGAAATGAGGCCTGATTGAGATGATTCATGTTTTGGTTTTCCCGAGTTGAGTTGGTTAATCCACAGTTACCAAGTAGAAAAGTGCTTTGCCCTTTCTTAGTGTCTAAACAAAAAAAAAGTCTAAAAATAAATATTTACAAGGAAGAGTTCCCTGACAGCCCTACAGTGAAAATTGCTTTCCTCGAGAGCTTGTAGACCACATTAATGACCCTTCCAACTCCAAACCACTTTGCTTACATTCAGTAATATAGCAGATATATTTTTTCCATATTTTTGGTAAGCCAGTTGTCTGCACATAGGCACCAGTGTTGGTGACAACATTGTGTAGATATCAGTAGTGCATATGGAGCATTTACCCAAATGTCTTATCACAAACCTATGTGTGTAAAATAAACCCCTGTTATTTGTTTGTTTATACAGCTTGAAAGGTATTTGCCACAATTTCGGGTGGAGGTTCTCTACGTACTTACCTGTAAGGTGTAATGCAGGCTTTCGGGAAAGGTCATCGTGGTCATCTTTTTGTGTTTGCATTAATACAATCGATTAGACAACAAACAATGCAACAGTGTCCCGAGAATTACCCTATGCTAAAAATGTTTAAACGTGTCCATCACAAAACTTCTTGGCTATTCCTTTAGAAGATTAGGCAAAGTCACGTGACAATTGATCCTAAAATCTACTGTTGTGGCCTAGGCCAACATATTAATCTATTTAGCAATATCCCATCATAGAATCCTAAGAACCTGATTAACAAAAGAGTCATCTAAACTTGTCCTGTGTGTATTAAAAGTTTTTACCTTATTCCTTATACAGTTGTATGCATTCCCTTTCTGTTAATGTGTTTTGGACAATACTGAATAGTGTGCAGTAGAAAAAAAGTAGGCTAGAATTTCAGGATATAGATAGTTAATACTAATAAACTATCTTTACACAATCTTCCTTATTAGAAACCAGAGGTAAAATGGAATTGCCTAATTTCATGTCACCAAAATGTCATTTTAAAAATGCAGTAAAAGGAGAATCTAACCCAGATTAGTTCTCTGATGAATCACCCAGAGTGTAATTGCATTGTGAACCACATGCCTGTTATATAAGGGGTTTAGTAAAATCTCTTTCCTAGACCCTAGGGGATATTTTATGAGACACAGCCAACTTCCCTCGGCCCTTGGATATGGCCAGTGCTGTGATCTCAGTGAACACTGTGTCATTTAGAGGCTCAGCCTGCACTCAGATTTGTCTGGCGACTATGCTTGCTGGGACGAACAGCTGATTCGATGTTTGCACCAGTAGAGATTTTCACTGCTGAGAGATACTGCAGAGCAGACCATTTCCTTATTGCTGCACAGACAATGCCTTATTCGTTCAAACTCGTTGTTTTGCTTTTTTGCCTCGTTCTTCTCACAGAGAGTAAGAAGCATAGGCGAAGACGATGGACAAACCCAATGGAAGTGCATAAACAAACCAGGTAATCATCTTCACACCTAGACATACACGTGTATCTTTACGGCTGCAAGTCAGATATAAGCAACGTGCCTTCCTTTACACAACCGGCATAACAACATTTATTTGAATGATTAGAATTTAAGAATGTTGATTATTTAAACATTTAATTTTCTTTAAAAAATGTTCTTAGATTTGCATATATTTCTGAAACCATGAAAACAAAAGAGAAGTAGGGGTAAGATTAATACGAGTATGTTGATGTTTTTCATAAGTAAATGATTTGTTTTACAGCAAATAACTAAATTAACATGATTTGATATTGAGGTCTGGCACAACTTAAACAGGTTTATAAGTAAAAAAAAAAAATCTCTATATAATATTAGAGTACTTGAGTATTTAGATACTCCTAGCAACTAGAGGTATGATTTATGGCAACAGTGGTCACTGAACCAGGAACTTTTTTTTAACTAAGTGTTAACCATGACTATGATTGTAAGCTTTTTTTAAGCTTTTCATCACCCTTCCATGGATATATCCATGACCCGGTCAATGCATGTAACTTATCTATTGTATATATCTTTTAACGGTGAGTGCGAGGTGAGCACAAATGTAACTCGACTTTTTTTTACAGCTTTTGTACACCTTAGCGGATGCTGAAACATGACTATACCAGATTTACGGGAAAGAGAGTTTATACAGGAGCAGTCATTCCTCTGCCATTCAGAGGGTTAAATAGGGACAGAAAGCATTGTGTTGTATTTAACATCAACCCTTCAGCTATGGATTATGCTTTAAAAGAAGGCATTCTAAAGTATAGGCAAGAATTCTCATAGACATTGCTGGACTCCCCCCCCCCCCCCGCAGAGTTGTCAGGGTGTATTTGCATTACAGGGAGACCAGATCTGTTGTTTTATTGGATGTGTCATTTTTACACTTATTAGAACGTTATCTTCTTGGCAGCGGTATGTTCTTGCCTAGGCTGACTTAGGGGTATATTGGCATAGAAGGGGCAGCAGGTCTGGTGTCAAATTACGTGTGGCAGATCAGTATCTTGGACAATCAGCCTCCCAGTGCAGTGTTCATCTTTGTAATTAGCCCATTTACATTACAGAATTCTGTACATAGCCACGACAATTTCCCTAGGATGCTTCCCCATGCACTGCTGGGTTTAGTCACTAAACCGGAGTTGCCGGAGGAATGAGGTTCCATCTCTTGGAATTTATTACACGTTTTCAAGAGCCATCCTTGGCAAATTTCTCTGCAACAATGGCTGAGTTGGTCCTGTATAATTTGTAGTTCAACCAGTGAGATGGATTTCAAGAAATCTCACCGATTTAATTACAGTGCCACCCAAGCTATTTTTGCTAAGGGTGCTCAATAGGGCTGGGTCTTCTTAATGTAAAGTGAAGTCACCGAGATGAAACTGCAACCAAACTCTCTCCAATTTTTCTCTTTAGTGAATAAAATCTATCCATATGAAGCAGAGTGCTGGGACATAACATCATGTCCTAAGTCATGGTGCTCAGCAAAGGGGGGACATGCTACATGAAGAATAGATTTCCAAGAAGGAGTAGGTGCTTAAACAAATATAACTGCTCATTGTCTTCCACAAAAAGGAGGCTTATCTTTTAACTTGCCACTAAGCGTGGTTGTTTTAAACATATAAGAGACCCTTTATTAATGACCCTACAGGCAATATCATTAGGCAACATATCTTCACAAGCAATATCTGTAGCTTTTACACATGCTTCCCAAGTTCCAATTACGGTATAACTATCACAACATAAATACTTAAAATGATATTGGTTATTTATACTGCTGCATGTGATTGATATTATTATACCACCATACAAATCAATCGCTTAAAGTTTATGCAATGCTCATACATTATATGTTTAGCTTTGTGTCTAGTTATGTTACATAGTTACATAGTTATATAGGCTGAAAAAAGACATGCGTCCATCAAGTTCAACCTTTCCTATATCTGTTAATTTGTTGCTGTTGATCCAAAAGATGTCTGCATAAAACACACAAGGCAGTCTGTTATCTTTTTCTTCCCCTCTATTTTTCAAGTGAACTAGCAATGACTATATCAGGGTGGTAGGTAAGTAGAACAGCCTCTCGGGAGAAGTGGTAGACGTAATTCACCGACGGAATTTAAACATGTATGGGATAGGCATATGGCAATCCTGAATCTAAGACAAATGACAGATTAAGGTTGATGTCTTTACAGCAGGGAAAATGGGCAGACAAGATGGGCCGGATGGTTCCCACATTTTTGTGTTTCAATGATTTGCGGCTTTGCCAGTTACATGACTACTTATTTGATGACTTGCCGTGATTGCATATTTCTCTTTATTCACTTGTGCTTGCAATTACATCATAAAATAAACCATTTACATAATCTGTTGTGAGTCTCTATGTGCTTTGTTTATGTCATTGTACGAAAATATGTCTTCAGATTATTTGCGAAATCTGATTTTGTCTACAGTAGAAATGTTAGATTATGCAATATATTTGCCTCTAATTGGCATTTTTTAACCTAATGATATGCCTCCAGTGTCTGAATCATTGGGTGCACTGGGCAGTGGCACATTATACTCAGAGAGATAGATCTGATGTGGTGGCAGCCCCTTGTCTACCTTACATGTTGTATGCATACATCCTCTCCCCATGCATGGGTGTTCACACCTGGTGTCTTTTATGCTGTGTCTGTAACTGTTGCTCTATGTGTGGCATCGAGTCTTGACCTCATCCTTGCATATGTAGTTTTTCTCCTTCACCCCAGCTTTAAGGTGACCAGATTTTTAAAATGAAATCCGGGGACTTTTTTTTAATTGGCAAAAAACTATTTTTAAGCATATTTTCTTCAAACTATATATGCAGTGTATTTTATATGTGTTTATCAAGTGATTGTATGATATGTTATTTCTCACATTTTGTCCATGAGACAGGGCCGGATTAAAAGCATCATGAGCCTGGTGCTGAGGATTAAAATAAACAGAATCTTAACTCCTCGGCATCCATGTGTACTGTATAAAGATGACATCAGTGCTCTGCAGATAATATAAGATAGAATCAGTACAAAAAAAAGAAAAAGTCACGATACATGGGACACCTAAAGTCACAATTTAGTGCCACTAATCTTTTTTACTAAAATATGCAGTTTGAAATAGAGTGAATAACACAAAACATTTACTTTTTCTCTAAATGATTTCTGGGCCAAGAAAGTTTTTTGCCCTATGAAGTGACAAATTCAGACACCCAAGCACACATACACCAGGACAGACTCTGCCACACTGACACCCACATCTGGACTGGCTAAACTACAAAAACAAGTATTTTACTCACTGCTTTGTTGGTGACCCATCCCTTTTGTGTTTTTGCCCGCTTATGTATTGCCCCCAGCCAGCACTATTTGTATTTATGCCCCTAGCCTGCTCCTCACTTTAGTTTTGATTTATGCAATGGCTCCAGCTGCCCCCCTTGTGTATTGATGCTGCCGGCCCAGATAAAATACTACCCAGGATGTATATTTGACTAGTTGGTTCCTTCCATGAGTCTATACATCCCCCATACTGTAGGGCAGCGATTTATCTCGGCGGGTCAGCAATATGTAAAAGTTATGTGTCCTGGTAAACATGGCCGATGTGGTCACCCTAATGTCCCCACACCCTTGTGTATTGTCCCCAGCTAGCCCCACATTATATATATGTATATTTATCTCACCACCCAGCACCCCTTTAGTGTTGATTTATGTGATGCCCCCAGCCAGCACTGCCTTGTGAATTAATGCCCCCATACCTTTGTATATTGCCCCCACTTTAGTATCATGCCTGCCGTGGCACCCAGATTGCATCCACATGACCTGCCCAACACCCAGATTGGAAGTTTAGGACTTGCCATCTGTCACGGAGCTGGATAGTCTGACCGACTACCTCCGCTAACTTGTGCCCCCTTATCGTGGGACAACACACTCTTTCCCCGGTTTCCCAGTCATTAGCCGAGACTCAGTTCCAGGGTTTGGCCAGGGTAAATGTCAGTAGTGGTGGAACTTGGGGGGGGACTGACTTATACAACATATTACACCATGGGGTAGGGGAGAAGAGTCTGACATTAAACTGAAACAATGGCTATCTCTCCTGGGTTGCAGATCCTGGCTGTCTGCCAGAGATAATTCCCACAGCAAGTGATGAGAGAATATACTTCTGGGGGTAGCTGAAAACATGGTGAGACTCAGGAAAAAGTTATAATATACAATATCATCCGTGTTGGCAATGTACAGGGCCAATCCCGAATTAATATGGTAAAGCCTGTACCAGGGGGAAAATCAGTAGAAACTGACCCCCTGTACCTATACACAGAAGCCTTTACAAGGCCAGGGCCTATAGTCGGTAGGGAGGAAGCTGACTTTCAGGCCTCTGCAGTGGCCCCAGTGATGGAGGGTTTTGTCATACCATCTTTGCCTGCCTGTGGCATCATAGCCTCAAACAGCCTCCCCGTTTACCCATCCATGCTATCACACACATATTCATTAATTTACTTATTCACATACATTCATTCACTCATTCATATACTCATTTACAGATATTCATTCAGATACTCATTCATTCCCCCACCCTATTACCTGAACTGCAGATTGTTCTGTGCCACCCACAGACTTCTGCAGGGCTGCTGTTACCCTCTGTGTTGCCACACTCTGTGTGAGCACTTCTCTTGTACAGGCCAGGGGAAGCATGAACGGAGCGGAGTCATGTGACGTGATGTAAATTCACGTGACTCCACTGGGTTCCTGGTTCCCCTGGGCGGATTCAAGAGATTCACACTGTGCGAGCCATGCACGGGTAAGCATCTATTCTATACATATGTAACTCTGATTTTTTTTTTATGTGCTTTTTCAATTTTACTCACTAACATACTTCCATAAACACATACACTATACTACTTCCACAAACTAACATACTTACACACACCCTTACCTTTGCTAACGGTCCACAAGCTGGTGACAGCTCTCTCTTGATTCTCCTCAGTCCTTGCACGATGTCATATCCTGGCGTTCAGACTCAATGAGGCAATGGTCACTGGCCTAGCGGTATACCCAGCCTGAGGGTGTCTGGACTGGTGTTGGGGCCCCCACTTAATGTTACATCAGTGCCTTGCACTGGCTGTACCCCCTATTGTTCTGCCCCTGCTACCCACTTTGCCCTGATCCTTTGGCCTGTTCTTCCAACTTTTTTGATTTGTGGTTTGGTTTGATTTTCAACAGAACTGCTAAGTCACTGCTGAGGGTCACAGTACCTGGGGGTTAAACAAAATGGCAACATAACTGTTACAGGCAGGAAACCTTCTCTCATAGTTGGGTCCCACCTTTGATGTAGTGTGCATTAAAGGTCTAAATTTAAAAATAGGTTCTCTTAATACTTCAATATAAATTATATAACCAACAAAGACCCAATGAACTATTTACTTCTTAGTTTGTCTTAAATAAACTTGCCAATTATTCAAAAGTGCATACAATCTTACATATGTTACACCTTACATATATGATACTTTAATTACATTTTTTAATAAAAGATTCCAGTAAATATCATTAAAACTGCCACATTGTTTCTTGAAATGGTTAATATGACATACAGCCTTTTTCAGGTCTTTTGGGGTGATAGGGACACTTTCAAGAGATTTTAATTTATAGAGATACAGTCATAAAATATTAAAAAGGGTACATAAGTTTAAATCTGGAAATACAGAGGGCTCAAAGTTATCACCAGCATTATAAAAGATGATAAATAAAACTTGTATAAGCCAGGATACAGTGATCATATGTATTCAAGGTCATCTATCATGGTGCAGTGGCAATACAGTGTCCAGTTGCTTGGGGCCCAAGGTCAGGACTCATTGTCACTGTTTTCAACTAACCCTCCTCTTCAAACAAGAGCCAAAGTGAAATTAGGTTACCACACTAAACAATGCTGTACTTTCCGGAAAAGCCACCTGATTTTTAGTCAACTAGAAAAGCAATAACATGGGAAATATTAGGTTACGTTACACATTATGAGACATAATGTACATGTATTTGGTAAAAAAAGGCAAACAAGTGGTTTTCCCCCTATACCCTACCTGCAGGTATAGCCGAAGACACCAGATAGCATAGACCTACAAAGGCATATATATCCTTTACCAATTAACTAACATTAAACATGTTTTTATTCTTTGCAGCCATGTGTTGAAAAAAAACCATGACTTAACCAAACTCAGAAAGAGTAAAAATGATCAGCTTCTGCGTGTTGATGAGCATGACTTTACAATGAGGCCCGCGTTTGGAGGTAAGATGGAACAATTTCATAAAATCTGTATCAAGTACTATAAATACATGTTTCTGCTTTGCTAGTATAATATTGTAAATTAAAGAGTCCCAATATAGCTAAAGCTTCATATTTTGTGTAGTGTCCTCTTAATTCACAGAGGCTTGTTTTGTGGGCATGGAGTGTGTCCTAGCAAATGCAAGCATCAAGCCTAAACCTTAATTACTAATTAAAAATCTAATTTTCATATGTAAGATCTCATCATGCCCCAGTTATTTTACTTTTTTGGGTCATAGAATTCAATAACAGATTTGGTAAATATAATAATAAAATTATTCCTTGCATTGTTTAGCATTTTAAATATCTTAAATCTCCCATATACTTTGCATATTTCTCAGAATAGATGTTTTCAGAAAATGCAATAAAAGCTACATTTTGCCTAGTCCTGGCATACATCGCAATTTTACTTTGAGGACTAGAGAATCCTTATGTGTAATCAAGATTTGTTTTGGCTACCATACTGACAAAAAATTCTGATCAGAGAGTAAACAATAACAAGCCTCCCAACTGCCCCATTTTCAGTGGGATAGTCACACTTTTCAGGCATTGTACTGCTGTTCTGTCGAGCTACCCAATCTTCTCTAATTTTGCGGGCAGTGCGGATCATGAGCCAATGAGAAAATCCTCTGATCCTCTGATCTCCCTTGACAGTCCCAAGAAACTATAAAATTGATGGTCTATGCTGCTTCAAACACAGTCCCGCCCTTCCCTTCTAGGTTTGGATACCTGTAAAGTTGGATGATGCCCTAGATGAAAGGGGACATAAAAGTACATTCTATGGTATTTGCTTGAGAGATAAAGTTAAACAGCTGACTGTTCCTGTGTTACACTAGGACAGGGGTAGGCAGCCTTCGGCACTCCTGATGTTGTGGACTACATCTCCCATAATGCTCTTACAGTCATAATGCTGGCAAAGCATCAAGGGAAATGTAGTTCACAACATCTGGAGTGCCGAAGGTTGCCTTCCCCTGCACTAGGATAACTGAGAATGCACATACAGATGTTTGAGCATTCTCTGATGGCTGTGTCAGTCCTTACACCACCAGAAACAATATTAATTGTAAAAAGGTTCCCAGAGGGTCTATCCAGACCCTCCTAAAACCTCTGATAAACAATCAGCAAAGCAGGGCAATTGAGCCCTGCTTGCTGATCACTCTGTTTCCCCCTTTTTTAATTTTATCCCCACTGCTGCTGATTCCAAAAATGAAATATTTGGAATATGTATATATAGATAGAGAGAGAGAGTAAGTTAATATTTGAGAACACAGCTAATATGTTGATATTAGTGTTACAGTGTGTTTATGTATAATACTATAGAATAGTAAATACATGCAAAGAGCACAGAGTTTCAAATCCCTTTAGCTTTGGTTAACTTGGTCAACAGCAAAAAACACACAAAATATTTTTTCTTGCATGGTTTTAATGGTGCACGTGTGTAATGAACATCTGGAGCAGTACTGCATGCGTGGGTGTCTTTACAGGGCATCAGGATTAAACAGAGAAGCTTCCTAATGATCATAAGGATTAGATGAACAAAAACAGCAGGGCATCTTTGTGTGAGTGACCAACAGATGTTTAACCCCAGTGTCTATACAGTGTTTCTGTGTGCTTTGCTGCTATTTGACCTTGATCTCTAGCTACCAAATATTCTCTAATTACATTCCATATAATTATTTTATCTGTGGTGGCTGGGTGCTCACACATAAAGCGGTTCTTTTGGCAACAAAGGGCACTCTAAGCAGGGCCGGCCTTTGGGGTGTGCGACCTGTGCGACCGCGCAGGGCGCCACACTCCAGGGAGCTCCGCCGCCGCGCGGTCCGACGCCACCGTAGCGTACCGCTGCCGTCAGCAGCGTACCTAGCGGGGGGGGCGGTCCGCACCGAGTGCCGCTCATCAGGGGGGCACCCCTCCAGAGACGGACAGTAATGTCCGCCGCTGGAGGAGCAGGCTCGCAAGGGAGCGGTATCGGAGGTCTTTAACAGCGGTATCGGAGGTCTTTAACAGGGAGATCCTTGAACCGGCTTAAAATCACTCAAGGGAGCCGGAGGTCTGTTAAAGACCTCCGATACCGCTCCCTTGTGATCCGCGCGGCAACAGCTGCTGTGCGCCGGGGTTTGCTGTCAGATCCCGGCGCACAACACTGAAGCCGCGCCCACCGCTGTCCGTGCCCTCTGACCCGGAAGAAGACAGAAGAACTGAAGAAGAGGAGCGAAGAGAAGGAAAAGGAGCTGTATGGAGAAAAGAGGAAAGGTAGGAAAGCATACAGTGAGAGTGGATTGGTGTATGTGTGTGGATTGGTATATATGTGTGGATTGGTATATGTGTGGATTAGTGTATGTGTGTGGATTGGTATATGTGTGGATTAGTGTGTGTGTGTGGATTGGTATACGTGTGGATTGGTGTATGTGTGTGGATTGGTGTATGTGTGGATTGGTATATATGTGTGGATTGGTATATATATGTGTGGATTGGTATATATATGTGTGGATTGGTATATATATGTGTGGATTGGTATATATGTGTGGATTGGTATATATGTGTGGATTGGTATATATGTGTGGATTGGTATATATGTGTGGATTGGTATGTGTGTGGATTGGTATGTGTGTGGATTGGTATACGTGTGGATTGGTATGTGTGTGGATTGGTATGTGTGTGGATTGGTATATATGTGTGGATTGGTATATATGTGTGGATTGGTATATATGTGTGGATTGGTATGCGGGGTTTTTTGGGATGGGGGGGCGCCAGAGGAGTAGTCCGCACAGGGCGCCAGAACACCTAAGGCCGGCTCTGACTCTAAGTACCAACACAAAATGCCTGATGCATGCACAATTCACCATAAAACTTCTATTTGAAGTCAACAAGAACAAAACTCAGGGTAGGTAGAAGATGAGTGCACTAAACTTGACCAGAGTCAATCAGATACATCATTTAGATACCTATCTGCTGTTTAGTGGATAAACCTGTATGTGTCAAAGAAACTAAATTAAGAAGGTGTTTTGTACACTTAATGGACTACTTTGGACTCATTTTCCTTCTCACCTACCATCCTCTTCGTGGACATGCTCTGTAGCACTCCCAGCCTATGGGAACAGCAGCAGCAAATCACATGTATTCTAGCCGAACATATATGTTCAGCTAACATACATGTAATTGGCAGCTGTTACTACCGTTTATTGTAATGGAACCTTGGCTCTCATTAAGTTTAGTGGGGATACTACAGGGTATGCGTATTGCTATAACAAATCTAATTGCATGATTGCTTAAACTTTAATAAGTGATGATTTTCTTGCTGGGCTCCATTCTCCATTAGTAATTTAATATATTGATGTACTATATTAACAAAATGAGTGTTCATTGTTGTGTGGCCAATATAATTGGTGAGTTGATTACATTCTTCCATGTATTCTTGTTGCTGATGGAAGCAAACAAAAGCTCAACATTTCTACTAAAAAATGCACATGCGCAATTATTGCGAGCATGTACTTATGTGCATCCAATGCATTTTGTGCTCAGAATAAAACAGCTGCAAACCTGTTAATGCTATCGAAAGACTGTGCTTTGCATATAAATAGTGCAACGAACACAAGGAGACTCGGGAGACTTAAGATTTATAATAGTAGAATTAGCCATGTTAAGTAAATGTGACTGTTTAAAGACTGTGTTTTAGCCCAGGAATACTTTGCACAACTTAATAATTAACCCCTTGAAACACAGGAATTATACGCTATTTTACTTTTGAAGAGGCAGGGGGTTTTCAGCATTTTTTCCATGTCTTTGTTTAATTGTAATTTCCTACTTTCTCATTTATTGCACCCACACAAACCATATATTTTGTCACGACACCAAGGGCTTTGTTCTAAAACGATTCTGATTGATATATAACTCATCATTTAGTATGACCCCAAAAAGCCGGCAAAAATTGTGAATCTCCCGTTACACTACATCTTAAAGGTTTTCTGTTGGATTGAGATCTGGTGACTGTGGAGGCCATTGGAGTACAGTGAACTAATTTTCATGTTCAAGAAACCAGTTTGAGATGATGTGAGCTTTGTGCAGGGGCGGGCTGGGCCGGGGGGCAGGGGGGCAATTGCCCCCCAGGCCGCCCTGAATCTACATTAAACGGCCGCGCGGCCGCCCATTTAAGCGGCCGATTCGGCCACACCAGGGCCGTCTTTAACACCCGCAGCATCGGCGGTAGGCCGGCCGAACTGGCCGGCACACCGAAAAGCAGCCGATGTGGCTGTGACTCTTAAAGCGGCCAGCGTGTCTTACGGCCGCTTTAAGAGTCACAGCCACATCGGCTGCAATGGTTAATCATTAAGCGGCCATAAGACACGCTGGCCGCTTTAAAATCATTAAGCGGCCAGCGTGCCTGCACAGTGTCCTGTGTGACTCCACCCCCTTGAGCGGCACGTCACATCGTCAATGTGATGGGCCGCTCAAGGGGGCGGAGTCACACGGAACAGCTCCTCGTGACAGCTAGAAGAGCATGTTGGAGCACAGCAGCAGTGAAGGATGCGGCAAAAACGTAAGTATTCAAAAAATAAAAAAAATAGTTGGGGTAATAGGTGGAAGGGGAGCCATGTTCAAAGGGGGGGTGCATTGGGACAACAATTAAATGCAAAATGGGGGTGGCTATACACAAAGGTGGGGTGGTGGGATCAAATTACATGGATTTGGATATCGGTGTGGCAGAGCCTGTCCTGGTGTCTGTGTGTTTGGCTGTCTGTGTGGCAGAGCCTGTCCGTGTGT
The DNA here is from genome assembly GCF_027358695.1 of Spea bombifrons. Taxonomy (NCBI): domain Eukaryota; kingdom Metazoa; phylum Chordata; class Amphibia; order Anura; family Pelobatidae; genus Spea; species Spea bombifrons. The sequence continues at coordinate 66,823,364 of NC_071089.1, forward strand.
GTGTGTGTGTGTGTGTTTGGGTGTCGGTGTGGCAGAGCCTGTCCTGGTGTCTGTGTGTTTGGCTGTCTGTGTGGCAGGGCCTGTCATGGTGTGTGTGTGTGTGTTTGGGTGTCAGTGTGGCAGAGCCTGTCCTGGTGTGTGTTTGGATGTTGATGTGGCAGAGCCTGTCCTGGTGTCTGTGTGTTTGGCTGTCTGTGTGGCAGGGCCTGTCATGGTGTGTGTTTGGATGTTGATGTGGCAGAGCCTGTCCTGGTGTCTGTGTGTTTGGCTGTCTGTGTGGCAGGGCCTGTCATGGTGTGTGTGTGTTTGGGTGTCAGTGTGGCAGAGCCTGTTCTGGTGTGTGTGTCTGGGTGTCGGTGTGGCAGAGCCTGTCCTGGTGTTTGTGTTTGGGTGTCGGTGTGGCAGAGCCTGTCCTGGTGTGTGTGTTTGGGTGTCGCTGTTGCAGAGCTTGTACTGGTGTTTGTGTTTGGGTGTCGGTGTTGCAGAGCTTGGACTGGTGTCAGGGCAGGCTGTTTGGGGACAAAATTGGCTCATCCTGGGCTGTTTGGGGACAAAGTTGGCTCACTCTGGACTGTAATTGGTTAATGTTATCTTGGTGCTGGTCGGGTTCTATGTGGGCAGTGTGGACACCAGGGCTGGCTTTGGGGGTGTGCATCCTGTGATCTATGCCTGTAATTTAGGGGGGTTTATCTATACCTTTAATGCTTAGTTGTTATGTGATTTCAAGTTGATCTGTACCTGCAAAGCTGGGTTTGTGTGTTATTCTGCTATGCTGTTTGCATACATTATTTATGTATACCTGCAAATACAGAGTTTGTATTTCTTATTCAGTTGATCTATACATGCACGTGCTGTTTACATGTGTTGTTTATTTGATCTATACCTGAACTACCGGGAGTAAGTAAAACAGAGGTGTGGCTTAGTGAATGAGGGACAAAGGGACTCTGGGGATAATTACAGGCAGGGGCCCAAGGAAATGCCTAGGGTCCAATTTTTCCATATTTACATTTTATTTTGTTACAAAGATTAGCTGTTTTTTAATGTATTAAACATCATTTTTTTTACTCCCAGTCCCATCACATTACATCAATATGCGTTAGAAAATCAGGAAAAGATGGGCATGTATAGTGGGCTGATTCGGTGGCGCAACGGGTCACTTGACTAGACTTGCCCCCCAGGCCTTAGGCTGCCAGCCCTCCCCTGGCTTTGTGACATGGTGCATTATCCTGGTGGAAGTATCCATCAGAAGATGGGAACACTCTGAACGATGCTCAATTGGTACTAAGGGGCCCAAAGTGTGCCAAAATGTCCCCCACACCTTTACACCACCACCACCAGCAGCCTGAACCGTTGATACAAGGCAGGATGTATCCATGCTTTCATGTGGTTTACGCCAAAGTCTGACCTTGCCATCTGAACGTCGCAGCTGGAATCGAGACTCATCAGACCAGACAACGTTTTTCCAGTATTCCATTGTCCAATTTTCGTTCAACGTGTTGCAAGTTCAGAGATAGTATTCTGCATACCTTGATTGTAACGAGTGGTTCTTTGAGTTACTGTTGCCTTTCTGTCATCTCGAACCAGTCTGCCCATTCTCCTCTGACATCAACAATGCATTTCCGTCCACACAACTGCCGCTCACTGGGTATTTTCTCTTTTTGGACCATTCTCTGTAAACCTTAGAGATGGTTGTGGGTGAAAATCCCAGTAGATCAGCAGCTTCTGAAATACTCAGACCAGCCCGTCTGCCATGCCACGTTCAAAGTCACTTAAATCCCCTTTCTTTCCCATTATGATGCTCTGTTTGAACTTCAGCAGTCTACATGCCTAAATGCATTGAGTTGCTGCCATGTGATCGGCTGATTAGCTATTTGTGTTAACAAGCAATTGAACAGGTGTACCTAATAAAGTGGATGTTATGGGACCTAAATTGGATCATGTGCATTTCTGTTTTTTAAACGTGGATTTTGTACTGATGGATATACCGGGAGCATGTCTCATTTGAGGCAGTATGGTGGTTCCATATTTCAATTTAAACCAGGCTAAGGGTATTTGGACATGCTTTATGCATCTATAAGAAATTGTGTTTAGATCAAACAGAATTTTGACTGAAGGATTTACTGGGCCCATGTCTCATTTGAGAATTGGAACATGCATAATTTTGATTTCAAGCCTGCAGACTTAATCAGCCACCATCAAATGATAAATAAAATAAAATCTGGCACTTAACTTAGATTTGCTAAACTGAAACACTTCCCATCTAAACATACTGTTTTTGTTTTCCCCCCCCCTTTGTTTTGTTTTTTTAAGCACTGGACAAAAAAAAAGTCTAACTCACTACCCGCCCACTTACCAAATAGTCTTTATAAATAAAATTAATTTTGTTTAAAAAAATACTCCATTTACTAGGAGTGGGCAAACTAAAAACTTAATTTACTTAATACCCACTAAACAATTGTATTAACAAATTAAAATAAAATGAATAAACGTTAAAATTCCCACTAACGAAATTTAGACTAACGAGTCTCAACCCATCCAAATTACTAGCATAAAAACTCTAGCCTTAAAATTTCCCACTCAATAACCGTAAGCCTTACACTAAAATTATCTACTCAGCAAACTAAACACTAAAACTCATTATCAAGTAACCCTAAGTACAATGAATCAAATTAAATCGATTAAAACATTTTTACAAAATTAACTCTTATGGGTAAAATAAAATCAGTGATGTAAATGCTACAGATATTAACCCTGATCATAAAAAAAACTGTGTGATTTGTGCTCCAGCCCTCCTCTCTACTGAGGAACTGGGTGGTTGTAAACAATATCTGGCTTTAGAGGCTCATTAGCATACATGGGAACTTCCCAGGGTATGCTACCTGGAGCTCTCCCTCTTCTGTCAGAGGCCAGGTTAGTTGTGTATAGCCCCATACAGCATTTAGTGGGAGGGAACTGGACAGGGAACATGGAATAGTAGGTAAGGCGGTAGCCAGAACATTGGTTGGAGTGAGTATAGACAATTGCCATTCCCTTGCCCAGAGAAGAAGAGACCCCGGAAAGGGTCAATCTTGGTATTAACAGACTGCTAAAATAATGCAGGTAATAATATGATAAGATTTTAGAACAGTTCTTACTTGGTGAATCATGAGAAATGAATCGAGATATGCATGAAAAGTCTAGACTACAGTCTTAGTGCATTTAACAATTGTATATAAAATCCTGAATAATGCAAAAAGTGAACACCAAGTAAAAATAACAAGAACACAGTTGATGGATGACTTTCAGTACTGAATGTAATTATTTTTAGTTTTATCTTACTGTAGATGTGACAGTTCCCAATGTTCTTTTGTAAACATTAGTTTTGTAACACTCGTTGGAATCAGATTGTGACAGCTACAATGAAAAGAAAAGTAGTAGTGTAGGAAGCTGCAACAAACATCAACAGGAACAAGCCTCGTCTGGAAGCTGAAGAACAGCATCAGCAAGAACTAATCTGAATCAGGAACAGGAACAGTGTTGCAAAGAACAAAATCGAATCAGGAAACAAAACTCTGTATCAACAGCAACGAGTCGGTCTGGACATTAAATAGCAGACAAAGAATCAAACAGTCACAACACTTGAAGCAACGAATGGCAAGGTCAGAATATAAATAGAAAAAACTCTGCAGGCAATGAGGTCATGTAGAGGTTAAACAGCATAGATTTTAAAAAAGCAGGCAAATGACATCACACGTGCATGCACAACATTACTTGCATATGCTCACACAGTCGCATTGCAACGAGAAATTAGTAGCCTCCACGTAGAAGGAGGGAGACAGGCTTAGAGGGGCAGACATTGCATTGGTCTCCCATGGCCATGGACATGAGATTTAACAAGTTTAGTCTGCTTGGAAATAGAAAACACATCTAGTCATTGCTTGCAAATGGATCCAACAGCTAGCCACAGGTCATTGCTTGCGGATTAACAATAGAAAAAAATTACACATCATTATCATTATTAGTGTGGATCAGGAGGATTTTCAGACATGATTTTATTGTAATCCTAGATATGACTGGATATGAAATCTTTGATTAAAGTAATGGCCAGATTTTCCATAAGCAGACTATTTATGAGCCTAGAGGGCAACAAGGAGGGCTTAACTGTAGCCCCATTCACTCAGGTAATGTTATGCATTTTCCCATAATATTTGCTTTACATTTTAAAGGGACATATCAGCCATCATATACAATTTAATGCATATGATCGGTGAGTGCCATCTTTAAAATATTTTCTTCCTTTCAGGTGCACATAGGGATTTATTAGACTAGGTGTAAGGGGTGAGGTCCATACGTCTTACTGCAAGGATCCAGAGCGCCCAATGACGGTATTTGGGAGTTATTGCTCAGTAGCGGAGTTGGACAGGGCCTCGTGCAGGGCAACTGCCCTCTCCCGGGTGTTGAGCAACTAGGGTAGTGTGGCCACATATCAGGACCCTGACATAGCAGTGGATGTTGTCCAGTACAAAACAAAACCTGGTGATATCCTGGAGGCACCCTGGAGAAGGCATGAGACATGAAGAGAAATGCAGAGAAATGTGCAGGATGCTGCAGGCTGGGATTAAGGAAGCTAAGCAGAGTAATATAAAAGGGTCTAGAGAAACATAACAAGCAAGGGGACTCGGCAAGCAAGGGGGACAGAGCGAGCAAGTGGGGCATAGCAACAAACAGGGAGACAGAGCAAGAAACATGGCAAGAGAGAAATACATGATAAACTGAAATACATGAGAAACTGAAATACATGAGAAACTGAATAAAGCATAAACAGCAAAGCCAAACATAAATAGGAATACACAGAACACCCATTCTAAACCTAACCAGAAAAACACTGCCTACTGAATTTCTAATAAGCTGAAACTAAACATTAAATCAGAACACACAGAACAGAGATAAAACATACATTAGACTGCAGGCAGACAAACATAACAAACAAGTGGGGTACAACTTATAAAGGAAACAGAAGCTGAAGCCAAGAGCAGGACCAAAATTTAAGAATAAAATGTTAATGGCAGAGCATAAGGATATCCAGGAATGGAATATAACAACAAACATAAAGCATAATACTGAAGGAAATACAGCAAAGGCGGAACTGTAGCGAGGACGAGGGAAGAGTATAGCACTCATGTTGCCGGTCCTCATAGGTACAGGAGGTAGAATTAATAGGAAGCTTAAAGTATTTTTCTTAGAGCTTTAAAAACAGTAATGCAGTGTTGGATTGAATAAGAGTAGTTTTCTTAAAAAAAAAAAAAAAAAAAAATCCAAATATACCTAGTAGCATATACACATACTATAAATACATATTTGAATGTTGTTTTTAGAGTATGTTTTCCATGGTTTCTAGCAGCCTACTGGACAATATATATTATGTGCAGAGCATTTACATGGATAACCAAAGCACTAGTGGTTATTTTATTGGGTAGTTTTATGTTATTCCTAGAAATATAACAAAAAGTCACACTAGGTAACTGAAGTCCTGCTTGTTCAATACATCCTCTTTCCCCATGGACCTTCATAAGCCAGACTGTGCCTTTGAGTAATTAAGACTGAGATAGTCTATCGTTGACCCCCTATTGTTAATATGCTGTTGTCAAAAATGGTTTGGAGAAACCAGAAATACAAAATATGGTGGGATTTACTATTTAAGTATTGTGGGTCTTCAAATTAGTGTCCTGACCAATTCTATGTTATTCCATAGAGCCTGCTTACTGCACGGACATATTCTTTATACATAGATTTATGTAGAATTTCAAGTTTTTTTGGCCACAAAGAGTTTTTTTTTTCTTTACACTTGGCAACTCTTAGGCTTTGTTTTCCATTTAAAGAAATAATCCGTTTGGCAGTAATACCATTGTAAGCTTGCCAGCGCTGCGTAAACTGTTGGCGCTATATAAATAAAAGATAATAATAATAATGATATGAAACACTTTGTGATCAGTACAAAAGATCTAATTTTACTTAGCGAAATGTTGAGAAAATGTAAAAAGAAACTGGTGTGCCCCCCCCCCGATTGAAATAAAGTTATCATTGTTCCCAGATAACAGAGGTTTACAAAAAATGATATAAAATTATGGGAACATTTTGGTTACAAAAAAGGGATGCTTTAGTAATTATGGATATATAAGATGCCATGGCAGTACTGTTTTTATCCGTAAAGCAGGACATAGGAGGGACTAGGGAAGAAAGTTATTGAGTCCCAGATTGGATCTACTCAACTGATCCTTTGGGAGATGTGTGAAGTTTTGCTGTTGCAGACGGTCTGCATAACTTTATTTACACACGTTCACAATGCCCTCTGCAGTTTCAAGCCACTGCAGAAAAATGTATGTAGAATATACATTATGTGAGTGTTTCCTTAATAACATAACTGTAATGAAAGGGATGACAAAAGCTACAGATGAAACCGTTGTCTGGGATTTTTCTAGTACTTGATTGTTTTATTATTTCCACAGCTTCATCATATGGGCTTTATTCACTTCATGTAACGTTATGAATGTATTTTGCTAGTTGAATAATAATATAGTTTCGCAATTTAGATTATTAACCCCTTAACGACCAATGATGTGCCACTCACATTATGGAAAAACAGTCAGTTAAAAACCGATGACGTGCCTGGCACGTCATGGCATTAAATAGGCTTAGAAAGCGATCTAAGTTCTTCGCTTAAACAGTGTTGCTGTAATGCCTTGATGTCAAGGCATTCAGCAACACTGAAATCTGCAGAAGGGGCCCCGTAGCCCCATCCTGGGGCATCCACGTCCGCCATATACTTTATAGCGGTGGATGCCTGATTTAAAAAGAGCTTAGGAGGCAATCGATTGGATAGGAAAGAGGGAAATGTCCCTCTGGTAACACAGTGCATTAGGGCTATCTAGTGGTGCTTAGCTTAGTTCGGGTAGTTATGAAGTCATAAATGTCTTTTTTATAATGGCAATATTGTAACCTGGGTCCATCCTGTGCATGAAGGAGAACAGGATAATCATCCTGATCCCTCTGCTTAGGAGGACCCTGTACCACCATATGACAATGTTGAGATGTTAAAGTTAGAGTACCTTGAGTTCTAGTGAATTAGTCTTTGCTGGCGATCACTACGTTGACCAGCATGTGTTGTCTATAACAATCACATGGCTGCTGATAGGAATATCCCTCTAACACATTTAATAATTGGAAAGCCCATTTATACCACAACATGAAGAATGCTGTACTACAGTACGGATATATGAACATATGCATTTAAATATATATATTTGTAGAAATTAAATATTAAATAACAGGAAAATCACAAAGGCAGTTTCTGCTATGACTAAAACTCCCATTATCTCTAGTAAACTTGTGAGAAGAATATAATCAAGATTGGCACACCTGATAGGGGTACAATTGGTATACATACTTTAGGAAAGTCCCTATTATGTTATTACCTTTATGTCTGACATTTAAAATGTTTGCCCTCAAAACATATCCAAGGCATTTTGACAAACTGACTGAACTACACTGTGGTGTGGATGCAGAGATTAAAGAAGATACCAAATCAGTTAGGAGATAAAAAAAGAGATTAACTGTTTGAAATAATTTTGAAAACGAGAATGATGGGTAAAGAATATCTCATTACCAAGCAGTTATTGGAAAGCTTAGATGCAGGAGCAGATAACAGTAAGGGAAGGTTGTTTTCATTACAGGAATAAACAAATCCTCTTTGGTGTTGTGATAGAAACAGGATGACATTAGATGGTTCCAGTCGCCCCCCCTCCAATTACCCAGGATAGCTTTACTGTTTCAGTACATGACATATATAAGCACTGAATGAAAAGGACAATGCATTCTCCTACTTTATGTGATTACTATTATTTGACTGCTTGTCTGCTTCAGAGATTCATGAAGGGGGCATTAGGGTCTCAAATTATGTAAAATAGTCAAAGAATAGTTATATTTTGCTGTGTATTCTAAGTCACAATTGGCCATTTAAGGGTTTTGGAAGTGTGAATTTGCACATGTCCATTAAATATTTTCCTTAACCAGCCATATTAATAATGTCTGAGCAAGATAAGAAGACACAACTACGAAGGTGCCATCTATTCACATGTGCTCTAACTCTGATCCAGTCACTATCTATTGGAATGGCAAGTGGAAGGCTGGTAAGTTGGGCAGGGAGGCCAGCACCCTTGGACTGCTCATATTTAAACATTTTGGGCCAGAAGCTAAAGCTTAACTGTGTGTTACGTGTACTTTCACAGGTGGCCACTGTGGCATCAACATTAACTTAAGGCAGCATTTACATGCTAACAGGATCCTTTTTGTGCCCCTTTTATTGAGATGTGGACACATAGGACCTGCCATCTTTTAACCTAAACAGCAGGTGTGTGCAATATTTGTCCCCAAGCAGCTTGTCTGTGCCATTTTTGTCTCAAAACAGCTTGTCTCTGCCATCTTTGCCCCAAACAGCCTGCTTATGCCATGTTTGCCCCAAACAACCTGTTTGTGCCATGTTTGCCCCAAACAGTCTGTCTGTGCCATATTTGGCCCCAAACAGCCTTCCTGTGCCATCATTGCCCCCAAACAAGCAAGCTACCAGCAATGTGTTGTGTTTTGAACCCCAACATATTTTCCTGAGAAATTTGTTAAACTAGCAAAAAGAAGGTTACAATTTACCAGGAAGGCTGCAGATTTGATTGTGGGAACATGGGGACATTTTTTAACTATGACCCTCAAGGACCCTGCATTGTAGGATGTACATATATATATACGGGCTTTTGCGCCATGGGGTTGACAAATGACAAAACATAAAAAAATACTTTTAGATAGGCCAGAAAAGATACATACGGCATGTAATACCTTATATATTCCTTATCCCTTAATATATATATATATTCAAAGAAAAAAATGTTACCTGCAGCTGCTATGGCCCATAGCCACACCTCTCATGATGCTCAGCCACATACTTTTGTATGGCAAGGCACCAAGGGATGGCTTATTTTATAGTAATGGAAGTTGCACCAATGTCTTGCTTGGTATGTAGTTATGGGAGTTATGCTGTACCATGGCCTGTCTGGCTTGCTATATAATGATAGAAGTTATCCTGCACTATTGTCTGGGTCTGGCTTGGTACATAGTAATGGAAGTTATGGTGTACCACCCTTCATTTCTAGATCACTATGCAATGATAGGAGTAATGCTGTTGTACTGTCTGTGTCTGGATCACTATATAAGATAACGGTCATGCTGTACCACCGTCAGTGTCTGGACCACTGTATAATGATGGAAGTCATACTCGCTACAGTTCCCCCTTTGCGCGGACACTCCTTAAATTCCATCATTTGGTGCTGTGGGTCATTACAGTCGTCTGTTCGTGACATATGGCCGCAGTCAAAAGGCCAGGAGTTTGCAGAGTGGAGACTGCAGCGCTTTCAGCTTGTCTGCTGTTCCTGGAGTCTGCTTCTGAGTTATGCTGGTATGTCACGAACTATGTCAGGGAAATCCAGGAATGGATTACAGCAAAGGGGGAACTGTAGCGAGACAGGGGAACTGTAGCGAGACAGGGGAAACTAGAGAAAAGCAGCTCCGCTGCTCGGTTATTGTTATTGTTATTGTTATTGGCTGAGCTACTACTCTTGCAGTAGATATCCTACACTACTTGTTGCTGATTTGTGCTTGTTCCTGACTACGTTGATTTCTCCATTCCTGACCCGGCTTGCCTGACCATTCTATTATACTCTGTTGCTGATTTATGCTTGTTCCTGACTACGTTTGTTTCTCCGTTCTTGACCCGGCTTGTTTGACCATTCTATTCTTGGGACTGTGTTCGTTACCTGTGCCTGTCACTGCATTATGGGTTCCTTACTTGAATTCCACATTACATACGTTACAAACACCGCCTGTGTCTGCATCACTATATAATGATAGGAGTCATGTTCTGCCACCATCTGTGTGTGAAACACTATATAATAATAGCAATTTTACTCTACCACCCTCAGAGTCTAATTACTATATCACATTGGGAGTCAAGCTGTACCACCGTCTGTGTTTGGATCACTGTATAATGATTGGGGTCAAACTGTACCACCGTCTGTGTCTGAATTAATGTATAATGATAGGAGTTATACTGTACTGCACAAAAGGAGCTAGCTATGGCTCTGCAGTTATGCAGCAGCCAGCAACTTCAATATCAACAAATATCAATAGACACAGATAACTTTTGTTGTACACTGCCGCCTCACAGATATGAATACGAATTATTGAATTCCCACACACACTAACATAACCAAACACCTGCCTACCATAACATATACTAGATATGCATGCACAGACTAACATACCCAGACACACACACACACCAGTTATATCCATACCGTTAATATGGTTATATCCTTGCATATTACAGCATATTACATTGTGAATAGTCACATAAAAACTTTAAATAAAATCCCCTTCGTAACAAAACAGAATCATATTGTAAGTGTCAATCTGAAGGGACCAGAAGGCCTTCTATTGTCAGGGGTGATGAAGGCAAGTTACCGTGGAGTCTGAAATTCAGGACACGAGATAGCCGGAGTCAGAGCACAGGAATCAGAAAGAGCTATTTAGTAGCCAGGGTCAGAAACAAGGAGGTTAGCAGAGTCCAGAATCAATAGCCAAGGTCGGTACACAAAGATCAGAGGAAGCCATTTAGTTGCCAAGGTCAGGTTTCAGGAGCTCAGCGGAATCCAGGGAATAGCCAGGTTCGGTACACGGGAACACAGGAAGATAGAACTCACAAAGAAACATCAGTACTCGACACAATAACTGAGCACTGGGTTTTAAACTTGCCACTCGGTGGACGCCCGCCTCCGTGCGTGACGTCCTCAGAGCGTGTTCCCCGGCGGGTCCATTCGGGGACGCATAAAGTTTGTAGAAGGCACGCACGCGCCCCTAGAAGCAGTCAAGCTGGATGCAGAGGAGGAAGCTGGAGGTGTGACGCTGGAGCTGGTACCTACGGATAGAGGGTACTCAGGTGAGTGACTTATTGGGGTCCGGTATGCGGACCCTGACACCTATGTATTTGCATATTTAAGCGTTTAAACCACAAAGGGTATAATTAGCCACTGACACACTCACAAACATATTTATCTTATGAAGCCTGTTTTAGAAAAGGTAAAAATCTAATCCAAACATATTTATTAATGGTATATATAATCATATGCACGAGACAGTAGCTTCCATGACAAGTTTAGATCCTGTGCTTGTGCCTCAAACAGAGCCATATCTGAACCATCTCTTTATAAACAATAGAATTGACCAATTGGTGTAACTCTAATGAAATGTTTAGAAGGACAACTATTGTTTGAAATACGACATTGTTGCAGCATTGGCACAATCACTTCTAGTCAAACATAAAACGATAAAAGGATTTGTCATGAAACTGAATTGTAAATCTTAAATTAGTATTAGAATGGAAGAAATCCAGCATGTTTAGTAACAAATGGGAATCACCATCCCCAAAAACAGTAAATCATCAATAAAGATGTCATACTAACGAATGTGTTCACAATAGGGATTAAAATCTCCAGAAACAAAGGACCTTTGGTCTCCAAAAAATAGAATGGAGCTTATGTAACACATCCATCTTATCATTATGATAACTCTGAAGTTAAACTACAACTGGTTGCCAATAGAAATCAACAAACTCTGAATCACCTTCACCTAAACTGTCTATGCTCTGGGGATTCACCAAAAAATCCCAAAATGTAAACCAGTATCAAGTTGTGAATACAATACAAATTTTGATACAGAATGATAGTACTTAGCTGTATGTTATAAATAAAGTAATGAAAAAAAGTGTAAAAGTGCGCTCAAAAAACAAAATAGAAATAGAAAATTATACAGTCGCCACCAAATGGTGTAGAAAAATATACGTAGAGGGAATACAACCTTCAAAAATACAAATCATCTGTAATGCACATCCTTTTCGGATTTAAATCCAGGAGTAACATAAAAGAAAATACATAGAAACAATAGTGTAATATGTCAAAGTAGAGAAACCCCCACTACACAATATTGCACTCACAGGAACAGGTAGATTTTTTTGCTAAAGTATCTTGAAATACTGTCTTGTCTGCAATTTCCCATTGACCCACCAGGACCCCAGTGGTAGGGCCATCCCTCCATCTTAAATAAATAGACTTGTGCACATGGACCAAAAAAAATTCAAATAAATTCTTCTTTCTCTGTCTGTTCTATGCTTCTTCCTCCTTTTCCGGTGAACTTCTCCCTGTACCTCCTGGAGCACTTCTGCATCAGGGCGGAGCCTCAACAAGCACCACAGGGCCAACCAACTGGATGCAGAAGTGCTTTAGGAGGCCAGAAAACTGCTGGCAGATCTGCAGAGAAAAGGAAAAGCAGAAACCCAGGGGATCACTGGGAGAAGCAGATCCCCAGAGAAGTATGACATTATGGATAACATGAAGAAGAAGCGGAGAACAAGAAGCAGAGATGTGCAAAAGGAGATGGAGAATGTGGACAGCATGACAGAAAGTAACAGAGAGTCAGTGAGAAAATGAAATACAAATAAAAATTCAGAGCTTTCAGCTTAGTTTTTGTTGGGGCCCACTCCTCATTTTCAGACAGTCGTGCTAATAATCAAAATTGGAAAAAATTAAAAATAACATAGCTTTTGCTGTATATGTAGAAGGGATGTTAACGTAAGGTAGGTCAAGCTGTAAGTGTTTAGACTGCTGTGATGTAAATACATAGAGGAGGGCTCTGGAGCAGTGAAAAGACTAGGTTTCTAGGCAACTGTAGTATTTCAATAAACTTTTAAAAACAGCTCTTAAATGACAGGAAGCATTTTGGAGAAAAACAAAATGGCAGAAATGTTTCTTTTACTACTCTCTACATGATGCAGCAGTTATCTGGTGATATTTTAAAATCCCCCCCCCCCCAGGCGGAACACCACCTTTAAGTATCAGGCATATAAATTACAGGTTATTGGATTTACTCATTGAAGGATGAATTGGTCTTAGATATAGTTGCACATGCAAAGTGCTGTCTGGTATCATATTGAATATTGAAATTTGTTCACAGGAGGAAATCAATAAAAAGAGCCATAACTAGGCTTTGTTTCTGGGGCAGTGTGGGAGGTCACTTTTCAGCTCTGAGATTCACTTCTGGAAGCAGAAATCATTTTTTTTTAAATAAAAAAAAATGTATATTTTAGTTATATTTTAGTTTTTGTAGTTGAGGCCAAGTGGACCCTTTAATTTCTGCACTGCTACATCTGCCATGGATTTAACCTTTTATTGTTCTTAGAATTCTGTACACACTTTGTTCTATATGTAAACATCTGTAATAAGGATTTCTTGACCTTGTTTGTGTACAATTTTATGTGTTCATTTTATCCACATTCTACCAAACTAAAAATAGTAAGTATGATCATTGGTTTCTGCTGATATTGCCTTTGTAAATAAGGCTTATTTGTTGCAAAGTTTTACCGGCCCTGTAAGGCATGTGTTTAAGGCAAAGAAAATGTGACCAGCAACTTTCAAGATGTGCTGCAAGATATGGGGTTCACTTAAGTCGCCTGACAGCAATGCCCCACATTCCTCATTCAGACCTCCTACTTTGCCCCATGTTCCAAGAGCCCTACTTATGGCTCTAATGGATTATTGATTTGGGATCAATTGGCAGTAATCAGCTATCTTTACATAGGCACCTGTATTTAGTGTCTGATTTTGCTTATACTTTCTTTAGAATGTTCAAGTAACTGCAGCTGTGGTTTATCCCTTCCTCACCTGATGACAAGCTTATATGGGGAATTGGGGATACAAATCACAGGGATGCCATTGCATGGCTCTTTGGATTTTAAATCCTTTGTGCCAGAGATTTCATATCTCTCTGAATCCCCATAGAAACAAGCCAAGCGGAATATTAGAAGATGACATGCTTTTCAGTAATAAGATAGACCATTAGTACAATTGTGTTTCTGCTCCAGTGATTTTGCTGCAAGATGAGAATGACCTTATTATTAATACAGTTGATTTTGCTAGTTTTATAAAAGTAAATAGCATCAAAGCACAGATGGAATGTAGACCATATAATAGCAAGCCCTTGAGATGTCATGCGTAGATCTGTTAGCCTACAGCCTGCAATATTTAAGAACTCCCCAAGCATTAATTTGGTTACAGTTTCTGTTTGCATGTATCCACATTCTATCTGTCTACCAGCCAGAAATCATATCCGCATTAGAAGATTGTATTATGGAAAGGGTTGGCAGGTAAGGAGTGCTTATGTCAAAATACATCTTCTCAGTTTAAAGCTCTAGCTGGTCCAAGAGCCATATAAAACCCATTAATATTCTAAAGTCACATAGAAACCTAGATTTTGAAGGCAGATCGTTTGGTCCATCTAGTCTGTCCATTTTCCTGATGTAACTACCTCAGACCTTAATCAATTATTGGTCTTGTGTTAGATTCAGAATAGCTTCTCCTAAAATGCCATCACTGTATTAGCCTCTACCAATTCTAATCATAGTATGTTCCATTTATCTACCGCCCTCTGAGGAAAGTAAAACTTCCTTACATTACGTGAACCTCTAGTGTCAGATTATGACCTCTTGTTCTAACATTTCTGCTCCTTTGAAACATCCTTCATGTACTTTGTTAGATCCCTTTATGTATTTTAATATTTTACTTATGCATTCATAAGCTTAATGCAGTTATCTGTAAGAATATAGCTAGCTTTACAAGAAACACAGAATTTAATGGCAGATGAGAACCATTCAAACCATCTAGTCTGCCCATTTCTCGTGACGCAGATGGTAGGGACTTCAATCAATCCCTGGTCTTGTCTTAGATACAGGATAGTTTTATATCAGTGTATATATAAGTAAATACTATTACATGTATGTTTCTATATAGGTCCACCTCCTACCCACACAGTGGGAGATGCATTGTAGTATTCAGTACATAGAAATCATGACAAGATGTTAACCAAATGCTCTTGGCACATTGTCTGGTGGGAATAGATATATTGCTATAAACATAATAAAAACTTTTCCTTAACTGTGCTGTATCTTGGCCATGTTCCTAACAGGTACATTTTCCACCTGCCATTTAATGCACCGGCATATTTACTTTTGGGGACTGCTCTAGGAAGTGCCTTATAAAGTAGTAGGGTAAGCGATCCACATGCTGCACATGTGAAGAGAGGAGAGATGGAGTTTTTGTAAAAAAAATAAACAAATAAAAAATTGTGATGGTGATGCTACCATCTGTAGCTTGCATTGTGCAGCTGCAGAATTCCAAAGGAACTAGGCATTTGGAAAAAATGTCCACTGAATTAAGCAACCTCCACTTTTGCTTCCTTTGGATAAGCTACAATTTAGACTTCACAGAGAATGACATTGTAGAACACCAAGAAAATACATTATTTTGCACTTTGAGCGAGTTGGAACAGCATTGATCCTCCTACAGTGAACAAACAGGGTGGAAGGCAGTGGTGAACACACTGCCCTGCATCCTATGTACAGTGGGATAGGGGTTAATAAATTCATAAAGGGGCAGGGACACCCCATCCCAGGTGCATTTGAATGGAATAGTTTACAAATTTCTCCTCCTCTGCGGTGGAGTAGACTACACGCTGTTGGGGGAGCAGGGCCAGCAGCAGGCAGTCCAGTTTGCCACTGAGGAAAGGTGGGAGTGCAAGGCCTCTGTCTCACTGCTCCCTCAGCGCTGACGCTTAATGCTGAGATTAAGCGAAAGAGAGAGAGGAGAGATAATGAGAAGGGCGGATCAAAGAGAAAGGTGAGACGTAGCAAGAAAATGGAGAGATAAAGAGAACAAGTAATAGATAACAAGAAACAATGATAGATAACGAGAAATAGAAGAAAATGAGGAGAGATGAAGAGAAAGGGGAGAGATAAAATAAAGAAAAATGAGAGATAATGAGAAAGAGGAGAATCAAAGGAGAGATAAAGAGGAGGGGTGTCACAGTGATGGCCTGCCCAGGGTGCCTGAACACCTAAGTCCTCCAGTCTCCAGCTCCTCCATTTTGTAACAGAGGAGTACTGGAGACTTAGGCACCATCAACACAGGATGGGTGGGGCATGTGCATGATGCACTCACATGATTCTGCCACCAAGGGCGGGATATCAAGGGCAGAGCCAAGGGGGATGCAAACTCAGATTTTGCCTAAGGTGGCAAAAATCAGATAGATGTCTTTAAATTCTCTTCACACCTTGAACTTCAGGACCAGATCAGCCCTTCTTGCTGGGTAAACATGCCGCTGATGGCCCTTTATTATGAATAGTGAAGTGAGGGAGTTGAAACCACAACTCTCTCATTAGTATATAAACTGCTTTGTAAGGTCAGGTCTTTCAAGGGATGAGGGGAAATTGATGTATACCATAAGTGCCAAAACAAGCTGAAGGTACCATGTAATATCTCAGACTGATCACAGTCCAAGTAGGTTGGAAGCCAAATCAATTTCAAGGTTATATTATAATTAGTTCACTGTGTAACCTTCATAATTCCAAATGAAATTTAAAATGCCAAAAAATGTGTGAGTGTAATCTAGCATTGATTTTAATGACCAATAATTCATGTTAAAATCTCCTTTGCCTTAGGTCCCGCAATACCTGTGGGTGTTGATGTACAAGTTGAGAGTCTGGATAGTATTTCAGAAGTTGATATGGTATGTTTAATTTGTTTTGCAGAGACAGGGGGATATAAGAATGGTAGTCTGCTGATTGGAATATTATATACTGTCAATGGAGTAGTATCAGGAACTGCTGTCATGCTTTCTGCTCATAATAATCTAGTTCTTTCCAATACACAGCATGCAGGAATACAATCTCCTGCTTTTTATGATGCCTTACCGCTCATTTGCAGCCCCTGCATCCTACCACCGTATTGCACCATGGTGTCACAATATTTTCTCTAAAGGGCTTCAGAAGATAGTATCACGTAATATAGGCATGGGCAGCTACAGCCCTACAGCTATTGAACCAATCCCATCATCCTCAATAACAGGCTCAGGATTATATAGAAACAATAGCGGAAGCCTACAATAGATTACTAATGAACGAATATGGATGGAAACTGAAAGAGAAGGCATAGACATACATAATCACACCTCACAAGTGTCTATTTAGGAGACACAGTCCTGCTGAAGGTCTTGGTTATTCTTACTCTAAGAAAAAGGGAGTATCCCTGCCTACGTGAAAACACAAACTAGAACGTAACACTAAGCTTTTATTAATAATTATAAAAAATCTAATGTCTCCTTATTTTCATATAGAGGAAAAGGTGCGATATCATCTCACATGAAACCTCAGCAGTAGGCTCTCCCTAGGCTTCTACAGCCATAAAAGTCTGAAAAATGTGCATATGAACAGCAGCAAATTGGTTTATAAATTAAACACACATTAAATAACCATGTAAATAAAATACATTACTCTTATTCTGAATAGTTGGTTACAGAAATAAATAACTAGAAGTCACAAACTCACAAGTATTGATGAATCCATGCCCCGAGCCTACAGTAAGGGAAAACAGGTTGAGGATATAGAATGCATTCATACATATAAGCGTGATGTTACAATGTTGGCAGCGAGTTCAAATGTAGACGTCCATAAATTCCTGCTTAAAGTAAGCTAATTACCACAAATGACTCCTTAGTTTACGCAGGTCAGCAATGCAGAAAAAGAGCAATCTGCACTCATCTAAGGAGATCCTGAAAGCAGGCACTGTTGAGGCTGTTGGGGACCAAGATAGAAAATCTCTGCTATGCATGGGCAGTATTGATCCAGCTTTATGAACCACGAACAATCAAACACAAATGCTTAATTTTTGTTGTCAGTTTTATGAAATATAACAATAATTATACCAAATAGAATAGGACGTTTTGACGTAGCAAATATTTCAGCAATATGAACATTGCTGCATAGTGAAAGAATTAAGACTAAGCCATACATATTTAAATTAAAGATATTATATTGATAGAGGATATTGATAGTGGTGGGTTTAATTGATATGTTTGTAATTACTCCAGGATTTCACCATGACTCTGTACCTCCGGCATTACTGGAAGGATGAACGGTTATCATTTCCCAGTAGCACCAATAAAAGCATGACCTTTGATAGTCGACTGGTGAAAAAGATATGGGTTCCTGATGTCTTCTTTGTTCACTCCAAAAGATCTTTCATTCATGACACGACAACAGACAACATAATGCTTCGTATGTACCCAGATGGGCATGTTCTATACAGTATGAGGTATGAATGGACTGTCAAGTGCGTACCTTAGCTTTGTTTAATTAAATATTATGACAGATTAATAGCTATTAAATGCATAAACAAGAAATAAAGAACAAAACATTACTGGTACCTGGTGTTTTACCTGGTGTGTTCCGAAAAGAAAAAAGAAATCTGTAAAGATTTGCAATGGTAAGAGTTTTTTGGTAAGTCACAAGCCTGTGTTTTCTTATTTATAGGGTACATTTATCAATCACCTATGAACATAATTTGGAACTATCTGGATCTCCCTGGGGATTCTGGGTATGGCAGGTGATTACCTGTCTTCCATGGCAGCCCTTTAATTCTTCGGGTAGGGGAAGAGGCATTTAGCTCTGCCCACACCCCATTTGTTTTGGCATTTTTTTTTTACTGCTTCCACCACATGTGGCTAGCCACAGCCCCACATGTCTAGCCCTTCTTCATTTGACTGAGCCCCACCCCTCTAACAAATGGGAAGGAAGGACACGACCTCAAAACTGACATACTGGGAAGTTTCGAGGTACGCTAATGAACATAATGCTTTGAGTCTACACATAAAAAATGTCTAAAAGAATACATACCCCTTAGAATAACATGGTTAATTAAAAAAAAAACAAATAAAAAAAAAATCGATTACAGTGATGGGCCCCTTTCCATAGACATTAAACTGTGTGGTGTCAAAGTTGACACATTTACTGTTCAGGTCAGTAGTCAAGTCGATGAGCAATAAAATGGCCAAATTGAAAAAGTAATTTTGTAATGAAAAAATGGACTGATGTTTTTAGCATAGTGGTATAGCAGGGCTATATTATATTAATTTGCTTTAATCTCTTTCATTAAGAATTACCGTGACAGCTATGTGCAACATGGACTTTAGTCGATTTCCATTGGATACTCAGACATGTTCCTTGGAGCTAGAAAGTTGTAAGTAATACATTTATTTAGATAATCTCATTGTTTTGCAATCCAATATTACATGCGTTATTTTTTTATTATTGTTATTATTACATTGATGTGCATTGTTTGAGGTTGAAAAGGGACACACGTTTATCGAATTCAACTTTTTAAAAAATTACTTCAGCGTTTGGAAATTATTATACACTAATATATTGCATAAATATAAATAAATATGCATTAACTACCCAGCACTTGCATACCCATATCCACTGTGCCCTCCAACAGTATCTCCCTTACTAGTTTACACCGATCAGCCATAACATTATGACCACTGACAGGTGCAATGATAACAAGTGCTGACCTGCAATTCGCTTTGGAATTAAGAGATCCTTGGGCATTCCTTAAAGAGTCCTTTGATACGGCATGATTTACCTTACTCCCATCACAGTATTTTGTCATATAATAAAAGTGTACCCTCGTATTATCATATGTGTAACTGTTGCAATTGCCTGGCCTTTAACTGATACTAGAGAATTTACATTTGTTTTTTCCTTTGGTTATGTAAAGATGCCTATACCGATGAGGACCTGATGCTTTACTGGAAAAATGGAAATGAATCCTTAAAAACAGATGAGAAGATATCTCTGTCTCAGTTTTTGATTCAGAAGTTCCATACGACATCGAGACTTGCCTTCTATAGCAGCACTGGTACCTAGCATCATTTATTGTTGAAATATATGAAAGGACTGCAGAATCTTGGGTCCTTGGATATATTTTCTATACAAAAAATGTCTATGTGTCTTAAGTAATGTCCATAAGGTCTTAACGCATTTATATTTTTCATGGCCATATTTCAACGGAGGTCAGGTAGCCATTTCAAAGAGATGTAAAATAACGTCGATCTGAACACTAGCATGTTCTGTATTTTAACCAATTTTAAGGCTCCGTGTGTTCATTTGGAGTCTAAAGTCAAAGTTGAAACCCTTTTTTGGGCAAACATGTAAAAATATAGGTTACATTATGAATTACATCAGCTTTTAGGACCTCGGAAAGACCTCAATTAAAAGCACTCTTTAGCAATAAATCTGACCTCTAAAAGCAGGTATCTGTTACTTAATTTACTTTGTATCGTTGCTGCCTACAATGACAGATACAAATAGTTGGACCCTGTATTAAAAAAAGGGATGAATGATCTTGCCAGATGCTGGTACACAATTTTTTAGGACTTGTGCGTATCAAAAGTCAGAAATAGAATTACAAATTAGCTTTTTAGTAAGAATGTGTAAAGAACATGTTGGTGTTAGTACTCTAGTAGATAAAATTGTATAGCATATTCCATTTAATGTAGTAACATGCATCAGATTCCACATTTAACAGTTCTGAACAACTGGCTTTTTCCTCCTAAACTCTAGGATGGTATAATCGGCTGTATATTAGTTTCACTTTACGACGCCACATCTTCTTCTTCCTGCTGCAAACATATTTTCCAGCAACGTTAATGGTCATGCTTTCATGGGTATCTTTCTGGATAGATCGGAGGGCAGTCCCTGCACGAGTCTCTCTTGGTAAGACTAAACTCTGTGCCTAACCTGCAGTGCACAATACAGTTACATATCTTGTGCCTTGTGCAACTCCAAGTGATATATTGTTTCAAATCCATAGCTTTTGTTTCCACATACATAAGAAGGGAGCTAATGTCATAAATAGGAGGACAGCTGAGTATGCCTAATTCCTGTTGGGTGACAATCACTGCTACACCTGACCATGTGCTTGAGCTACTTTGTGTACTATACCCCATGTCTTGTTTTAATAGAAAGAAAAAAAAATGGCATAGAATTCTGCATTTTGCATCTGCAACCCTCTTTTCCAATGTGCAACCTAGTGTATCCAGCAGGAGGCAGCACACTAAATAATGTGAGAAGTGCCTATCATTCGGATCCTGCCCACATGTAAAAATAAAAAATGTTTTAGGAGGGGCATAAATCTGGAGGGGCATACATCTAGACTGGCCAATTGGGGCCCAAGTGGAGCTACTGTTAGTCCTCCCCTTTCATCTTCTATTGTGCTTTGGTGCTTCAGGCACATGCCTAGTCTGTCTAGTGGGCAATCACACTCTGGACCTTTCATTTATAAAATGACATTTTACTTACATTAAGGGTTGACTTATGAAGGGGGCAGTTATTTTTCATAATTGTAAATATCAAGCAAATCACATAATATTGTAATTTTGTTTATAATATCTTTTTTGTCTTCTATAATTTATTTGCTTTTCTTCACAATTGTTATATAGAAAAATACTGATTTAGAGTTTAATCATCTTTCTATTGGTGCTTTATAGCAAAACATGGAGTTGCTTCACTACTATCTGGGAACTGAACAAACTATCTTGTTTAATTTTCAAGGTATAACCACCGTGCTGACAATGTCAACCATAATAACCGGAGTAAATGCCTCAATGCCAAGAGTCTCATATATAAAAGCAGTGGATATTTATCTCTGGGTTAGTTTTGTGTTTGTCTTCCTATCGGTGCTGGAATACGCAGCTGTGAATTATCTGACTACTGTGCAAGAGAGGAAGGAAAGGAAACTGAGAGAGAAGGTAAGGAGCATCAATGCTCAATCTACACCTTTGGGTGTTTTGCAGCTAACAAGAAAATCATGCAAAGTCTGTTTTCTTCTACTCCCATAATATCACAGTGGCAGAGCTTCATAAGAATTTTCAAATATATACATTGATTTGTTTGGAGACTCAAGTACATGTTGTATTTCTATTGATCTTTTTTTTTATAAACAGAAAAAGTGTTTAAAAGTAACTAAGGTAATTAAAAATAATAAGACTGGCACAAAATTAAGCCTCTAGTTAACAACTAGGCAGGGGAGGGCTGGCACATCCCCCCTCCACACCCATAACCAACACACCCAGAAACACACACATGCACACTAACGCACTCACCTTGCAGTTGCAAGGAGCCTAAGCTTGTTCTCAGGGCAGCTACTATAGTGGAGTCAAGTAACGTCATGGTACATGACCTCAAAGAGCAATGCCTCTGAGAATAAGGACCAGTCCATGAGCCAATTACCCCCTGCAGCTAGGTTTGACATTATGGGTGTTTAAAACTGGTCACCTATGAATTCTAGATACCTCAAGAAAAAAGATGATGCATATCAGGATACAACAATCACCTGTTCTCATTTAACAGTCCTTATAATCTGTGCCCTTGATGATGTCTTAGATTCAGGACAGCATCATGCGTATCCCATGCATGTTTAAATTCCCTCACTGTATTAGCCTCTACTACTTCTGAGACTGACTTCTGAAATGTACATTTATCTACCGCCCTCTTAATAAAGTAAAATATTAAACAAAATCAAAAAGTTAATAAATCCACAAGTTGCTTGCTTTTTTGAACCTGCATTGATTGATATAGAATGTATGCAAGTTAAGTGTTAATTTATGCAAGCGTAAATGCGAGTTGGCAAGAGTACATTTGTTTTACTTTAGTTGCATGTGGGCTTTTTTGTGTTTAATATCTCATTGTCTTTATTAGTAGTTGTTTGTAGGAAACCTTATCCTTGCGTGTCTGGGATTCTCCAGCTCTCTCTCACCTTCTCTGATATGGCTGACATCAACATGGATATACTTTGCAGAGACAAAGACATAGAGAGGAAAAGGAAGGGCCCAAGAGTCCCCATCATCAAAGAGAGATGTTCCATGCAGCATTCTTCCTTTGACAAGAAAGTCAAGGGACTCTCTTGTGCTCACCTAAATATCTTCACCCCATGCTGACATAATAAATCCTTATTATAGGCTGCGCATCCATTTAATGATTTACATTATGAAAAAATGGGTTCTAGCATTCTGGCACAGTTGTATACACCTACTGGCAATAGAGTCCTACATGTAATATTCCCCAAAATGAATGTGTGCAAAGCAAGAAGTAATAAAATGTTTATAACTTCCACATGCTGATAATATAAGAAAAAGGATCAACAAGAGATGTAATTAAATGAAAAACAGCGTACAAAGTAAAAGCCCAAAGAGAAATGTCTTCTTAAGGTACAAACATTATCAACAATGTTAAAGGGACAATCCCCATCAATGAAGAATGCATGTTATAGTATAGTCAAAAAGGAAACCTACTTACCTGCAGAAGATAATTCATCTTCAAAGCGGGACTCCCCTTTCTCTGTCCGCTTATTAAAACAGTTTTAACTGTTTGAAGCAGCCATTTATTGGCATAAACCACTCTCGCTCAAGTAATTAGAGCACTTTCTGAACATGAGCATGGGGAGGGTCATTAGACCCCTTGGAACTCTTGTGTGATTGGACGGGATGCACATAACACCACTTTTTCCTGCAATGCATGTAGCTATTGGTCGGGGAATGAGTGCAAATACACACAGGGGCTCCATGCATTTTCTTGCAAAAAAACCCAAAACATTAATTTAAAGGTCACTTTAGGGTGATAGACCAAACTTTTTCAGGCACTTCTTTCAATTTTCATTGTATGTAAGTATGTCAGGCAACTAAAGTGATATATTTGAGAACTATTTTGCATGCTTCTCTTCAGGAAGCATGAAGAGGACATTTTGTTTAAAATGTTTCTTTGCCACATTAAATCAGATGCACCAATCAATCTCGTTATGAAAGATCTTGTCATGCTAATAAAAGAAAACAAATACATGTTTGTTTCAAGAGTTCGTGACAAATTTCACTCTATTGTTTTTCAAAACTATTGCTTTTTCGTTTTTTTATTTTCAGTTTCCTTGTACATGTGGAATATCTCACACAAAAACAATGATGTTAGATGGAATATATGGTGATCCTGAAACCAGTAGTCTGGCTGGATACACAAAAAGCCATATTGTACCTGAAGATGTGGAGAAGCAAGACAAAATGGTGGTCCATTTGTCTATGAGCCCAAATTCTAGCACTTCCAGGAAGAAGGGGTTGAAGGGCCATGTTGGCTTACGCATAATGCAAAATACGCATGCCATCGACACGTACTCCAGGATGATTTTTCCTGGATCATTTATTTTCTTTAACTTAATATACTGGTCTGTTTTCTGTTAGAGAGAAGAGTTACACTGAAAGATGATGATTTGATTATTTAACAAAGACGACAACATGAGAAAAGGAGCTGAATGATATACATGTACATAATCTGCCATTCGGTGTATTCAAACTGTTTTCAAATGAAGCTCACTGCAGTACTAAAATACCTTTGATGACAAAATAAACTTGATGTTTGTATAACCATTGTAAAACGATCATTTTCCCTACTAGGAATCTGTGCATTGTAGATATTCATGTATGGCACACGTATAAATGAAAACCATGTTACAGATACAGAATGTGTAGAAAATAGACACTTTAATCCAGGGGCATAACACGGACTCCTACAGCCATTGTGGTTTGGGGGATACTCCAGGTGTTAGGGGGGGCCAAGGCTTGGCCCTTTGAAATTGGCTCTAATCTCCTATCAGTGATTTATATAATTGCATTTTGCACTTGTGACATAATAATTAGATTCACAACAGACCAAAACAGGATGTATACATGGAGGCTTGCACCTGGGCCCTGAGATATTGTGTTATTCCACCAGGTCAAACCCTACCCTAGACAGTTCTAATCGCTAATCCATAATCTCCCAAACTGAATCCATGTCTACCGATCCTCTTATATTTCATGCATAACACTTGGCTCAAAGTCATCTTTCGTAATTAAAGATTACCTTTTTATCCACAAAGTATAACATAATATATTAGACATGTGCAAAAGGGTCAAAAACAACATATTGTCTCGAGTTCAAGTTAGGGCAAAATGACGGTTCTTTCTCTGATGTCCTCTCCCCCTGATCCTCCACTCCATTGTCATGAATTAACAGCAATGTGAAACACTAAATTCAAATATAACCTATATTTTAGATTTAAGGAGCAATAAAGTCAGATAATGTCAGGCATTTGATCTGTTAATAAGCATGTATATATTGTACACATTGAATTGTAACAAGTCAGAAGGCAATAACATATTTTGTATGTAGTAAAAAAAACTTTGGAACTTGATTATTAATGTATATGTGTATTGGTATGTATATATGTACTATATTTATTTCTTTATATGTGAACATTGTTATTTGTACATGGATTGAAAATTGTATCAGGTATGAAGAATAAGAACTGCCAATATGTATGATGCATCAATTTTAAGATTTTTTTTGTATTGCTTTATTCATTTATAGGTGTCA
The DNA here is from genome assembly GCF_027358695.1 of Spea bombifrons. Classification (NCBI taxonomy): domain Eukaryota; kingdom Metazoa; phylum Chordata; class Amphibia; order Anura; family Pelobatidae; genus Spea; species Spea bombifrons. Next base: position 66,848,784 of record NC_071089.1, read on the forward strand.
CGTCTGCAGGGACACGTTCTTGCTCAATACCCTGTGTGGGGCAGGCAGGTTTACACGTGCGTGGTTGCTGATGGCTGTCTACTGCAGCCTTTAATTTCTTCTTAGGTACCATATACAGGCACAGAGCTGTTCAGTATGGGTAAGGAATGATCAAAGTAAGTGGCATTTCTCACAAAACAAAAATGCTTTAGCGTTTATTATAGTAAAGCGATTGAAAAGCAGCCAAATGAAGCATGGTGTAGTTCCTGGAAGGGATTCCTCATGGAGGTAGAGTTGTATGTTCCAATAAGAATCAGTCGAAAACTGACTTGAATGTACCACGGACAAACTGATAATAAAGGTGTTCCTCCTTAAGGAGTAAACATGTAATCCTTCACATGTAAAGTAAACAGAAGTCCTAGGCGTTTCATCAGACTGGGTTGAGTTCCTCAGGGATTTGTATCAATAAATACTTCTTCCATCATTTAATCAAAAGGACCTTTATTATCAATTTGTCCTTGACGCGGCTGGTTTTCAACTAATTCTTATTGGAACGTACGTCGCTGCCTCCACAAGGAACCCCCCTTCCCGGAACTACATCATGCTTAACCCTAAAGGTTTTGTCTGGTGCATAAAAGGATGCCTTTACTATAATTAGTACTACAGCGTTTCTATTTTGTCAGAACTGCCCCTCTCCCTTTGATCATTTTTTTTTATCCATACTGAACAGTGGTGTCTTTCTAATTGATATATATACCAGGGGAATATTGGGAGATCCCTTTATAAGAGGTATATGCTTACCATGTAGTGAGGTTTAAGACAGAGGCAAAAACTAAGTAAAGTACAAAGTCAATAGCCAAAACAGTAACGGAGCCGACAAGGTGCTTAATCATAAGACATAAATGAGTACATAAGTGAAGTCCAGAGCCAGGAGTCAAAAAACAGAATTTAATCAGCATATGCAAAATACAGGAACTTTAAGGGTTAGTGCAGATGTAAATTTATGGTAAAAACATATAAATATTTTTTTTTTTTAAGTTTTCTGAAATTTAGGACAAATACTTGTCTAAACGAGACTAATTAATGTGAACCCTATTAAATTAGCAGGTAATCTCTGTTATCTGGCTCCAGTGTAGGGTACAGAAAGCATTTTGTCCCACAATGAACATCATCTTGAATTATACTTCCACTTAACTAATATATTCAAGTGAAATCTACGCTTTGAGCATGGGCAATAGACTTGCAGATGCACACACATTTATATGTGTACATTATCTCACAAAAGTGAGTACACCCCTCACATTTTTGTAAATATTTTATTTTATCTTTTCATGTGACAACACTGCAGAAATTACACTCTTCTACAATGTAAAGTAGTCAGTGTACAGCCTCTATAACAGTGTAAATTTGCTGTTCCCTTAAAAATAACTCAACACACAGCCATTAATGTCTAAACCTTGGTAACAAACGTGAGTACACCCCATAGTGGAAATGTCTAAATTGGGCCCAATTAGTAATTTCCCCTCCCCGGTGTCATGTGACTCATTAGTGTTACAAGGTCTCAGGAGTGAATGGGGAGCAGGTGTGTTAAATTTGGTGTAATCACTCTCACACTCTCTCATACTGGTCACGGGAAGTTCAACATGGCACCTCATGGCATGAAGTGTGTCTTACCTACAGTCAATCATGGTGGTGGGAGTGTCATGGTGTGGGCCTGCATGAGTGCTGCTGGCACTGGGGAGCTACAGTTCATTGAGGGAGCCATGAATGCCAACACGTACTGTGACATACTGAAGCAGAGCATGATCCCCTGAGGGTAAAGGTGATAGACTGGCCAAGCAAGTCTCCAGACCTAAACCCTATTGAGCAACTGTGGGGCATCCTCAAACGGAAGGTGGGGGAGCGCAAGGTCTCTAACATCCACCAGCTCCGTGATGTCATCATGGAGGATTGGAAGAGGACTCCAGTGGCAACCTGTGAAGCTCTGGTGAACTCCATGCCCAAGTGGATTAAGTCAGTGCTGGAAAATAATGGTGGCCACACAAAATATTGACACTTTGGGCCCAATTTGGACATTTCCACTTAGGTGTATGTGTAAGTATGTGTGTGTGCATACATTACATGCTCCAATCTACATGCACCATGCAGTGAGGTTTGTGCTTGTGGAGGTGTCTCTCTCTATTCAATGTCCTAAAGCATGCCTCTTCCATGGCTTTGGGCCTCTAACAAGTTGATAAGCTCTCTAATGTGCAATATAATAAAACCAAAACAAAACTCATCTCTGCTTCCAAATTCCTCCAATGGTGCTATAAAATACAAATGGTATGTATTTTTTTGCATTACCTTTCTTCCTAACACCAGTCCATTGTGTATTTAGGGCTATGTGTGCGCTGTAATTGAATTTTGATGATCCAACCCTTTTTAAAATATTCAGCAGACTTTAGGTGGTTATCTATGCAATTCTGGTGACAACTGTCTTTGTTGTAGTCATGGCTGAATTGAAACCTTTAAGATTTTGACACATTTGCTCTTCTGGAAAAAAACAGACTATGTTGTTTATCACATAAAATGTCAGGAAATGAAAAGTTGCAGAAAAACTAGGTATTTTTACATGATCATGCAATTTTGATGTTAATATGTTTTGATTTAATTTATTATCAGGCACAAGATTCTATTAATAAGAAGTTGATGGTCAGGCAAGGAGGTATAGATTCACTCTTCTAATTAGATTTGACTTACATGCTGACGCTTGCATAGCAACTTGTATTGTATATATATGTGCCATGCCACTATGTTCAGGAATGGAACCCCTGAATTGAGTTGAATACAGGATCATGTGGTCAAGAGAAGCCGGGTGAGGGTACCATAGCGCAAACAAGGTCAAGTAAAGCTGGATCAAAAAACAGAAGACTGGACTAACTACTACTGGAGCATATATACAGGAAATGGAGGTTGCCTACTGATGTCATAAACATTATTAAGAGAAGGAAGCGGCATATGCAGCTTCACTAGGTGGAGTAGAAGGTGCAGCTACATGATTTATGGATCTCAGGTGAGCCCTGACAGTAAGTTGCTTGTAAGTAGATGCCATTTTATTCAAGCCAGGAAAGTGCATGCAAAAGAATCCTACAACTTCCATTTCCTTATCTGCAACTCCAAAAATAGAGAACATAATTAAAACAGCCCACCCATGCCACCTGTATCCCCTATTCCTTGCTCAGGGGGTGGGGTTGTTAAAATATTTTAGATAAACCTATAGAAGGCATAGATGGGGTTTAACGTGATATTAATCCTTTGGAGAGCCAAGGAGCCCACCTGTGCCTCTCCCTCTCTCTAAATCCACTGTCCTGTGGAATGAAAGGGTTAATAGTATTTTGTAAATAATAATACATTACATAGAATCCTACATTACTTTTAACTTATCCACATTAAATGCCAGTTGCCACAGCTCTGACCATTTTTCCAGTTTACCTAAATCATTTGCCAATTGGCTTATCCCTCCAGGAACATTATTATTATTTTTATTTATTGTTTTATATAGCGCTATCAAATTCCGTAGCGCTGTACAATGGGTAGACAGGACATAACAAGTAGTATGTAACATAACAAATTGACTTACAGAGACAACAGGTGAGGAGGGCGCTGCTCAAACGAGCTTACAATCTAGAGGGATTTAGGATGTATTACACAATAGGTAAAACGTAAAAGTTCCATTGTAGGTATGGACCAGCCACACTAGTGTAAGTATTGCATTAGAGGGACTAGGAGAGGCGAGCTAAGGGAATTTGGGGGGTGTTAATGTGCAATATTATAAGCGTCCTTAAAGAAGTGGGTCTTGAGGTATTTTTTGAAGGACCAAAGGCAGGGGGAGAGAGGATAGAAGGAGATCATTGGATGAGCGGAGAGACCGGTTAGGAATGTATTTAGAGATGAGTGAGGAGATGTAGGGAGGGGAACCGCTGTGAAGGGCTTTGATAGTAAGAGTGAGGATTTTGAAATCAATCCTGAAGCGCACAGGCAGCCAGTGAAGAGACTGAGAGAGGGGAGAGACGTTAGTAAAGCGATGGGAGAGGAAGATGAGTCTGGCGGCAGCATTCATGGTGGATTGTAGAGAGGTGAGACGGTTAAGAGGGAGACCAGCTAAGACAGAGTTACAGTAATCAAGAGCAATTAGGGCATGGACAAGAGCCTTAGTGGCATGCTGTGTTAGGAAGGGACGGATGCGGGCAATGTTTTTAAGATGGAGACAGACTGAATGTGGGGGGGTGAACGAAAGGTCGGAGTCAAGGGTGACACCAAGACAGTGTGCACGAGTAGATGGGGAGATGATGGCACCATTAACAATGAGGGAACATGATGGGGGAATCTTAGTATTGGAGGGAGGGAAGATGAGAAGGATTGTTAGATCTGGGTGTCATCAGCATACAGTTGGTATTGAAAGCCAAAGGATGAGATCAGTTTGCCAAGTGAGGAAGTGTAAAGAGAGAACAGAAGGGGTCCTAAAACTGAGCCTTGGGGTACCCCAACTGAGAGAGCGAGGGGAGGGGAAGTATTACTGGAAGCGAAGACGCTGAAGGTACGATCAGAGAGGTAGGAAGTGAACTAGGCGAGAGCAGTGTCGCGGAGGCCGAGATCATGAAGCATTTGAAGGAGAAGAGAGTGGTCCACAGTGTCAAAAGCAGCTGAAAGGTCCAGTAGTATTAGCATGGAGTAGTGGCCCTTGGATTTAGCAGTGAGTAAGTCAACATCAACCCTTAAGCAAATTTTTGTGTTGTCAGCAAAAGACATACCTTTCCATCAAGACCTTCTGCAATATCACTAATAAAAATATTAAAATGGGTCCAAGCACAGATCCTTGAGGTACCCCACTGGCGAAAAGACCTTGCTCTTAATATACACCATTGACTTCACAATATCTACTGTACCACTTTGATCAATTGCTTTAGTCACCTAATCAAAATCAATAAGATCAGTTTGGCATGATCTTCCTGAGGTAAACCCTTCTACAGGGGGTCTATAAATCACACCTACACAAGTTGCTGTACGCTTACCAAATTGTAATGTAACCCAAACTGTGTTAGGTTAGACTTAGGGCCACTCCTCCCCCTTTCTTGCCCTTTTTGTCTTTTCTATATAAGGAGTACCCCGGTATTGCTATGCATCCCAAAACAAGTGAGATTACTTAGTTGGAATTCTATGGTTTTACATATCAGGACAAAATAACAATCATCTGTTCCAGGTCTAAAATTTAGGTACAACCTCAGATGAATCTCAGATGAACGACACATGATGTATTAACCATATTATTCAACAAAAATTAAGCCTAAATGGAGAAGCCATGTGTGATAATTTTAACATTGTTATGTCTACCTGCAGCCACTAGTGGCTACCCTTCCCTCTCAGGAGCACCTCTTTCTAATTACTTGGGACAGCTGAACCACGTTACCTGAGTTTAGCCCTGCTCTTATATACCTGCTCTGTCCTTCAATCTGGCCCTTTGCATTGTTTGGCTCTGGTTCCTGTAAGTCTGCTAGCAGCTACAAATCCATTGCTTTGCATTGTGGTGTGTTTGGGCCCTGATTATGTTAAAACAATTTAAGGCAGCAGGCTGCCTACCTTAAGCCTGAGTAATTGTATTGCTCTGGTGAAAGGAAAATGCATGCAACCATCAAGTTTGCATCTGTTAAGGTCGTAAGACTCTGAAATTCGATTAAGATTGGAGTTCCTGAGAGAGAGAAGGAAGAAAAAGGAACAAAGTATGTTGTAGAGGAGGTGCTAATTAAAACACTTGGACTGGATCTTAAAGACATCTACTGCCTGCAAGGCCAAGTGAAAGGTACATATGTAGTAACACTACTGAACATCGGTGTGTGTGTCATAACATCTACAAGAGCCTCAGAGGAAAAAAAGATGACCCTCGATTGGATGGACTCCGCTTCACTTTTCTGTATGGTGGTGAGGAAATCTCTCTTACTGTTCACATGTATAACCCATATGTGTCTGATGAAGCTATCATAGCCTGGTTAAATCGTTATTGTAATAAAGTATCTAGCCCACAGAAGGTACAGAATGAGATGGGGATTTGGAACGGTAAGAGGAGGTTCCTTGTGCAGTTAAAAGAGCACAAGGAAAGGGTTGGTGGAATAGTTCACCCCCCCAGAGTTTCTCCATCGGTAGCAACACGGGATACTGTTTCTACCCAGGGATGCCATTCCTGTGCAGGAGGTGTGGGGGCTATGGGCACACCCAGGCGACCTACACAGCTGACCCTAGGCCCCTATGCAGGAACTGTAGAGAATGGGACCACCTCACTGCTAGCTGTGATAAGTCCAAGTTGTGCAACTGATGTGGCAAGCCAGACCACGTGTATAAAGACTGCCCCAATAAGCCCTGGCGGTCCTGGGCAGATATGGCTGCTGGATGGCCTGGGAAATTAAATCCAGGTTCAAGTTAGCCCTCCTCCACAGCTGACCTGAAGGAGCCTGTAATGGTGATCCCGCCACTGGATGATCCTGCTGTGCTGGTTGCAGCGGGATCAGTAATGCCAAGCAATCAGAAGAAGGAACAGGCTGTTTTGTGTCCAATGGATCACTCCCCAGGGTGTTTTTAAATCCCTGTGTAGGTCCTTCTACCAGCCACGAGAGTCACATTCCTGTGGGAGATCTACACTTCAGTCTCATTGTTCCGGAAGTCTTATGGTTTGTGCAGATGCAAATTTGCAAGCCTAACCTGTGCTGCCATGTTCTTTTTAGAGAGAAGAGCTTTTCCCCTGGCAACCCTTCAAAACATGCCATACTTGTTCTGTCTTTTTCTAGTTGTACTGTGAACTTTAACATTGTATGATGTCCACTCCTGGGAAGATTGGCAACTGTCTTGAATGTTTTCCATTTTTGAATAATCTTTCTCACTGTAGAATGATGGACTTTAAATTGTTTGGAAATGGCCTTATAACCCTTCCCAGATTGATAGGTAGCAACAATTGCTTCTCTAGAAAAAAATTGCTGCGGTCTTTCCTCCTTCATGTTATGTTAATACACACCTGAATACTCCAGATAAGAAAACTGCTAAAACTTTGGCTTTTGGAGAGGTGGTCACACTTGTTGATGATCAATTAATCAAGGGCATTTTATTAGCACCATCTTTCTGCTACTTAGTGTCTTAATTCCTAGGTAAGCAGTATGGGGTATACTTAGCTTTTCACACATGGCTTCCCCATTTTGGCTTTTTTGTTGAATAAATCATGAAACAGTGCAAAATGTCATGTTAGACCTGCTAAGAAATAGATGATATGTCCTGATATGTAAAGCCATAGAATTCATAGAGGATGTACTCTCTTTTCCACACTACTGTAGAGTGCAGTTTTGTGTAACCAGACAATTCTAGCTAAATAAACTCATAAATGCTGGCAAAAAAGTTTATATCATTTTATACATTTTAAAAAATGTATTTTATTTTCTTCCAATCTTCAAGTAAGTTTCTGTCCCAAAAAAGCTTTGCAGTAACCCACTCTGGGTCATTTTATCTAGTGTAACCCTATAGGAGTTGGGAGAAGAAAACGAGAAGTGTGGCTGCTAGTAGAAGACTGGAATGATTTGCTCTGCAGTAAGAGACTGCAAGAGATTCATTTTTCCTGCTGTTGCTGCCGAGGACCTCTCTAGTGTCTGCTACCAAGAGCTGACATTGTTTAGATCTACTTATCCCTGTGCCAGGCTGCCATGTGGCTGAGGGATATTTGTAGTTCCCATTTGGGTTGCTGTTTGAATCCAGTGTACAGCAGGAGAAGCCTGCATTCTGAGGTGTGATAAAGCCAGCCTGTGAGATCAAAAGCTGCAAGACTACACCAGAAGCAGCAGTCAAAGGAAGGTACTCAAGATCATTTACAGACCAGACCCCGTGTATAAGAGCTGACACAACATAAGTACTCCCAACTAAAATCCTCAGTACCTGTACTATCCTCTTTAGGGGTAGTACTACCTCCATCAAGGGCCTCAACATCTATATGCACTCCTCCTCCAGGTAACTGAAAAACAGCACAAGGGTGGATTCCTAATAATTTGGGGAGGGGTGATTTGGGTTCAGGTTGATTATGATATAGTTGTTGATTAGCTGTATACCTTTGGTGTTATTGAAATGCTCAGGTCCTTACTGTTCTAAACTAAAACATACCAGTTATATTTTAAGATAACTTTATTTTAAAGTGTTTGGGAGTCTTGTGTTTTGTGATATATATAGGTGTCCTACTACACTACAAGAAATATCATTTTTGTATTGAACTTAAGTCTTTATTGAATAAACCCTTCCCTTAACCATGTGTTTCTCAAATACCCCCCACCATCTGTACTTGCTGACTTTGCAAGACTTCCCCTACCTTTAAAAGAAACTTATGTGATGAATCAACTCTTCGCTACCTTCCACACAAAACAGCTACCAATTTTGGGAACCATGTGAAATGGAACAGTGGGGAAGACTGTCAAAGAAGGTCATTGAGACCTTGGGGTATTTATCCTTTATTCCCCATGACTCTAGTGAACACAAATCTTATTTTGTCAAAATTACACATTACTCCAATGGATCACATCTCATGTAATTAATTCTGTCCACAAACCTTGTCACAAAACACTCATCACCTCAGTGTGAACCTGGGAATTTATTTGAATCTGCGTGCTTTTAAACATGTGCGTTTGTTATCTTCACTGTATCACTGTAGAGCAAGTTGCATCATCAATGCCTGATTAAGGGTTTGTGGAAGCGAAACCATGCAAATTATCTATGGCTGGAGCGTTTATTTATTTCTACTGCTGGTGGGCTTTCCGGGCACGAAGAGAAGACTCAAGTATGTGCTCTAAAATTCTTCTTTTGTTTACATGCAGTGGCGTACATAGAGGCCCCCGGGCCGGTCCAAAGGTTGTTCACAAAGGGATAAGCCCAGGTCAATCCCTTTGTGAACATTTCTGGACCAGACCAGGGATAGCAGGGCCACGCAACTCCAGGTTAGGGTGTTAGGGTAAGTGAGCGAAGGAGGGAGCATGTATGTGCGTGTGTGTGAGCATGGATGTGTGTTTCTGAGCATGTATGTGTGACCATTGATGTGTAAGTGTGTGTGAACATAAATGTACTGTAGACTCAGAGACCTTACGATCAAGGGAAAAGTTTTGATTCTGTGCAACAAGATATTTCCCAAGCTGTGCTGAAAAAACAATATATAATGTGTGGGGTGCACTAAATGAGTTAGTGGGCAATCAGAGTTGAATAAAGTCATAGCAAAAGCACAAAAACTGCTCTGGTCATTAAGTGTATACACGGTAAAAAAAAAAACGGTCCTGAAGGGCTTAAAAGACGTTATCCAGGATTGTTCAAGTCCATAGCCTTTCCAGCGGACTAAATATTGGAGGAGGGCCAGGATCAGGGATAGCCCTGGGAAAACATTGCATACCAGAGGCTGAAGTAGTGAAAACCTCTGGGATAGTATTTCTCTATTCTATTTACACTAAGGTCTCCATCCAATAGAGAAAGCAGTATAAGTTCTCCTAGGTTGGTTGAAAACAAGTCCCCACCTTGGCCAGGTCAGATGGAAAGGTATAAGGTATAATTTTGAACTTAATGGACAACTTGTTAAGGAAATCCCTGCAAGTCTTAAGATCTAGTGGACATGGCTCCTGATGGAGGGTGTGATACAGCAGGTGCTGTAGCAGAAGAACTTGCAGGATCAGTACAGGCCAACACGTTCTAAGAAAATTGATACGTTGACCCGGAAAACTGGCTTCATAAGCAGGTAGTTTCTGTCCGAACTTTGTGGGTTCTATTTTATGTCCCCTTCGTAATGTAATGCAACACAACATAAGGTTGACTTACTGAGTGAGATCCGGAACCAATGAGCAGCGTATGTGGGAAACAGGACACCTGGACCACAGTGTGGATGCCAGAAGCCGGGTCAGTATTCCACCTGGGGCAGGATACTAGAGTAGCTGCGTGGTCAGACAATGTGGGTCAGAATAGAAGAAGCTGCATGGTCAAGCCAACTGAGTCAGGGTACAGGATAGCAGCGTGGTCAACAAAGCCAAATCAGGAGACATATCAGCGTGGTCACACAAAGCCAGGTCAGGATACTAGATAGCCGCGAGAACAAGGTAACACCAGAAAGGGTAGCTGCACAGGAGTTACTGTGCCATTAAAAAGGAAACCAACTGGTTCTGTGTACCTGTCTCTTTTCTGCAGTTTTGCTTTTTGTCTCTTCTTGCAGGGCCGTAGGAATGGTGTAGTGAGAGAGGCACAACTGTAAGGGGGCCCTCAGCAGCTGCAGCCTGCAGGACTGGTTGGGGAGACCACGGATCTCCCTAGTCAGCCCAATATTAAGGTAGCCATCTAAACGTATGGGCACACTGGCCAGTTGCCTAAGGGTTCTGTGTCCTAGAGGTCAAGTGGCGAATCACATTACTGCCAGCAATATGATTCACCACAAAGCCCTTAAAAAACAGAAATGTATCTACAGGGTAGGGGGGAGCAGAGAGTACCGAGGCAGCTACAAGATTGTGATCTCCCCAGCCAGCCCTCCTCATTGGGCACCCCGATGAGAAACGGTCTGGGTAGGACGTGTCCGATCACAATCCCCCTCCCTAATCACTATGTGCCGGCAAATTATGCTGAGCGCTGGGGTATGATGTCTGCATCAATAGCCAGCGCATAGTGATTAGGGAGCACTAAAGCAGAGGTCTCAAATGACAGACCTTGCGTTCCTAAGACAGGATGGAGGATGAGAAAGTTAAGAGATGGAGAGAAAGGGGTTTAAGAGCAGTGTATGTGTTTGTAAGTGTGTGTATGGGAAGGTGTGTGTAAGAGCAGTGTAGGCATTTGTGTGTTTGTAAGCTGGTGTGTGTAAAGGCAGGGGTGTGTAAGGGCAGTGTATGTGTGTTTTTGGGCTGGTATGTGTAAAGGCAGCATGTAAGGGCAGTGTATGTATGTGTTTATGGGCAGGTGTGTGTAAGGGTATACATAAAATAACTTAAAAATAATTCCAAAAATAGCTGGAGCACAATTTTCCATTCTTGCCTCTGGCTCAAAAGCAGCTAGCTACAGCTCTGTCTTCTTGTTCTGTATTCTTTCTTCTTCCTCTTCTCCCCAGTATCAGCTTAGTTAATCCTATGGCAGTTTCGCAAAAGGGCAGAAATGAGGGAGAGGCTGTCCCCGTGGCTCTGCCCTTTTGCGGAAGTATTTTGAAAGGCCAGAATAATGCAGACGTATCCACGTATCCAAATCGGGGAAAGAGTGTGCAGAAAGGCCTCGCTCTTTGGCAGAGGTGGCCCTGGAGGCTGGGTTAACAGCTGAAACAAGGATAGGCGGATGAAAAAAGAAGACAGAAGAACAAGAAGAAGCAAGAGAAGAAGCAGTGCTACAGAAAAGGAGACAGGGACACGGAGGTGTTTGGCAGAGAAGGTAGGAAGACAGTGAGAGAGTGTGAGACAGTGTGATATAGAGTAAGTAAGAGTATGAGAGTGTGAAAGAGTGTGTGAGAACGTGCAAGAGAGCACGAGTGAAAAAGCAACAAAATGCAAATGAAAATTCGGAGCTCTCTGCTTCATTAGGGGACCCTCGTCATTTATGCATTCGTACAAATTAATTATATATACACATTGTATTGATATATCCTATCGATATATATTTCAATACTTACTGATTTGAATTATTAGAATAAACAAGGTTGAGCAGTTAGTGTCTCACTTGTGTCCTGAAACTTAAATTGCTGTCTACTTTATATAATTTAGCACTCATTCTTTCTTAACTGCAGCAGTGCAGAAACAAGATGAGGCACTGTGTCTGGCCCAATATTTCCTATGTCTGGTAAGTACAGCAGATGGCACTAGAGTTACTTTAAACTGAGTAATGTGTAACTTATCCAAGTATTCCCAAATGGAACTCCTTCTTTTCTACTCCATATGAACATACATGTTTATATATAATTAATTTGTACTAAACCGAATAAATGAGCTAAACCAAAGACTCTTCAACTGAAAACTATTATTTGTCAGGGGATGGGGAGGCCTATTCACAAAAATGCATGGGAGTGCAAGTTTTCAATAATCTTGTTTGTAGTTGTAGTAGCATATCCACAACTGCCACCCTGCATTTGCACTTGAGAGAAAATGTGCTGGGAAGAGAGAAGGAGCAGAGGAAGGGAAAACAGAGGGAAGAGAGAGAGAGAGAGTGGAGGTAGAATGGAGGTAGAGAGAGAAAACAGATTTTTGGCTATTTCATTTCAATGACAGGGACAAATGCAAGTTGAATTATTATGATTAAATCCTTCTCCTTACCACCCATCCCATGCCCACTGCAATAGGTTTAGAATACATTAAACATTTAGAGAGCCACAGAGTCCTACCTCTACTTCCCCCTTAAAATTTTATGGACCTACTATTGAACCCTTAACTCAATAAAATGTTTAATGTAGAAATGGTTTAATGGTTATTAAAGGTGCTGTTTTTTGCATTAATTGCACTCTCTGTTGTGTTAAGCAAACAATCAGTAGAACTTTTCATTTTATTCTTTCCTGTGAGCATTTAATCATATAACACAGATATTTTTAAGTATCAATTTTAGTTTCTATGGTGACAACCTATAAGCATTCCTGAGAACTCTGGGTTTGGCCAGGAGAACTCTGGGAGAAGCACCAGTTCTCCAGGTCGACACCCAAATCCTCCGGGTCATGGGAGCAGGGTCCTGACATGCCCCACTCCCTGCCCATTTACCCTTCAAATGGGATGTTTCCCCATGATTCCAGTGGGACCACCCACCAATGTTTTCGGGGGCTGTCCTGGCTGTGTCCTGCAAGGGTGGGCTCCACTGGAGCCCACAAGTTCACGGGTATACCTATAAGTTTCTGCTTGTCACCAGACAAGTGGTCCTGTCAAAAATTATGAATGAGGCAAAATTTTATGATCAAAGACTACATATCTGCGAAGGGTTCAGACTTTTTACTGTTCTGTGAATGATGTCCTAATGCACAATAGTGTCGTAAAAAAAAGAGTTGATGGAACTGTCTTAATGACAGAATGTGTACAATATTAAACTGATTTAGTGTGTTTCATAACAATAGTTACTACCGTACTTCCCAAGTATACTCCAAAGCTTTCATGGCCCACACTGAAAGTAATTCTCAGAAAGCATTTTTAGGGTGATGGTTAATTATGATTAATATACAATATACATTGGATGTCTGTCCACAACACAACTCTCTAACTTCTTAAATTCCAAGGCTTTTGGTAAATTACCTTATGCAGAATATTTTGTAATGTTAATACAAAGTTCTAAAGGACACACAGTATTTTAAATTTGAGGAGACAAAAAGTTCTAGCTATTTCTTTATTTAACTGCATTTCTCCCCTCTCTCACTTAGTGTAATACACAAGCCTTATTTGTTTCAGGTCAAGTAGCGCTGTCTTCTAAAACCATTAATTTTTATAAAGGCTTTCATTTAGTGTGAAGATAAAAATGGCAGGGACAAATAAAAAAAAAATCTTTTTACTCATTAGAAATTGCAGAAACAAAAAATAACTCATATGTGTCACCTACCTGTATCAACAGCAGCTGTAACAGGGGAGAGGGAGACAGTGGGAAGGGCAGGTTCCTATACTTACGATTATTCCCTGAAGGGAATTTTTATAAAGGCTTTCATTTAGTGTGAAGATAAAAATAGCAGGGACAAATAAAAAAAAAATCTTTTTACTCATTAGAAATTGCAGAAACAAAAAATAACTCATATGTGTCACCTACCTGTATCAACAGCAGCTGTAACAGGGGAGAGGGAGACAGTGGGAAGGGCAGGTTCCTATACTTACGATTATTCCCTGAAGGGAAGTGATGTCAGACTTTTCTAATATTTTGGCGCCAAAACCCTTAATTGGTGCCAGTTCACTCGTGGCTATGCTTCATAGTGCCTATTCCTCAGTGCAGATTCTATTACAGTGTCCAGTGTTTGACCTTGGCCTGACTTTGTTTATTCTGACATACGGATTCCTAAAATCGGCTCGTTCATCGTTGTTCCCTGGATTCTGGCACCCCGACCTCGGCTTTTCTTTGACCTTGTTAGAGTCCACTCCTTGTGGTACTATCTGCATCAGTGTCTCCCAACCTCATTGTGCGTGACAGTATGCCTACATTATTAGCATATTTTACAGGTCAGATATAAACAGATTTGGATTTTTGTTGCTAGGCTATAAATTCTAAAAATTGTTATGCTATGTGTGGAACCCCATGCCCCACTCCCCACCCATTTCCCCCTTAAATGGGGGGGTCCCACAGTGGGAACACCCACTAACATCAATAGGACCGCCCCAAATTTCCTGGCCGCATCCTACAAAGGGTGCTCTGGGTAGTAGAAGCCTAAAAGTTCCCAGGTATGCACATGACCCAAAATTTCAAATGGCTATATTTATTTAATATAATAGAAAAGAGGCAGGAGGATATGAGGAAAAGAAGGACTCTCCCTGGGAGGTATAGCATTTTATATTTGTGTGTGTATATCGGTGTAGCAACACAAATACAAATGGGTACTTGGTTATGTGTGGATATTTAATTAGCTGTATACTTTCATACATATTTGTAGGAATAAATTCTTACTTTGAATGATGTTCCCCTTAGCCTTCTCTGTGGCTAACTTCCTGCCCCCTTAAATATGATTAATGGGCATTATTCTGGCTTTCCAGTACCATACTGAATTGTGTTGTGACCATAAATAAAAATAAAAAGCTGAATACATTTTTTTTTTTTACTTTTTGGGCAGTTTTGAAGTCTGTGAAGTATAGTCAACAGCAGTGTTCCCTCATAGCACATAGCTTTCAGAGGGGGCGCACAGGTCAGAAAATTGTGCGCACAACCAGAAGCGTACCTAGCGGGGGGGGTCGGTCTATTGGTTGTGCGCACGGCACCCCTCCAGAGACGGACAGTAATGTCCGCCGCTAGAGGAGCAGGCTCGGTTGGGGAGCTCAAGGATCTCCCTGTAACCGGCTTAAAAACAGTCAAGGGAGCGGGAGGTCTGTTAATGCAGACCTCCAATCCTGCTCCCTTGCGATGCGCTCGGCAACTGATGCTCTGCGTCGGGATTTGATGTCATATCCCGGCGCACAACACTGAAGCCACGCCCACCGCCTTCACTGCACAGGAAGGACAGGACACAGAAGAAGTAGAGGAAGAACGAAGAGGAGGAGGAAAAGTGACAGTGACAGAGAAAACATTAATTGAGTGAATTAGTAAGTGTGTGAGAGTGATGGGTGTTATGCTGTAGTTTATGCTGAATGTTTGTGAATGAGTGTGTGTGTGATAGCATGGATGTGTAAGGGGGGGTAGCATGGCATAGGGAGGCTGTAATCGCATTCCTATCATGCCCAGGTTCCAGCATGTACTGGCTGCTTGGGCATGATAGGAGTGTGATTGCTGTTAGCAAATATACCGTATTTGCTCGATTATAAGACGAGGTTTTTTCCAGAGCAAATGCTCTGAAAAATACCCCTCGTCTTATAATCGGGGTCGTCTTCTAATCAGACCCCAAAAAAATGGCTGGGGCCATGCTGCTTACCGGTCGCGAGCAGCGTCTCTTCCGTTAGAAGCAGGAGGACAGGAAGCTTGTAGCTTCCTCACAGAACTCTATCTCCCCCTCCCTCCTCTGGGGGCGGGGCCAGAGAAGTTGCTGGTACAGCCGGTCCCCTGCAGAAGTCTTCAAGTGAGAGATCTGCAGTTCAGGTAAGGGGGTGGGGGAGGGTTTTTGGGTAAGTATGTGTGATTAATGTGTGAAGTATGTGTGATTAATGGAATGAATGAGTATTTAAATGTTTGTGAATGTGTGTTTGTGTGTGATAGCATGGATGTGTAAGGGGGTGGGGGTTGTAGCATGGCATAGGGAGGCTGTAATCCCACTACTATCATCCCCAGGTTCCAGCATGTACTGGCTGCCTTGGCTTGATAGGAGTGTGATTGCTGTTAGCAGCAATCACACTCCTATCAAGCCAAGGCAGCCAGTACATGCTGGGTTAAAAGGCATATCATGGGGCTGAGTGGCATATAGGGGGTTAAAATGCATTTCTGGACCTCCAGAAATGCATTTTAACCCCCTATATGCCACTCAGCCCCATGATATGCATATATACCTCCAGAAATGCATTTTAACCCCCTATATGCCACTCAGCCCCATGATATGCCTTTTAACCCCCTATATGCCAGAGTGGCATATAGGGGTATAAGGCATATCATGGGGCAGAGTGGCAAATAGGGGGGGGTATAAAGCATTTCTGGGGGCAGAGTGGCATAACTGGGGGGGCAGGTTGGCAAATAAAAGGAAATTTAAAAAATATATTTACATGAATTAATATTTACTGGTAAAACTTTTTTTCCTATAGGGTCGTCTTATATTCAGGCTTTTTGTTTTTTTCCTAAATTAATATTTTGATTTTGGGGGGTCGTCTTATAATCGGGGTCGTCTTATAATAGAGCAAATACGGTATATATATATATATATATATATATATATATAGTTGATTTTTTTTGGTTGATGTGTTAACCACACAATATTAATATATATGTATGATTGCTAACAGCAATCACACGCCTATCATGCCCAGACAACCAGTACATGCTAGAACCTGGGCATGATAGGAGTGTGATTGCTGTTAACAATTATATCAATTATATATATATATATATATATATATATATATAATATTGTTTTTTTTTAATATAGTGTGGGGGGGTCATTTTCTGTTTCGGTCAAGTGAATGCTGAATTTTCGGTCCAGAAATTTCATTTCGGTGCATCCCTATACTAGGCCAGATACTGAAGTGGTAGGCCTACACCACATCAATGTTTGGCTTAGTATATAGTGATAGGGGTTATGCTGCATTATTGTCAATGTCTGGCTCAATGTATAATGATAGGTGTTATGCTGTACCACTGTCAATGTGTGCCTCTGTATATAGTGATAGGTGTTATGCTGTACCACTGTCAGAGCGTGCCTCAGTATATAGTGATAGGTGTTGTGCTGTACCACCATCAGTGCGTGCCTCAGTATATAGTGATAAGTGTTATGCTGTACCACCGCCAGTGCGTGCCTCAGTATATAGTCATAGGTGTTATGCTGTACCACCGTCAATGTTTGCCTCAGTATATAATAATAGCAGTTATGCTGTACCATCGTCAATGTTTGCCTCAGTATATAATGATAGCGGTTATGCTGTACCACCGCCAATGTTTGCCTCAGTATATAATGATAGCAGTTATGCTGTAACACCGTCAATGTCTGCCTCAGTATATAGTGATAGGTATTATGCTGTAATTCAAGTCTTGATACAGAGACAGAAAAGAAACTCAAAATCACCTTCAAAGAATAGCATCACAGGGAGCAATCTATTAATGCCTTGCAAAGCTATACTGCATGCTAGCCAAAATATTAGGTTTTTTAATGCTGTGATGTCTTCTAGGACAATACCACAATCAGTACCATGCCCCCGATGAAGCCAGAGAGTGGAAATGATTGTTCTTGAGTGTGATATGGTCCTAGAAGATATCCCAGTATTACGTGATGTGATAACCTGATCTTTTGGTAACCTGCTGGTGCAGGGGCGTAACTAGAAACGAGAGGGCCCTTGAGGAAAAATTGCCCCAAATTAACAGCTGGTCTGTACCATCACTGCCTCCCAATTTTTTGTTTAATTATTCCCATTAACATGGTCAAGGCCCAGAATACTTTTAATTCAGCCACATCCATTGGATACCATGACTGATGCTGGCCACTGCGCAACTAGGATTTGCTGCCAAAAACTAAGCAGCATATAAATTTGTTAGGGAGGCAATCTCCCCCCTTAAAAGGTTTATCTCCACAAAGTGCTGAATGAATTGTAGTGGCGTGGAACTACTAAATATGCTTAAATAAAAGTAAACCATGCAACCACCCACATAATTACCCACTCACCATATAATCTTACTAAACAAAATGTAATAATTTAGATATAGGTTACAGTCTGGGATTTTGTTTTTCAGAGATTTAGGAATACATATATTTGTTCTGATAATTTTTTAATGAATTATAGTCATGACATAGAGATTCCCATTACAAAATGTTGTTATCTCACCAGAAACACGTGTGTGGGTACATGTTCACAGCTCAGATTCTAGTTTGTGTTACATACTAAATTTTTAATCTGGTAACATAACTGGTACAAATGAAGCAGTTAGATCGTCTCATTTTTTATAATAATTGCAAAACTACTTACACAGTAACTCTTAACTCTGCTCTACCACCTACACATTTTCTTTTGTTTACAAGAGCTTACTGCATTTAATCTGTTTTATTCCAAATCTTTCCTTTTCACTGATTTCCATAAAAATGGTAAACGAAACCTTTATTATTTATTATCCATATCCACACAGGCTATGGAGCCACTAAACAAACCGTCATCAATTTCTGTTCTTTGGCCAAGATGTGTAGTCGCCCAAATGTATTCAAACAATCATTTATTTACATGAGTATCTCTTCATAATGCGCCGGTAATGTGGGGATAAGAAAACAACTCACTTTCAGATATTTCCAGTACCTCCCACGTTAGGCAAAAGCATCAAACGTCTAAGTTAAATATGAAATGAAATATATTTTTCATGAACTCATGCATGCAAAAGTCTGAAAAATATCATGTGGCACACAATGTAACTGTAAGTCTGATAAAGGCTGTGTAGGATAATGTATAAAATACCTATGGGCAATGCATTACAAATAAATTAGTTCTATTTCTTTAGTTTTCAAGCCTCCCTCTGGGTTCTTACGGTAAAAGCCATTTCCAGCTTTTTTATAAATAACTTGTATTGTCCAGTTACAAATAGTGGGCCATTTGAGTACATTTTGATGGTACTTATTGCATAGGTCTCTGAGAGTGTTTAGTAGACTTGTTCATTCAGATTCGTATAAACTTCATTTCTGTGTTCAACATAGTCAGCTCTACCGTTGCACACTTTCAGCTAAGGAAGCTAGTTTTGTACTGTTCCTGAATTGTGTTTAAGTAGTATACTTGCTCTACAAGTAAAGCAGAGTATTTTGTAAAGCAGAAAATAAATATGTGCCATTAATAATTACTAATAGTTAGGCAGGTAAACATTGTTCAGTGCTACATGAACAAAGTGGTCATTTAGTTGTGCTGCACATTTACTCAATTGGTACTAAGGGCAGCTATTCCAAACGAGGGGAAGTGTAGGCTGTCAAAATTTATCAAATGGTGCCATAGAAATATGGAATCTGACGGCAGATCAGCCCATCTCTTCTGCCTAATTGTCCCCAGGGAAGACTCAGATCTTATGCCTATCCCATGCTTATTTAAATTCTCTCACTGTATTAACCTCTACAACTTCTGATGGGAGGCTGTTCCATTTATCTACCACCCTATCAGTAAAGTAAACCTTCCTTACATTACATCTAAAGCTCTGATTTAAAGTTTACAACTTCTCCTAACATTTATCCTCCCTTAAAGTAAACTTCTCTCCTGTTCTGTGTTAAATTTAGTCTTTCCTGATAATTTTTTTTCTGCAAACCATTTATTTTGGTAGCCTTCATCTGATCCCTCTCCAAAATGTCAATATCCTTCTGGAGATGAGGTCTGTGAGAGATTAGTCTTCTGATCTCCGTGGGAACTGTCGTTAAAGCAGCCCCAAAAGGCTTGTCTGTGCCATCTATGCCTCCAAACTGCTTACCTGTGCCACCAAACTGCTTGCCTGTGCCATTTTCCCCTTAAAGGTTTGTCAGACTGTCAGACTGTCTGTGTCATATTTGCCCCAGCCAGCTTACCTGTACAAACATTGCCATCAAACAGCCCTTCAGTGCCATTTTTGCCCTCAGACAGCTTGTCAGTGTCATATTTGTCCCCAAACAGCTTGCCAATGCCATCTTTGTCCCCAAACAGCTTGCCAGTGCCCCCAAACAGGTTGTCTCTTTGTGCTATCTTAGCCCTTAAACAGTGCCAAGAAGATCAGTAGAAGAGAAAAAAAATGTATACTAAATATAAAAAATATAAATTGTTTTTGGAAAATTTTGCTTAAAATTTCTTATACACAATAGAAACCACTGATGAACAATGACCCAATGTATGTTCGGCAACATCCCCTGGTTAAAGACATAACATCTTTTTAGATGGCCACATTGTTTCCTTAGATAGTACAGGGTAGCATTTTAATTCTTCTGGCTTAAGGGGTTTGGTGGTAGTGAAAAGGGGTTGGTTATAATTTTTACAGTTATGGGATCTCTTGTACATCTTATGTATGCTAGTGATGTCACAATTACATCACTGAGCTTACTGTATTGTTTATGTTTTATTGACTTTATTATTAATTGTTACTGATATTTCATAAAAAAATTTAAACATTTTCCCTTTGTGGGAAGAGGCAGAAATGTTTCTTACTCTCCTCCCTCCAATCCCCCCAGGCACTGATCTACAGCATTCAGAGCAATCAGCAGTCCATCTAGTTCCTGCTGAGTCACTCTCGTCCTCCAGTGACCGTCCGGTAGGTGTCAGCAGTGTGGATGTGGCTTCAGCCAGCACACGTCAATCAAGCCCTGCTTATATAAATTCACATGTTCCCCCTCATATATACATGCAGCATTGACCAAAATTTACTTTTTTGCGTGTCCATCTCTATTACATATAAAACTCGTATTGTATTTTATCACTTAATTTTTCTAAAATTGAAAAATTCTGCATGATTTTGCAGACCAGCTCAGTGACAAATGTGTTTAGCAAGGAGCTTAAGGTCTTCAACAGCACAAAACGCTAAACAAATAGATTTAACACCTATCTTTAGGAAAACAGATGTTGTATAAAAATTGGCATTGTGAATAATCTGGAACATTAATACGTCCGTGTAAGAAATAAACAGTTATGAACAAAACATGTAAATTAATTATCAATTAAATACATTAATCATTAGGCAAAAGGAGCATTTGTCCCAGGGCCCCTGGTGGCAATTGGTCCCCAGCTGCTGTTTGCTTGGGTATTTTTAGATTTGCTTGCACTGCACTGGGGGAACACCATGTTTCTTGTGTTGAGTGTTATGGGGGCCACAGAGTCTCTCTCCTGCTCCAGGAGTGTTTGCAAGTATGCACTTAAATACAGTATGGCCTGTAAAAAGCGTTTTTTTTTTGTTGTCATATTATTGCCAGTAAAAGTGTAAGTTGCATAGCTCTCAGGTTGCAAGAAAAATACAAGGATCTGGATTACATTTTCAGGATACCCCAGTCAGCTAATATAAGCCATGGTTATTTAAATCCAGTGGCCAATTAGAAACACAGCATAAGGCTACATGCCTAATGTAGGTGGGAGGCACTGTCAGGGACTAGCCTACCAGGAATTCGCCCAGTGTCCCGGAAGATCAGTCCAAGGCTGCAAAGGAAAATGTCACATCTGAAATGATATGAGCACTAAAAGGCATATGTCACTTGTGCTGTGACTTGCTTCCTGAACTCTGCCAGAATTATTTCAGTAGATTTGGCATTAGGATGCCACATTGTATGCTTGTGATTCAGGGGCAGGGTATGTGACTTTCACAGGGAGTGGATTTCAATGGGTGTGGCTTCAACCAGCACATGTCGATATACATACACATCCTCGCCCTCACATATACGTCCATCATTAACCACAATGTACTTTTTTGCATGTCGAATCAGCTTTTTTTTATGTAGTTTAGTCAAACTGTATTTTATCACTTTATTATTAACAAAAGTTATGCTTGAAATCATCAACAGCACTAAAAGTTTAACAAATTATAGATTTTGGAAAATATCTAATCTTGATTACCCTAGAGAAGATCTTGAATTAATGTGTTGATTCACATAATTCCTATATCTTTTCCTAACTAATCTAAGGGATTCCCTGTACGTCAAGCAATAATTATGATATACACACACACACACACACACACACACACACACACACACACACACACACACACACACACACACACACACACACACACACACACACACACACACACACACACACAGTATATACTGGATAATAAATTGCTCTGGATATCATTACAATGCTACTGCACATTTGAAGCTTTCTGATCTCCACAAGTTCCATTTGAACAATTGTCTGCATTGCCCTGGGCATGACACATAAAAGCAGTTCAGAAAAAGACACAAATTCTCCACAGCTTGAAAATCCCAGCCATCTGACGTAGAGGGATTTATAGGTTTAGTGGAAATTGCTTTCCCCTGCATCCAGATTAAATGTTGAGTGGCGTTTTACCCTGGTGGGTAAACATCCTTCTAATAATGAGGTGACCAACCAATATCGTAAAGAAGAAACATTATATAGTATTGTTATATCTTCTGTGGACTATTTTTGGACTGCAAAGTATAATGTTGACGGTCAGTAACATTCATATGGGAATCCTGCTGTTATTTTGGGGGTGGATTTCATCTATTGAGTGCAGATCCCAGCATCAGATGACACAAATACCTGAGCTTTACAAACAGGGCAGGTAAGTACTAGAGTTATGTTGATTTATGATGTATACATGTATATTCTATAAAATCTAAGAGCTTTAAAGTTTTCTTGGGGAACAGGTTTTAAGTTACCTAGCTGGTACCTAAATACTGGAAATTACCTACCTAAATGTTTTTGGTTTTTTTCTGTTTACTACTTGTGTGCAGGAAATTTATTGAATGAATGTAATGCATGGCTTTTACTCTGGTGCACAGCGAATGGGTTACATGTTTCTTTAACACATACGACAATGTTTCATTTACACTACAAGAATATTCTGCATAAGAAGATCCCCCCCATTTTCTTTGCATGGCTGTGTCAATTACTGGATTTTAGACTTGTGACCTGAAACTTTAGGGAGCCTTGAAGACTAGAGTCAATGGCCATTAAGCTACATTTTCTGTGCTTTCAATGTTTTATGGTTACGTGTCTCAAAAAAAGAAAAAAAAAAAAGATGTTATTGGCATCACTTATCAGTTCTCACACACTATTGGCAAATGCTCCTGCAATCTGAGAGCATTCTAGTATCTACCAACTGTTTGTGTCGTGACTGTGGTCCATTGGCAGACGCATGGCAGTTCTTTCAAGATGTCTGCTCAAACAATAAGTAGGCCTTTATCAGGATTAGTGAGCATGATATCCAGCCATTACGATGTATTTTTTTTCTGTTTTTCATCGGTAATGACAGGAAATGTAAAGTTATTTTTTTATGAGTAAGGGAATGTGTGAGGGTTCAGATAAAGTGCTGCTGAAGCAAAGAATGATATAGAATCAAGCCAAATTGCAATTATATCATATACAGGGCTACACGACACATAATTTTTGTTCACCCATATTCTATGTACATTTGATGGACTCCTAATCGAAATTCTTTCTGGAAGCTGAAAATGTACCATACAAAATCATATGGTTCTATACAACAAAAAATTACTCTCTTTAGCGGTGTGCCTATAAATATACAAAATGGGCTAATTCATGATACACTACTTTGCTAGGAAACCTGTAGTTGCTGATGTAATAAATTGACTCTTTTACAGATAGTCAGATGTCCCTTAAGCCAGCTGTTTCTATTCACACCCCTGGAGAAGAACTGTGCTTCTTATGAGACTGCATTGTGTACTTGCAGTCTAAGCAAAAGGAAGGTTGGGAAGCTAATTATTAGAAATGCAAATTGTAAAACACCAGTGAATGCCCCTGTGACTATGTAGAAATATTTACATCCAATAATATGGTTAATATTAATGTAAGTGAACTATGATCTATTAAATGGTGGAGCAGTTATTTTCCCCCCTTTATCTTCTCTGAAGACAAAATTATTTTTCATCAGCCAATGGAATTTCAGAAAATAGGGTGTATCTACTGGTGTACATATTTTTTTGAGCTGTTAATGGGCTTAGGAGGTGCTCTAATGACATTAGTGTGTATTTCAGCCAATCAGCTGATGCATGTTTCACTGCTCCTGCATTGAGGACCACTCAGCTTGGCTAACAATGCCAGAGGATAATTATACTCAAGCCCAGGCTGGCCTTCTGGAACACCGGGCATTGTTCATTAAACTGAAAACAGCTTTAAAGTGCCAGGGTCGTCTTGCCATCATCAGTCCAACCCTGATTTCACTCTTCCTGGAAACAGATGTAAATGGTGGTTGTCTAGTCATATTTGTAGACCCCTCACTGGCACTTAAGGGGCCAAGATGTAGATACTTATCTGAAAAATAGGGTCAGGGGGTCAGGTTGGGTGAGGGATTAAAATGGCAAAGTGGAATAAGGAAGGGTAGGTGAAGAGGCAGAGATTAGGAAAGTGCAAGGTCAGAGTAGAATGGGTAGACTGTCTTTTAAAATGGTGAATAATTTTGAAAAATATTTAGGCCAAGGGCTCAACAAACTCTATTCAGAGCTGAATTGCATGTCCTGCAACAGTTCGATTCAAAGCTATTCACTGCTGGGAGATGGGAGCCAGTAGTAATGACCTCCCAGTAGTAGTGCCAGTTTGTGGCTCATGTGTTATGTCTCTCAGAGCTTAATGGGCTACTTACCAATTTATGAACTATCTAATCTTTACAACCATCTCAAGACTTGATTTTGTTTTTCTGGCCAAGAGCTCTACATCCAAACAATCATTGTCATTGTATTATGCAGTTATATCTATACAAGTGTTTATAGTTTACAGTCACTCACAGATTGATACATTTTTCATGGAATATTACAACCTAGACACTATCCGGGGAACAGATATAGGCTTGGAGGAGTGGACTGACCACTCCTCTCTGTCTTTTGTCCTTGCGGGACCCCATACATTGGCCCTCCACTACCTGCATCATAAAATTCTGGCTCATGCGGATTATCTGTTTTGTAGTCTCCCGGCCCTCAATTTAATTCCTGAACATCCTTCCAGAGCTGGACTGCTTTAGAAGCCTCCCGAACTACAACATTAACTGGGATAAATCAGGAATTCTCAACCTTTCTCTCCTCTGGTCACTGGCAAACACCCTCATATACCTTTAGATGGCATCTGGAAAATAAGAAATACTTGGGGGTGTAGCTTACCAGAGATCTTACTCGCCTATTCTCTGTGAATTTTGAGCCATTGACAGCCATTCTCCCCAGCATACCTGCCGACTTTGTGGAAAACACCCCTATATGAAGGGGAAATGGGCGGGGAGTTGGGCGTGCCAAGATCCTGCAACCCAGAGGATTCAATTGTTGAACCACCGCTTCTCCCAGAGTTCTCTGGGTATGAGGGTATCAGGTATGATCTGCAGTTGTGGTGCCCCATGCTGCCTTTTACCTTTAACCCAAACTTTCCTACAGGTATGGAAAGTGGATCATACGATTGCTTGTAGTTTCTACCACGCGTTAGGATCTCCCAGCTGGTCTCGGGGCTGAAATATTGAGACTACATCAGGTTTCGTTATGCCCAGGTCATACATTTCATAAGATCTCTTCAATGTAGGCACAAATCAGCCAGGGAGTTAACACCCTTTGAAAGGCCTACTCTTCAGGATTTACTCCCTCCTAGGGCAGTGCCTGTACTCTACAAACTTCAAACTCTACAAATTACCATTAGAGGAGATCTCCTCCCCCTGATGAGGTGTATAGGTATACAAGAGGAATTCGTGCAGTAAGGGGGGAAAGATGCCACAGGCAGGCTGAGTGAAACCGTCCGTGGAAACCATCCGGATGCGGGTGTCAGTGTGGCAAACCTGTCCTGGTGTTTGTGATTGAATGTCAGTGTGGCAGAGCCTGTCCTGTTGTGTGTGTGTGTTTGGGTGTCGGTTTGGCAGGGCCTGTCCTGGTGTGTGTGTGTTTGGGTGTCGGTGTGGCAAAGCCTGTCCTGGTGTGTGGGTGTCGGTGTGGCAGAGCCTGTCCTGGGGTGTGTGGGTGTCAGTGTAGCAGAGCCTGTCCTGGTGTGTGTTTGTGTATGGGTGTCGGTGTGACAGAGCCTGTCCTGGTGTGTGTGTTTGGGTGTCGGTGTGCCTGTCCAGAGCCTGTCCTGGTGTGTGTGTGTCTGGGTGTCAGTGTGGCAGAGCATGTCCTGATGTGTGTGTCTGGGTGTCAGTGTGGCAGAGCCTGTCCTAGTGTGTGTGTTCGGGTGTTGGTGTGGCAGAGCATGTCCTGATGTGTGTGTCTGGGTGTCAGTGTGGCAGAGCCTGTCCTAGTGTGTGTGTTCGGGTGTTGGTGTGGCAGAGCCTGTCCTGGTGTGTGTACGAACACAGAAAAGAACCCCAGCACTCCAATCAGCTTCCAGCCCTTAGGTTACTTTATTCATAGAAAGCAAAACAAAGAAGCAACGTTTCGGCCAAACAGGGCCTTTGTCAAGCTCAAAAGGCCCTGTTTGGCCGAAACGTTGCTATTTTTGTTATGCTTTCTGTTTTTGTTTTGCTTTTTTTTCCTGCTAGCACCCAGCTTCCTGGGAGTTGAGTGCTGAACCATTTCTTCTTTTTTAACTGTCCTGGTGTGTGTGTTTGGATGTCGGTGTGGGAGATCCTGTCCTGGTGTGTGTGTTTGGATGTCGGTGTGGCAGAGCCTGTCCTGGTGTGTGTTTGGGTGTCGGTATGGCAGAGCCTGTCCTGGTGTGTGTGTCTGGGTGTCTGTGTGGAAAAGCCTCTCCTGGTGTGTGTGTTTGGTTATCTGTTTACTTAATTTACAGTAGAAACTAATTCATTTTTACTTATCCAGAGATAAAACGCCCTCCTGAATTTGTACTGACTTCAGGGGACAAAACATTCAAGGCCCTGAAATAATTTAGTGGAAAAGATAAGGTATTGTGTTATTTACTCTATAATATTTATTTCAGGATTAGTCGCACTAAATTGTGGCTTCAGGCTTCCCATGTTGACCAAGTATTATGTATATGTATGTACATATATGTTTTTTCATAAAAATGGGCTGTTCAGTCTGAAATGCCCGGGCCTATTTTTTGTCCCAGTCCGGGCCTGCTTGTATCCCCGGCAGCGGGGGTGTCCTGTCTTGTATCCCCGGCAGCGGGGTGTCCTGTCTTGTATCCCCGGCAGCGGGGTGTCCTGTCTAGTATCCCCAGCAGCGAGGTGTCCTGTCTAGTATCCCCGGCAGCGGGGTGTCCTGTCTAGTATCCCCGGCACGGGGTGTCCTGTCTCGTATACCCGGCAGCGGGGTGTCCTGTCTCGTATCCCCGGCAGCGGGGTGTCCTGTCTCGCATCCCCGGCAGCAGGGGTGTCCTGTCTTGTTCCCTGTTGTGCCCTGTATTATGAATGTCTTGTCTGGTTATGTTTATTCCTTGTCTTGTGCCCTATATCATGTATAGCTTGTCTGGTTATGTTACTTGCTTGGTCTCTCTGTTCCTAGCTATGTCCTCCTTGCTCTCTCTGTATCTTGCTCGCTCTGTCCCCCTTGCTTGCTATGTTTCTGCTATATCCTTTGCATAGCTTCCATGCTCCCAGCCTGCAGCATCCTGCCCATTTCTATGTTCTGTTATGTCTCACCCTGGAGAGTGCAGTCGCCCTGCATCACGCCCTGTCCAAATCCGCTACTGTGCAATAACTCCTTAACTCCATCTTTGGGCGCTCTGGGTCGTGGTAGCCGTCTGACCACGGACCTGGGTTCTTACACCCTCAAAAGGTTTCCTCGGTGCAAGACCTGATCGGCATCCTGGGGTCAGCTGATCTCTGTGATTACCAATAGTAGTGATACCTGACGATCATAAGACAAAGTCAATGCTGTGAAACATTGACTTTGTCTCTGCGTTACTCTCTGTACCTCTCAAGCTGATCTTGTTTATATTTTATTAGCTGAGCAATTGGTTGGGATAAATGGGTTAGTGATAAGTTGTTTTTTTTTATTTTTCTTTTTTATGCCCCATATCTATGGTGTGGATGAATTTTGGTGTCCAGTTCAGACACCACATTCTAGATAGCATCTAGTTTTCAAAAATATATGGTGTGACAGGGGTAAAACCGACAGCTTCAAAGATATCCTAAATATGATATAGGTGCTATATGACCAGGTGTCAAAATTCCAAGGCACAGACCCCCCAAGAAATCATGTGGGGGACAGATAATGAAGAAATCCCCCAGGATAAATTAGGAATATATTGTTTTATAGAGGAAGCAGAGCAATTTAATTTACATTGCTCTGCTCCACTGCTGCTGCACTTCACCAAGCAGTCTCACCACGAGGATTCTGCTCCTGTTGCTGCTTGATGTTCATGTTACCATGGTAGTGCAAGCAGCAACAACTACAGCTCACCGTGAGGCTCAAATTGCTTAGAGCAACAAAAACTCAGGGGCAGGATTGAAGAGAAAGGAAAGGAGGGTCTGGATGCCTTGAAGGACAGAATGCAAATTATTTTTTGTGAGGAAATTGCACGCACACAAAATTTGCCATGAACAATTCTCAGTTTACTGAACAAAAATATACCTTCCAGTAAAAATGCAACCCCACAGATTTTTATGGGTTCCTACACCCATGCTTCTAGCCCCTTAACCCCTTAATGACAATTGATGGTCCGGGCACGTCACCTGAAAACAAAGGATTAACGACAATTGATGTGCCAGGACCGTCATGACTTCAAACGGGCGCAGAAAGCGACCTACGTTTGCTTTCCGCACCCAAATGGTGTTGCTGTAATGCCTCGATGTCGAGGCATTCAGCAACACCGCGATCTGCATCAGGGGGCATGTGTGGCCTCTCCCCGGGGCGTCAATGTCCGTCATACACTGCCCATGGGGTGTCTACTTTTAAAAACTTGATTTGATGAGATAAATTGGTCGGGTTCAACAATGTCCCAAATTAAATTAACCTGAGGTGTCTAGTTTTCAAAATTATCTGGTTTGATAGGGTAAATTGCATTGGCTAGCTTCAAAGATACCCAAAATAGCACATGGGGGAAGAATTACCAGATTTGGAAAAAATGGTTTTGAAATAGCAAAATGCTACCTGTACTTATTGCCCCATAACGTGCAGAAAAAGCAAAAAAAAACATTGGGTATTTCTAAACTCAGGACAAACAGTAGAATCTATTTAGCGGGTTTTTTCATTAGCTTTTATACATGAGTAAAAGATTTTTCAAGTAAAAGTTAGAAAAAGTCCTTTTTTCTAAATTGTTCACCATATTTTATACTTTTTTATAGTAAATAATATGATACAATCAAAACGATGACATCGAAAGATGCCCTGAAAAAACAATATATGACTTGTGTGGGTTCAGTAAACAGGAAAGAATAAAATTACAGCTAAACACGAGCAGCGCAGAAATGTAAAAACAGCCATTGTCACGAGGGGTACAAAAAATAAAATCAGCCGCCGTCACAAAGGGGTTAATAAGTTGACAAAACATATGCATGTATCGTATCACTGTACTCGCTGAACACATATTAGTGTATTTAACAGTGACATATAGCAGGAGCTGAATTCACAACTGAAGTACAACATGTTAGAAAAAACACCCCCAAAAAATTACTTCCAAGAATTGACAAAGATCAGTGGTAGAATTAGTGCATACAAAGTGTTAAAAGACCACCATTTAAGACCACCCTGGGGTGTCTAGTTTTCAAAAATATATGATTTGATGGGGTAAATTTAATTGGCCGGCTTCAAAGATGTTCCAAATAAGACAGTGTGTATATACACTGTATGCATAAAAGTATTGGGACACCCCTCCTAATTTTTGATTTTAGGTGTTTTAGCCAGCCCCATTGCTAGCAGGTGTATACAATCAATCACATAGGCATGCCATCTCCATAGACAAACACTGGCAGTAGAATGGGTCGCACTAAAGAGCTCAGTCACTTTAAACATAGCAGTGTCATAGGATGCTTGCAGAGCAAGGTTGCCGAGTGCTAAAGAGTGTAGTGTGTAAAAATGATCTGTCATTCAAAACTGCCTCTGGAAGCAACATCAGCACAGCCACTGTGTCAGAAGCTTAATGGAATGGGTTTCCATGGATGAGCAGCTGCATACAAGCCCAAGATCACTATGCGTGATACAGAGCGCTTCCTGGACTCTAAAGCAACGGAGCTTCCTGGGCCCTGTTGCACGGCACTAGCTGTACCCACTTGTTCCGTCCCTGCTCTGAGGTCTCAAAAGCTTATGTAACATCTTTTTACTATGCTAGCCCAATACAAGTTATAAAAGTTATCACTTTTGATTTTCACTGGAAACTTGTGTGACCTCTAAAATACGAAAAAAGAAGAATGAAATATCATATTAACTAAGTATTGTTATTTTGTTTGACATCTGCAACACCACATACCTAAATATCTAGTCTAGTACAATGCTGAATGACTTCAAACATAGCTAAAATAAGAGTTCATGAAATGGTTAAGAACAAGATTTAATATTCCCTCTTATGATAAAACAAAATTATCTCACTGGACTTACTGCACTGTTAAAAGTGTGTTTGAAATATCGCACATAGTGAGGCATCAGTAAGGAGCTTTTGGAGGCTTTACTGAGAACTCCAAAGTAAAATATTAAATTCTCTTTGGATTACATTATGAAAATACATACATGAAGCAATATTAGTGGTAACAACTGACAAAATCTGTCCAAAACACTTATTCCCTGAGATGGTATCTTTTGAAATACAATTTTAACATTTTGCTTTCCTCTGTCCTTTACAGCAGACCCCAGAGACAAAGAAGGGAAGTTCAAGAGGAAACTCACAAGCAAGCCAGGTATGATACTTTAATTCTATCTAGTTTGTGGACAACACAAACCACATATTATTTATAAATACTGGTGACAAAATTAGGCATTGGAAATATTGTTCCTGTATAGGGTTATAAATTTTGTTTTACCAGTGAGTAGAAAAAAATTGGAAATACCTATTAAAGGGAGTGATTCAAGCAGAGCTAGCTGCAGCCTTGTACAAAAAAGTCAGGTGATGCCTGCTATACCTGTCCCAAGTAGGCTGAAGTCTTCTTGCTCGGAAACAGAACTACCACAGGCTGGATACTGCAGCAACAGCAGTACTAAACATCCTCACTGCTAAAATCTTGTCCACCCCACCTACCAAAGTAAGGCACAATTTTAGTTACTACTAGCAACTCTTGAAAGGGTCATGTGATGGTGCCTTGTTGGGATCAAAGGGAATATTGTTTATAAGCCTTTCTATGGTGAAACACAGAACAAAATCACTTACAGTGCTATCACAACGTCCAATGTTGATCACAACGGTGACTTGGATTTAGATTATAAGCCCGAGGCACAGGAGTAAAGTGACACATCTTCCAGTAATTTTCTGTAAAATGTGTTGCTTTAGCTATACTATTGCTATGCCACTGGTTTCCCTACATACACTGGCACCACTACCACAATTACTTATAATGTCATAGGGAAAAAAAACACTAGTGCCACTGCTACGTCACCTAGTGGGCAACATAATATAGAGAATAGTCCTTTAATCTGCAGCTTGCACAGATGCGTCCATCTTGGATGTGGCACATGTATGCACGGTGGCCATCTTAGATGCAGCAGAACATCGAGGCGATGGTGTCACAGAGTTCCGTTTCTGCCGCCAGAACTTTGATGACTGCTGTCCCAAAGAATGCACCAGCAGAGGACGAAGGTGAGGGGGTGACACAAGGGCTACGGTGAGGCCTCAGCCTCCTCTAAAAGTGTGAGTGGTTCCCAGAGACAATTGGGTCAGGAACATTCATTGCACCACCCTACCTTAGAACACTTTAGGGCTTTCAATTCAAGGGGCAAATAAACTAATAGAACTGCTTTGACAGAATATTGCCTTTGGAAGTGCTTCCTTCACCATAATTGAGGGGGAGCCCCTCAGGCTTCTGCCAGAGGCCCTCACTCCCCATTTCTGCCTTTCCTGTTGCACCACCTTCAGCAGGACTGTAGTCCCTTTACTGGTCTTGTGTCTCATTATTGAAGGGCAGGCTTCTTTCCAAGGCAGCTGTACAGACCATCCACTTCACCTCCAACATATAGCGCGCCACTAGCACACAGCATATCTTTCACTGATGTCACACTGGTGGCTCCCCAAATTTTTACAGTACTACCAGCTGGTGCAGGTACACGGGATAACAGGAGGGGGCAGAACTGAGGCAAAAGGGCAGCAATGTTATAGATTCTTTCTACTTTATGCTGACATTATGAATGAGCAGCACATATCAGCTTACATTTTGGCAGCTATTAGGAAGATGCTGGTGCACACAGCACTAGAAGTGGGACTGGTGGTGACTGACAGAAAAGCAAACAAGGTGAAAGCAGTTAGAGATGGGGACTTTGTGGGTTTGCATTGCATGGCATGGGATATATACCACATCTGGTGGGAAGGGCAGCTTTTTAAATTGTTGGCATTGTAGGCTTTCAAAACTCCACATCCTCTGTGAAGAACTTTGTGATATCCAACCCATTGGGCAGAGGGGAAGGGCAGGTGGTGGCAGTCCTGAAGATGTTCAATGATGTGTCCTGAGAATTTAAACCAGAGCACTGACATTTTCAGCCAGGTCATTCCCCCTACTTACCTACCTGATCCAGAAAATGCATTATTTTTCTGGGCTAGCTGCGATTTATGAACCAAGGATTAAGGCAAGTTGGCCCTTAACATGTATTTAAAACCTGGAAGGACATTCTTGTCCATAGGGTGTGTGAGATGCAGCATGCTAAGCGAAGGAGAAATGTAGGAGATGGAAATGGAAATTCCCAGTAGCAGTGCCAACCACATGTCCAATTTCCAATACCATATACCTGGAGAGCAGAAGAACGAGATCCACCATCAGACTAACGCCAGGATACTCTGTGGCTGATAGGATTCCTGTCATCCTCATGTCCCTGTCAAGTGGATGTCTGGTTTCTGTCATACCTGTGGCCAATCAGGTAAATTAAGCCCTTATAACAAGGCTTCATTGTTGGAGCATTGTTTTGCTGGCACTGCATTACTGAGGATCCCGTGTTACAGTAATTTCCCTTTGTACCTTGTTTTATTGTGGTTATCCGAATTTAGAACTAGAGCCTGGACTCCAATTATTGTTTGGTTTATCCTTCAGTACTGTGCAATGGGCTGTATGTACCTCTCAGTGCCTGCCCAGGTCACATTCACTACTACTGCTGCTGCGGCTCATCTGTCTCCTTTCTCATTCTGTGGTATTCAATTATTTTATTTTTTCTGAATAATGGGGGAAATTCAGTTATGCACCAAGGTGCTGCATCTGCCTATCTGCCAGGGGAGGACTGGCAGCCTAAGGCCTGGGGGGGCAAGTCTAGTCAAGTGCTTCGTTGTGCCACCTAATCAGCCCACCATCCATGCCCATCTTTTCCTGATTTTCTAATGCATATTGATGTAATGTGATGGTAAAGGGAGTTCATCAGTACACAAAAAAAAAATCATCATACATGGGACACCTGGAGCCACAATTTAGTGCCACTAATCCTTTTTAATAAAAGATGCAGATTGAAATAGAGTAAATAACACAAAACCTTTACTTTTCCTCTCACTGATTTCTGGGCCAAGAAAGTTTTGTCCTCTGAAGTGACTACAAATTCAGGAGGACATTTTACCTCTGGATAAGAAACAATTAACTAGTTCAATTAATCCCTACAGTAAGTAAAGTGACAGGAAACAGATGACCAAATACACACCAGGACAGGCTGTGCTGCACCGACCAGCAAACACACACACACCAGGACAGGCTCGGCCACACCGACACCCACATGAGTACAGGTTAATCTACACAAAGCATAAAAAATGCTTCTCACACTGGTTTGTTGTTTGTGTGTTTGCCCCCTTGTATATTGATGCCCCAGCCAGGGGCCCCTTTAGTTTTAATGTATTCCCCCCACACTCCTGTGTATTGCCCCATGAGTATTTTTGCCCCAGCCGGCCCCCTTTGTGCATGTATGCCCCCACACCCGTGTGTATTGATTTATGTGATGTCCCCAGCCAGCCCTTGTTTATTGATGCCCCTTTTGTACAGGTTAATATACCCATGTGTGTTGCCCCCTAGCCACCCACCCCCTTTGTGTATTTAATTTATGTAATTAGCCATTAGCCCAGACCTCTGATGAAGCTCTGAGGAGCGAAACATGTCAGGGGGGCTATTTGTTTGAGTTTTTAATAAGCCCGTGTCACTGGTCATAATTCTATTATTCTTGTTATTAGCATTGCAGCCATCAACAGTATATGTGATGTGATACTATTAGTGTTATACGACTGTGGGCATATGCCTTCATGTCACAGTGAAGTATACCTTTTTCGGTATGACTGGTGACACTGGTGTTTTTAAACACTTTTTTTGGTTATACCTTTTAATAAACACGTTAATAAAAGTGATGTTTTAGGGTGGGGTAATAATAAGGGTATTTTTGATCCCGGGAACGGCATTGGTTGGTTGTAGTTGTAACTTGCCCTTGTCCCCGCTGGAACATTATTTTGGAGTTTTAATTTATGTGATGCCCCAACCACCCTGTTGTGTACTTATACCCCCCCAGCCACCCCCTTTTTGTATTTAATTGTTGTCTCAAGGTGACCCTTTGAACATGGGTCCCCTTCCACCTTCCACCGCCCCCTTGAGCATCACATCGCGTCTTCAAAGGGGTGGGACGAAGAGTCTCACTGAGGCACAGGGCGGCATGTGTAGGCATGCCGGCCGCTTTAAAATCATTAAGTGGCCCACTGTGGGTGCTGCGCGCTTTTGCCCCGTATTAAAGATGGCCCCTGGCGGTCGTGCGGCCCTTTAGTTAAGATTCAGGGAGGCCAAGCCCGCCCCTGCTATCTGCCAATGCCTACCCTGTCCTCCCTCTGCAGCTCAATTTCCTTCAGTAACCACCATAAACATAAAAAATTATATACATATGTATATAGCCATGTGGTATAGTGAAATGATTTGTCCATTATGTAAAGTTGTTCTGCAGAAGGGACAAATAGACACTAGTTGAGACCATTATATATAATGCAAATCCTTTTTTTGCCATGGTTACTTTCTCAGTCAGTGAAAAAAATTGATTACATTAAAGGAGCTGTTCCACTTAGACAACACATTAATTGCAATCTCTAGTATGTTAAGAAAATAAAACTTAGCAGATCTGTCATTTTATTTTTTCCTCTTAAGGCTTATTAACATAAAACAACACAGAGACCTTTAAGAAATATTTTCAGGGTTTTTCTTTCGCAACTGTCAATACCTGGTTATATGTTTCATAACAATGACAGCCAGAAAATTGCTAATCGTAGAGTATCACTCTACCTCACAGGACAGGTGAGTAAATATTCATTCTAAAGTTCAAAGGAGCATAGATGCCAAATTAACTTAACGAAGAATACAGTCCTAAATTAGGGATTCTGCTTTACATGTTAATAGATGATGGGTGTGAAATGCATATGTCATTGCAAGTAAGACATCATAATCATCTTTATTAAGAAGACTTTAAATATGTTCTGATATGTTGTTTTTTGTCAGTGTGTCAACTATGCTTAAACAACATTGTTCATTTCTTCAGACTTTTAAACAGGTTAAATGCAGAAAGCAATTCATACACTAAACATTGATTCTGTTGGTTGTATAAGTGCATAAGTCCCTTTCTCTTTCTCATACAGTCCTGTTTTTAAGAGGAGTCCAGATATCACAAAGTCCCCTCTCACAAAATCAGAACAACTTCTCAGAATAGATGACCACGACTTTACCATGAGACCAGGGTTTGGGGGTATGTATACATGCCAATACCTTAATGACTGTTGGTTATTATGGTTTAAGGAGCTGCGCAACTTAAGGATGTCATACCTCCAACGTGTGGTATGCCTAAAGGTGGGGAGTGGGAAGAACTAGAATCGTCTGCCTTACCCAATGAGCAACCTTATGGCAGCTTAACAGCAAAACAAGGTGACCACAAAGGAGCTGCAACTAACGCCTACGCTGAAAGAGGACAGACCTCATTTGATTTTTCAGTTCCTTGGGCCAGTCAGGGGAGTTTGATGATCTACCCAGTAAGCCTATGATCCCCATTGCTTGCAGGACATTTGGGATGTATGTAGTGTAAACACTGTGCTACTAAATTTCTAAGAAAATGCTAGCTCTGCATTCTGTATAGAGACATTGTTTGCCTTAAAGGGTCCCATTAAGTAAATGTTGCAATTGGAATGTTCTTCATTTATGCCAATATCTTCTTTGCGTTATTATCTGGCCTGTTTCCTTTTCAGCTCTAAATGACATGGGGAGGGCTGGCATCTTCCGGCCCAGGGGACACGTAAAGCCAAGTTATCTCTGACCCTTTTTCCTCCACTATTAATTACACAAACTTACACACAGGCTAACACATAGGCACCAACACACAAAGACTCACTGTAACACACACTTCTCTAAAACAGAGACACAGATGCACACAGACAACTCACGCATAGGCACACATACACTCAGTGTAACACGCACAAACACTTACTCTAACATACTCACTCACCTTGAGTCTGTGTTTAGGGCAGCTTGTCATGCTACTAATGCCACATAATGTGACCATGCAATATTTACTGCAATCATATTAAAGAAATGCAATACCTGAACTGTTCAGGCATTCAGTCGCTCACAATGTAACCAGTGCTCATGAGAGCGTTTGTAACATTGTTTCAATTAGTCTACAGACAGCAGTTAACTGCTTATTCTCCTGTATGTCAGCAAGAAGATTATCATATTATGTCCTGGGCATTAAGTGTGGGGTCCAATATTATGTCCTCTCTCCCTATAGGGTTAAGCAGAGGCTAGTTGCACCCTTTCAGAGTTGTCGGCAACTGCATAACTGTTGAAAGTTGTGGTCTATTTTGCATGGTCTTCTCCTTGCTGCCCCTACTGAAACCATCAAGCATTAATACGTATCCTACTTGCACATGCTCAGTAGCAATTACAGTGAAGCCGATGAAGCAACAGCCATTCACATGTACGATAGCTGAATATCAGTGTTCAGATACATATAATTGACTGCTGTTACTCCAATTGATTTCGGTAGGAGCTCCTATCCTATTGAATAGAATAGGAGCTCTAGTGAGCATGCACAAGAAGCAAATTTAGGTATACTCCTTGCTTTCCGCAGAGGCAACTGGTCACTTCAGTAACTAAAGCCTGTACTTATTTACATGCACAAAAACTCATTATGGTTCACGCAAAATGAACGCTAAAGTGCAGTTAACATGAAAATAGAGCTGGAATAGTCCCACATGTAAAAACTGAAACAAATACAATAACACCACACATGATAAATCAAACCAATAAGTAAATTTTATACTCTCTCATTATAAGCATTCTTTCAGCACTTTTCCTTTATTCCAAGCTTCTAAAACCAATAAAAAAATCCAACGGTACAGTATCACTGTATAAACGATTAATATGTGCCATTGGATTTTTTTTATTATTTGTTTTAGAAGCGTGGAATAAACAATCTTTTGATGAGCCTGTTTTTCCTGGGAATTTTGTGAGTGCCTAAATGTCCCTCCTATCTATATCTTTTTGCCATTTTAGTACTGCACTATTGTTATTTGTTTTCTTTTTCCCACATGTATTTGCACCCCAACATGTGAAGATAGTCCTATATGAGTAAGGTGATGAAAAATGGTATTAATTTACCGTCTGCTGTCCAATTAAATATAATGTATTGCTTCTTTTCACAGTCTAATTATTGTAGATTGTAAATTTCCCTTAATAACTGTTTATGTTATGATGTATGTATAGAAAGCTTTACTGCACCATGAGGAATATTCACTTAAACAAGTACCAGGGATAATTTAAGACACATATTTTTCAATGTAATGTTTTGCTTATGAAACTAATAGCACGGAATGGCATATTCAGACATGGGTAAAGCCATAGTGTAATCCCCCCGCAGTGTTTAGAGATGCCTCTGAATTAAGTCTGTGTGGGCAGACAGCACTGGATTTTAGCCAGTACTGTGACTCACAGGCTTCTACTAATTTATTGTGGATGACGTAGATCAGGAATGATAAAACCTCACGCAGATTTTAAAACCTCGCCTTATCAACATATGCTGTACCCTCATTTCATTTATTTTACAAAATCGAAGATACACTTAGGGTGTAGCCATTACCCACACATTCGTATAGAAGAAGCTGCAGTCTTGTGCATACATTATATTATGCAGAAGGATATTTAGTTAACAGTCTTTTTAGCACCAGTGGCATGGGTTATACATTATGCATGCCTCTGACATGTGAATGGTTAAAAAGCACAGGATTACAGAGAACACGCTTTTCTTCTGACCTGCTGGATTAGAATTTGTAATTTATCATACATTCTTGGCTGCCAGATGGTCATACATATCCAGGCTACTGTTATAGTGTTAGTTGTTCAGGCTCTATGTATACAACTGGCTAATCCACACACAATGCAGTACACAAGTAGGCAGCATAGTAAATATAATCTGGCAAAACTGTAGAAATCACCAATATGTTTTCAGTCCTTGGTAATTGTAAGATGATCTGAAAAAATATGCTGATCATCCTATATCTGGGTATATTTTATTTATCTGCATCATGGAAATATGTGAACCCAATTAAATGTTACAATACTCAGATATGGTTGTATTAAAGAGAAGCTAAATTTAATAAGATGATATGTGGGGCATATAAAGTGTCAGAAGTTGCATTTTGCACGTTATAATTAAATAATTCTTAATCTCACTTTAATTTATAGGCTTTTAAGATACTTTATTCAATGCCTGCTTTAGGAAAAAGTAATAGAGTTATAATTAAAAAAAACTATATGCAATTCTTTTCAAAACCTCCAACATAATGTTGTGAGTGTTAGGGTTAAATTAATAATGTCACAGGCTACTTTTTTCCAAAGATACATATATTGATAACACTTCTGTAGCTATATCAATGTGCTACCTTGTTTTATTTCGCACCATCCATTAAGTGGCTCAGTCAAGTGCTGGAATTTTTTTTGTAGTAGTTGAACCTATTTACTGTTTCTTTTTTTCATCTTTAAAGGTCCTGCCATTCCTGTTGGGGTAGACGTGCAAGTGGAAAGCTTAGATAGTATTTCTGAAGTTGATATGGTAAGCCATGTGTTAAAGATTTGATTGTGATATGGAATTATCCAGAGAAGAGTTTGGTGAAAAGTTAATCTGCAGCAGTTCATACCCGGTGCTATGTCAATATAGTAATTTAATTATATTAAAATAAAGACAAATGTGCATTGAGATAAAATGCCACATTGCTAATGAACACAGTGGCTATTTTTTTAAGGCAAACTGTAATAAAATATATGAAGCAATGTATCAAGCTTGTTAACTGATGTGATCTTAGTGACTGACTATGGTCCCTGAGAGGAGGTGTAGCAATGGCATAACATCCTCTGTATGGTGCTTGCCACTCATCAGGGACCCAACGCACAGTGAGTCCTGCGCTAGCTACTTGTGCTAGTGCCACCCAGATTAGCTGTACCCATACCTGGGAACTTTTGGGCTCATGCTACCCAGAG
Source organism: Spea bombifrons (assembly GCF_027358695.1). Taxonomy (NCBI): domain Eukaryota; kingdom Metazoa; phylum Chordata; class Amphibia; order Anura; family Pelobatidae; genus Spea; species Spea bombifrons. Next base: position 66,888,186 of record NC_071089.1, read on the forward strand.
CCTTCCCTTGCGGGACGCAACCAGGACTGAACGCTGACGTTGGTGGGCGTTCCCGCTGAAACACCCCCATTTAAAGGAAAAATGTGCCCCGCGTCCCGGAGGATTTGGGTCTTGACCCGGAGAACCGGAGGAGCAGCACTCACCTGGCAATCTCCGGGTCAAACCCGGAGAGTTCCCAGGTATGGCTGTACCTCAGACATCAAAGTTCCACACTGATGCCAGTTTTTAACTGATCATCCTGACATAAAACAAAGAAATAGATGGAGGGGCAAATCCTTGTGGCAGATTTATCCAAATTCAGTGAAGCTCACACAAGACCCTTCCATTGTTATGTCTAATTTCTTCTACTGATTCTACATTCACCAGAAATCTGGTGCATTAATGAAATTCCATGCCCAGTCAAATTACATCTTCATTAATGCTGAACAAGGGCGTAACTAGAAACCACGGGGCCCCGGCTCCGAAAATTCCCCCCGAGCCCCCCAACTTCAACAGCTAGTCTGTGCCATTATTGCCCCCCATTCAACATACAATATATGTAAACACACAAATTACACACATTCCATCTCACCCCACTTACACATCCCTGCTCACACATACACACAAGTACACATCCATGCTCACACATACACACAAGTACACATCCATGCTCACACACATATACACTAGTACACATCCATGCTCACACACATACACACTAGTACACATCCATGCCTATATATATATATATATATATATATATATATATATACACACACACACATATACATACATCCCACCTCCTTTCCGCCTGCCCCAGCTTACTTCTCATCGCTCCTGCAGCTTGCTATCCGGCTGCTCACACACTAGGCAAGCAGCCTTGGTTTAACGGCGGGGTCACGTGACATATGTTGGAGAATTTCCGAGTACTTCTATACCTTGGGGTTCCAAAGTATATAGATATCTTTATCGAGCGGCTCGAGAGAAATCAGACACACAGACAGGAGTGTATGTATAATAAGATCGCTGATTTTATTGCGTAGAAGCACATATATTTATACCCATCTAAAAAGGGGTTGAAACATAACAAACATTTCTTAATAGTCAGCAGTTATTATGATTGTAGGGGCATATTTAACATATCACTTACTGAAGCATAAACAGGTTAAATCATGAGTTCTGTCTTACATCATATGTTCCTGTTTTTCTATATGGAAACTCGCACATAGACAGTCTATACTTATAAGTATCTATATCCAATGGTAGCATAAGGACCTAAGGTCAATAACATATGACTCATATATAGAATACCAGTATTCTTCCACACATGTGACCACCGATACGCTCGGTGTGGTCCAGGTCAGAAGGGCCCTTTCTAAACAATTTTAAACCGGTACCAGGAGAAGGGGTCGCACCGGGCCCCGTCGCAGCTGCAACCCCTGTGACCCCTGTAGTTACACCAGTGATGCTGAATCATGGGTTTTTGAGCCCCAAACAACCTTATCCTGAACCTATGACTCTGTATCACAAGCAACCATGTTAATGCTAACTCCTGGGCTGTTAAACCCAATACCTGGCAAGCTCAGCCTACCCTGGCACATTAACTTTACTTGAAAATTAATTAAATTACAATGGGGCCCTTTCTTAATGCTGCTTACTGATCTGTTCTAAGCTCACAAACCCAGCCTACCTATTTTGTCCCCTACAATGTCTACCCTACTGTGCACTGATAGACTTTTATTACACATATTTACTGACACCATCAAGCAGCCTTTATATCAATTCTTAATTTTCTACTTTTTACTAACACTCATGCAGGAACGCTGCTGACATTTGCGGCGCTTTATGATGCTTATAACCTCACTGACCTTGTGAGTTTCTGTGGGGCTTAACATATGGGCATAGCTTTTTGCCCACCCCTACTCCAAATCATTAATCTATCTAATTGATACAAAGCACAATTTAAATCCATTGTCTTTTTTATCCATATTTTTCAGGACTTTACCATGACGTTGTATCTCAGGCATTATTGGAAGGACGAGAGGTTGTCTTTTCCAAGCTCCAATAATCAAAGTATGACATTTGATGGGAGGCTAGTGAAAAAGATTTGGGTTCCTGACATGTTCTTTGTCCATTCCAAGAGATCCTTTATTCATGATACCACCACAGATAACATAATGTTGCGCGTGCAGCCTGATGGCAAAGTGCTGTACAGTCTCAGGTAAGTTCACATAAGGCCATAGGAAAATAACCTGGAGAAAGCACTTTTTATTTTTACATAGTTGTATCAAAACAGCAGAATTCAAAGAATACACACTACAGGAGAAATGGAACAGTATGTGTTCAGACTATAATGTAGTAGGATAACAGCATTTAAGTATCAAAAAGCAAATTGTATTGGAATAAAGTAAGTATACTGTTATCAAATGGCTACACGTAATACATATAACATGTATTTTTAAGGAGTTGTTCCACTTTTCTACAATTTTAATCACTTACAGTACTACATTATTTATTTTTTGTGCTTTAGGGGAACTGTTGGTCCCAAAAGAGGTATAAATGACATCGTACTCAACATTTACTAAGGGTTATTCTTATAATAGTTGATGCAGATAGCTCATTTAGCAAATTGAAAACACTCTCCCTTTAGTACATACATATTTTCTCATGTGTACAGAGAACAGGTGACAGATGTTTTTCATAATAAATATATTTTAAAAATGCATCTTCATTGATATGATTTCAGGGTTACGGTGACTGCTATGTGTAACATGGACTTCAGTCGCTTTCCACTTGATACACAATCCTGCTCTTTAGAAATCGAGAGCTGTAAGTATTACATGAGAGAGGAGAGAGAGAGGAGAGAAAGAGGGAGAGGGAGAGAAAGAGAGAGAGAGAAAGAGGGGAGAGAGAAATGGGGGAGAGAGGAAGAGAGAGATTGCACCCCCCAAGATAAACAGAAGCATGCTCTGGGATTAGGGTTAAAGAGGGAAGTCCTGACACCCAGAGTTACTGCAGCCTGTGGGCTCCATCAAAGACAGACCGAGGGTTCGCAAAGTTAGTTGTGTGTGTGTGTCTATGTATGTATTTGTGTCGCTCTGGGTATGTGTCTGTGTCTACAGGGCCGGCCCAAGGCAAAATGCCGCCTGGGGCGAATTTTAAAATGCCGCCGCCCCCCCCTTATCTACCCTTCCTCTCCCTCCGTCCCTGCCGCCCCCCCCCGCCCCATTATCTACCCTTCCTTCCCCCCCCCGTACTTACCTTTCAGCAGTCCTGCGGCGAGACTCCCTGTTCGGTCTCGGTGCCGGCTTGTAATGCTGAGCGCCGGAAATCTTCCGGCACTCAGCATTACAAAGCGGCACCGAGACCGAACAGGGAGACTCGCCGCAGAGGAGAGAGAGAGAGGGGCGCCGAGCGGGCACTGACCATTCGGCGCCTCTTTCTCTCTCTTTCACTTTAAAAAAAAAAAAAGGGGTTTGGGGCGGCGAAGTGCCGCTCCTTCAAAAGTGCCGCCTGGAGCGGTTGCCCCACTCGGCTCCATTGTCGGGCCGGCCCTGTGTGTCTATGAACATGTGTTTTTGTCTGGGTATTGTTGAGTGTATGTGGGTAGTTTATTGTGAAAACATTATCTTTGTCTGGGTATGTTAATGAAAGTGTGGGTATGTTAGTGTGTGTGTGAATGTGGGTATTTTAGTGTTTGAATGTGGCATTTGGTTATGTCAGCGTGTGTCTGGGAATGTTTATGAGTTTGTGTCTTTGGGTATGTTAGTAAAAAAACAAACAAAAAAACAGAGCGAGAATTCAACGCATACCAAGCGAATACCATTCAAAGACATCTGTCTGAGGCATAAATATTGGGGATTCTGTCACATTATATGGCCATATATTGCTTTGCTTGCCACTATGTCAAAGTATCCCACTTTGACAAGTCCTGCATAAAAAACTCTGCAGCCCTGACATATCCTAAATACCAGCAGAGAGCGTGATGAATTTCTACATTCTAGCATTTCAAACCACTTAAACTTCAGTACATCAGGTTAGGCTCAAGTAATTATGTTTTTTTTCTACCATTAGACTACACCTATAAACAACAAGTGAATAATCTGCTTTAGCAAAAACTAATGCTATAATTTAACCAAAGCAACACAGTCTACCATAATATATTTTTCTTCAAATGCGCAAATGTTGTTCCTACAAACTTGTGTGCTCCCATACCCTTAGATGCCTACACAGAAGATGATCTTATGTTGTATTGGAAGAATGGCAATGATTCCTTAAAAACAGATGAAAGAATTTCCCTCTCACAATTCCTTATTCAAAAGTTTCACACAACAACACGCCTTGCTTTCTATAGCAGTACAGGTAAGTTTGTTAAATTGTTGGTAATCCATTGTCTTCATACAGGAATTATGTGAAAAATAATTAGACATATTATGGGATAGCCAGTGCAGGGCCAGCCCAAGACATAATGCCACCTGGGGTGAAGTTTAAAATGCCACCCCCACCCCAGGGGTCATTATCTACCTCTCCCTCCCTATTATCTACCCCCCCCCCCCTTTGTACTTCACTTACCTTTTCAGCAGTCCTGCGGCGAGTCTCCCTGCTCTGCCATATTCCGGCGCTCAGCATTACAAGCCAGCACCGAGACCGAGCTAGAGGAGAGAGAGGGGCGCAGAGTGGGTACTTACAACTTGATATGCTTGGGGATGGGGAAAATGCCCCACTCTGCTCCATGGTAGGGCCGGCCCTGAGCCAGTGCAAAACAATTATTATGAATTCTGGTGCAATAACTACATAGAGAAAGCCCTGTGTCAGGGGGATATTTTAAACCAGTACAGTTTGTAGAATGTGTACGTCTGTTGACTGGCATATGTATATGATGTGTATGAAATCCTGTTGAGTCTTGCGGTTGGTTAAAGCCCCATGTCCTATATTGTACAAATGCATTAATGACCTTTTATTTTTTGGTCTCAGGATGGTACAATCGCCTCTACATAAACTTTACTTTACGTCGACACATCTTCTTCTTCCTGTTGCAAACATACTTTCCAGCAACGTTGATGGTCATGCTTTCCTGGGTATCTTTCTGGATAGATCGGAGAGCAGTTCCTGCACGAGTTCCTTTAGGTGAGTTAAAGCTTAGACAATGCTTCTTGGTACAGAAGTGGTCTCTTTGAAATTGGCCTAAATCTCCTGTCAATGATGCCTGGATTTTTTTGCTCTCTCAAGTCTGTATATGTCACTTCTCTGAGGGAGCTAGTCTGCTCTCCATGTCTCTCCAGTAATGAGGAAACGATAAAGTCTTACTTGGTAATTTATTTGCCTTGTCTATCCCCCAGCAGCACCAACAGATGGGATGTAGCTTCTATAGGTAGCGCAGAAATATAGCCCCTCCCAATTGCCCCAAATAATGCTGCTGGGGTATGCACAAGGAAAAGAATACCCATGTAAGAATTTATCATTTTCCTTTGCGATTCCCAGCAGCACTAAATGATGAGATATACAAAAGCAAAGTGGGTTGCGAATATTCTGCAATATTCATCTGTCTAAAACAGATTCTGTAGTCATATTACATTGATAATGCTTGACAAAGATATGAAGAGAAGACTAAACTGTTGCTTCACAAATCTGGTTTTGAGGCACATCTGCTAGTTCAATCCATAAAGTTGCTACCAACCATGTAGCATGACCTTTCAGCCCCACAGTGGGGCAATGAACCTTTTGCAGTATATGCTTCCTGGATTGTCTTTACTATCCACCTGCTGATTGATTTCTGATAAACCTTAAGTCCCTTCCTGGGGCCTGCAACATGCAGTTTAATAGTGGCCATACATAGACCCTTGAAGAACCCTAAATGAAAGAAAAGCTGTGAAACTGACAGGCAAAACTGGGAGGAGTTCCTAAGGGAACACCATTTTGAAAAGATCAACCAAATATCTGTTCCTAGCGCCTAGTCTCCTGCTTTCCAACAGAATGTCTATGACTCCGGAGGAAAGCCCATGGTTGAGCAGGAGAGTCCCTTCAATCTCTAAGCCTTTAGCTGAAAGCGTTCAGAGATGGAAGGAGAATGGGATCCTGAGAAATGAGATCTAGGCGGTCTGGAAGTCAAACATATGGATAACTGTATCAGATCCGCATACCACACTCTTCTCGGCTAATCTGGGACGATGAGTATGACATCCGCTCGGTCCATTCATACTTTTGTTATATGAATGATTCTGGACTAAAGAAGAAGTAATGGAGAAAAAAAACAGATTCCTTGGATGGAATGACTTCTCAGACATGCTCTCCAGCCGTGATGACTTGCTTCTGTAGAGATCACTGTCCAGCGTGGACAGATCTCTGCTTATGCAATGAGAAATTAGCCGGCAGCAAAGAGAACACTTTCTATAAATAAGTAGGAAACTTTTTAGGAGAAAGAATCTGTACAGCCCACTTCATATTTTAATGAGAAAAGTCTGTAGTGAATGGAGCATGACCAGAGCCTAAGGAACTTTGGTTGAGTTCTGAAGACGCTCGACCTTCTCTAAAAGGAGAAAAGGCTGTTGTAGAGTGATATCTGACTTTTCCCAAGAAAGTGAGTCTCTGGCAGGGATGTAACTGAGACTTGTGAAGTTTAATCACCAAGTCAATGTTTTGTAGGATCTGATTTTTTTCTGCCCCCTAGGACCGTACAGTGGCAGGGAAGTCAGCAGCTAGCAGCCAATAGCCGAGGTAGGCTCCCAATGATTCCCAGGTGTAGAAGGAATTAAACTGTACTGACCTCACTAAATAATATTGGTTTAATACAAAATTTACTTGTCAAGCCGAGCTAAGCAAAGAATTTTAACTACAATTATAGTCTTCTGAAGCCTACATCAAAGATATATTTACTTCCAAATGCAAATAAATAGGCACCAACTATGATACTAGGAAACACTATAGCTAATGTACAATTCCTGTCCAAGGGCCCACCCCTACCTGGCTAGTCACCTGGCTTTCTTCACCGAGAGCATGCAGTGAGCCAGGGATTGAGGGTCCTCCCATGGACCCACGGAAAAATGGGGTGAATACATGAAGCTGCTACATGCAGTGGGGTAGGAAAAAAAACAGTTGGGAGGGACTAGTTTTTATTTGTCTTTCCCCTGCCTGGAGATGCTACATCTCATATGTTAATGCTAATGGAGATCACAAGGGATGTTTGGATTATTTGTTACCAATTTTTTTTTTTCCACAGGCATAACCACTGTGCTGACAATGTCAACCATAATTACTGGTGTAAATGCCTCCATGCCAAGAGTCTCATATATAAAAGCAGTGGACATTTATCTCTGGGTTAGTTTTGTGTTTGTCTTCCTATCGGTGCTGGAATACGCAGCTGTGAATTATCTGACTACAGTGCAAGAGAGGAAGGAAAGGAAACTGCGAGAGAAGGTAAGCATAGTATCGGAGGAATGGCTTACAGACATCTTTCCAAAATGTAATGGTTTAAGTGAAAATATGATTTCATCATAGGTGTGAAGAAATGATACTGAGAAGCAATTTCTTATCTTTCAGCTTTAATAAAGTTTGCAGGAGATGGGGGGGGGCTGAACAGAAATTGGTAGGTAGGATGTGCCATTTGTATGTGAAATAATGTAAACAACGGGGAGAGGATATACAAACATGGAGAAGGACCTTAGGATGGAGACAGAAAAGTCGAAAGGGGATAAAATAGGCGGAAAAAGTTAGCATACGAAAAGGGAATCAAAACAGAGAGAGAGAAGCGCCACTGGCCCCCAGTATTCCAGAATGTTTCACTCCACATAAGAACACTAATCTTGTATTTTGAATTTGCAGTTTCCTTGTACGTGTGGCGTAGCCCAGCCACGGCCAATGATGGACAGCAGCTACAGTGATGGAGAGGTCAACAACCTGGGACATTTTGTGTCTGAAAATGGGGAAAAAGAAGACAGAATCATGGTGCAACTGGCTCTCAGTGCAGAGAGAAACTCCAACAGAAGGAAGAGCCAGCGGGCATACGTCAGTATGCGCATTGACACTCATGCCATTGACAAATATTCAAGATCGATATTTCCTGCAGCATACATCCTATTTAACCTGATATATTGGTCAATTTTCTCTTAGAAGCATGCCAATAGACATTCCTGGGATAAACTGGACTTTATTAATCAAACAGCAAGTAATTTTGCTGCTTCTTGCATTGATTACACTCTGCTCTACAAACAGAATGCATGTGTGCTGAACTACGTGTTTACATAATCTTAATTTTCTGATTTACTGTAACTTTATTTCCAATTTGGGAAGAATTTTTAATGTTAGAGTGTCAGATGTGAGAGTAACAAACTTCTGGGTTCCGTTTGTTAGGATACCCACCCCGGTATGATGTGTGGATGATTGGCTCCACCCATGTCACAAGGGCATTGCATTTCAGCAGCTGGTAATCAAGACTGCCCTAGTCACATTTCGAATGTTGGCAATTATGCCTACGGCACTGTGTCAGCGAAATAGATGTGCCAAATCACGGCCACACCCAGGTCCTTCTCACTCTCTGAGTATGCCCTGCCCCAGGCATCTTACAATAGCCCCCTCTTTCTATAATATCATGTCTCCTTTATACTGCAAGCAATTTATAGCCATTTAGCCACAGAACCCCTAAATCTCACTTTAAGAATAGATAGAAGCAAATCTCATCATTAAAATTACTGTACACACTTGAAAGCTAATGCGCCTGGCAAATTCCTATCTGCATCGAGTTTAATGAGTGGACTTTCATTAGTACATTAATTAATAATAAAAACAGCTCTGGTGTAAGTGTATGGTAAATTAAAACTTAATTGATCCTACAATAAAAAAAATTGATCTTATATTTGGGATACTGGTTAGGGCTAATAAAAAAACTTATGAATGTAAAAGGGGGTGTGGAGCTAGGACTGCATTGGGATGTGGGTCCCGCGGGCGGGCTTGCTGGTATTGCGAGAGGGGGCAGTCAGACACTGTACCTGCGGGTCCTGGTAATCCCGCAAGGCTGCCTTCGTGCTGCTCCCTCACAGTGTCTCTTTTCTTGCTCCGCCCACAAACACAGCAGAGTCACACGAGGAGACGTCACTTCCCGTGACTCCGCTGTGTTCCTGGGCGGCGCAAGAGAAGAGACGCTGTGAGGGAGCAACTCAAGGGCAGCCTTGCGGGACTGCGTGGGGAATCTGCAATTCAGGTAAGGAGGTGGGCGGGATTGACCACATTTGTGGCGGGAGCATGCGGGATTGACCACATTTGTGGCGGGAGCAGGCGGGATTGGGCACACATGTTGCGGGAGCGGGCAAGAGTGGAACACCCACATTGCGGGAGCGGGCAAGAGTGGAACACCCACATTGCGGGAGCGATTGGACAAAAAATCAGCGGAAGCGGGCTTAAAAAAACCTTTACAAAATACTACACATTACAAATTATTTCCTCACTAGTTTGGCTCTAAAGTGTATGTGCAAATCATACCCAAGATCTTCAGTATTTCATTTTTCAGTTGCAGTATTTGTAGAGATCTTAAGTGGCCATACAGGCAAACATTACTGAGTTGATTCCAACTTAATTCTCTAATCTTTTTTTCTTCAGCACCCTCCAAACAAATATGGTGAGCTAGGCACTAGGCAACTGCTTGATATGAAATCCTGCTCTGTGGGTCAGTGGCTTGAATAGAAAACGAATGTTGCCTCGCTCAGCTGCTCTAAAATATGGCACAATGCTAATTCAACCACAGGGGTTATCAACTGACAGGAATCCCACGTGATTAAGTTTAAACCATTAAGCATGACAGATTTCCTCCTGACTGCCATCACAGCTTCATCCCCTCCTTTAACCTCTGTGGTCAAGCATTGATTCTATTATATTTTAGGGCAACATTAGTTTTGGGACACTCTGCCACCAGGTAGGCACATTTCAATAATACTGGCTTCTGGGGGCTAAACATAGTTTACCTTCTCCCCAGTCTCTCCTGTCAGTATCTTCTCCGCAGCTGTACACTCTCTCATGGATGGTAGGACTCCCTTGCCCTACCATCTCTCCTATCCGAGAGATCAGAGGCCAGGTAGTGGCTGGAGATGAGTGAGTGATGGGGCAGATACGAGGCAGGAGGAGAGGGCAAGGGCACAGATAAGGCAAGGAGGAAAGTAAAGGCTGTTGAGAGATAACGAGTGAGATAAAGGCAGGGGGCACAGAGACGCATTTTTGGATAACAGACTTTGTTTCCAAATAAAATTTTAAAAAAAAAGCCCTCCAAACTGTAGCCTAACTGAAAGGGCAAGAACAAAATTTGTTCCCTGAAAATTAATGAGCCAAAAAAGAAGTTAAAAATGATTTTGGGCCTCATGCAAAAGTTTAGTCTGTAGGCCTGTGTATCTGCACAAGCATTGCCCTAACTTTTAAAGCTTCCAGCAATTCATTCTCACTTCTACCCTCATGTAATTTTTTGTTGGAGCAGGAAAGTTATCTTTGTAGAGAGGGATAGCAGGAAAGTTTGTGTATCTGAATGGTGGAGTGAGCAGGAGGTTTGTCATGAAAAGCTTGAAACAGGCTATTTAAAAGGCAAGTTCTGATTTTTAAAAGCTTGACAGAGCTGCGAATGTAATTAAAGAATTAGTCTTACTGTTCTAACTATCAGATACAAATATTGTTAAACTTAATTTAAAGGCAAGTAAATATTTTATTAAGGGTCTTCTTTAGACTGCATAGCAAGTATAGAAACAATGTTTATGTAGACATTTGTCTGTCACATTAATCTATTACCAGGATATAAAATGTGCAGACTTCACAGTATGTAATAGTGATTTACAAAAAAGCATATCACAGAAATATGCTTAAATAAAACAACTGACCACAAGTCTAGAAACAATTCCAGGCATGTTAATAAAATATTTTTCAAGTCATGAAATACAGGTTTTTTTTTAATCTTTGCTGAATAAAAAGGACAATTGAAAAATCCGTTAGCCTGGAAAACAAAACAAAACTAAACTAAATCAATACCAATGTTAGCGACTTGTCTAGAGATTATATAACATTACAGTCATTCTAAACCATACAGCCAGAATATAATCTCCATAAAATCACCAGCTTCGTGACAAACGGTTCTATTCAGATGTTCATTGAAAAACACTGGACGTTCTTCTTTAAGAGCAGTCGGTAGGACATTTTAAATAGAGAGGTAATCTTTTGCATAGCATTCTGCATCAGTGCCTCAATGAAACTTAGATCAACCTGAGCCACCGGACATTAATCGTATTTTTGCCGAATGATGTCCTAGTTCTTCAAGGATTTCCACATATGCTTGTTCTTTTGAGCGATGTGAAACTGCAGAAGCTTTCCATTCCTTTATCAGCATGTGGTTCAGACATGATCTGAGGCAGTCACCAGTTCAAACCACTGTCTGAGGGCATCACTAAGGGTTTCAGGAAGGGCATTCACATCTCTGAGGATAATGTAAAATGGGAAAGGAAACTGTTCCATGTAAGATATCATTTTTGGCATTCCTTTAGGCTCAGTAAAAATTGGCACCTTGATATCCAAGATTGAGTCCTAGAAAGTATAAAGGAGAACAAACAATAACCAACAGGGCGTAAACTGCAGTATAAAACTTTAGAAAATACAATTATATCACTTACATTTAACACAAATAGTGTGTGTTATGCTGAAAGCAAAACCAGTCCAGCAAAAGAGAGCGAGTATATTTTTGGATACAGCTAAATGAGGCTTTGCTACTGGTGTAAAATGGATAGAGGAATTATGAAGCCCTACATACAGGAAACAAAACTAACCACACTAACTCATCTGATAAATATTTCTAAAAACAGTATGTCAACAGTATGTCAAGTGAAATAGTTAAAGTCATTATTAAATGCCCATCTACATCCAGCAGACAAGCCAGAAGCTTGCTTTTTCCAGATAAATATTGTAGTGCTACCATCACGGTTAGGCATTTGCAAACAATGTTAACAACAATCACCTTTCTTGCCTCTATACCTACTTTATACATGGATTCCCTTTTAGGGCAAATGTCAGCTGTACTTCACAGCCTTTACACAAAGCCCTGGAAAGAGGTACAATAGATCCAGGGCCGGCCTGAAGACTTAATGCCGCCTGGGGCGAAGTTTAAAATGCCCCCCCCGCGCCTACGCGGGGGGGGGGGTGTCCGGCATTTTAAACTTCGCTGACGCCATTATTCCCCACCCCCGGTGGTACTTACCTTTAAAGAGTCCTGCCGGCGAGTCTCCCTGCTCTGCCACGGTGCCGGTTTGTAATGCTGAGCGCCGGACATTGACGCCACTTCCGGCGCTCATCATTACAAGCCGGCACCGAGACTGAACAGGGAGACTCGCCGCAGAGGAGAGAGAGAGGGGCGCCGAGCGGGTAAGCGAAAACTACTCGGCGCCCCTCTCTCCTCCGCTTCAAAACAAACAACCAAAAAAACCGCTTGGGGCGGCAAAGTGCCGCCCCTTCTAAAGTGCCGCCTGGGGCGATTGCCCCAGTCGGCTCCATTGTAGGGCCGGCCCTGAATAGATCGATCACCACTCATGGACAGCTGTTACGTCCTTAATGGGACTCATCAGAGTGAGGCTGGATACTGGCTTATTGCTTAAGGATTGGAGGTAGTAGGTGGTTCACACAAATAATAAAAACTACGGTGGGAAAAATTGTGATGGAAAACCTCTCCACTTAAGAATTAAGAAATAGCAGAGGCATTATTAAAGGCTCATCTACCACCACCAGACAAACCAGAAGTCTTGTAGTGCTACCACCACTGGATGGGAAATATAGATATGCATGCATGCCAATGCCGGTTTTATTTATAGCATATAAAAATATCCTTGTAGATACTTTTCAAATGTTAACATATGGAACACATGACTTCACAGTCCACATACACACAACTGTGTTCCCTGACTGACCTTGGAAGTAGGGTTATCCAGAATGATAAAAATGGTAAAGATTCTGGCATTGCGGACAGACTGCACAGCACTTGTAACGCGGTCTTTCCCCTCCACAAACAGTCCTCTTCCATCAGACACAATTATAAGCAACTGGGCGATTTCTGCAGGACAAAAAAAAAATCCTAAATTCAAGTTAAAGTGAAAATGCTTCAGTTTATTAAAACAACCTACTAGTCTCCCTTGAAGTAAAAAAAAACAAACACTCAAATCATCATATCTATATGGTTTTATCAATCCATGTTTTTAGAACTTTTGCAACCATTTATGACAATAAGGTTTCCATAAATGCATGTTCAAAAAGCCATTTCATACACTGAAAGTACTCACCAGGGCCACTGTTCTGGGACATCTGTTGCGCTGCAGTGAACATATGAACAGAGGACTCCAAAAACTGTACGGAAAGTAGAACCTGATTAGATGCTGGGTCCCATTTAGTAGATTTTAGAACAAAAGACTGAGTCAGGATCATCCTTAACCCTCTATCTTAATGATTAAGCATATTGACATTATGCATGCAGTAAATTATAGTGAATAACCAACACACAAATGAAGAACTTTTTGTGACTTATGTTCTTTGTAAATATTGTGACAGCATATAAATATGTACTGTAAGTAAATGCAACATATATCCTGCATTACCTGAGCAAGTAATGTTTTCTTCTGCTGAAACTTGCACAGGCTTAGAATCCTGGATCCAGACTGGTCACTGAACTGCTCATGGAAAGGGTGTAACAGTTTGACATTCTCACCAAAACTAAAACATAAATAGCAGGAAGAGGTTTTAATCCATCATGCTTTTACATAAAAAAAAAAAAAACCTAAAAAAAAAAAAAAAAAACTAAAAAAAAAAATCATTATTTTTGTACCTGTATACAGCAATCTGCCCAACTTCCAAGAGTGTTAATGCATTGCCAATCACAGCCAAAGACTCGTAAGCAAGCTTAAAAAAAAAAAAAAAAAAAATAAATCAAAAATAGGTTAGTGCCATGACAGAATATATCTTAGTAAGAGCCAGAAAAGCAATGTGTTACCTGTTTGGAGTGGTTATCAACCATACTTGAGGAATCATCTATAGCTAAACAGATCTGGTACTGGCGTTTACTGGGTTTCGTCCTCCTCAGCCAAATCTTATCTTTTCTAAATTGGCTCGCTATATATGGAATAACCTTGCGCATATTAAGACGCTTTCCTGACCTGAAATCACCCCTGTAGGTTAAAGACAAAAAACATTTCATCAAAATTATTGTGAATATAAATCATGTTGAAAAGTTCAGGAAACAATATTTGAATACACTCACACCAAAAAAAAAAATCCCCATAAGCATACACCTGTCAAACAGCATGAACCCAATTTCTACATAGAGTGCTAACACTATACAGATCACTTGGGGCCCTTCATAAAATAGTTTAGGATGATCAAGTTTGTTTTGTGTACATGAACCTTTACACTCAGATGGGTTTTATAGCTTAACATCTGAATATGTGTACATATAGAATGGTATTTTGCACTCCTACAGAGAATATACTTGTGGTAACTCACTTAAGCTTGGCTGCTTGTGTAGGTTCAAGTATAAGTCTCAACTGTTCACACAATTGTTGAGAAAGAGGACCTGTTAGGAGGACATATCGCTGCCACATCTCAGCTGCGGCCTTCTCCTAAAAATTGAAAACAAAAAGATATTGCATAAAAGGTGCAAGAACAAACACAGAATCATTGCCTATGAGTTCTGATACAATAATGCCCCTTCTCCAACTGAAAATCCCATCCCAAGGTATTTCAAACGCTGGTATTTGAAGTATTTCCATTGCACTAATTCTACCACCAGCCTTTGCCAAATGTTGTTGTGTCCATTCTTTTGTGCAGTTTTCCCCAAACATATTGAACTTCAGGTATGACTTCAGGTATGACTTAACACAGCACTCCAATGTGTTCAGCAACATCTCCTCCCGAGTACAGCGATACCTCCCATTTGGGTTTGTCAGGTAGTTTGGGGCACTAAAACATCACATTTGGGACATGTGCAAATCAGAATTTTCAACTCTCGTTTTTGACATCTGGTCTGCCTGCCCCCATGTCCAATTTGGGCCGACTCGTAAAAAAAAAATAATAAAAAACAAAAAAAAAAAATACATACATACATACATACATACACACACAAAAGATATGGTATGTAACACACTCACTTGACTGGAAACAAATGTAATATGCCCGGGTGCTAACAATCCAAAAAGTATATACAGCATACAAATAAAGTTAATGCAATCAGCAGGTCTTTTTATAAAGTTTTTTGGTTTAGTAAAGGTCCAACGTTTCAGCTCTCAATGAGCCTCTCAAGAACAATAAATGATACTATCTGTGGCCACACATACATATCTGTGGCCACACACTCATTTTACATTTTCTTGGAACTGGGCTTCACTGACCTATATGGTTGTCTGCAATAACTGCCTCAGGGTAAACTCTTACTTTTTATTTGATCGCTTCCTAAGCTCTTTTTTAAGCAGCCAGCCGCTGCCATATTGAATATGGCGAATGGGATCACACGGGGTCCCTGCAACTTTTTTTTGGTGTTCCTGGAGGCATTGCAGCAACAAAGCTTGAGATGCCAGGCACATCATTGGTCCTTAACAATTTTTTTCTTTGATGTGCCTGGCACGCTGTTGGTTTTTCAGGGGTTAATAAAACACATTTGGGCCAATAATTGTGGCTCACAAAGATGTGGATAAACATCCAACTACATGTTCAGCCACACAAAAGCTGGCTTCTATTGCTATAGAGGCACTAATTATTGACAAATTTACTTTCAAATTTACTGGACTAGCAATGTAAAACCACCTACCTCCTCTGCATTTCCAACAGGTTGCATGGTCCAGGCCTCCAGCTGTTTCTCTAGCTCTTGTCTAAGCTCCTCTGGGTTCTCTGGAACCTGCCAGTAACACAACGTAGATTACTAAAATACCTGAACTCCACAACAGTGAGCACTCCCCTTTTATATAACCATTACAAACCGTGCAGATTAAAGGCATTCCAAACCAAATTGTCAGGAATGAAATATTGTTTTAGAACACTTATTGTTGTGAAATGTGGTTTCTCAAGCTACCTGTATGACTGTCTCCTTTAGAAACTCTAGAGCAGTATGTATAGTAGAGTCTTTGTTTCTTTCTGCCTTGTCCTTTTCAGGATGCAGAGTGCTCTCCTCCGTGCTATCTCTTGCTTCTTCAGTTGTCACACCTTGGTTTTCCAGGTCAGTATTCTTGGGACCTACATTTACGTATGAGAAGTATAACATTTAACAGGTCTGTCAAATTGTAACAGTAACAGCCCTAATCATCATTCAGCAATTACAAGGACATGAAATCTCCAATCGCCTTGTTCCAATACATATTCATATATTCAAATACATTAATATTTTCTGCAATTCTTTGTTTCGAAGTATCAATATTAATTCATCGTTAACTGCTGAAACAATGTAAAAATTGTTAGCATCTTTTAAGCTGGAGAAAAAGTACTTTGTTGAGACAGTTGAGTTACCTTGGTTTTTGGAGGCACCGACTGTGATTTCCTCGGGCTTTAACTTATCTACATTGATTGTCTTAAGATCATCTTCTTCCTGTGGCTCTATGTCCATGTCTTCACCCCTGGATGGAGAGTTCTCAACTACCTCCTCATTGGAAGGCTGTGCTGTTTTCTCCTGATCTTTACTTGCCATATCTGTAGAGCATGAAATATATGGTTCAATGTCACACTGCTAAATAACAGCCCTCACCTGACAGCAAAGAATATAAACGTGCCCTGAAAGGTTTTAACAGACAGCTAAGTTGACATTAGTGAGTAAGCAACCTGTTTCATTAAAGCCATGGTCTCAGCAAAGCAAACAGACCTATACAGAACAGACACTATAAACTTCCTGTTTGTATATACCGTAAGTCTGGGCGTCATAAGACTCTGCCCCATCCTTTATGTGCTCGTAAGCATCTGCATCCTTTTCCACATGCTCTGGCTGTCTAGAACTGTCTGTCATGTCGCTGCTGGATTCCATTGTCCGTAGCCGCTTCTGGACCTGGTCACTGTAGTCTCCCATGGAACGCTCATCATCTGCCTGACCCGGCTTACGCTTGAAACTCTGGCAAAACAGTTGCTTTTTTGGTTATTGGGGAAAACATGTAAATACATGCATATATATATATATTCCTTTTTTAACAACACAAATAATACAATCAATTGGGCAATAAAAGGTGTTTTTTGTATTTTAGTTTCAATTGTGTTTTAACAGAAGCAGCAACCCTCTTAGAGGTGCTTTCAAATAGGGCTGCAACAACTAAATCGATAAAATCGATAATGAAAATTGTTGCCAAAGATGCCAAAATGCTCAGAAAGATACCCCTCGTCTTATAATTTGACCTCAAACAGAGGTCGGATAATACCACTAAGATCCAAATTCTCAGCAGCGCTAAAGGAGACCTGGATCCTTGTCTCTGGCAGCCGGTGGGCGATGCACGCTGACATCCTCCGCTGCTGCCGGCACTTCCGCCGGGGCTTCTATGATCGAGCACCAGCGTGACATGACCTCCCGGTGCTCCAGCATAGAAGCGCGGCGGAAGTACCGACCAGCAGCAGAGGAGGTTGTCTACGCACGTTGCGGACCGTTTGCCAGCTGCCAGAGAGTAGGATCCCCCGCAGCACTGCAGGGAACCTGGATGCTCCTCTCTGGCAGCCGGTTGGCATCTGTGAGATGTGCGCAGACAACCTCCACTACTGCCGGCACTTCCACTGGGGTGAGTCTATGATGGAGCACCGGCGTCACATGACCTTCTGGTGTTCAGTCATAGAAGCTCCAGCGAAAGTGCCGGCCAGCAGCAGAGGTTTAACCCCTTAAGGACAATAGGGGTTTTTACTCGTAGTATATTGCGGGACAATGGCTCTTTTAACGTTTTTCAGTGTTACTGTTTAGCTGTGATTTTCTTCTTTCTCATTTCGTGCTCCCACACATATTATATATTGTTTTTTTCAGGATAAACAGGGCTTTCTTTAGATACCATTCATTTTATCATATCAACTAATTTACTATAAAAAAAATGATAAAATATGGGGATTTTTTGTTAAAAAATTACTTTTTCTCACTTTTTAAACAGAAAACTTTTACTCATCTGCAAAAACTAATGAAAAAACCTGCTAAATAGATTCTACTATTTGTCCTGAGTTTAGAAATACCCAATTTTTTATGTTTTTTTTGCTTTTTTCTACACATTATGGGGCAATAAGTACAGGTAGCTTTTGCTATTTCAAAACCTTTTCTTCCAAATCTGGTCATTATTCCCCCCATGTGCCATTTCAGGTATCTTTGAAGCCGGCCAATGAAATTTACCCCATCAAATCATATATTTTTAAAAACTAGACACCCCAAGGTATTTCACATGCTGGTAATTTAACCCTTTCCATGCACTAATTTTACCACTACCCTTTGTGAAACTTTATGGTAGTACATTTTTTTGTATTTTTTTCACACACGTTGTACTTCAGGTATAAATTTATCGCTCCTGGTATATGTCCGTGTCACACAATATGTGTTCAGTAACATCTCCTGAGCGCAGCGATACCCCCATGCATGGGTTTGTAGGGTTATTTGGGAGGTAAAAGGCCGCCTTTGTGAGGTGTGTATTTTTTTGCCATTTACACATCTGCCCCATGTCCCATATTTGGGACATCTTTGAACCCGGCCAATTCAATTTACCCCATCAAATCATATATTTTTTAATACTAGACACCCTATGGGCATTTGTAATGCCAATATTTTAACTCTTTCCATGATGGAATTTTTGTAAAGATAAAAAATTTTAGGACTTGCTTATTAAAAACTTTTTTTTTTTTTGCTGACAGTGGGGATTTTTACATGTTACCATATTTTTAACATTTTTTTTTAAACATTTTTGACCATTTTTTAAATTTTTTTTTTTTTTTTTTTTTACACTAGTCACTCATTAGTGAGCTGGGCTCCATTGACCTTGCATGGTTGGATGCAGTACCTGCATTCAACCTGCAGGAGGAGCTCGAGAGTTCTCAAGAGGGTCTGGATAGACCCTCTGTGAACTCAAATCTCTTGTTAATGCCATCCTGTGAATGACGGCAACGTCATTCACAGGATGGCACTTGTGGTTGCTCCTCGGAGCAATCACAAGGCGATCGGGGGTCGGGGGGGTTGTGTTGCTACATGCCTCGATACTGAGGCATGTCAGCAACACAGTTTATGCTTAGGAAACGATTCCGATCGCTTCCTAAGCAGTTTTAGCCGGGCGCCGCCGCGATCTTTGATGATCGGTGCGGCGGCGGCCATTTTTCCTCCGGGGAGGGCTGCCGAGGGCTGCCCTCCCCGGATCCACGGTCAGCCTCACTTGTGAGGCTTCCGTGGATGCTGCAAAGCCGCCGATCGCGGCGAAAACGCCGCAATCGCGGCGATGCAGCTATTTAACGGCAGCCCGTACATGTACGGGCATTGTCGTTAACCCGTTGCACGGCAACCCCGTACATGTACGGGGATTGTCGTTAAGGGGTTAAGGAACGTTTGTGGATAGAATGCTCGCAAACAGCTCTGCTCTATGGTGCTCTAACCTTTTTTAAAGCCTGCTCTCAGACTTCACCATCAAGCAATAACATTGTTATCGTACGGAATACTTATGGAGTGGTTGAAGAAGGCTCAGCATCTCTGTTCCACCACAAATGACAACACTTATTTTAACACAATGATTTTATTGCCCTGTAATAGAAATACCTCTGAGCCCAACATTAAATTCAAAATTGGCAACTGAGCTTTCCCTTTGTGGCACCCACCCTTGAACCTTCATTGAAGGCATACTTCTTATTAACAAGGGGGTGATTGAACATCAAAGCAGGTACAGAACAGAAAACACATTACAATATTGCCAAAACTATTAACATGTTAACGATCACAGACCAGGGATGGTTAGCACCCCCAGTAGGTGCCTGAATCATGGGGATGCTGGATAGTGTCTTCTTCTAAGGGAGAAAAATAGCCTTTATTGGGAGAGAAATATCTGTGCCTTTCCTGATGCTCCTCCTTTCTACAATACCACAATGTTTTGTATAAATATACAAATGTGTAACAAATAAGGTTCTCTAAAATTGGGGCGAAAAATCGGTGGGGGAACCAAATAGAATTCTTGCCTAGAGGTGCATTTACTCTAGGACCCGACTCAGACAGTGAACAATGACCTAATCCTCAAAATTAAGTGAGACAAAACAACAGGCTACATGAATCTTCATATGTCTAAAAGGTCACTATATGTTCAATTTTGTATTCAGACACTATATTCGTAAACCGTGTTCTAGACATTTTTACTACTAACTTAATGAACTACTGCTATACTGCATACAAAATAACTTACCTGTGTGTTACGGACACTTTGCTTCTGTGATGCCAGGCGTGCCATTAGTTTGGATTCATGTCCTTCAGACTGGCTGGCATCTGCAGTTCCTGTGCCATGATCCTTAAATTTCCCAAAAAACACATTAATGGATATTTTCTAGACATACTCTCATTTTGAAAATCTACTCCAAGTGTTAGGTACATTTTTGTCTAAAATCAAATTCATGATTTGTTTCCATTGAATATTATATACAACACATACACTTTATTATTCTCTGGGTACCAGGGAAAGAACTGCATTACACAAAAGTAATCTGGACATGGTAACTTTGCATTATACAGCACAAACTTAACCCCTCTAGCATGGATAAAGCTCACAGCAGGTAAGATTCAGGAAGATATCCTACAAAAACTAGCTTTAGTAGCTGGTGGTTAAACATTTTAGAATCCCAAAGGTGTGATTATGTTCTACTTATTTGGATGTGCTGGGTAACCTTATGCAGAGGCTTTTTCTCACCTCTTTGGCCTGATCCTTTTCTGAAGCAGCTCCTGCAAGCTCAGCAGCAGTCTCGCTCTGTAAGTTATCTTCCGCAGTCTGTCCACATGCCTCATGTTCCATCCTCTGATCAGAGTCCGGTACTTCCTCATCTTTATGTGGCTCGACATCCTCTTCTTCCTGACAGTAGGAGTGTACACAAATCAGATAATATTCATCATTCCTAGTAACAAATGAGCATTCACATCCAAGTGACATATAGTAAATTTGTTACGTAATACTGGTAGCAGTAAGCTACATCATCATTCAATCTGTAATTGTATCATCTGTAACTACTATGGTTATGGTATTTGGAAATTCAGAACACAGAAGTTTATTACCTGAGGAATGACGCCCCGGTCTAAAGGGAGATGCTTTTCTTCATTTTCTTCTATGGACTGTTTTTCCTCATCCTTTGTTGCCTCCTCCGTGTTTTGTCCTTCCTCATCCATTGCAGGTTCCTCCTGGTTCTCTCCTTCTTGCCCACTTTCCTCTTCCCCTACAACCTTGTCCTCACTAGCATCTTTTTCAGGTTCATCAGATTCCTTTTCGTCCTCAGGTTTGCCCTCAGTATCTTCCTGCTCCTTGGCTTGTGTGTCCTCCCCATCACCCATATCCATTGGCTTTTCATCAATGTCAAAAGGATTTTTTTCTTTAGAAAGAAAATAAGCATTAGAAGAATCAAAAAACGCATAAGCAGTTTGCTAGAGCTCTACAGTTTAAGAAGTATGTTAAAATAGAGTAGGATTGTATTTAGATCCAGAAAGAAGGTTAAGTCATTTTAATAAAGTTTAGTTACGCTAAAAGCTGCATTGCACAGTTCTCTTTATTATGTTGTTAGGGATATTGAGACAAAATAGGCTAAGAAAAATAAGAGCTTCCATTTTTTCACATATAATAACAAACAAATAAAGCTTAGGAAGCATTTTCTAATGCTATGTTAACAGCTTATTAGTTCTTGCTTTTGTGTCACATGAAAAAGCATTCTGTGAAAAACACATGAACGTCAATCTTATTGACCCCAATCTTTTTTTTTTTATTTTGTAAGTGAAATTTAACACAGTAGGTGGAAGAGCAAAAAGAAGAACCTATATGATTCATACCTTCACTTTCCTCTCCTTCTTTCTCGTCTCCACTGTTTTTATCCTCATCGTTTTCCAGATTGAGGTCATCAGGAAGATCCAGAGCTTCTGGCTCTTGCTGTGCTTCCTGTTTCCCATGATAAGGATCAACCTCATTCTCATCATATTCACGCTGCAAGTATAAAATTATTAAATTATTATATTTTTACAATTAATCATTAGTGAACATAAAGGCCACTGGATGTTCATGACTGCAAACAAAATTATTACAACCAAGAAACAGATTTTAACTGTATAAGCAAAGAAGGTTATGGTATTGTACTTTTGCACAGTACCTTATTTATGGATCCATACATATACATTTTATATACATAGAAATACGGTGTAGACATTGTTTACGTTGTAAATGGCCATTGCAGATAGAAACAGATGATTTTAATGGCATAGCTCCTGTGTTCCAATCGCACTTAGATAATCCAAGTTTAGGTTTAAAAGGTTAATTGATCATTAGCAATTACTTTTTGAGCTTTTGCAATTATGTTATCACAGCTACAAATTTTCTTTGTTTTACATGAACTAAGTGACCCCAAACTTTACAACGGTACTATATATACACAATTCAATTCTGTTCAGAGGAGAACATGCTCCTAGATGTATACTCAATGGGAATCTGAAAACTACATAACACAATGTTATTTAACACCCAGACATACTTCATCCAGCTGCTCATGGATTTTCTCCTTGCTGTTGCCATCATCAGGCTGCTCGCCATCTTTTTCATCTTTAAATTGATCTTTTTTATCTTCTTTGTTTTTGTTCCCTGTGTCTAGATTGTCATCTTTAGCAACAAGCTCAGAATCACCCTTATGTAAAGGAAAAAAATATATAAACAAATGTATATGAAACACATACCGGCATGCAGACCATATCTATACTATCATTTAAATACACATTTGAATGCCACATGAAGTCCACTTTTGCTATGGTCTTACGGTATCCATTCCTGGTCCAGTTTCTTCAGCCTTATCACTTCCATCCTCTTCGTTATCATCATCGTCGTCATCATCATCATCTCCCCACAATCGTTCATCTAGTTTATCAGCTTCTGCATCTCCAAGATCCCCCATCTGTTTATCCAGATCTTCCTCATCACTGTTAGATTTCTCATCGTCCTCCTCTGTAAAGCCAAGTCAACATACAAAATGATTTGTAAGACTGCGATTGTTAAATTAAAAACTTTATTAATGCATTGATTTGGATTAGTACAATGTTTATTTGCTGGATTATCATACCTTTCTTCTCCAGCTCTCCATCATGTAACTTCCCATCAAAATCATCTGACATTTCAATGGCGTTATCTTCCTCTTTCACATCTGGCTTGGAGTCTGGATCCTCTTTATCTTTGTCCTCACCTTTCTTCAATGTGTCCTCCACCTTAACACAAAGTATTTAGGACATTCACATTTAAAAAGCTTTACCAATCAGCTCAGTAAATACTCCAAATAAAAAGTTACAGAAACCAGGTACTGAAACATACCCAATACTAAAAACAAGGATGCAACTCTAAAAAACTGATAATCACCATCAGGATGAAACCTACACAAGACTAAGTGGTGCCCATATACTGGAGGCATGACGAAAATTAAAGCAAAGGAGTGTTTTAATTCATTAGACAGTGTAAGGTTCAAGGTCAGAGAGTGTCTAACGCAAGATGGGATGAGCTGGCACGGTCTCGGTACAGGAAAAGCTTTGCACTGCTACAAAAGCACAGACCTCCACTGTTTTTCACCTCTCAAGGCTGGTCAGGGCAGAACAAAGGAAAGTGGGGCAACAGTGCCTGAAAAAAGGGACTCTCCTGCGATATGAAGTAACGTACAATAGTGAAGCAGGTTCACCATAGATGGAAGCAGCACAAAGCGTATTCACTAAAGCAGAAGTTTGCAGAAAGGATTATGGTTTTAACTCATCGACTTCACTGTACATAATGAATATCCAACCACAGCGAGCTTCTGATGCAAGAAGAGCTTGTCTGGTCCTGTATAACATGTTGAACCAGTGAGCGCCCTCACTCATATTGCTACACAAACGTGCCAGTGTGGAGCTTTCATAATGGATAATGAGAGAGTCAAAACTGCAACTCGCCTGCAAACCCCCTTTGATGAATATATCCCAGTTACATGGACACTTGTAGGAACCATTGAAATTGCTACATTCACACATCACCCAAGAGACTTTGCATGAACTATACTGCTACACAGGACAAGCCATTTCTGATGTGTGCCAGTGCACGCTTTCCATCTGAATGGCTAAATGTATACTAACCAATGTTTGTGGCTTAGTAGATTAAAAAAGACAAACCAATGCAAGATAGATGCGGAACATGTAAAATAAAAATGAAGCCATTACAGGATACATTAATTGCAGACGTGTTATTAAAACAGATAAAAATAAACTCATACCTGGTCTTCATTCTCAATTTTATCGCTGACATCCTTATTCCCTTCTCCTTCACCTATGCCTCCTCCCTCATAATCATGAAACTCTGTTGCTCCCTCAGCTGCTTGTTCTTCAATCAGTTCCTTGGGCACACAGAATCCCTGGAAAGATGATTGTGGAGAAAAATAAGCTCAGGCTTATGCTTTTCACTTGGGGACCAGAATACTCACATTATCCAGTAGGAAAAAACATAAGATTCATCACCTCACAGCTTAATTACGCTTTAGCTTTTTGGTATGTGATTCTCAAGCAAGATGATTGGGTTTCCTCAGTCCCAGCATGGCTTACCTTCTGAGCTAGCTCAGTAAATAGACGAGTCAAGACAGAGAGCAGTTTCCCTGTACTCCTATGCGCTGCCAGGGATACGGTGAGATAAAACAAGATGAGATCTGAATAGATGGAGAGCATTGGCCAAAGGCGGGCGAGTAAGCCACAGCACTGGTTGAAATTCTACAAATGGGGAGGGGGAAAAGGTTACTTGAGCACAATAAAATAGTATGTTTGAGACAATCACAATCCGTGCAAAAGACACACAACAGCATATTAACATAAGGAAAGTCATGCGAACCGTGTGCTTGTCTTTTATGCAGTCTTCTCCATATGTTTTCAGCCTCCCCAAGAGCTCAGAGACAGTAGATATTATATTTGTTACATTCAGACACTTCAGATCACTGCAAACATCTTCAGTCAGCAATTTGGTAATGAGGCCTGGATGGAGAATTTCTTCTTCACATTCCTCCCCTAAAGAAAAACAAACATATAGACAGGGATGGCCATGTTTCATAAATGCAGCACTCTATCACGGTTGCAGTAAGTGCACAAATTCTAATTTTAATGCGTTTTCAGATGGAAATAAAGCGCAACATTTTAGACAAGTTCTCTCTGTGTATTGCGTGTTCTCCAGAAATGTGAAATTACCTTTAAGAAAATATTAAGCAATATGGTCTCCTTACCGCTATCCCCTGTCTTTGTCTCCCCTACACTCTTCTTCTCTGCTAGGTTCTGAATGGCACACAGAACGGTCTTGATGGTTGATTCCACCTGCTCTGAAAAATCTTTCACATAGTCTTCGTCCGACTCTTGTTTTCCTTTTGATCAAACAAAACAGACATGGTTGAATGACTATCATTTCCTATTTAAGGTGTTGCTATATAATGTATTTGCAAATACTAAGCCGATTCTCGTCCTTAGTAAACATCTCGCAATCAGCAACACAAGAACATAAATGCACAAGCATTTATGTGGATGTGCGTCTTACTTTTTGCCCTGCCAATGGCCTGCAGACGAGATCTCCATAAGGTGAATTCTCTTATGGCAGTTCGGACTTCTTCTCGGATGTAATGGATACTCTTCAGGAATGTCATGTGTTGTGCTGCCTCTTTCACATCTGTGTTCAGAAGAACAAACAGAGACTCCACTTCCCGCAAGTCCATGGCAATGTGCTGCATTGTGTCCAGTGCAGAGGAACATGTTTCAAAGTCTTTCCTGTTTTGGTAAATGACAAATTCAAAATTGGATGGTTTTTAATAATGTAATGATCTAATAAACATTGATGTTAAATATGTTAGTCCTTTACAGATTTTCAAACCACTACAATAAGTATCAATGCAGGAGAGACATTTATAAGGAGGCTCCTGTTAATTTAATTTTTTCAATAAAAAAAAAAAAACAAAAAAAAAAACCTCATTCTCATCAAATAAAGTTGCATTGCCAGGCTCATTGCTATTAATACATGCCATGTGTTATCTATGAACATAGACATAAATACAGAACATGTCTTAGAGAACTCACTCACCATGAATAGTACAATGTTTCACGAGACTTCTGGCGGATGTTGTCAACAGTAGCTTTTGTGGCTTTTATCTCTGTTAACATCTTGGTGATCGAGGTGTTCAGCTGCTCCCAGTTCTTATCTGATCGATGCATGGTGCATGCTGGCGGCAGCCATTCTGCAGCTACAGGAGATGGGAAATTCAGCTCAGCTGCCCATTTTGGACTTTCTGCTTCCACTCCAGCATGTTGCTGCATATTTAACGCTGAGGTCCCTCTTAAGGGACAACATTCCAGAAACCAAGAAAACTGCTCAAGCACTACAGCGCATTGCATGGAAAGATGCTGAAGCCTGTCAACCCACTGCTGGGTAGCATCTTGTGGTGGAAATACAATCTTGTAGTCGTTGTTCACATTTAGACGAGAGCCGATTTCTTGCATGCAGCTCAACAGGTTCCTGGGACAGAGCAAAACAAAACCAAATACTGTCTGTTTAACTTATGTCCACCAGTATTCACTTCATTTTTTTTATAGGATTGCGGTGTAATACATACATTTACCAACAATGGACTGTTTTAACTCTAATAATGAAGAGCAACAATATTTAAGTTTAGATATAAGTATACAAGATCATCATATTCATGTTACTTTTAAGAACCAAACAAAGATCAGCAAGTTGAGGGTTATGAACTACTGGTAACTGCACTGAGTTTTGATATACCTTATAATGATCCACTGTTCAGTAACATTAGTGAGGGAACTCCTCTGCTTCATTAGGACTTTCAGAAGGTGCCCCGTGAATCCTTTACATCTTTCAATGGTTCCCAGCCCAAGTTCCTGATGAGAAAAACGAATAAGGTTCTGGCTGAGGATTGTACCATGGTCATAAACACAAGTATTACCACTACCTATTTTTTCAGGAATTATGTGGAATAACGTCTGGGTATTCCAACCAGAAGCATAGTTAAGGTAAAACATTATGTCATATTTCTGCAAAAAATGGAGATTGTGCTGGAATGGGAGGGGGATTAAGGCAGCACCTGTTAGAAAAATGCTTATGTTATCATAAATATTATTGCTGACAAAGACAGTAGAAAATGTCTAGTCTATGATATATCTACTAAGAAGCGTAACCTGCTTAAAAAGTAACCAATCAGAATGATGCATGCTATTAGAAGCAGATAAGAAGTATAAGAAGTTATATAAACCATGTAATCCAAATACGTAATTAGACAACGCTTCGACTTTTGTGTGTTGTGTGCCTTGTCTCGATTATGCGCATAATCTAAATAAAGAAAAAACTTTTTCTGAGGAAAATTCGACCATTAATTCAACCAACAGCACCCATTATTATTGCTCTGCTAATTCCTACAATGATATCCTATAGATTCCATTGTCTGCAATCAATAGCAGTCATGTTATTAGCAAACATTTGCCAATTTGTAAATTACCCAAGCCACAAAGTGCAAGCTACAGTGCAGGGTACCTCACCTTAGCAGGAGTAGCAAAGGTCATCTCCAGCTTTGAGTTGCGAGCTAGACACCTGTAGAAATATTTCTGACACCCTTCCCAAGTCACAGAGATCTCAGACAATAACCTGAAATAAATAACCATTTCAATCCACATCACATCACATCACAAAAACATATAAGTCAAAACCACAACTTGTTCAAGTAAATAAAATCACATACACAGAATTAGTCTCAGAGATGCTGTTTGAGATAGCCAGAGCACTGTGCAGGTCAAGGGGATGGAGGCAAAGCATGTCCTGCAGATGTTTAGTACGTATCCATGCCAGTCCCTTCCGATAGGACAACCCTAGAAAGAAATCAGAAGAAAGGTGGCTACCACTGCAAAGTGTATAGGATAAAATGTTATCAAATATCACATGGCTACTTTATTCTAAATGGACTACAAGCTTCAAAGAAGTTGTTTAGTGGTACAAAATGATCTCCTCTGACTAAGAGGTTACTAACAATGATTTAGTTGCTGCCCATCTTCCCAAACAGAAACTGGGAATTTAAAATACAATTACCTGATTTTGTAAGCATTTTGAAAAGCTCTGCCAAAGCCCTCTGTTTCTGCATAAGAATATGTTTGGCCTCTGATTTCTGCTTCTCCTTTTCAGCTGACAAGTCTACAGTCAGCTTCTGCAGCTCCTGCACAGAATCTATGATGCCATCTGTAATATAGACAAGAAGAGGGGGCAATATCACAGCAGAGCTCTATGGCACTATTCCTTTGTATTAGTTTTTTTTTTCTCCTGTTGTTTAATGCAGTGGTGAGTTGGTTTCAGGCAATAGAGAGTTATATTATAATTAAACAACGTACAAGAGAAATTTATATGAATGTGTATACACACACACACACACGTCATATACACTACCGTTCAAAAGTTTGGAGTGTGTATCTTTGTTATTGATGTGTGCGTCATTATAACGTATATAACAATCCACCTGTCCTGCACTGAGGCTCCAGATCAAATCAAACCTCCCAAGTGCTTTCTCTGCCAACAATACAACAGTCCAGAGAGAGTGCACTTACAGGTCTTGTATCATTAGATTAATCGAAAATGATTTCATTCACTGGAAAAGTGTATACAAGAATTTATGATTAACCTATAAATACCAGATGATATAAGACCTGTGTGAGTGCACTTGTTTTGTGGACTGTGTTAATAGCCATGGGTCACTAAGTCACTTCTCAGAATCTTTAGCATGGCCCTCTGTGCAATCAGGCTCAGGAACATTGATTTGTGGCAAAGAGTGTGTGGTGTTTATTTACACATGAAAAACATCAAAAATAAAGCCTAGCTCCTTTGGTGCCCTTTCCAACACTCTGCTGGCCCCACAAAACATCCACTAACAGTCAGTCACTGGCTCCAGAAAACTTCCCCAGACAGCCACACTTGGTTGAGGGATTCTTCTTCCAAAAAATGTAAATGTCAATTTCCTGCATCTGTTCCAGGCTTCATCAAAATACAGTTGAAGCATTGGCGTGTCCTACTCGCCAAAGGCTTCACCCCAGGGACCCGTACACAGGATCTGTACAGAACATCTTCCTGGGGAAGTTGTGGGCTAGCGTCTCATATCCTCCCCACTCAGCTCAGAACCACAGGCCTAAGCAACCACAGCCCTAAGCAGCTCTGTCCCTCTTAGCCTGGCATCAGGGGTTTTTTCTTTCCACACAGCTTTCCAGACATAAGCAACCATTGCCTTGTACATACCTTTAGTCTGTAGAAATCATTACTTCCCTTTCCTCTGCATGCTTCAGTAATCCTATGTAAGTACTCACCTCCAGTGCTATATGCAGGGGTCTATTTACACCCCAGATTACACATGTAAAGTATTTGGATTGATTTAGATGAGAGCACTTTCGTGTCACTGATTGGCTGCTTTAGCTGTCAATCAATTACAGGAATATTCCTGTTGATTTAATGAAAAGTACTATCCTACCACTGGTTGACTGCTTAAGCAAGGGAAGTCTTTTTTTGTGAGGCCATCGGTGACAGTAAACTTTGCAAATAGGCCAAACGGCCTAATTCAGCTCATCGCCAAAACTTATTTGTATTTTGGCTTGTTCAGGGGAGCCTCATGTCTAATCTACCCCAGGAATGCACACCTTTCCACTATGGTTGGAAAGCTATTCAACTTTCCCTACAAGTATGAACACTAAATTTACATTACATACCTGTAAATTTATTGAGATTTTCAAATGAATTGGGCATTGTACTTTTCTTTATGAACGTAGCACACAGTTTCTTCATTCGTTTGGTTAACTTTGGAAGTCGACACTGAAGAGACTCTGCTGAATATATTTCTTGTCCAGAAGTCAGCTGTTAAAAGACAATGTGACATGTTAACACTGACAAGCAAGTGGTACATCTGAATGGTCTCAAACTCTACGTACATGAAATACTGACAACTCTCAAGCAAAGTTATCAAGCTGGTTCCACATATCAGTCATGTATGCGGACCAATTGTACACAAGTTAACAGTAAATAGTTGATGTTACATATTTCATTCTTACAGTATCATATTTGCAGTATTTGAAGGACGGTCTTAAACATTAAAGGTTAAAGAAATGTTTACATCCTGTTTCCCCCAAAAAGACACAAGCCTCTTTTTCAAACCATAGATAACGCGTAATGGATAATTTACAGAACAGTCATAGGCTATAAATAAGTAACAATAAGTAATAATAAAGTAACAAGTGGACCTCAAATTAATTAGGTACATGTTACATAAGAAAATATCAACTTGATATAACCAAGCTTGATATTAAGGTTATATAACTAGGGATGCAGCATTCACTTGGCCAAAACCGGAAAACAAAAAAAAAAACAAACAAAAAAAACAAACAGTAATCACACTCCTATCATGCCCAGGCATACCCGGCTTCCAGTATGTACTGGCTGACATAGCATGATAGGAGTGTGATTTCTGTTAGAAGTTTTATATGTATTAATATTGTTATTGAGTTTGAATTTTTCTGTCCAATTTTGGTGTGTTACTTTTAATAAAAGCGCGGTTAACACACAAAAATTGGACAAAAAAAAACAAACAATTTTATATATATATAATATAATACATATATAAAATTGATTTTTTTTTTGGCATTTTGCCGATAATATCCTTTTCGGCCACCGATATATCGGTGCACCCCTAGATATAACCAATTATTAATGGTGAATATTCAGATTAAGTGTTAAGGAATAAGACAACTGTAGTACCGGTATGTTTTCTGCTCCAGTCAGTGTTGACATCAGAACCCTTTTCAGCTGCTGTATGGGGTCTCTCTTGACTTCAGTCTCTCTCAGACTGTCAACAAAATCTAATCGTTCTTCCTGAACACTTTCCACGAGGGCAGTACAGCAGGGTTCATTCAAGGCGCCTTCAAACTTTTTCATGTACTTAAACAGGGTTCTAGAAGATAAGGAAGGCTATGATTAATACAGTAAAAGTAGTGCTTTGATGATATTGTTGTATCAGCAGGACAGTATTACTCGTACAATAAAAGTCAGGTTTTGACTGGAGATTGTGGCTGTGCTGGACCTGAACTTGAAGTTGCAGCCCTGCTGCAGCAGCAGATCTCCTCCTTTGTAGTTACACCTGTTGCCACCGACTGACAGCTTGGTACACATGGCACGCAGGGTTCCCCGAGTCCAACGGAGGGGAGTATATAGCACGCAGAGATGTGTTCAGGCAAATATATCTTCTGCATGGCATTAAGCTGGGGTGTGTTGAATGCCATTTGAGGGTATTCTGCTGAAGCACCCCATGCATTTGCAAAGCAGACACCATGAAAACTTGAAGCAGCTACTGTAAAGTCCATATGTTGGCTGGAGTGTACTTTTAAAGGGTTTCAAAAATGCAATCACGGCTTATTTCAGATTTAAAAATCATTTCTGAAAACAATGTCCTCTTCTAACTCCATAATTTCTCAATAAAAAGAACTAATCAACAGCAGTATTTGTTTTTCAGTTTCTCCCCATATGTGGCACAGACCAGCAAAACACATCCTGACTGAGCCATCTGGGCAGTGAAAACCACTGGAAAACATTGACTTTCTATACTGTGCCCTACCTGTGAGTCTTTTCCACAGATTGCTTCACAGACCAAAAACTGGCATCATTCCACCGGGATATTTTCACAAAGTCCTAAAATTGAAATTACAGGTACATAGGGTAGCAAAAGGGTTAACATACTTATTAAAGTCTCACAATTATTATTATTATTATTATTAGAAAGGTGGCACAATTACCAATGTATACCATAGTTTCATAAAGAGCTGAATAAGCCAGATACATCTGTGAAAAAGTTTTTGACCCCTTTCAGATTCTGTGATTTGTTGTGCATTTTTGCATTGATTTTGGTCAGACTGTTATGTAGTTGTAATAAGGAGTCTAGGAAAACCACACCAAAATTTGATGCTTGTTTTAAATAGACGTGGTAAGTGAGGTAAAAAAAAGTCAAAAAAAGGATCCCAAAAGTCACAAAGGACCAAATAATATACATGAACCTGGCTGCTACTCTCACCTTGGCTCAGAAAGCATTGCCTTTTAATAAATTCATGACTGCTCATGGATACTTCTCAAAGTTCTGGATCAATTTTTTACAGATGAGTAAACAGTTTGGGGATGATAGGCCTCGGTATAGCTGCAGAAAATCAATTACTGCATTACTCATTAAGAACCTCATATTACCATTTAACCTAATGTGTGAAGTGGTACTGTTTGGCGATAATTCACAATTTGTACTGTGGGATTCTAAAGAGGAATGTCCAGCTGAAAAGCAACTGCAGCAAGACAATGATCCTGATAACACAACCAAGTTATTGTTGCATACATTTCTTAAATAAATGACATATTAAAGTTATGTATTATTCATTCAAACGGGTTTTGTGTTAAGATCCAATAACCTTGAGTTACAAAAAAAGGCACAACTGCAGAAAATTCAGAAAAGGGGACAAAAAAGTGTGTGACCACCTGGCTTCTGAATTCCTCACTTGTCAACCCAGATGTACAAATACCTTGAGTTCTTTTTCCAAGGGGTTGCGTAATTCTGTGATTTTTGTTTGGACGGATGCTAAAAACTGCTTGTAATAATTATACAGATTCCAAAGCACGCTGCATAGGGAGTCTGCAACACAATAGCACAGGAGAAAATAATGTTAAAAAATACTTTACGGCTCCCAAAGCATAATCTCACAACACCAACACATCTTCTCCTAACCCTCACCTTTCCCTGCTGCTTGTGGCGCCAGCAGAACGTGGCAGTGGAAAACTAGTAGCACTTGGAGTCGTATGCTGAATTCCCCCAAAGTGGATCCCTCTACAAATTCTTGCAGGGTCTTCGTTAGTGACTGTAATGCTTCATTATTCTCTATATTTGAAAGGATGAAGAACAAAACATGGATTGTCAATCACAGAAGAATTGGAAATATCCCAATTCCTCCTGTTTAAAAACACACGGGATGTTACCTTCCTCTTCTTCTTGCAAGTATTTTTCAACCAGCTGGTAAACCGAGAACCAATGCTTTGTGGATCTCTGCGCATGTCTGCACATGGCATTGTCAAGGCTCAAAGACCAACAACTATAAATACATAATTTAAAAAAAAAATCATAAATACAAAATATAGTTTTGTATTTTGAAACAAAAAACTTGTATTATCACCATCAGCATTCTTACTTTAGTTCAAGCTTACGCCACTGGATGATCAGCTGGGTGACTTCATCAAGGTGTTTCCGCAAAGACATTGAGCGGCTGGTGTTCTCTTCCCAGTCCTTAGAAAACCAAACACTTCTTAATACAACAAAGTATAGTTATCTTTCATGCTACAACTGCAAAATTCACTATGTTCACAGAAGACATGTTTTAAGCAGACTTACCTAGTGAATACGTACTACAAGGCACAACATATATGTGATTTAATTGCACAAAAAGAACTGTATCACACTGTCTTACGGAAATGTAAGCTCATTGTACCACACCATCATAGCTACTGTTTGGAATATTTACCTGCGACTTTGCCAGCAGAATCTCTAATCCATTTAGAAATTTGGCCAAAGGACTGGACAATGGGAACTTTAAGATTCGGTCTATAACAACAACAATCTGAAAATAAAAGGCATGACAGTTTTGGAGACTTGGACTCATGGAACCCAACAGAGAAAATGTGCATTAGCTTCCAAAGACACGTTAAGAGGATAAACTAAGCAACATAAAGAAAAGTATTTGTAAAAACCATTCATATTAAATACACAGTGAAGAATAAGGCCCACTTTGGACATGGAATGACATTTAATATTATGCTAGCCAAGGCACTGGTAAATATTAGAAATTGTATTTGGATAAAAAGGTAGAATTTATATGTTCAACAACCCCAAAACAAATCCAGCAATGGTCAAGAACTTGTACACAAAACAACTTTATATTGCCTTATATTACTTTTTTTTCTAGTGCAAGGCATTATATAAGTAACCTGGATTTGAAACCTAATTTGTGTCAAACAGAAATGAAATGTGTTGCTTCCTATATCCTTTTACTAGTTTCTATATATTTTTAGTGATATTTCAAGCTTAGGATGTGTTTCCTTCCATTAATGGGCCCTTGGGTGTATAATGCATGAACTGGGGCCAAGTGATCTTGAGAACATTTCAGAGATTCACAGCAGAGTCACGCGATCCTGCTAAAACATACATCAATGAAGCACATTTACTATTACAATAATGAAGGAACCCCGAAGTGTCTTTTTGCCTTGATGGTTCATTGTGAAAACATGCAATGTAAGGATTACTTGAAGAAACTTAAGTATGGTGGTAATTCTTGCTAGCCATTTCTCACCTGCACCAAACCAGGGTGCTCTGGCCACTCTTCTAACAACCTGTTGACTTGTTTGACAAAACTCTGCAGTATGCCTTGACACTGTTGAACTTGTGGGATATTGGGGTGTTGGTAAAAATCATAAGGATTTTCATGCCGCAGGATAAGATTTGAAGACATTTTCCCTGAGACAGTATTTTGCAGTATTGTGCTGGCAAGCAGCTGCCCGCCGAGAAGATGGTCATTCAGCTCAGCTCCTAGAAAGGGCACACATGCAAAACATAACAAATCAAAAACCAGCAGAGAACACTTTACAACTCATCATCTGTATCAGTAAAGAGAACATTTATTTCCAGGAGCTACAAATAATTTCAGGAGGCCATGCATGGGGTTCTCAAATAGTCAGTGTGACAGAACCTTCCATCACCGGGGCCACTGGAGAGGCCTGACTGCCAGCCTCCTCCCTATATGACTTTGTAAAGACTTCTGTGTCTACCCCTATTGACTATGGGCCCTGACTTTGTAAAGACTTCTGTGTCTACCCCCAGAAGTATATCATCTCATGATTTACTTAGGGGATTATCTCCAGCAGACAGCCAGGATCTGCAACCAGGGTGTGACCACCCCTTCCCCCCAGTTCCACCATTACAGACATTTACCCCGGCCAAACCTTGGAACTGATTTGGGCCAGTAATAGATAGTGGAGGTTGGGACCTTATTGTATTGTTAATCCCTTTAATGCCCCTGTTGTGTCTGGGAGGCAGATTAAGGGGGTGGTTTGTATCCGATATCTTGTTTTATGTTAATGTGTGTTTTGCTGGCTACATCCAGCCCTGTGTGTGATAAATAAATCAGTCTTCATTTTGGTTATACCCTACACCGAGTCCCAGGCTAAAGGGAACACAAGTCAGCGGAGGTAGTCGGTCAGACTATCCAGCTCTGTGACAGTCAGAAAAGATTAAGCACAAAGACAAAAAAACATACCCATTATAGGATAAAGGTGCTCTATCAGGACCGAGCTGGTCTGGTAGCAGGACAGAAAAGCACTGAGGTAATGTTTGGCTTGGTGTGGTGGCGTGTGCTGATGATACCAGCGAGATCTGGCAGTGCTTAGGCAAAGCTGCTGGTGTATAAACATTACTGTTTGCATTGAACTCTGTGACACCAGAGTTGTATGTGCTGCCTCCTGCTCTTCATGGTCTTCAGTTTCCATTTTCCCTTCCAGACTTGGCTGAGCTGTAATATCTGCAAAGTCCTGTGGGGGGTATTAAAAATCAAGATTTAAATATGTGACAATCCTGGCTTTCCAGGGACTTTGAGGAACGAGAATTTAATAGACATCAATTTATAACAGAGACATTTGAAGGACAACCATGAACCAGACAGAAAATTCTACTGAACAGCATACATCCCACCATTCATTCCTGTTTAACAATTTATTTTTCTGATTAGATAAAAGCTTTTTCATACCTGTTCATAGAGAGGAAACCTCTGTCTGAATTCGTTTTCCTCCTCTTCCTCTTCTGTGAAACCTGTACCATGGGACTTACTCCTGTATTTATACAAGCTGCTCTCCTGCTGCTCCCGTTCATGTGAATATCGTTCCTGTTCATCCCATTCATTGACTATGGCCTAGTGCGATATAACGACAAGAAGAACTACCATCAATAGCTGGAGTAGAATATCACAGGAAACTATCATTAATGTCTTTTGTAGATGTTATAAAAGCCATTTCAAGGTTGTCGCAACTGAAATACATAATCAAAATGAAACAGAATCTTACCTGGCATACGTGCCTGAAAAGATTTAAAGACTCTGAATCCATTTCTCCTTTGGAAAGGACATGGGAATGGAGGTAAAGCAAGCTATTTACCAACAACTGCTCTTTGGTGAGGCACGTGCTTAAATCCCTCCCTAAATTTTTGTCCTTGGAGTATTTTTGTGACAGCTTCTTAAGACCTTTCAGTATGTCCAGAGAGCCCACGGAGCATAAAGTGTCCGCATACGAGAAGTATGTCGGGAAAGACTCTGAGGTAGATGGAAAGGCTACAAGGGCCGTGACTAGGCCAGTGATTTTCGTTGGGGAGAGGAGAGCACTATTCATGGTGGTGTATAGTTCAGAGGCGATCAGCCTCATGCCATGTTGCATTTGCAAAATTGCTGCATGCAGAGGAGTAACCACATCAGGATACAGCAAGTATTCTTCTGAAAGTCGTTTCCTGAACTGGTGATGGGATTGCTGCCACGACACCTCCTCAGACAATAGATTCTGGAGACTTGGTCGTGATTTGGTACCCTTCCCGCTTATGGCCTTTAGAAGTCGGGTAGCAAAGTCCTGGACAGAAGAGGTCTTAGCAATGGTTGTGAGGTAGTGATGTACATCCTGATATAAGAGGTCATATGTAGGACTCTTGGGGCGGTAGGCCTGCTTTTTGGATAAATCAAGAATCTGTTTTTTCATTTCTTGTATTTTTTGCAGTAAAGTCCTATTAACAACAAAGAATTGCAAAGCATGTTATTTGTCAGTAGTGTATTTTTGTAAGCAACTTCCTCAACAATAAAAGGCATTAAAACACAACAGAACATCCAGGGAAAAGAAAAAATGTCAGTGCGCTAAGCTAGTCACAGGCTCAAATAATACAAATGTGTAATACGAGGCCTACCAAACAGGTGTAAGCATGCTGCAAGAAACAGTGTATTGGCTGTACAATGTATACAAGAAACAAAAACTGTCTGCGCTTCTTACCCTAATAAAGTTGGCAACAAATATATAAACATAATATAAATGAGAGGTTTTGGTTATATGAATTGGCCAAAGCATAATTAAGCTCACCCGCCACGTCAAGGCACACTCTCAATAGGGTGAGAACCTACTCTCACCTCCTACATAGTGGGCACACAAAGCAGTTTATACTGGTAGCAGTATGTTATTAGGGTTAAGGAATTTAAAGAAAAATTCCCCCATACATATGTTCTTTAATGTAACAGTCTTATGTTCCTGACGCTACTATTGACATGAGATGGACATTGCTTGTACCTGATCCGTGGGTGGACATGCTGTTTCAGAGACTGATCATCAAGCTCCTTTCCAGTAAGCAGACTACACAGCTGATTACGCACCTTCCACTCACTCTCAAGCTGATGTAACTGATAAAAGATAAAGCCACAAAAAAGTCAAATACCTTGTACTAAATCATAACACAAACATGGACCACAAGTGGACCAGCTCTGCAAAGGGCTTAAGAAATTAACTTCAATTCAACTTAAGAAAACCTGTGAGTTAGAAAGAAAAAAAACCAAATACAAAATCAGTCATTAATCCACATTTACCTCTTCTTCCGCATACTTCAGTTTGTATTCTCTCTTTGCGGCAGGATCAAAAAGAGTCTGAGGCAGCCAAAGGTGGATCTGTAGTAAGCCCAAGTTAACCCACAGAGATCCTCTTTGGGCAGCTTCTGAGGCTAGCGCTGTGCCTTCCGTCTCAGCGTAAAACTGCTGCAGGCAGGTCGACCAGAGCTTCAGAACATTTTCAGGCAGTTTTCCCTGATTGCTCCAGTCTCCAAGAATGTCCTGAATGTAGTGATAGGCAGACAGGTCTTTGGTAGGAAGATGATCACAGTATTGCAAGAACTCCTCCTGGATGTTTTGGGGTACTATGTCTTTCAGTGCAACAAAATGATGGTATAAAATAAGGCCTTGCAGTCGTGAATCTGTGGTCCTGTGAATTATATAAAAATGCTATGAGTGAGTGAGTTAAAAAAATAGGAAGCTTATAGTAAGATAATTCAGTTAGGGAAAAATAAGGTACTACAAGTATCTACAAACCGCTCTTTTATTAGTGGAATCAAAATTGTTCCTTTCACATTGGAAAAACTCCTGGGGTGAAGATGAAAGCTCTTGGTAAAGCAAAAGTTAACAAATATTGTGTACGTTACCCAAAGTTAGCCATCGATGACACTGTCATGTTGCACCAAAGTACTGCGCTGATGTCTTGCAACTGATGCATTCTTTCATCCCACTCGCCCAGAGACACATGAGAAGATAAGAGGACTGGAAGGCCATTCACGTTCCATGGGATTGCTTTGCTGCTGCTCGTCAGAACTTCACAGAAGCATTTTGAGAACACAGCTGTGCTTAAAATACCAGGACCCTAATCCAAAATAGAACCAATATTTTTTTTTATGAGCACTGCAAAATTCCAATATTTGTAATTATTCAACTATAAATACATCCTAAAAGACAGGATTGTTAGGTTTCTAAATCATGTATATATACAGACCAATACTTTGAACTAGTAATTCAGTAAATACTCCTGTTTAATCATCTTGCGCCTATAAACATTACTTCAATGCATGTGTGCATGACATGTTCTACAAACCTTCACAGAAGGATCCATGAGCGTCTGGGGAAGCTGAACTTCTTCTGAGCCAGGTTTCCAGGATGACCAATAATCTGGATCAGTGGTTACAGTACTACTCCAGAACGATGAAAAAGTACTGCACAGAAGCTCAGACCACAACAATGTAACATCTCCAGAAGTCACCTACAACACACACACACACACCATAAATAACAATAATAAATGAAACTAAAAAACTAAAATCATTTCCATTGAAAACCAAGTTAAGAAATCCTAACAAAATGCATACATTCTGCAACCACAGAGGTAATTAGCTGCATAGACCTAGACTTATTACTGCGGACACGTATATCCTGGTCAATTTTAATATAATTTCACAGACCGCCAGAAATAATAGAGATAACAAACAGTGATATTTTGGGACAAGTAATAAAATGAAAAAGAAAATCAATGAAAAGAAATCAAACATGAGGTTTACGTTTTAAAATGTTACAATTATGTATTACCATTACCTCAGGCTGCTGTTTAAGGTACCAAAAGGGTCGAAGTTTTTGTGGTGAAGTTGGAGTTTGTTTCAAAGAAAATGTTAAAAGCTGAGCCAGATCAGACTTTATGTTCTTGCTGTGGACGTAGAGAAAAAAGGTGTTTTAATGGATTACATAACAGCTGCAGCACATGCCTTCATTATTTGGAGCTTACTTTTCTAGGGTGCTAATAAGGCCCCAATCTTTGAGACGCTCAAAGAAAAGTAATTAAAATTAAAAAAGCACAGAAAAGCTTTTTTTTTCCACCTTACTACAGTTTATTGAGACCTGGATCTGGTGGACATGGAACACCAAGATATTTTCCTTTATTTTTTTCTATATAAAAAAAACAGTGTGCTTTCATTGTTATTACCTAATGTAGTATGAGTGGGAAAGAAGGTCTGTAACCACTTTATACTGACAAAGCAGCATCAGATACTCCATGCCAGGCCACATCTGCATTTTGCTAGAAAGCTGTTTTAATTCTTCAGGCTCCACTTGTGCTCCACAAGATTCTTCAATTTTTCTCTCATTTTGGGAACAGAGTATAACTCCGAATTTCTCCAGACTGGCAGTTTGAGATTCCACACACAGGCTGAGTTCATCTGAAATAGTAATATTTCACAAACACATATTCCCAAACAAAAATATATAATCAGGATTTTAGTAAATTTAGTCTAGGTCAAAAAGTCTGGAGCCACATGGATAATGATGGATTCCAATGCTTTTTACTGAAGGACATGAGAAGCTTCCAAAAATATAGTTTGGCAATAATGATGACACGGGTGGGGTTGCAAGGTGCAAAACAAGAGGGTTAGAGGTGAAGAAGTAATTGAGGAAGTTTTGCTTCACCGATAAGGTAATGGATAAAATGGATCAAACTTGCAGCAAAAGGGACACTACTCTATGCTAATCCTATAAGCCCAGGGGTCAAACAAGGTTCAAGGTCTTTACAAAAGAAAAGCACAAGGGAGAATATTACATCACACAAAACAGAAGAACATTTACCGGTACTGAAATCTTCCTGTTGATTGGCTTGTAGAATAGTTCCCAACCCTTCCAGAATGTTAGCTTTCACATCCCAACCCAAGCAAGCAGCCTTCAATCTACAGATATCCTGTTGCCACTTGTTCTCCTCTTTAATGGGTCTTAAATCTAGAATGTCCAGCGACACACAGAGTGCTTTCAGTTTCTCCAAGCAACGCACGACCAAGTTGTTCTGCAAACAGGAAAAATGGCTAATTATCTGTAACAACGAGGTATTTAAATTTAGACAGCAATACTTGGCATTGAGTAAAATGATTGGGAATAACATAAAATCACAGTAATGGCCACTTATCTCATGTCGACAAGTGTTGACTATACTATAAATTGTTGGAAGACTTGCACACCGCGAAGCAAACATAAATGGGTTACAGGAGCCACTTTGAGCAATAACTAGCAGGGTTCCGAAATTTTCTATGATATGCCACAAGATCAGCGGCTGGTCATGTAAGAAATTATTGCAAGAATAGTTGCGTAATAATTAAACTGCACAATTAAATGCTTTTTTCCCCTCAAATGTTTCAGCCCTGATCAAGGTCAAGTTGTATTACACAAATGTGTAACCATCAATATTAAAATCATTTGCATTTTTTAAACAAATAAATCACCTTGAAAGGCAAGGGTCTTCCCAATACTTTCTGCAGCAACTTGATACTGGCTGGTGTTCCCGAAGAGGGCAACAGACAATCTTGTATATGCATGGAGACAGAATGGACCTCCTGTGACAGCCTACAGCAGATAAAAATTGGTATTTTAATTACAGATCACTTCATATATCCATCACGTCTTACTAGTGCAAATAAACAGGGGTATCCCTTTCTCTTTATTGTTATTCTGTTTTTGCTATATACAATGTGTTTTGTGATGAATTGGAATGTGATGTATAGCAGTATGAGTCTAGACTTTCAATCAAGATTTGTTCCACAGGAGTTCCTGCTGCTTCCCACAAGTTGTGCAATTTACAGAAAAGAACAAAGATTTTCAACAGTAAATGTGTCAGGTAGAGGAAGTTTACCAACAATTACTATATACATCCCTAGGTGACTGACCTCTGAGGGGCCTGCCCTTCACAGAACCGTGTTATGTGGTTCACCATGTGCTTCACTAGCCAATGCCAATGAAGAGATAAAAGGGCCAGACCGGTAGAGTCCAAGGTCACATTTTCCGACACGGCCCTAAAGCGATCACGCCACTGAAGACAAGACAGAATCTAAAAAATAAATAAATAGACATGAACAAACTTTGTTGCTATGCAATGTAAAAATCACAGGTAAAGTTTCCCCGCATATATACTGCAGCAAACGGTGCTAACATTGCCATTTGAAGGTTCCTAATTAATCTTTGGGGGCGGGTTTAAAACACCAAAAAGAGTTAACCAAACACTTGGCAGCAAAAGAAAAGCCAAATTGGGCTTGAGTAATGACTAGATAACGGTGAGATTTCTTTGGCGATGTACCTATGCATTATTCTAGACCAGCTTTGCTTTTCTGGAAGAGAAACTCCCCTGAAATGGCAGTTCATGAAGTACAAGTTAAGTGATCGAGATTAAATCTTTGTGGATAAACACCAAGCAAAAACACCACCAAGAATGAGCACACCAGGTCTCACCTTATCTGCTGTCTCATTGGTCATGGTTGAATGACTGGTTTCAAGACACTCATACACCATCAAATCACACAGGTCAAAGAAAGCAGCAAGGTGTGCCACCACAGGGTGAGGAAGATCATGATGGACACCTGGATCTAATCGGGAGCAACAATACAAACAGAAACAAAAATCAATGGATAGCACTTCTTCACACTACAGTAGCAAAGTTTTCGTAAGCTAAATGGGATGTTTTTCATCTTAGAACAGATTGTAAAATCTAAGTAAAGAGTTAATAAAAGCCATTTATGTAACATCATGCTCATTGTTCTTGCTCAGCTCACCTTTGTGAAAGTCAACAGCAATTTTCAAGGCACTCGTCTGTTTTAACTTTTGTGCTTCGTTTGTTTCTAAGTAAGAACTTCTTTTCCTATTCATTAGTAGGATAGCCCTGCGTATGAAATTTTAAACACGCATATTGAACTCTTCAAACCAAAAAAAAATCGTAACAAAACATGCTTGTGAATACAGTTTGCAGAATATAAAATAATGCCTGTTTAAAACTAATGTGAACAAAAGAGTAATTGGGGATCTTATATGTCCTAACAAAAAGCCATACTCATCATGAGTATGTACAACAACACTGCCACCCCCATGATACCCCTGGGAAGAAGCCTTCATTTCCATAGGCAGCCAATCAATACAAGTTACAGTACAAGGCTAATAAAGAACTATACAAAAAAAAAAAAA
Source organism: Spea bombifrons (assembly GCF_027358695.1). Classification (NCBI taxonomy): domain Eukaryota; kingdom Metazoa; phylum Chordata; class Amphibia; order Anura; family Pelobatidae; genus Spea; species Spea bombifrons. The sequence continues at coordinate 66,930,973 of NC_071089.1, forward strand.
AAAACTGGTGAGCTAAACACTTATGAATTATGTAGGGCTTAAAATCTATAGCATTTTCATACAACACGGGTTTACAAAAACAAAGTAAAGCAAATATATTAGCGATAATGCTCAATGAAAAGTTTAATAAGACATAATGAAATACTAATGGCATAAAAACCCAACAAGATTACTGTTTGAATTAATCAAGGAACACACAAAACAGATGGCAATCCGAAGCTCCTGTATTTAAACATCGTTTGTTCCTTGTAACTTTAGTATTACCTTGCAGTAACTGGTATTTTAATGGAAAAAGAGATATAGGCACAAGAGACAGTAAATCAACAATTACCTGTTGGCAACACTGTCCAATAGGAGTAGCAGCTGCTCATAGTCCACACCTTTGTCAAAGTTTAGAGAATGCTTAAGCATGTCCAAATACTGCATATTCCAGCGTGGGTCTAGTGGAACACAATAATCATCTGGAAATCACAGAACAAGTGTGTTAACGAGATAAACACATCTCTCTATTTGCTAGTAAAAAAGGAAAGAAAAATAAGAAAATACTATAGAAAATAAATACTAGCTATAGGGTACATAAACTTACATGGAAAGGTAGCGTGCAGTAGTTTGACCAGACTGCTGATTTCACCAGGAACGGATCCAGAGTACAGCCAACCCAAAGCATGAGCACCTGCATCTATTTCCATACGCAACTTATCTATGGATCAAAAACATGGATGTTATATTATCATTAAAGGTTATAAAAACATAAACAAGTCCTAAAACAAGAAATCAAGCGATAAGAATTAACAAAGCTCATGCTTGAAAAAAAGGCCTGAAGACACCCTACCCCCTTTAATGCAACACTGTCTGAACATAGTATGATTATTCTCATGGACTTTTCTCGTGGTTTTGCTCCATAGTGTATAAAGCAAACGAGAGACTGCAATGTTTAAATGAAATGAAAATATCAGTTTAACCAGGTTACGGCTGTGAGTTAAACTGATATTTTTATATCCTTAAAACGTGGACACGAAGCACCCATGATTTAAATGGGATGTTTTATTAGCTATACTCAATGAACCTGTTAAATGAAAAACATAAAACATAAGAGTATGCAGACCTAGTGCTGGGGACACTTTCTTTGCCAGGTGAGAAAGCCACCTCATTCTGAGCATCCAATCGGAGGATGTTGCCTTTTCAACGACCAGTTGGACAGAATATGAAATCACCGCTAGGTCATCCATCCAATCTGAATCCAACTCAACAGAGCTGAACTGTAGATTGTCTGATGAAGAGCTTTGGCTAGTCTGTTGGAGATCTTTTAGAGTAAGGGGTTGAAGTCTGCAAAGAAAAAAAAAAAAGAAAAAGTTGTTAAAATAAAATAGAACTATTAAAAAGACCAGTTATGACTATACAGTGCAAATGCTATTTGAAATAGTCACTTAAGGTTAAGAGACAGCATTTCACTTAAACATTGGGCTAGCAAATGCGTAAATGAAAGTTGAGACCTTTTTTTTGTTTGCCAAGCATTAACAATACCTGCTGTTTCGAAGACTATTTCTGTTGAGAACATAAAGAAGGATTTGACCATCTCTGAGAACAGTAGCCATTAGGGAGTCCTCCGCAGAAACGAGCACAGAAGGCACGGAGTTCGGCCAAAGCCCCAAAGATAATAAGGTTTCCCCATGCTGATTTGCCAAAGCAGAAATCTTGTTTTGGACAATCTCTTGGATTTGCTTAAACACAAGATAAAAGGGAAAATGTATTACATAATAAGCACTTTGAAGCCCAAAATATTTTACCATGCTAGTAATTGTACAGAACTCACAAGTATTAAACAAATAGAACACAGTACGCATGTATTGTTTTTATATGAGCCAGATCTCTCTTAAAGAGTTTAAAAAAAACTACAACTCTATATTTATAAGAGCGTAAAAGATGGCTAGAATGCCCCTTCAACTTATTTGTATTTGAATGCATTTCTTTACCATGGGAGGGTTTTGGCCCTGGACCCACAAAAGACACACACACAATAATTCATCACTCTTACAATCCTAACATTTTTTCTTTTTTTCCCCCCGAGTTTTAATCAAGTCTCATATCTGAAATCTCATGATTTCTACAACAAAATATAAAGTAATTTTCTATACCGAAGGAATAATTAGAGCAGCTTACGATTTCCATTTGTCCATTATGAGGGTTGGTTTGAGAACTTACCTTTTGAGTGGCCGGGGTGTGCTGAGCATTCATGAAAACCTCAGTGCAGACTCTGTGAAAGGCCTTCTGAAGACCAATACCTCGCTGAAGTTGCTGGGATATCAGTGCGGCAGCATGTAGAAGATAAGACTGGGAGCCGCACGGGGAACCTGCAAAACAGGAGCTTATGGGTTAGAATTTACTTCAGCACAGGAAAACTTAGTGATATGTGAGGTAATTAACTAGGGGCTTACTTAAGTTAATGAAGTTAATTTTGTTTTTCTTACCGATCACCGTTTCTTTGATCTCAGAGTGTACTGCTATCAATGCATCACACATTTTATCACTAACTAGGCCAAGACCATGCAGTAGCTTCTTCACATCAAAAGAGTCCATCATAACCCCGTCACTTTCTTCAGAGATGTACAGCTCGATGCCACGATTTCTCATAGCTCTGGATATCTCCCCATGTGATGGATCCATTGAAAGAAAAAGCCTGTGGTTTATTAAGTGGAAAAATACATTTTTTATTTTTATGAGAGGACACAGTGTTCATTAAATAGTTTCATAACACATGGCACTCAAACCCGTTACAGCGTTTTCCCAATGCTGAGTATTTTCGTTCTTTCCAGGATTCTGATAATTAGGAAGTGTAGTAAAACGAAGCATAGTTACCCCCTGAAGGCCAAGAATATAGCATTTCTAAAAAAACAAAACGCTGAAGGCACTCACCTGAAATTTGGATGAGGTTTTATAGTTGGGGTTGATCCATCAATGACTCCTCGTTCACTCATAGTTAGAACACCTCCAGGTTCCAGCAAAGCATTCAAACGATCCAGCACAGATGGACTGTTGTAAAAAAGTGAAAAGTATGTCATAACTTTAAGAAATAACACTCATGGTTCCCAATTTAGAACACTTGCAAAATTGCAAACTTCACATGTGTATTATACACTGATCAGCCATAAAGGTATGAGCACCTGCCGAATATTGTGTAGGCCCCCTTTTGCTGCCAAAACAGCCCTGACCTGTCGAGGCATGGACTCCACTAGATCTCTGTAGGTGTGTTGTGGTGTCTGGCACAAAAACGTTAGCAGCAGACCCTTAAAGTCTTGTAAGTTTTGAGGTGGGGTCTCCATGGATGCATCCTGGTGCCATGTGTTCTCCAGGTAAGCGAAGCACACACACACGGCCTTCCACATGATGTAAAAGAAAACATGATTCGTCAGACCAGGTCACCTTCTTCCACTGCTCAGTGGTTGAGTTATGCTCAGGTGCCCATTGTAGTTACTTTCGCCAGTGATCAGGGGTCAGCACGAGCACCTGACTGGTCTGCGGCTGCAGGATGCACTGTGTGTTCTGACACCGTTCTTTCAGAATGAGCATTAACATTTTCAGTACTTTGAGCTACAGTAGCTTGTCTGTTTGATTTGACCACACAAGGCAGCCTTTGCCGCCCACATGCATCATTGAGCCTTGGCCTCCCATGACCCTGTTGTTGGTTCACTGCTTGACCTGCCTTGGAGCAATTCCGATAGGTACTGACCACTTCAGGCTGGGAACAAGCCCACAAGGAGTTACAGTCTTGGAGATGCACTGACCCAGTAGTCTAGCCATTACACTTTTGCTACTGTCAAAGTCGCTCTGATCCTTACTCTTGCCCAAATTTTCCCGCTTCTAGCACTTTTACTGCCAAGTATATTCCACCCACTCACAGGTGCCATAAGATTATCAGCGTCGTTCACGTCATCTGTCAGTGGTCATCATATTATGGCTGATTGGTGCATACTGCACTCAAGATTTCAAGTTCTGTATACCGCTCATAAATGGTATACACAATGCAATAAAGCTGAAACTGAGAAAGAGGTTCTATATTATAGAAAATAAAAATGTTGAAGAACAAAGTTTTGTACTAAATCATTTATACAAGATATGACTTTTCATACCTACAAAAGTTGACATTGTCCATCAGCAACCAGTCTCCTGACTCCAGGGCCTTTACCAACATGCCATCTACCCATTCAAACGTTCCACTGCTGTGACCTTCCACAGAATGCAACAGCTGCTCTTTGAAGCTATGGAAACTCTCCACAATACCTGCAAATTCTGAAAAAGAAATTGGCATATTATTATTTATTGTTTTATAATCGGACTCAGCACTGTTCAAAGGGTACATAAATATTTACCAATTTTAACTAAGCTGATTATGAACAAAACATGTTAACGTATACTAAAAATGTAAACAGAAAACTAAACATCATTAAAGACAATGTCAAATATTCATAGTGAGTTCTACTAATTTTGAAAGCCAAGAGTGAATATGAACAAACTTATGTAAACTTGGCAAATACCTAACAAAATCAAGGCAGCAAATTCTAAGAGTTTTCTTTTTCTCAGTTTTAACATACCTGATTTAGAAAAGATATTTAGCTTTGCATTTTGTCTCTGGATTAACAAGAGAACTGCTTCTAATTTGTTCAGCAGATCTGTAGTTATGCCCCGGCCTCCTTCTCCGACAAATTTGGGCTTGTGATTAAGATTCAGTAAACTCCACGAACGTAAAAGGGTCTCTGTTTCATCTGGAGATGCATCTGAAGACAAGAGGCTCCCTCTCACAACCTTAGTCACTACATCTCCAATATGCCCCAGAAGCTGTTGCCACGGCCTGTTGATGTCAGCCTGCCCAATTTATATTTGGTAAAAGAAACAAACATTAATCTAACCCTTGAAGAAGAAAACATTTTCAAAATGAAAAAGTTAGAGGATAAAAATAAACATTACCTGTTCAAAACCACCCAAGAGCTCTGTGGTGTCCATGGCACTGTTCATAGCCATGACTTTAAGCTTGTGTCCTGTCAAAAGAGCTAGGAGTTGGATAAGGCTGGTCTTTCCAGCAGCTGCAGGACCTACAAGAATAACCATCCAGCCCATCTGGACACATTTCATTACTGGTTCCAGTGACTGCAATGAACAATGAAGCAGAGACAAATGCCTGGCTGGGTTTGAATCAAAGTCTGTGTTTCGTGCAAGCATGGAATAGCCAACCTGTGTAGTGAAAACAACAGTATTGGTGTCAAACAGATTTTTACACAATACAAAATGTTATTCACTGTATGTCAAATGTATATGGACACTTGACAATCACACCTATATATGGGTTTGCTAGACATCACATTCAAAAACCATGGACATTAATATAGAGTTGGTCCCTCCCTTTGCGGCTATAATAGCCTCCACATTCTTCTGGAAAGGCGTCCCGTAAGACTTCAGAGTTTGTCTGTGAGAATTTGTGCCCATGTGGCCAAAAGAGCATTTATTGTCAGACACTGATATTGGATGAGATGTGTGATCGGCCATCAGGGATAGCAATGGGAGAGCCCAGAAGGACTCTCCTGTCCTTGAGTTTACTTCTGTTGAGTGTCAGCACTAAAAGGGAATGCCAGATCGCGTGACCGTGTACCCGTGCTTGCAGTGAGTGGCAATACACATGATCAAAGGACAGGAAATGTGTCGCGGCAGGGAGACATATGCATCGCTTTCGTCCTATAAAAAAGACTAAGTTGTTCTTGGCCACACTGCAACAGAACCACAACCCAAAGGATAACCACTCTAAACAAAGATTTCTTGCCTGCACACATTAAACATTTACCTGTACATTATGGGGTGTGATGTGTAACTGGCGTGTACCCGTGTAAGGGTTGCATTCCTGACCAAACACTTCCCTGAATACAGAAACAATCTGCAAAAAAATAAAAATAGGGAGACAAAATGTATGTTATCAATGGCATCATTCCTTGCATATACCAATAATGTTTTTACTCTATTAGAACCGATAGATCACTCATGTAAAAATTCCTATAATTTTAAAGTAAGGACAAATTACAGTTGTATATGTCATCTATGTGTACATTTTTGAAGCTCTTCAAATCAAGGCTATCTATATTTGAATGTGGTGTTATGTACCATGATAGCAAATAGCAGTATCTACTGATTATTAGGAGACACTGCTTTGAACAGAAAGGCAAATAAAGTTGCATTTTGATAACGTTCATTTAAACATGCCAATAGTTGTAAAAGTTAAACCTTTTACTGTATTTAAGGCTATGGTCTAATTAGGGCACCTTTTCTCTGTCTTCTCTGCTTCTCATTCGCCATCCATAGACAAGAAACATGTGCTGGGAAGGATCATAATTGTCAAGTGACTGATCTTCCAGCATCAGCTGACACCATCGAAAAAGATCACGCAGATTAAACTCCCACGGTCCTCCTTTGTGACCCCACTCCCGTTTCACCATTACTTCCTGGTCAATCTGAAGCAAGAATACAAACAAGATCATTGTGGCGTAAACGTAAAACTAAAATGGAAATACCCAAAATAGTTTTCTTAATAATAAAAATAAAAAAAAAAACCCACAAAAAAATGGTCCAGAGCTGCCAACATGATTTAGGTAACCTACGCTTTCTTATGGGGGTGCAGAGAGAGCATGACCCCATAGCACAGAAAAGTGTATGGTGCCGGACTCAAGATAGCAGTATATATGCAGCGGCATGGCAGGTCTCCACGAGGTGAGAGCAGTGTATGAGAGTGTATAATGTACTGTAGCGTCAGCGTGTACGGGTGTAGAATTTAAGCGTGTGTTACTGTAAGGTGATGGCGTTTGTGGGGGGGGGGAGACGTTAGTGTGCGTAAGGGTAACAATAATGGTTGAAAATACCAGCTTATGTCATGAAGGTTAACTGCGGTACTGTACAAAAGTGGTGCAGCACAGAAGAAAAGGTGTTTTATGTTGTGCTTAACTGCAGACCAGATGGTATTATATGATAAAACATTGCTGAATAAAAAAAAAAAAATTGGCTCCTAATTTTTTTTGGCTGGCTCCTAGAGCCAAACCACATTTGTCAACCCATGTTAATTTTGGTCATGAAGGACAAAATATGGTTGACGTAGACCTGACATTTATGCAGAATCTAATTTTCATCCTTTGTTTAAGTGTGTGTGGTACTGAAATAAAAACACAATACTAAAACATTTCTGAAAAACTATGTTATCCACCATACCTGGTTGTTGAAGGCAACCATTTTGGCAATAGTAGCCTTGCTTATAGCTGGAAACAAAGTATCCGCTATGAATTCCATATCAGAAGAGGAAAGCTGGTCAACAAAAACCTGGAACGGTAGGGTTTACAAAAACAGGTAATCAATATTTTCTATTTCAGAACACTACGACTTCCTAAAAGCACAATATCACATTTATATTAAATGAGCAAGATCCTTTCCACCAAAGTTAACAGAAACTAGCGTGATATTTCACTATGCTGGACATTTCAAAAGAAACCAAAATCACATGAAAAAGAAAAAGCGTTGTACCAACCTGTGTGAATCGGTTTAAGAAGGAACGAGGCAGCCCCTTTCTGCCACCTCCTTGGCGGAAGGGGTTTTGACATGCAAAGATCTTTGTCTGCTCATGATTCACCTGGAAGCTCATCCCAAGCTCTGGAACGTACACTTCTGCACGATGGTCAAAGCAGGCATTTAGCCCCTCTAACACAGACTGGGATGCAAGATTCAGCTAGTAGGGAAGAAATGGGAGCCTTCAGCACATTACTCATGCAAAGAGACTGACAACAATCTATAAGAGGGACTGCTTTCCAGTTAAGAATTAAAAATGTCTATTCATTGGAAGCTTCCCAAGGTTAGTAGACGAAGCAATCGAATCAAATGAATCTGTTTCAAGCCATAGAGAACACAATTACCTCTAATCTGTACTTGTTAGTCATTTCAGCTGATCATTGAAGAAAAGGGAACCTAGGATATTTACTTACTTCATCAAGTACTATCCAATGACCAGCTTTCAAAGCAGAAAGAAGAGGTCCATCACGCCATGCAAATTCACCTCCCTTTCCTCCTTCAACCGGCAAATCTGTGCCAAATAAATCTGTCACATCCTGCAATATTAAAGGCAGTGTGTGAACAATGCAACCATGGCTTACAAGAAGTTTTTAGTTTTAGGTACAATATGCATCCCCTTTAAGGACTTGTGAGAAAAGGGGTACATACCAGTATTTTACAGTAATAGATATCTAATATAATATACAATATTTCAAACAGTATTTCATAATAAGTTTTATAAATAGGTTTTTACCGTTTGCTCAGAAAGATTAATGCGAACAAGACTGTTCCCAGATGCTTTGGCCAATGCAGTGACAAGACTAGTTTTGCCAACACCTGGTGAGCCTTCCAACAGAATGGGTTTGTTGAGTTGCAAGGCTCGCAGCAATCTCTGTGCGTTCATGGAAGTAGTTTCTGCACCGAGTGCATAGTCAGCCATATCATTATCTTCAAAAATAGGACCTGGAAATGAAAAAAGTACAAAAAAAAAAAAAAAAAAAAAAAAAAAAAAAGATGAATACAGTCCTTTTTTTTTTTTATAGGACTACGATAAACCTATCATAATATAAAGTAACTATCTTTGAATATATCTCTGGCAAAGCAAAGTCAATGATAGATTAGGTAATAAAATAAATGAAATTAAGTAACAGATTAAGGAATGCACAGCTTGCCCCTATGAATAAACTTTAAGGGACACTCTAGCCATGAGTGAGTGAGAAATAAAAAAAAAAAAATAAAAAAAAAAAAAAACACCCCCACCGTGCATAATGACTTCATTGAGAGGCTTTCTTACAGGATGAAAAACGCATTTTAAAGATTTGGTGCATTTTTTGTTTTTTTAATATGCATTTTTGTTGATGGAGCTGTACGAGACACTGCAGTGCCCCTTTAAATGTTAAAAGGCAAATATACAGCCACATGAACGTATAACAAATGTTTGTGTCTGTCCTTAATCACATAGCCCTCAGTGTGATATAGCTCCAAACGCGTCTATTACCTCTTGTTACATAAAACGGATGGATCCCAAAAAAATTGTCCAGCCAGGATATGTCTCTCTCCTTGGTCTGGTCATACATTTTCAATTCAGACAGCACTTCTTCAGCAAGATGGACAATGCCCGACAGCTTCTCAGTGAGGAAACGCATACATTCTTGTCGGGCTAATTTAGTGGAGTCAGCATAGCAAAAGGTGGTTCCTGAGTAAACAACAAAGATTTTTTTAGTCAATACTACAATATAATAAGCAATAATAGATGATATCACGTATGACTGTGGCAAAATGATCGTTCTAATGGCTTCAACCATTGTTACAGTGTGTTGTATTAAGATGGCTGGTTTCAAATATTTAATATTTAGCTTTATTACTATTTCTTCAAACTGCAGTTACAATTCTTGCTCAAGATTCAGCAGTGGGTACTGCTAGCTCATTTACCACCCTACACTTATTTTTTTCCCATTTTTACCCTTTGTCTGCCATTTAGCAAGGGGAAAGTACATTTATTCTTAGACATAAGCTTTCTACAAGAGAAACAGCTATATTCTCACTACTACTACTATGTTACAGGGCACCATTATCAATGACACAATGAGGGAGAATACAATCAATTGTTAATACGTCAAATTAACATGAACATACACAACATATTGGCAGGAGAATACAGTACTGCTTGGGAAACTTTTCAGTCTATTAGTCTAGGCTTACCTGATCCCAAACCATCAATGTACACTAGACACGCAGCGTGAACAAAGGCTGTGATGGTATCAAGGTTTGTCACATTTTCTTCTAAGTCATCAGCTTTCACCGTGACATTCATAAAATTGACCCATGACAGGATATCTCGGATGCTCAGTATACAGCGACGTCCAAAGTCTTGGTTTGTCAACCACTCAATGAAGTCCATCATAAGTTCAGCTATATCAGCGCCTGAAAGAGGCATCACAGCTTTGCTTAAAATAGAGAATCTACAGCATAATAAAAATAGATTACACCTGCCCACCATTCTATTAAGCATTTACATACGGTTTATCCTTTTGTCTTATTGACAAAGCAGACAGTCGATGTGAAAACCAGTCTGCTACTGTTTGTAATAATGTATCCACTAATTTTGATACAATGGAGCTTCCTGAAACCCACCTCTTTCTAATTGGGCATAATATTAATACAAATCATTATCAAAACACAAATAATGACCATCAGACCATATTAAGTCCTACCATTACAATCAGATGGGCCAAAAGACATCTCGGGGTGCAAGTTGTGTTTGATGATTTCAACAAGATCTTGGCGGTCATTGCTCTGTGGACACCAGATCTCTGTGAATCTGTTACGCAATGCTGGAGAGAGCTGTGGGAGATTTTAAATAAATAAAATAGATCTAAAAATAGCAATAGTAAATGATGAAAATACAGGTCTAACATAGAAACCATAACCTTTTCAAAGATTTTAACAATCATTTTCTTTAAATTACAATTGAAGTTCATTTGGTGCAGGTGCTTTGCATTTACTATGTTTGTTAACTGCAAATTTGTGTGTGTTATAAAAGGTTTGCTTACGGGAAGGACCGCAAACCTTCCAAAGTAATTTGGAACATGAAGGTGTGAGGACTTCAATCACCTGAAAGTGTAGTTATTGTTCCTAATTTAGTATTTAGAAGACATAGTGTTTGATACCAATCTAGTCTGCCATTTCTCCCCCAGATGTAAAAACCCGAATCCTCAATAAGTACTTGGGTTTGTCTTAGATACACAATCTCTACCACCCTCTCAGTAGCTTAAAATGCCAACCACTGTAGCTTATACAACAAGATCAGAGCTGGTCCTGAGTTCTGTCCCTTCTGAAGACAAAACATTAGATCCTTTACTGCCACTGAAAGTCAAATATATCTTCTGCATACATATTATTTTACGTGGGGAAAAAACTCCATCTAACCCTGCAAATGTAGTCAGTCTCCAGTGCCAACATAAATAAAATCTGTCAGATCACAGAACATAATTACCTCTTTTTTCCCAAAGTCCCCACCAGGGTTCATGGTTGCCAAAATGCGAAACTTCTTGCCAGCTGTCAATATTTCAACCTCACTGTCGTCCTCATTGCTTCCTTTTTCAGCAAGGACTAAGGTTTTCTCCACTTCAAGAACACTGAAAACCGGAAATGCGTTAGTATGGTATTGGGCCTTATTGAATCTAAACTAAAATCCCATTCAACCATAAAATCTCCTGATGTCGTTTGAAAAAGGGGCAGCTCATAACGATAGACTGACAATAACTCGCAATATGACACAGATATAAATTGCCTTGCCTAACTATACCAACCACATACAAACTTTAAATGGAAGAAAATAAGAGGAGCAAACAAACATGGTTGTGATGAGATATTAAATCTGTACCTGTTAAGTCTTTCTAATACAGAATCATCTGCTAGAGAGATTTCATCCATGAGGAAGAAACCATCTTCTCTCATAGCTAATACCAAAGGGCCATCATGCCACTCAAACAGCTTGGAATTCTCTCCATCATCCTTTCAATGAGAAATGTAAAGCAATAATGTCACAATTTATTTAAATCCAGAGTTCATGTAAGAGAAGATTAGATTTCAGACTTACTTTCTTTTTAGACCTGTGTCTGATGGGACGCAACCCACCCAAGAAATCAGAAGTCTCCATGTGCTGGTGGCAGTTGACAGAAAAGAGTCTCTGGCTTGCCAAGGCTGCAAACATCTGGCAGATGGTGGTTTTGCCACATCTGCACCACACAAAATAAATTATTAACAAGGGTAATCAGAATATGCACAAAACTAACCATTTAAAACAGTTTTAGGCTTTTGGAATGCTAGTTTTATAAATATGCAATAAAAATGCACTTTGAAAGTTGTGATCACAGATATAAAATGACAGAAAAATAGCCATTATTTTACATATACACGTCAACCATTGTCAGTTAATTTAGAGAATGTCAAAAATTGTAGGAAATGTACAATATTAATAGCTTTCAATAGTGTAAAATGGAGATAGCTAATGGATAGTAATGAACATACCCTGTATCGCCAACCAGAAGAATTGGCTCACCAAACTCTAAGGCTCGTCCCACCAGAATGGCTAGTCTTCTCATCCCTTGGGTCCACACAACGTGAGAAAATGCGGCACCCATTAGAGTACTCTGAAAAGACATTGCGTCTGTACGGGAAAGAAATGGAGACACCAAGAAACGTTTCATGAATAGGTGCCTTAAAATATTTTATTTTAATCAGTAAAGTTAATTAAAAAAAATGACCAATGTCTTCAATAGGTCTAAGAGAGGAAACAATCTGGGACGTCTGTTCAAATATGAGGAATACTGACATGACCCAACAAATCTGCCTACCCTTTAAGAGTGCTTACAATTAAACGACAATCCTTGAAGAAATCAAAATCAGGAGTGGGCTGCTAGTGATCAGTTACCTGTAAACACCTATGTAAACATTTCAATTAACTTGTCTCCACTATGTAAGCGAGGACAGAAAGCAAAAGCTATCTCCGTGCTCACCCAGTTGTTTTTGGACACTTTCTTTGGAGAACACCCTCTGTGGATCCACATCCTTCTTGAAGCACTTCTTCAGGACTTTAAGGATCACATCTACCTCTTCTTGTTTTCTTACTCTGCCTGCCAGGAGCATGAAGCCTGGTAACAGAGAGGATGATCAAGCCATTAGATAGCACAAGAGTATGCATAAGAATGCAATTTGCATAATGTGAAAAAGCAAAAGGTAAACAAACCATCATTTGCTAAATGCTGAAGCCAATCGTAATCTTTCTCAGTTTGTTCTGATAACCTGTACCGCTCGGCCCACCTGAAGAGGTCACGCAAGGTTATAAAGCCATGCTTTCCTGCAAACACAGATGATCCTCGTCTATAAGACTGGAGAGAGAAAGAAAGAAAGAAAAAAGTTAAATCAGAAGCTCCAAATATATCTTTACAATGCAATATAAGCTGCAAAAGCAGCCTCAGTAGAGCTCAGCTTACTGGGAAACCATTGAGCCGTACAGTGCTCCCACACAAGCATATTTACCTGCAGTTCTAGCATAACAGCAACCAACTTGCTGCAGTACGATGGGGGAAGGCTGCATCTCTTGTGCAGGATAATTTCCAGCTCGGCACTTGGCAATTCATCATAATGCAGTTCAATAAACCGGTTCCGAAATGCCCTGGACAACACCTGTCGATAACAAAATGGGAAGGACGCATTAATAGGCAGAGCACTTCCCATAAAAAAAATCCTTCAAGGCAAGAGAAAAGAAACTGAAAAAAGTTATTTTTTTCCTCAGTATTCATAAAGTACTTCACAAACCTTTCTTCCACCATAAAGGCCTGGTGGATTTTGGGTGGCAAAAAGCATGAACCTTGGGTGTGCTTTAACAACTTCCTGGGTTTCTGTGATGAAAAGCTCTCTGTTGTCATCCAGCAATCTGTTCAGAGCCTCAAGTACATCAGTTGGGGCCAAATTTAACTCGTCTAGAATGATCCAATAACCTTTCCTCATCGCATCAATAAGAACCCCTAGAAAATTGCAAATTTAAATGAAAAATACAGCAAGTAAGAGATTATCTGTTTTACACACTTGTATTATTTAAAATTGCAAGTTTACGTGGTGAAACTATAGGCATTATGACATTTGATCACTGCTTCAATTTCCTTCCAATCCCATATAATTTCTGTTTACACATCTTCCCATTTTCTTTAAATGAAAAAGTTGGATGTAAGGAACAGAAAAGAAATACCTTCTTTAAAGACAAGTTTTCCAGATGTGTCAGAAGTATAACAACCAATGTACTCCTGGATGTCTGTGTGCTCATGGTTGTTAATTCGCACACACTGATTGCCGCTAGCACACGCCAGCCAGCGGATTAAGCTAGTTTTGCCCACAGACGTCTCTCCTTGAATCAACACTGGATGGTTACTGCAATACATGCAAAATAATTTATGCGCTGGCTAGGAAAACAACATGACAATTAAATCATATATTAATCCATAAAAAAATGCATATTATAATAAGGTTATAGAAAGATGCACAAAAATTGAAATTAATATACTGAATTTTTTTGCATACGATAGTGCATTTTCTTGCTAGCCATGGCAAAACATGCAATTTTCCCCACAAAAGAGAGAGAGAAACGTCCTCACAGCCCATACAATTTTATAACAAAAACTTAACAGTAACCACAAAAACCAAACAATTTTCACAATGGAAGAAATAGGAAAGTATAAACATACCCCGCAGAGACCACTCTAACCAAGTCTCTGAGATTTAGCTTAACTGACGAGGTGAGCACATATGTTTCATCTATTATGGGGTCTTTATCCCCCACTGGAATCCAGTAACCTTCTATCGGGACAAACCTTCCACCCTGTGGCTCGGGAAGGGGCTGAAATGAAATAACAAGAACAGAAGGAAAAGGCCAATTGAGAAGAAATAGAACATTTTTGTTCATTTTAACACAAATTAAAAACACATTTATGTTAGGAGGCCTATTCATTGATTTACAAACATATTGTGCAGTGCTGTGCAATAGGCAGTGGATTGATGGACACAAAAAGGTGAAGAGACTCAAACCACACGCATGAACACGGAATTTCATCCGAGGTGCTTTGGACCTTATATATATGCCGATATACCATATTTATCAATTTAGCAATAAACCTAGTATATGAAATACTTAAATACTTACTCTGGTTTCAAATTTGGGATGACATGGAAGGTGGTTTTAAACAGAGTAAGTATTACAAATACTAGTTTCATTAGTAAATACATTGTTATAAGCTTACTTAGCTTTATATCTCAGAACATTCAAGAAAAAAAGCACTGTATTTCAAAACATTTCCTTTTACTGCTTTACAACTGAAACATTGTTTTTAAACTATGCCAAAATATATTCAATTAATGTAACGTTACAGTCTACATAATAATAAAAAAGACGCAAAAAGGAGTTTTTACCTTATGCGTCTAAATTTAAAGATACTTTTATACAGAAAGGGATACAGGTGCAAAGCGATCTTACAAGTGCACTGGTTGTATTAACGTTAAGACCACTTAGAAAGTTTGCACCAAAATCCCCAGGATATCCTGTCATTATTAGCAGAACATTAAGACATGTACCTGTCTGAGGATGTTTTTAATATTTCCTTGCATGATGTGACGGCAAATTAATGCCTGTACGATGGAGTGAGAAGATCTGTCAAGCTGTGTTAAGAAGGCAAGGCAAAATCCCTGAAAAAGAATGAAGTAATATTAAAAAAGTAGTATTAACATCGGAGAAAAAGAGGAAAAAAATACTTGTAACCAAACCATAAATAACAGGTCCCCTACCTAATTATGTGTTTCACTTTAAATGAATATGACCAAGCAATACTGTTCTAATTATTACGTTAACACAAAAAGGTAATAAGGAACGGGGCCCACTAGCACATTAACAAGCGCACCAGGATCATTTTACCATGGAATTGGATTAAACTATAAGAACACACTAGGTAGAGCCATACATTATAACTTCCCGTTGTACCAAGCAGTTTGTAAGCAAATTGATCCAAATATTATATATAATCTGTTCCCGATTTCCTATATTTTTGCTTGTCGCATTAAAATGCTACCAGCTAATTTTAATATAAGAAAGACAAGTGAGTAAACACAAAATGCAGATTTTAAATGATCATTTCATTTATCATAGGTAAAGAGCTAATCAAAACTCAGACTAGACCAGTACAAAGGTGGGCTTAAGCTTTAGATTACAAACTTGGTCAGGATTTTGTGACAGAGAGCAGAATTTATGATCAATTATGGCATCTCCCCCAGTGCATGAAGCAGCCCCAGACCATCACATTACAACCACTGTTTGTGACTGGCGGTATGAAGACCTTATTGTGGAATACTGTGTTAGCTTTAGGTCAGTGTAAAAGGACCCATTGTCTTCCAAAGATTTCCACTTTTGACTCATCAGTCCACAGACTAGTATCCCAAAAGCTTTGGTCAATAATTTTTTTTTTTTTTTAGCAAACATAAGGTCCTTGTGTCCTTTTTGATCAGAAGTGGTTTATGCCTTGCAATCTCCCATGGATGACATTTTTGAAGTTTTTTACGTTAGTCTGGGTTCTTTTGTGACCTCCTCCATGAATCAATGTGCTCTTGGAGAAATTTTGGTAGGATGGCCACTCATGAGAAGGTTCACTACAGTTTTCTCCATTTGTAGATAACAAATCTCTTGGTCGTTCACTGGAGTGCCATGGTCTTGGAAATGGCTTTTTAATCACTTCCAGACTGACGTCAATTACTTGGTTTCTAACCTGTTCTTGAACTTCTAGATCGCGGCATCCTGTGCTGCTTTTTGAGACCTTTTGGTCTTCTTCACTTTGTATGACAGATTCTATTTAATTTATGTTTTGAATTAACAGGACTGGTAGTAATAATGCCTGGTTATTTATAGTGAAATTGAACCCAATTATCAATTAAATGTGGTTAAATTGTTCAATTTAGTAACTAAAGGGGACAAAATAACTTTTTCAGATAGGGCCAAGTAGGGTTGGATAGCATTTTTCCTTCTATACATGAAACCATAATTTAAAAACTGCATTTTACATTTACTTGGGTTATCTTTGTCTCATATTAAAATGAGTTGGACGATCTAAAAAACATTTAAGAAAGACAAATACGCAAAAATACAAGAGATTGAGAAGGGGCATTGTAACAAGTATAATATATATTTATTATTTGTAGACAAAAGTACATACACAATTTCAAAATTACAGCATTTCGCTGCTTTGGCTCTTATTTTTCTTACCTCATACAAGGAACGCTGGATGTTGTTACATGGGTTTGATGAGGCATATCTCAAAGCTCTGCACAGGGTACGTAGGCTATAGTGAGGTCTGTGACCGGTGCCGTCTACTAAACCTGCAACTGCCTTCTTCCGTATGGTCAAGTAAAAGCTACAATATGGACAGCATCAGGATGAAAATAGGCATGTATGCATAGAATTTGAAGACATTTTTTTTAAAAAAAAACTTCAGTGTCAACTACGGTCGTACCTGATTATTCCCTGAACAGTCATTTTGCTCGCATTAATAGATCTCAGGTAATCCGTGATGAGTATCTGTAAGTCATTTTCATCTTCCAGTTCTTCCACATAAAGCTCAGTAAACCTAAAACCCAAGCAAGCAATGTAAATTACACTCTCAGACATTCATACCCCTGCCAGGTGAATACTCAGAAAAGCAAGCACTGAAATGCAATTAGAGATCTGATGGCAAGATCTTAGTGGAATCAAAAATGTGTTCAAGAGGAAATTTAGTGTACAATACATATGAATTGGAAACAATCCTAATCAACTGTAATTGTGTGTAAACCCTGAATCTTGTTCAGAGTTGAAAAACTGATATTACCACAATTTCAACCTGCTGAACACCATCGGCAAGACCATGACTTACTAAAGTAATAAGACCACAATAGTAGGTTGCATTAAAAAAAAAAAGCGCTCACCTGTTTCTTATACCAGGTGGCAGATTTCTCTTTCCAACATCAGTAGCCGGGTTCATACAGGCAAACAATCTGAAATCTGGGTGTCTGATTAGAGGCTCTAGATAAAGATTACAAAGCAAAAAACAGGTTAAGAAAAAGTCTCATCTACCAAAAACGTATTATATTTTGAATTTGAATTATATTTATTATACATAGTGAACTATATCGTTCTAAATTAATCTCATATCTAGATTGTTTGAGCCCTCCCCAGCTGTTTTTGTGTAAGTCAAATTATGCCGTCTACCAATTGCACAGCGCTATGGAATATGAAGACGCTATAGAAAAATAATAATGAATTAGATTTATATGTATTACAAACTTTCCAGGAGTGCGACATATTATTTTGTTTTGATTTGTCCTGGACAAATCAGTTTGAAAAGGAACACCATATCCAAACAAAATAAATTGATTTCTGTGTATTTACTTTCATCTAGTAGCAATACCTGTGTCTCCTCTGTCAAGTAAAACAAGAGATCCAGATGATCCCTCAAGTAAGCCACACAAACACTCCAATGTTTCTGCTGCAGCCAGGTTGATTTCATCCAACAAGATCCATTCCCCTTTTTTCACAGCTTGGGCGAGTGTTCCCTGACAAACAAAAATATCACCATGTAAAAATATCAACAAGAAACTTTTGTCTGACTTTTAAAAGTCATTATTCTGGTGCAAAGTTTAAAAAATGGTATTGCTACTATAGCAACAGTTATCCGTACTGAACATTATACTGGTTACTATGGCGATTACACCACTTTTGCATAACCTTCGCAATGTCATTAATCATGAACATTCTAACTTAAAATCCTATGCGATTATTGAATAAAAATATGGGGGGGGTACTACATAGAAATTACTATGTTTAATAATGTACCATGAGAGCCACTATGAATCAGGTTTACACCACTCTGTGCCCTAATGATGTGGTAAAATGTTTGAGATTAGCTTGAAGTTTTGATAACTGCTTGGTGCTCTTAAGTATAAGTTTAGCTATTTATTCCATTAGAACGTGGCCATCTATTAGAGTTTTGATTTTGTAACAAATTAAATAAAAGAACTACCTCCACAAAAGAAAAGAGTAAAGCATTTTCAGTCATCCTCATTTGCTGCTGGGCTTGATTCAGACGGAGGGAGAAAGCCTCCCACTTTTCTCTCAGAAGATGCCCTTAAAAGACAAAAAAATATTAAGGAACATGTTTTTCTGCATTCAAGTTGCTAGGAATACAAGATGGCATATTTATTTTAATGCAAGGTATTGGAAGAATTTACTATGCCATTTGATATATGTAGTTTTTCATAGCGTAACTACTGTAAGGTCCAAATAAACAATTTACTGTCTCGTTTATACATCTGTGTTCCATTCACATGTATTGATCCCATCACCTAACCTTTATAGTTATCAATGAAGGCAAAAGTTAGGTGTATGGAAGAGCAGTAAGGAGAGGATCAATCAATCCAGCATCTCCCCGACACAGAGTTATGCAATCTGATTTAATTTGGTTCGGAGTTTGAGACCTTTAACCTGTGAGATTAGATTCACTAACCAGTGTCTTCTGCCTGCACTTTAGTCATCGCTGATTTCAGAACATGCTGCATCAGTTTATGCAGGTCCAGCCATCGTTTGTGTCGGTAGCAGGTCTGAATATGACCCAGAAACGTTGTGTTCTGTTTCCTGGAAAATGTTTGTGCAAACAACTCCTCGAAACCCTCTCTCAGAGGAAGCCAAATCAGCTTGTGATCCACAGGTTTATAGCTGGAACACAATAGCAGCAAAGGAGCCCGTTATGTATACATCAGACAGAACTGAAAATGATCTATTCATGATGCAACTGGCATATAATGAATTGTACATATCATTAGTTTTACAAATGCATGCATTGGATGGAAGAAAAGATTTGCACTCTTGATATTTACCAGTGCTTTGTAAGGTCAAAGAGATATTGCAAAGTAAATACATATAGAACAAGATATATAAAAACAGGAAAAAATATTGAGACTCAGAGATTTTGTTTGGCACATGTGGAACCCTGCATGCGCAGTACAACCAGTCAATGTAATCTGCCAGGGAGGCATCAGTAAATTAAATTAATTTAAAGTAAGGGCACCAGTGAATTAAACTACATTCACAACAGCGCATTTAAGCTTTTAGGAGATGTGTTAGCCACGCTCAAATGGTAAGAACAATTGGAAGGAGATAAAAGGCTGTCTGGTTTTGAGATTAGAATTATGCACTATAAATAATGATACAGAGGATGATATGATATGAGGATGGAAGTAGGAAAACCATGTCAGACAAACCAAATATTTTTAGGTTACCAAAATAATTATCCCATAACATTCTTTAAGCGTAGAACGGCTCTGAAAGCAATAAGCAGCTATGCATGTCAGTCAACTTACCCTCCCAAGAGATCAGCAGTATCACTCTGCTGGTTCATGTTCACAATCCGCAGGCGCTGACCTAATCAGAAGAAATAACATACATCAATTGACTTTTCCTTTCCTGTTACACAGGGTCTCATGGGTTAGGTCTAACATTAGGATACAGTACCATATCGTTCAATGGTTGGCAACACCTAATAACAGGCAGCACATCAGTGATTACATATATCTGATTACAGGAGGAAAGTGGGCAAGAAGCTAATTTTCATGGATTTTGTGGCAAAAAATTCCCTTAGGATGTGAGGCTTTGTTAGGGATTGTTAGAAAAACTATTGTCTAGGGTAACACATTCTGAAACTAAATTCACAATTGTAACAGCAGCAAACAAAACCAACATAAATGGTTCTGAAGTATATATGTGTTCCAGTTTCAAGACTTTTTGCCCCAGAGTAATTTAAACTCTAGCTTTGATATTTTTAGGGGCCTCTCCATGGACTCTCCTAACCAATGGAGCATTGCAAAGATCACTCCTACCACTGTTGAATGCCCAAACCCTTTCCTGAAATAATAATCTTATCAGTTAAAATTTTGTCTCACTTATAACACTTATGTGGCGCAAAAGCAGGTACTGGTAGGTTTTTGCCATAGAAACTAAAACAATTAGTTCTACTTAACGGGAACTGATGATCCATGATTGCGGGGGGGGGGGGATCTTAAAACGTTTGTGCCATTTTATGCGATTCACAGGATCTGCCAAGGTTTATTTGCTCAACACACCATGCTTTGTCTACGCGGAACAGCAGCTTTAAACAGAGTGAAATATGTGAAGCAGTCGATGTCCTACTTGTGTAAACAAATGAAAAGTTTACAAAACAAAATACCTGTAATGTGGGAAAGGTATTGAACAGTGGACGTCTTGCCAGTGCCGGTTTCTCCCACAAGTAAAACAGGCTCTCCTTTGTTAACACAAGCAGCAAGTTGTTCAATCAACATGGAGGAAGGCCGCGTGGCTGCAAAAGTGATCTTTTCCCTGGAAACAAAGCAGCAAATACATGTGTATGCATTAAGCATCTATAAAAAAGCATCTTTAAATATTCCTGCACACAAGGATGTAGAGATTTCTAAGCCATATTCATTAGCAATAATTTACATTTGCATGTCTGGACACAGTTTAACCAAAAAAAGTAAATTTACCTGTGTATATGAACCGTCTCCACTTGCTTTCTAATAATTTCTACCCTTCCAACAGTGACGTGCAATTCTTTTACAACAACCTCAGGTTTATATAGCTGACAGTAGAACTCAGCCTGCAAGCAGAAAAGTACATAGATATCATGATGCATAATGTGTAAATATGATCACAATAACAATAATAAAAAGTTGGGTTCTTTGCCATCACAATTTTCTTTTTGAATGGGCAGCAAAATAGAAAGCATAGCTTATTTCCATTTATTTTAAACAGTTGCAACAACAATATGCATATGTGATTCATAGTCTTAAAGAAACAAAAAGTAATACAGAGGATTTGGCTGTTGATTTTATGAAGACAGAAAAAAAAATAGAAAGAAACTATAGTATATCCATTTCTTAGTAAAAGTCCATTTAAAATTACAAGGACAGGTCAAATGTAATTTACATGTATTGTAAGCATGTAAGTCAATATTTCCCTTCTTGAAGAAGAAAAAAAAAAATATATATATATATATCTATATATATACATACATATATACACATATATCATACATACATACATACACACACACACGTGTTAAAAATGACACTTTACACTACACAACTTCCAGGAACAAAATAAAGGCTTTCAGTTTAATCGCTGTACATTTAAATTAATGTAAGATTAAAAAAAAAAAACAGATCGTACCTTTTGCTTAGAAATGTTCAGTTTGCTTCCAATGACTTCTGCCATTCTAAGGCTAGCAGTTGGCTTGGAAAGCATGGCTGTGAAGCAGTCGAGGGCCTGGACACAAGGTCAAAAAAACATACTTTTAGCAATGTGTGCAGTCAGTACTTTCTTTTGCATGTTACCAAAAAAAAACAAAACCCAAAAATCAAGAATAAAGGCAAAATATAAAGATTAGATAATCACCTCTCTTAAAAGATTTAGAAAGACACTAGTACTATGAATGTTTCTAATGCTGCATTTAGTTGAAAGAGGTTAAAGGTAGGCAGAATCTTCTAAATAAAGTATAAATTAAATCATTGAATGGCATTGATTCTGAAGTTTTACTATAAACGACCAACTGTCCAATGCCGGATCGAAAGAGATCGAAGTAAACCAATATGTAAAGGAAAATAACAGGTTGATAATGAAATATTTTTACCAAGAAATTAATTTACTTGAAAGTGAAGAAAATTCTAAATTTTATGTACCTGAAAAGTCTGGCATAAATTGAACAATTAAAAAAGAAAAGCAGACAGTTCCTTTACCTCATGGAATATGTTCAGTGAAGTAGATGAAGAAGACCCATCGAAGACATGTACAATTCTGTTGCACCACTTCAATAAATCCCTGAGAGGGAAAAATACAAGCAAATTAATTTATAATTATATAATATTGAGTGTTGCTTTGAGGAGAAGCTACAGTGCTCCCATTAAAATTAATAGGAGCACATTCTGCTAATGGGAGCGCGAGTGGGGTTTCATTAGACTCAATGGAAACAAATTTGTAATTTAAATGGGACAAACCATATGCACTAAAATGTAGGAGATTGTCAAACTTTTAGGTTAATAATCACGTAAACAAAAAGGTCTCTTTAAAAAAAAAAAAATATTGCTTACACATGTGTGCTCTTTAAATCAATTGTCATAAGACATTCCAAATGATATACTTGTTAGTGTATCAATATTTACTAGCTTTTTTTTTTATATCAGATAATTCTTACAATACCTTAGAGATAACCCACGACCTTCAAGATTAGGTCTTTTGTCGTCGGCTTTTACTTCTTCGGTACCTTGTGTACCCTCAGAGACAACCAAGGACACGGCTGTATGTTTGTCTCCTGTGAGCTGAATGTAAATGTCCAATAACCGGTCAATTACCAAGTCCAATTTAGGATAGAGCTTTTGGAGCACCTGTAAACAAAAACGTACAGTGAACAATTACTGCTTTGCTCCAAAATGCCGTCTTAAGAACACTAAGAACTCTTGTATCACAGACACAAAGAAAGCCAGGGTCCTAGACAAGCATTGATTTGTTGAAGACATTGTGAGATTATTTCGGCTCACCCGCTGATTTAGCATTATGAAGATTGAGATTTAGTGACAATGTATTGTGAAATGTGTGAGATTTCAACAATCTGCATTAGCTATGCATTATACTTTTTGCAGTTTCTTTACCTTTCGTATAGCAGAGTGAAATCTGTCGAAACATTTCTCACCTGCAAACTCATGGTTCACTTTTAAAGATAATACACAGCACACTTCTCAAATACAAGACAACTCGTTATTGTTAAAACTGTCTTGCAATTCTATTGCAATGGTAAGTTTTTGATAAATTGTTTTTTTTTTTTTTTAACAAAACAAGCAACACAACACTTTCGAGAAGCCCAAGCGTTACAATTTTTATTAAAAATAAAAGTAAAGAAATATCTAACACAAACCTCTTTTAGTTCCCCTCTGTTCATGTTCTCCAGATGGATTTTGGTCCAGTATTTGTCTAGTAACGTGGCATGGCTGTTCTGTGGTCGATACCAAGCACCAGTACCAGAGTTGTGCAATCTGGATGAAAAGCATAGGACTTGAATGAGACATGACTGTTCCTGCTACTGTAAATGTAGAGGCAACCCTGTTGCATTCTTCTTTCTGAGACACTAAGGCACCTAAGCCAGTCATTATCACGGCACTTTATCTCTAACAAACTAGAAAACCAATGTCCCTAAAGGATCTCAAAAGGGTTCAATGTGAAATGTTAACACACACGTAGGACAACAGCCACAGTAAAGTGAAGAAGCTCTCCTTTAGTGAATAAACCCCATTGAGAAAATCATTTGATGAAAAATGTTTGTTCAACTAATGTACCAAAACTACATTGTAGTTTTCTGAGAAGCAACTAACAGACCAGCACAAATATTTTTAGGTATTGCATCGAGAATGAATACACAGAAATGCCCCATCACAAATAAGCCATAGAGGAGTTTAAAAAGTCTTCTCTATCAGTAACGATGAAACATCGTGCAGGAGTCGAGTGGTGTTAACGTTGCCTTTATTACTTACCTTCTGGTGGCAAATAGCTGAAAGCCAGGAGCTACTTTAATGCAGTCCCCTCTTCCAGGAATCAGCAACTGCCCATTTTCCAAGACAGGAATTAACACAGATATCTGCAAGAAATTGCAGATTTGAAGAAGTGGTGAAATCACAAGAATTTTCACTGGGTTTTCCCATTTTCAACAGTAACTTAAAAAAATAAATAAAAAGTGGACCAGAAGATTACCGCATTGCCCAAATGAAAAAAATATAAAAAAAAACATTTGCACTTCTCTTTATAAGTGCATTAGAGAGACCTTAGACCCCAAGATTTGTATGCAACTAGCATTCGAACACTTTGCTGTTAACTAATTCTTAAATCTAGATAAGTACATTTGGGCGAACTTATTAGTAACTTTCAAAAATTTACATGAACGTTTTTTTTATATATACGCTAGTGTCTCTCTAATGTATATGTAGGTTGAAAATGTATTGCTTATGCAAGATGGTCTGCATACCACATCCAAAGGCGCATAATCAATATCCTCAAGAACGATCCAATGCCCGTTGGTAACCGCCTGGGTCAAAGTCCCAGGCTGCCATACGAACTCTCCTGGTATATCTGTGCAGCGATACATTCCCAGCAACATCTACAAACAAAAACACATAGAACATTAGTCAATGCTTTCCACTGATTCACAATAAACCCTTGCCTTCCAAAGCAAAGCCAAATTAGCAGCAACCATTTGGTGCTATATTAAAATATCAAACACATATTTGTTGGGGCATTTTTAGGATATGTCACATTTGGAATTGGCACATTTTAAATTAGTTTCTTTTGTTTTGCTATCATTTAAGCATTGAGGATTACACATATTATAACGTTAGCAATTAACTCTTTAAATGTTCGCCACACCCACGGATTGCTCCTAATGTTACGGATTCTTACAAGTTAACCTACCTTGCTGTCTGTTTGGTCCCCTAGCTGTACTTTCAGAATATCGGGTGGTTTTAGTCGGCCAGTAACAGTAGCCAAGTGCTCCACTAAAGCAGTTTTGCCACAACCAATCGGTCCTTCCAAGAGCACGGCATTCTGATAGGAGACTGCAAGGGCAAGGCTCTGAAGGCTCCTACATGTCGATTCCACCAATACTAGATTTCTAAAATCCTTGGGCTGTTTTAAATAATAAAAAAAGATCAGGAGAATAAACAACAGTCAAACACATTAAGGAAAAGATAGTGGAGGCAGAGGCATTTTGGGACCACATAGCACGATGTAACCTTATCCAGACCTATAAGGAAAGTCTTCAGACATGGTAAGGTTGTGAAGGTGTGAAGAAAGAATGAGCAAGTGTGAATTAGTGCTACTGTGTATGTACGCGCATGTATGTGTAACTTTACCAATATACATGGGTCTGTACCCATAAATCCAACCGTCATTTTTTTTTTTTGCTTTTTAAGACTTTCATGTTTACCAGGGGAAGTATGATAGAGTGTCAATGTGTTTGCATAGTAGATGGGGCTAAGATAACAGAGCAACAATGTGCTCCTCCTAAAAACACATAGGAAATATATATATATACACATTAATATAATTGTCTGCTTCTTTTCAGTGTCCTATACCATTTGAGCAATAATTATAGCAGTCCTTGCAGCATTTAAGGAATGCTTTTGTGAAGCGAAGGTCAGAGAGAATTTGTTACTGTGGTATGATCAGTCAGAGCCGCAACATACCCAGATAAAAGCTTATTGGCTATACCGAGCATACACACAAGTAGTGAACTAAAAATGTGAAACATACCTTAGCTTGTTCTTTTGGTGCTATCTTAGGTAATGTTACTCCACACACTGACACGACACTGGAACACAGATCAACAGATACGATCTGTCCCTGTGTGTATTGCTGACTTTTCTCCCTGTGCCACATGTCTTTCTCTGGGTTGGTCAACAAAAGACCCTTTTCAATATTCTGAGCGAGTAGCTCATCAACCATTCTAAAAGAAATATATAAAGAAAAGTTGACAATCTTCTGTCAGAGAAGACAGTCTAGAGCAGAACTCACAAGGTGCCACTTACTGCAGTTTAAAATGAATTAGCTCATCTGCACTGAAGAGTTTCTTCAAGAATGTCTGTTTATTATCATCAGACATACAAGTGACCAAAGATAAGCAAAGTGCTGTGTACCTGCAAAACAAATGTCAAGTTCAGAAAAATGCAGCCATTTACATGGAAACTAAAAGATCAAAAAAGTGTCCATGAGACTAAATGTACAACATGCATTGGTTTGTGGGGGGCTGCAATATAGCTGAATAACTGAATTCAGATATCTCCATATATTTTGCAGCCCAGATCAGCCAGTCTTGCAGGAGAAGCACGCTGGGGCAGACCTTTTTATATATATATATATATATATATATATATATATATATATATATATATATATATATATATATATATATATATATATATATATATATATATATATATATATATATATTCAAGTCGGCCCGTTTCCCTGCAAATTCCCGAGGTAGTGAATACACCATAATGACTACTTCTCCACACCCTGTATATATTTGCAATCTGTAAAAGGATGCAGCATTAGCCACTATTGTCAGTCTGTATAGTATGTATGCAGACAGCCAAATCTAAAACAGGATGAGAAGAGCTTCCATAATATCTCCCACTTCATCCACTGATGAGTAAGGATCATCCAAATCCATGCAACATGTGCAACACAAACGAGTACCATCACTTCTAGAACTCAGTTGATCTCTTGATCTAGAAGTCCCGGTAACAAAATTTGTTAAGGGGGTTACTCTACCGAAGTTGCCAAGATTGCTTCTATAGTATACTACTGTGTATTATTATTATTAATAATAATATTATTGTGCCCTACAAAAATGAACATTTACTAGAAACAAAATGGCAAGCAATTGTACTGACCAACGGACTGCTAAGTCATGACTTTTAAGCAGAGGCACACAGACACTCCAGTCCCACATCTCTTGAAATGAAAGCTTATCCTGCTTAAGAAATCTGTAGGCAGCTTCCATTAAGTCTCTCAGTTTCATTCGTCTTCTCCCATAACGGACAGTGCTTGAGTCACAACTCTCCAAGAAGAGTCTTTGGAACACTGGTGAGGCAGTCTTAAAATACCTCAGAGCAAATCTATGAATAAGAAAAACACAAAACAATAAGTAAGAGATAATACTATTTTGGATATTTAAAGCTTTTAAATTTAAAGGAAATTATAGCTTAAAATGTATTAGCTGAAAGGATCAATATCATTTATACCAAATTAACTTTCTAAAAAAAAGTTACAAAATAATTTTAAGCAATATCCTTGTCATTTTATAGGGAGAGCATGTCTTAATGTTCACTCTTAAATTCATGTTACTTTTTGTGACATAAAGACAACAAAGCATGCAGAAAGCACTCACGGAAGGACATCTGGATGGCTGCTGACCAATCTGCTCATGGCCACACACAGTCTTTCGTGTAGGTCATGATTAATCTGGGTGCCTGATTTAATCGAAAGAGCATTCCTCTCCAGCAGATCCAGCAGCAATGGTCGAAGCTGTCGACTAATCAGCATTGTGCATTCCTTGTCTAGCAGTAACTGGGCTAGAGTGCCAAGTATGGCATTTCTGTCTTGTGGAGTCCATATCTGTAAGACATGTATTGAGTTAAATAAACCGATGACTGTGAATTGCATAAAATGAAAGACTACAGGCATTAAGCCAACCTTTTGAGAAGTCTACATTTCCTCAAAACAACGTGTTCCAAATGACAGAGTGGACAAATTGAATTAAATAAGCTAACGGCAGAGTTGTGGGTTCAACTCCTTCACGTCACTATTCATTGTGAAGAACTGAAGGCTCTATAAGGCATAACTGAATAGGCGAGGAAACTGAGGAAACCTCACTGATTTATACAAGGCTATCAAACTCTTCCTGCAAAGCATCCAGTCAAGTCTACCTGATGACACGTTTTCCAGCATACAGTCTGTCAATACCCTGAGGAATTTTATAGATGAATTAAAACATTTTAACTAGCTACTCTATAATATATGGTAGAAGATTACAGATCAGATCTTCCCCCAGATTCAAAGAAAACAATAAAAAAACATAGGGATGCCCTTTTGACATTTCCTAAAGGGGAGGTTCCAACTAAGAACAAGAAATATATTTGTTACCTTTGGCTGCAACTACAACCCTATAAAGTAAATACTGGCAGAGAGTCATGGGAGTTGTTACACAGAACTTTGCAAGCTACCTGATACTCTGCTCAACAGGAAGTGTTTTTGGTTTATTTAAGTTAGAGAGGATTAGGAAAGGCTCAGAAAAATTGCTGGTATGTGTCTCACAATTCCACATAATAGTCATTCAGCTGGAAAAAGTATGATGGCTTTTAAGTCATCAAAACACAGTTACAGACAGGAGGATGAAAAACATTTAATGAAAAGAAATCTTACATTCTATTAACCCAGTGACAATTGAAATCAAAATTCTTTATGATATACACTACTATAGTTTCACATTTGAAGTGGAAAGTTCTATTCAAATATCTGATGCACCAGAACTTTACTACTTCACAATACTCCAAAAATCTTTGCTTTCGATGCACACATTCCACAAAAGGTTTTAAAAGCCTGCATATTATTACGGGTAAAAAAAAAACCCAGCCCTTAGAACAGCACTTTATAAATAAGGAGACTTTTCAATATTCCGATTGCAGGACCGCCTCAAGGGAAAGTGTCACTGATCTGTTTATGCATTTTGGCTTCCCAAATACAATTCCATATATATTTCCAGACAGTTTATAAAATCACTGCAGAAAAGGTCTTTACAGAACAACACACACACACACACACACACACACACACATACACACATAGACACACACATATTTGGTATTTTGAATAAAAATTTGCATTATTTTACATGATGCTAGCGTCCCTTAACCGATCATGGGTTATTTACATTGTGAAGGTCTCCATAGCGGTCTAAAGCAAAGTAGTTTACATGTTAGCTAATGGAGCTTGTCTCCAAACATTAGTAACCGTCACGTCTAGGCAAAAGACAGCAGCATGGGGTATGATCAAATAATGTAACCCTCGCACAGAACAAAACACAAACAGCTCATTTAATTAAGACAACGAATAGTATGTTAAATAAGGGAAGACATACACATCCTTGACAGCATGAAGGGACACTGTTTACACAATACAACTAGCTATTATAATAAGAAATACACTTCCATCAATCAAAGCCTAAAGTGATTTCAAAGATAATAGCATAGTTTGATGGAGATCGCAAAAATTAGTCCGCTCTGCTACAGATAGCCGGAGTCTCTGTTAGCCTCTTTTTCTTATTCCACTACCCCCTCCTTCCCTCACCTGTTTAGACAAGAATTTGTTCAGTTCCCCACCACTCCTCTGAGCGATGGAGCCCAATCCAGACAGGCTCAGCTGGAAGTTCTCCATGTCCCACTTTGGAATGAAAAAGATAGCACGGCTCCGGCCGTGCGCGGTCTGCAAACACCAATTCTATTCCACACGTGGGGAAGACACAAGCGCAACGGATTACTTCCGGGAGCAACCTGACGTCATCCTCGGCGCGACCGTAACTATGTCAGCGGCACATGGAGACACTACAATGTAACGTAGTTTCGGTTCTCAGGAAACAAAGTTTTACGAGTTACCTTCCGTGTCGCTAAAACATAATACAAATAGATGATTATGTTTGTTAGGTGCAGCCCTAGTGTGTAATAGAGTATTTATGTAAATTTGGAAATTACAACTGCATCCCAAATAAATGAAATAAGCAAAATGAGTAATGTTAAATGCGTGCCCTCCAGGCACTAGCCGATGCCATAAGTATATATAATTGAAAGCATGCGCTTCACAAAAACGAAAGGACGCATAATAAATATACTTGAATAATATTCAACGTGTGTGGCGAATATCAGAATACAAGGTATATAAATGCAAAGTGCATTACCAAAACCGACGAAGCAAAAAAATGCACTGATACAGGGTACGCTGATCCTCGATGTTGACGAAGGCTTTTTAAAAAATAAAAATGATATGCTGGGAGTTGGACCCTAATTGTGGCTAGAAAAACCAAAACAGGTGAACAATAATAATAATAACAGCCCAAAATACTTTGCTAGGGTAATTTTAGCGTCAATCTGTGCCAATGTTGCATTAAAATTGTTTTGTTTTTCTATTTTAACAAACACATTGCAGTGTGCGAGTACAGAAACAACAATTAATTTGTGTTCAGCAAACCCCCTAAGTACACATGCATGAGTAAGTCATGTTTATCGAACATTGCAGGGAAAGAATTGGAACATGCGCATTTCACTTTTTAATCTTGGAACAGAAATGTCCTTGATTTACCATATATTCCACTGCACCCACAGAAAACAGCAATATCCCACATGCATGGTTGATCAGACCATTTTACCTGGCCCATGTCTCAGTTGAAGCACGGTAGAGGTCCAATATTTGAATTTATAGCTATAAGACAATATACCGTATTTGCTCGATTATAAGTCAAGGTGTTTTTCAGAGCAAATGCCCTGAGAATTAACCATCGTCTTATACTCAATGTCATCTTCTAATCAAACCTCAAATAGAGGTCTGACTACAAGACTAAGATCCAGATCCCCCGCAGCCCTGCAGAGGACCTGGATCCTCCTCTCTGGCAGCCGGTGGATGTCTGCGGGAGGGCCAGCATCACGTGACCTTCCAGTGCTCAGTCATAGAAGCCCCGGCGAAAGTGTCGGCAGCTGCTGAGGTTGTCTGCGCGCATCACACCAAGGAATCTGAAGCACAGGGCACAAGTCTAGGCATGCACTGGTAAGTCGGGGGAGGATAAGCATGGCATATGGGGGGTATAAGGGCTTTCTGGAGGCAGAGTGGCATATAGGGGGTTAAAAAGGAATGTCAAGGAGGCAGAGTGGCATATAGGGGTGAATAAGGCATATCTGGGAGGCAGAGTGGCATATAGGGGGTTAAAAGGAATATCAGGGAGGCAGAGTGGCAAATAGGGGGTCAAGAGGCATATCTGGGAGGCAAAGTGGTGTATAAGACAAAAAAATCATTTTTCGCAATCATAGTTATTACATATGAAAAATAGTTTACATGTGAATTAATATTTACTAGTAAAACTTTTTTCTTATAGGGTAGTCTTATATTCAGGCTTTCTTTCTTTTTTTCCTAAATGAATATTCAAATTGTTTTCATCTTATAATCAGGGTTGTTTTATAACCGAGCAAATACGGTATTCCCAAAAAGCAAACCTCTTAAAGATGTCAAAGACACTCAACTTGCCTTTCTAGGTGGTCCACTGCAACCACAAATTTAACTGAAACACTGGAGTTTTATTTTATTTTGCCCTAGCTTTTTCATGTCAGGCATATTTCGGAAATGGATGTTTCACACTGGGCTACCTGAAACAAGAAAGAAAGCCCCAAAAATGAACCTCCCACTTCATCTGAGCACATAGACGCCGCATTTTTATTTCTGTTGCTGGTCTGCCCAGACTTCAGGAATTCACCACAATCATTGAAAGTAGCAGAGGGTGCAATATTAAATCCTTGTCCTTGAGGCATACCTGGGAAATGATCCAGGGAGAAGCACAAGTTCTCCAGGTTGACACCCGAATCCTTTGGGTCTCAGGAGCGGGGTCATAACATGCCCCATGCCCAACCTATCTACCTCTCAAGTGGGGAAACCCACTATCGGAAGTGGGTAGTCCTGGCTGCATCCCGCAAGTATGGGCGCAGTTCCCAAGTTGGGCATAAAATTAGGTAATTCAATCTGGCAGCCCTATAACGGAGTAACTGTTTTCCTTCCGTGAGCTAATATATATGCCACACGCTATAAATCTGCACTTTAACCCACCTACTTGACCCCCCTTTATGCCATGAAGGCATATACTCAAAAAGCTTTTGCAGCAGGAGGAGCTTGGCCCAGTATAATGCAGTTACCTTAGTGAGATGTCTCCAAAGACTCCTTACCCAATAAATATGTATTATACAGGGCCATAATTCTAGCTGGAAACCTGCTGGTGTTGGCTCATAACGATGAATAGTACAGTAATTGAGTTAAACCACAACTATCCTGCAAATTCTCCAAGCTTACAAGCTTACAAAAAAATCTAGCTCTTCCTCCCAGTGGGAGAAATGTTTTCTGACCTCTGGCACACAAAGGATTAAGGTTTGTGTTCTTGTAAATAAAACAGAGCTGAGTTGGAAAAAAGCTAAATATAACAGGAACCATGTGGTTACGGGAAGGTCCCAGCACTGCTGCCCTACTCGTAGCATGAGCTAGCTACAGGTGGATAGCTACTCCAAGTCACAGTTTAAGTGTAGTCCTCCGGGAAAAGTCACCCAAGCTAACCCTTTCCACCAGTAATGACAACACATCAGGATGCAGAAGAACCTGTAACCAATTATTGGGGAAAAACACAGGGACACAAATCGGTTAATTTGGTGTTATCTATGGCCAATGGGGTGTTGAATGCGATGGACGGGGGTCCTTTGATGGATTTGCGGATAAACAGTGGTGCAAAAACTATGCTAAACTACCTGCAATATCCTGGCCCCTTGGAGTACAATTGAGGGAATTGAGGGTTGTGTGCGGAGGCTCAGCCTTTTTGGGGAATCACTCCAAGAGTGCCCGGTTAACAGAGCTGATACGGGGGTAGAAGCCGATAACGATAGAAGACAGGAGAACAAGAAGAGGCAAAATAAGAAGTAGAACTGTAGAAAAAGACAGGGACACACAAGCAGTAGGCAGAAAAGTTATGGAGAGATTGACAGAGAGCATGCAAGAGTAAAAGTGAGTGAAAAAAACTAGCAAAATGCAAGCAAAGAGCTCTCTACTCCATTTTTGTTTGTTTCATTGGGGGGTCAATGCTCATTTTCAGATATTCATATGAAAACAAAATTGGCAAATTTTGTTAAAAAATTAGATTTGTACAAATTCGAATGCACAAGTCTGTTCTGTACCTTACTGGCTGAGACTCTTACTGTTTAATATGGGGACCTTACTAACCCATTGATGACAATTGACGGTCCAGGCACGTCATGTACTAATATCCAGTTAGCGGCAATTAACATGTCAGGACCATCATGGCTTTGAAAGGGTGCAGAAAGCGAAAGGTGTTGCTGTAATGCCTCCATACTACTGCAAACTTTGACAAAGGCTGGTGGTAAAAAATGGGCATGCAAAGAGCTAAAATATCAGCATTTGAAATACCCTGGGGTGTCTAGTTTAAAAAATATATGGTTTAATAGGGCACACTGAATTGGCCAGGCTCAAAGATATACTAAATAGGGCATGGGCAGTGGATCACCAAATGTCAAAAAATGTTAACATTGGAAAATGTGCATGCCCCAAATGTTGCCCTTTTGCCCCCAAACAGCCAGGCAAACCCATGCACGGTGGTATCACTGTACTCAGGAGATATTGCCGAATGCATATTGGGGTGTTGTGTGACAGTGACATATACCAGGTGCTATAAATTTATACCTAAAGTACAAGATGTGTGAGAAAAATACACACAAAAAATACAACTGCAAACTTTGACAAAGGCTGGTAGTAGAATTGGTGCATGGAAAGAGTTAAAATACCAGCATTTAAAATACCCTGGGATGTCTAGTTTTCAAAAAT
Organism: Spea bombifrons; assembly: GCF_027358695.1. Classification (NCBI taxonomy): domain Eukaryota; kingdom Metazoa; phylum Chordata; class Amphibia; order Anura; family Pelobatidae; genus Spea; species Spea bombifrons. Next base: position 66,964,844 of record NC_071089.1, read on the forward strand.
ATATGGCCAGCTTCAAAGAATCCCGAAATAGCACATGGGGAAGAATTACCAGACTTGTGCTTATTGCCCCATAACATACAGAAGAAAGCAAATAAAAACATTCGGTATTTCTAAACTCAGCACAAATAGTAGAATCTATTTAGCAGTTTTTTTATTAGCTTTTATAGATGAGTAAAGATTTTTCAAGTAAGTCAGTAAAAGTCCTCAATGTTTCACCATATTTTATACTTTTTTTGTATATTACATTTATTTATAAAGCGCCAGTCAGAACAATTTTACATACAAAAACACATACAATAACAAACTGGTGCAAAGGAGAGGAGGGCCCTGCTCTTGCGAGCTTACAATCTAGTCGGTGGTTGAGGGGGAAGCGAGTCAATAGGAGAGGACGGCTTGGATGGAGACGAGTTGACCTGGTTCCAATGTTGTAGCCGCTTTCTGCAGTGGTACCTGGTATGTCGTTTCCCTCCAGTGTAACTCCCCAAGTGGCCACTTATGATGAGGCCACTTGGGGAGTACAGTAAATGATATGATACGCTCAAAATAATGACATCTAAATAAACCCCTTCTTGTCCTAAAAAAAAACAATTTATATTATATAATATATATATAATGTGGGCTCAGTAAACGGGAAAGAAGAAAATGCTAAACACAAGCACCGCATAAATGTTAAAACAGCCATTGTCACGAAGTGTACACAAAATAAAATCAGCCATTGTCACGAAGGGGTTAAATCAGCTCAGTGTGCCAGTTGGAATGCAAACCTAAACACCCCATGGCTGTGGACCCCCAGATCAAAGTTTTGGGGTTTATTTTGCAAAACAAACCCTAATTCTCCTCAGTGCTTCATGGCATTAGTGCAAATGGCCATATATATATATATATATATATATATATATATATATATATATATATATATATATATATATATATATATATATATATATATATATATATATATATATATATATATATATATATATATATATATATATATATATATATATACTGTTATCTCATAGTGAACCAAGCCATAACTGGGCTGATGCACAATATGGAGGAGAAAGCATTACACGACTAATACAAACACTATTTAAAATGCCAATAATGGAGTATATGCAGTTGCCCCCGCATGGCTACATCGTTCCAGGGAGCCGTATCTATCTACACAGCAGAAACGGCGCTATCAGACAAGGCTTCCCGCCAAACTGAAACCAACACAGGGGCGGGGCATCGTGACGTAGAACGTCACATTCATGCGCTGTCTTTGATTGGTCGTGGAGATTTGGCGAGGTCAGGGGTGGCTTTGGTGGACCCGGTCTACCTACTGTCCATGGGGCTGTAGTACGGGATAGGGCGGGTGTTAGAGGTATCCGGTGCTAGAAGGCAAAACCGTGCCGTGTTCCGTGAATAATCATAGGGGAGGAGCTGGTGAGTGAATAATAAAAAGAAACCGCAGGCCCCTGTCATGGCGTAAAGCGCAAACAACTGTGCGTGCAATCCACGGGATATGCAACTATATGTAATAGCCCCCTGGTGTACTGTATCTTATCCTGCCTGTCCTGAACTCTAAGGGGAAGAATTCGTTAAATCGGTTGGTTTATAAATGATCTATTTTGGGACTTCCAGTTGTTACACTTCATCCTCTCGAGTAAAGCACATTGTTATGATCCTTACTGCATGTATGTACATTATGGTTATGTATAACTGTTGTATGTGTGCAAATACAGTTTAATAGCACGTTCCCTTCAATAGTAGTACTGGGTCTGTTATGTTATTATACTGTGGATATACTTACAGTAACTTATACCTCACATCATACTTATTGAGTTTTATACTTAAATGATTTGCATCATATTTTCTCAACAAAAAAACAAAATCAGGCGTGTGTGTGTGGAAGTGGTTACTTCTTCTACCGGTTTAGTAAACTATGTTTCTTCAAAATGTAAATTGGTGTTTGTTTGTTACAGTCACTTATTATTCCCTATTCAATAGTTCATATTCTTGTCATATTGTGATATACTTAAAATATTCAAAATGTGTTGAGGAGTGAGATAAATTTCTGAATAAAACCAGAAATAATCTGGCATGTTAACGATTCCTGTATGTTTGCATTGTAAATGAGTGAAGTGTATGTATCCTTAGATATGCCCCATATTTTACCAAAAACTGGCTGTTTACATTTCAGGTTCTGTGTTCTGCCTTATTCTTTGCACTAAAATCTAAAACCACCAGCAACAGTACTGGATAATCTCAATCCTTCTCCCCAAGTTTATTGGGCAGTCTTTATTAAAGTCTCTGAAGTGAAAGATAGACGATCATAAAGATTTTGTTCCTCCTTAGAGGTTGCCTTTTTAAAATCATTTTTCTTTTGCTGCTAGGTAGAGATGTAAGCCGACAAAATGACGGACAAATATACGGGAGTTGAAGAGCGAGACATTTTCCTAAATGTTTTTGGTAAATATTCTTTGTGAATTAGAAAGTTTCCATATAAATGTGTACTTCAGTTTACTGTCCTACTACTAGATAGGCCTCTAGTTCCGAGTAACGTACTAGATGATTACACAGTGCGTGTGTGTGTGTATATATATATATATATATATATATATATATATATATATATATATATATATATATATATATATATATATTACAGAATTGCAGAATATGTGGTGATCCCTTTTTTATTGGACTAACATAATATTTAAAAGACAAGCTTTCGTGAGTTATCCTCCTTTCATCAGGTCTGAAGTAATGCTACAGACCTGATGAAGGGAGGATAACTCTATAACGCTTGTCTTTTAAATATTATGTTTGTATCGGCAATTATAGGTTGTTTACCATGTGAAACACGTATATAGCTGCTCATGTACACTATTTAAACACATTTTTACTCTTTCAAAATATACATTTTGCTTCTGGTTATTCATTCCTTAATGTGACGGATTACTTTCCCAGTTACGCCTACTTAAGAAGAATGCATATGAAAGTACTGTACCCAGGTTCAAATCACATTGAAGGGACCCTCACCCATCACATTCGATGCCCCATTGGCCATAGATAACCACAAATGAGCCAATTTGTGTCCGGTGTGTTTACCCAGAGCTACCTTTGTCGCATGAAAACCTTGTATTCTCCCCAATAAATGGTTACTGGTTCTTTTGCATACTAGCTGACGTTTTGTGTCTGCTGGGAAGCGGCAAAGTGTATATGATGTCTGGAGTGACTTACAAGGTTACTTTTGCTTTACTTACTTTCTCTTTATCAAGTCAAAAGCATTTGACTTGATAAAGGGAGGACTCCCGAAAGCTCGTCTATTATTTTAAATACTGTTAGTCCAATAAAAAAGGTATTACAAGATTCTGCAACATTCTGTTTTTTTTTGCATTCTTACTTTCTCTATAAATTATAAAATGATAGCATTTTTCCAGCCTAAGTAAAATCATGATTATGAGCACAGTATTAATACATTTATTTATGATGGTATCAAATGACATATTGCTTATTATTGATAACCAAACAGTTGCCATGCATTCTCTGATAGAACTGTTTTCTGTATCATGTGAAAATGTTCTGGTCATTTTAGTGCAGCAATACTTTTAATTTGTACTTTTAGGTTCTCCAGCTAAAAGCGATACCAGTTCTCTGGATATTTATGATGGATTGGATGTGGCATCTTTGTCTGGTATGTAATTCACTTTGTTCATATGTGTGCTCATGCAATGAATCCTAGTACGTTTTTGACAGTCGTACGCATTTGTTTGTAATGTGTTAGCCAGGGTATTGCAACTGATCAAATCCATAATCTTCCTACAAACTTGTTGAGAATACCGGTAAACCATTATTTCACATGTAATTGTTATGTGAGATACCAATAGGCCAGTTAATTGCCCAGAATCGGGTGACAAGGTATACAACAATTTAGGGACTCTGAATGGTTAGACAAAAGCAGCTTGTTGATGGTCAAGACTAAGTAGACTACAAAACAAGCCTAAACCACACACTCTGGATAATTTAAAGTCACAATGAATGTGCACTAACCAGGCTCCTAATCTCATGAATAAATGTATAATGTAACATGTCACATACACAAAACAAATTGTATACAGAACTATAGATACTACAGGTCCTTCTTTATTTCCACAGCCTTTTAAGATATTTAATTCTACTAGGCTACAGTGATATCCAAAAAAGTGCATCTAATGCATAAATCTACTACTGGACTGGGGACTTTTAAGGAGACTATTTATTTTCCCTTTTATTGTTTTGGCATTTACCGGAAATAAGGCAAATTGTGCATCATATGATCTAGTATTTCCCATTAAGTGCAAATCTTTCAGCATAAAATACAATGATGTACAGTGAAGGAAAAAAATATTTGATCCTCTGCTGATCTTGTACACTGACAAAGACATGATCAGTGAAGAAAATATATATTTTATGATTTCAGATGAACTCCCACAATCCAGCACACCCCCCAGGAACTGCTTGGACCTATATGAGGAAATCATTACAGAAGAAGTTACTGCTAAAGAAGCCTCCCATAGTGACGTATGTATCTAACGGATGTCTGATAATTGTTGCCATAGTAATGACCATCTTTCTGGTAAGCTAAAGCTGTGAGCATGGTAAAATTTAACAATCCGCTTTTAACTTTTAGATTTGTTGGTACCATTGACGTTTTTAGTGGGTGTATGTGAGTTGCTGCTTAATGTAGTAAACATAATTTCTTGCCTGAATTCTCAGACTCCACTAACAACATGACTATCTCTCCTACTAACCATGTCCAATAGCTTGGGGTCATTTTCAACTCACTCCTTTATCCCTCACATTCAATGCCACATCCTGCCCCTTGCACTTGCAAAAAAAACTTGCAGCTGCCCTTTGCTCACCCAACAAGCCACAAAATCCCCTGGCTCATTCCCTTATTATGTCCTTCCAATATTACAAAAAATATTTTGATAAACACTGTTCTTAACTGTCTCCTTACACAATGCTCTCCTTCTGCTTCTTCAGTCTGAATCCCTCTGCTGTCTCTCATTGTAGAATCCCTCTTCCAACATACCACGTCCCCATGAAACTTCTCCCTCCATAACAAACTTCTCCCATATGCCATTTTTGTGTTCCTTCTGTGTATTAAGGGTTTCCTCACTGCTTATAACCTCCTCCTTTTCCCAGTTACAAGACTTCACTTGTCCTGCTCCACCTAACATCGAGCGTTCACTCTCCCTCTCTATATTTAAGAACAACTTTAAAAGCCATATCTTCAGAGATTCATACAATCTTTGCAGCTAGAACCTATCTACCCCTTATCCACTCCTTCCATCTATGGCATTCTTTCTCCCTCTTTTCATATATCTTGTGTTTCTCTACACCTCATTCTCTAGATCGTAAGCTTGCGAGCAGGGCCCTATTTACCTAATGAATTGGTTTGTCTTGTCAAGTCTAGTTTTGCAATACCCTTAAAATAAATATATTGTAAGAAGTGCTGTGTAAATTGTTGATTCTATATAGATAAAATACACTGTTTGTAAAGCAGAATACATTAGTTGTGTGTACTTATTTTCTTGTCATGTTACAGCTGCAATCTGCATATGATAAGTGTCAGAAACAAATGAAAGCCCTAATTGAAAAACTCAAGGAAATTCAAATGAAGGTATAGTAAAAAATACAACTTCATTTTTTTCTTTCTTAATGATGTAATATATGATGCAAGAGAAATATTGGGTTTTAAAATTTAGTCTTTGATAAATATGCTAAGTGTTATTGGTTGAGTAATCTTTTGCTCGACAGGATTTTGAATTTTACATTACATTTATATAGCGCCAGCAGGTTCCCTAGTGCTGGTACAATTAGTGGGATAATTTAAAGTCACACAAAAAAAAATGGAAAAAAGGGAGAAGAGGACCCAGCTCTTGTGAGCTTACAATCTAGTTGCTGGTTGAGGGGAAGTCAAACAGGAATAGAAAGCCACTTGGATGAGAGTCGGGTCGGGATGAGCTGTTGAATTTGTTGATCGTTCAGATGGCTTGATTAGGATGATGACAGAGGATGTTGGGAAGAAAGGTTTACATTTCTCAAAAAGGTGGGTTTTCAGAGAGATTTTGAAAGTTGTGTACAAGGAAGAAAGTCAGGCGGGGAAGAGAATTCCACAGAAGGGGTGCAACACAGGTGTGAGAAGGGAGTAATGACGGTAGGATTTTGTAGCTCTTCATAGTTGGACATGCTTACTTGTCAACGTGGCCAAAAATAATAAATTCCAATCCAGTGGCCCTCAGTCACAGCCCTAGCTACCACGCTGCTCCACAACTGGGAACTTTGTTTCAAAATAATATTAGAAGCAGTTTAAGCTGCCTGTAAAATAATGGTGATGGCCGATGTCAGCTGAAAGGACAGTCATATGTTAAGATTAGGGCTGCAACTAACGATTATCTTCATAATCTGATAAAAAAAAAAAAAAAATGTACATTTTTTGTTTATTTAAAATAATTTAATGAACAAACAATGTTGGAACCAAGCAGCAGAATAAAAAAACTGATAAATGCATTTCTTGTTTTTATTTCCCATCCTGCCCCCCCCCCGGTTATGCACATTTGAGCCCAGGCTTGACACACAGCCTCCCAGATATGCCTTATACCCCCAGATATGCCACTCCTCCCCCTCCCAAGGTATGCCTTATATCCCTATATGCCTCATACCCCCCTGGATATGCCACTCTGCCCCCCAGATATACCTTATACCCCCCTATATGCCAGTGCCCTCTGATATGCCTTATACCCCAGATATGCCACTCCCCCCAATATGCCACTGTGCCCTACAAATATGCCATTATGCCCCCCTGAAATGCCACTCTGCCCCCACAGACTTACCCCCTTGCTCCAGACTCCTTGGTGTCTAGTAGGGGCAGCCGGTGAACGTCTGCGCGATGTGCGTAGACAAACCTCTGCTGCTGGCACATACCTCCACCGGCTGCCCCACTAGACACCAGGGAGTCTGTACATGGGTCACAAGTAAAAGGATGCACTGGTAAGTCGGGGTGGGGGGGTTCAGAGTGGCATGGGGGCGGGGTTCAATGGTTTTCTGAAGTCAGAGTGGTATATATGGGTGTATAAGGCATATCTAGGAGGCAGAGTGGCAAATAGGGGAATAAAAGGCATATCACAGTGGCTTATTAGGGAAACAGAGTGGCATATAAGGGGGTATAGAAGGCATATCTGGGGGGCAGATGTGCATAACTAGGGCAGGGTGGCAAATAAAAGGAAATGAAAACCAATCATAGTTTTTATTAAAATAGTTTACATGTGATTTAGTATTTACTAGTAAAACTTTTTTTTTCCCTATAGGGGTAGTCTTATATTCAGGCTTTTATTTTTTTCCTAAATTAATATTCACATTTTCGGGGGTTGTCTTATAATCAAGCAAATATGGTAAAGTCATTGTTTGTGACAACTGATAACTGCGATAAATATATAACTGCTTCTATTCTTTTATCATAGAACACAAGCTTACAGAATGAAAATATTTGCTTGAAGAAGAATATTTCGGCCCTTATCAAAACAGCAAGAGTAGAAATTAATCGAAAAGATCAGGAAATCAACAATCTGGAGCGTCGGTAATTGTGTTAATTCAAAAAGTTTATACGATATTTTGCACTTTGTAATACATTTTATATTGGACTAACCGTGATTTGTAGTGACAAGCTTAGGGGGGGTCTTCCCTTTATCAACTCAAAAGCATTTCTGACCAGCAGACTAAAACACACACTTTAAGTCTCGCAAGTACGTGTCTCTCCCACCCCCGGTATCAGGATATGTACTTGTGAGACTTTTGCGTTATAAAGGGAAGACTACCGAAAGCTTGTCATTACAAAGCAGTGTTAGTCCAATAAAAAAAAAGGTGTTGCAACATTCTGTCACTAGTGTATATTTTAAAATAAAAATGAGATCAACCTGTGAGTTTTATCAACTAAGTATGGAGTAACATAGCAAGCTATAGCTTTGCAGTAAGTGTAGTTAGTACCCTTCAGCCCATCTATTTTTAACTACTGGATTGAGATATACACACAAGGATGGGTTTCAACTAACTTTATGAAATCAGTACATATTACCGCTGTATTGACTGTTTTTTTTTCTCTCCTTTTAGCTTGTCTACACCAAGAAGTTTCCGCAATTTTAAGTCTGTTCCTCCGCATAAGACGCACTGCCAGGGGGACATGCCCTATAGAGATGTGAGATCAATGAATGTGGGTAATATGAGAACTGAAGTAAAAGTCCAAAGCACCTCGTCTGAGGCCACTGTTTCTGGCAATTCTGATAAAAATGCTCCAGAAAAGGGAAATATTTCAGGTCTTGTGGAAAGTGGCACATTAATTACCTCAAAATACCAAAATGCTATGCACAACAAAGACAGTTTGGACTCTTTACAGAAGGAGGTAACAAAAAGCCACTTAAATGCAGGAGAAAAGAAACAAAGGAAAGAAAAAGACAGAGATCTCAGAGGGAGGAAGGAAGAGCGACAGCAAATTACAAATTTAGAAAACGAAAAGAGAAACTTTGATTTAAGAGGAAAGTTAAACCTGTCTGATAAAATTGCCCCAGAAAAGAGGAATATTTCAGGTCTTGTGGAAATTGGCACATTAATTACCACAAAATGCCAAAATGTTATGCACCACAAAGAGAGTCTGGACTCTTCTTTCCAGAAGGAGGTACCAGAAAGCCACCTAAATGCAGGAGAAAAGAAACCAAGGAAAGAAAAAGACACAGATAACAGGGATAGAGATCTCAGAGGGAGGAAGGAAGAGCGACAGCAAATTACAAGCTTAGAAAATGAAAAGAGAAACTTTGATTTAAGAGGAAAGTTAAACCTGTTTGATAAAATTGCCCCAGAAAAGGGGAATATTTCAGGTCCTGTGGAAAGTGGCACATTCATTACCACAAAATTCCAAAATGTTATGCACCACAAAGAGTGTCTGGACTCTTCTTTACAGAAGGAGGTGTCAGAAAGCCAATTAAATGCAGGAGAACAGAAACCAAGGAAAGAAAAAGACACAGATAACAAGGACAGAGATCTCAGAGGGAGGAAGGAAGAGCGACAGCAAATTACAAATTTAGAAAATGAAAAGAGAAACTTTGATTTAAGAGGAAAGTTAAACCTGTCTGATAAAATTGCCCCAGAAAAGGGGAATATTTCAGGTCTTGTGGAAACTGGCACATTAATTACCACAAAATGCCAAAATGTTATGCACCACAAAGAGAGTCTGGACTCTTCTTTACAGAAGGAGGTACCAGAAAGCCACTTAAATGCAGGAGAAAAGAAACCAAGGAAAGAAAAAGACACAGACAACAGGGATAGAGATCTCAGAGGGAGGAAGGAAGAGCGACAGCAAATTACAAGCTTAGAAAATGAAAAGAGAAACTTTGATTTAAGAGGAAAGTTAAACCTGTCTGATAAAATTGCCCCAGAAAAGGGGAATATTTCAGGTCTTGTGGAAACTGGCACATTAATTACCACAAAATGCCAAAATGTTATGCACCACAAAGAGAGTCTGGACTCTTTACAGAAGGAGGTACCAGAAAGCCACTTAAATGCAGGAGAAAAGAAACCAAGGAAAGAAAAAGACAGAGATCTCAGAGGGAGGAAGGAAGAGCGACAGCAAATTACAAGCTTAGAAAATGAAAAGAGAAACTTTGATTTAAGAGGAAAGTTAAACCTGTCTGATAAAATTGCCCCAGAAAAGGGGAATATTTCAGGTCTTGTGGAAATTGGCACATTAATTACCACAAAATGCCAAAATGTTATGCACCACAAAGAGAGTCTGGACTCTTCTTTGCAGAAGGAGGTACCAGAAAGCCACTTAAATGCAGGAGAAAAGAAACCAAGGAAAGAAAAAGACACAGACAACAGGGATAGAGATCTCAGAGGGAGGAAGGAAGAGCGACAGCAAATTACAAGCTTAGAAAATGAAAAGAGAAACTTTGATTTAAGAGGAAAGTTAAACCTGTCTGATAAAATTGCCCCAGAAAAGGGGAATATTTCAGGTCTTGTGGAAACTGGCACATTAATTACCACAAAATGCCAAAATGTTATGCACCACAAAGAGAGTCTGGACTCTTCTTTACAGAAGGAGGTACCAGAAAGCCACTTAAATGCAGGAGAAAAGAAACCAAGGAAAGAAAAAGACACAGACAACAGGGATAGAGATCTCAGAGGGAGGAAGGAAGAGCGACAGCAAATTACAAGCTTAGAAAATGAAAAGAGAAACTTTGATTTAAGAGGAAAGTTAAACCTGTCTGATAAAATTGCCCCAGAAAAGGGGAATATTTCAGGTCTTGTGGAAACTGGCACATTAATTACCACAAAATGCCAAAATGTTATGCACCACAAAGAGAGTCTGGATTCTTCTTTACAGAAGGAGGTACCAGAAAGCCACTTAAATGCAGGAGAAAAGAAACCAAGGAAAGAAAAAGATACAGATAACTGGGATCTCAGAGGGGGGAAGGAAGAGCGACGGCAAATTACAAGTTTAGAAAACGAAAAAAGAAACTTTGATTTAAGAGGAAAGTTAAACCTGTCTGATAAAATTGCCCCAGAAAAGGGGAATATTACAGGTCTTGTGGAAATTAGCACATTAATTACCACAAAATGCCAAAATGTTATGCACCACAAAGAGAGTTTGGACTCATCTTTACAGAAGGAGGTATCAGAAAGCCACTTAAATGCAGGAGAAAAGAAACCAAGGAAAGAAAAAGACACGGATAACAGGGACGGGGATCTCAAAGGGAGGAAGGAAGAGCGACAGCAAGTTACAAGTTTAGAAAACGAAATAAGAAACTTTGATTTAGGAGGAAAGTTAAACCAGTCATCTTCAAACCATGGCAAAAATGAAGGTGACCAAGAAAGTAAGGGCACAAAATCTGACGGGAATCATGAAACGGGCAACAAAATATATTTCAATTCAAGTGGTTACGAGAAATCAAGCAGTACAAGAGGGAAGACGCAGCTGAGAGATCAACCTCACCCAAAAGATAAGCTTAAGAATAAACATGAAAAATCACCACAGAAAAGGGACTCTAAAGGATATGAGAGATGCCGAGAAACAGAATACAGAAGAAGTGCAACTGGAAAAGAAGACAACCAGCCACGCAGGTCAAAAAGAACTATTCCATTCCCAAAAGAAGAAACCTCTCACAAATCTGTTAAATGTGACCTTAATGACAGCAGGAATAGAAATGATTTGGGTAGAAAAGAAAAACGCACCTCTGACTACAACAAAGACTTGAGATCCACATATAACAAAGAATCGAGGTGTTTTAGTAAAAATGAAATGTCCACATCTAAAAATGGTAAGCAAACCAGAGATGATAAAAGTACAAAATCTGATAGAAGACACGATGAAAAGAGAAGGTCCAGAGATGATCGAGATGCAAGTAGACGGGAAAGAAAAGGACCCACAGAAAAAGAAAGGTTGATATCCCAATCTCCAAATAAGAAAAGAAACAAAGTAGATTCCTGTAGTGCAGAGCAAGAGTCTCCAAGTACGCTGAGCAATGGTAAAACAAATGCCGAAAAAAAGCCACCCTGTGAGCAAGACACCAAACTGTCTTTTATGGAGACACTGAATCTTACTCTTTCTCCAGCTAAAAAGAAATCGCAGTGTGAAGTGGAACATGGCAGTAAAAACGTGTCTGAATCTAATGTGGAATGTACCATTGTTGCGGCAGAGGATGTTGTGTCTTCTGAAGTGTTTGATTGTTTAGAAAATGCTGGGGAGAAAAAAACTCTATCAAACTTAAGAGCCACTAAAGAGATTGACTCAACTACTATAACAGAGACACAAGAGTTGCAAGTTGGTGGTGTTCACATAGAAGAGCCTCTATCTCTGTGTGAATCTATAAGAACTGTAGACCCAATTACATGTCTTCAGGAGTTACCACCAGCATTGATACTCAAGCACATTAATGCAACACCCATAAAAAAAGTACCACCTGAAGTATTTTTGGCTGATGACTTAATTTCTTTGAGCTCTGATGAGATGGAGACACATAGTTGTGTAGATGGATCAGATATAGGTGAACTTGAGTCATTCATTGAAATTGACAAGTGTAGTGGTAGTGAAAGTCCTAATGAATCAAACCCAGACAAAGATATAGTGCAAACTGAAATCTGTCAAGATCAAGCAATGCTTGCTGAGCAAATACCCGATCCTGCTGCTGGCACCACAAGTAATTTGGAACCAAATACAAATGAAAACCTAAAAGGTAATTTCTTAGATATTGACTTTAGCACAAAATTTATTGATTTTAAGCATGATGATAAAAACGGTCCAATGAGTATTGACATACATTTTCTGAGAGACGTACCTAAAATCATCAGTCCACTGAAAAGCTTGCAAAGGCGTTCAGGGACAGCATATTATAAAGTACAGTGCATAGCCAAGGCTTCCATAGCAAGCGTTTTAAACAAAGGTACATTTGTGTACATATGCATTTTATTTTTGGCTTTGCTCATAGTGAATATTTTGTATATATATAGTGGAGTTTTATACAATTTCATATTTGTTCTTTCATCTTTTATTTTTCTTAGAATGCAATTCTTTGACTGTAGTTTCACTATAAATAGCCTTCTCATGCAGTATAAGACATAATTTCAGAGCCTATTTTCATTTCCTGATGACTTCAGCTGTCATTCAGGACAGAACTTGGAGCTTGTGTTGAGTTCCCTCTCTATTTATCAGGCAAGCTGTAAGGGGGAAAAAAAAATAAGAAATGCCCTAGAAAGAACACGTAAGATGGCATGAGGAAAGACCTGGTAGAAAGATTATATGGGGCATAGTGAAAATATACTGGAAAAAATTCTTGGGAACAATGAAGGAACTTAAGGGCAAAAGTACATTGAGGGAAAGAAACTGGGTGACGTAGGAGTAGGGCAGGGCTCGACAAATCCCAGGCGCCAGAGAATTTTGTCCTGGCGTCTAGGTTTTGAAAGCCTCTTACATCCAGAAAAAATTGTGGATGTAAGAGGCTGAGTCACCACCCGGGGGCGCTGCTGCTGCTGGGCAGACAGCACAGCCACTCCGAGCCCACCGCCGAGCCTGAGAGCACTCCCACGGAGTGATCCTGTAGGCTGAAAACGCGGTTGCTGGAAAACCAACAATCGTGTTTTCAGCTGCCACAGGCAGCTTCAGGGAAGGGGGTTGTGTGTTGATTGGGTCCCCACACAAGTGTGGGGACCTGACCCAACACCCCCCAGCTGTCTGATCGCTCCATGAGAGCGACAGTGTAGCGTTAACCCCTTCAATGCTGCGATCGCGGCATTTTAGGTGTTAATTCCCGTTTTGTAAGGGTGCTTCCAGGTCAAATGCTGTGAGTTTAGTAAGTGGACTGATGATGATCAGATCACTCTTGACCAACTGTTAGTTTAAAAAAAATCCTGGCTCCTAACTTTTTTTACCTGGCGCCTAGCGTCACAACAAATTTGTCAAGCCCTGGAGTAGGGTGACCGCATTCAGTTATTTTTCCTAAATGCATATCTGTTGTACATGTTGCAAGGCAGCATTAAAATATTTTTTTTCTTTCTTACAACCGTTAAGTACCTTTCCTCATTTCCTCACCAGATGCAGATACAAGCCACCAGTGTATGTCCTTGTCAAAGGAACTAAACAAGGAGAACTGTCAACCAGCGAACAAGGCAGACACTGATTCTGGGAATGATTGGCTTGTAATTTCTTCAGATGAGGTGGAAGAAGGGGAAATTATTAGTGATAACGAAGATGCTTTCAAATCTGAAAAAACTCTAGAAAGCTCTGAAAAAAATAATTCTGCAGAGGAAGTGAACATCATTCATAGTCAAGTAACTTGCACAAGAGAAATGTCATCTTTGACTGATGCTAATGGGGTGGTTTCAAAAACACCTCCTGCATCCAAGGAGAAAGCGAAAATAAGGACCAAAACCAAATTAATACCATTACCAAACAGTACATCAAGAAAGCAGAAGCCTTGCCTTGAAGGCATTGTGCAAATTGTTAAACCATCAACTGTACTGGATGTGCTTCTGATGTCAAGGGTTATCAGGAAGCACATAAGAACAAAATACATGAAATTTAAGATGCAGGTTTCAGTCCGCCAGTTCCATAGTGTAATAGAACATGGAACATTATATTTTTTAGAGTTAATGAAGACTATTGATTGGTCCACATTGTGTTCATCACCTGACCGTGTGAAGAAATGTGCCTGTAAGTACATTGAATCCAAAATGAAACGGGTAAAAAAGAATGGGATTGTGGACCGCATATTTGAACAGCGCTTAGAGGACATGAAAAAGAAACTATGGAAATTCGTAGATGAACAGCTTGATTGTTTGTTTGATAAACTTAAAGCAATGCTTACAAGACTATGTGACAAAGTCAAACAGCAGCGTGATGATAGTACAAACCTGTTGACGTCTGAAACCACTGCAAACCCCAAAGTATTTTCTGTCCTTGTAAATGATCCCCACAAAACCAGCAAAAACAAGAAAAAAAATCTGTCTCAGTTGTCTAAAAAAATGCTTAGACATGGAACGTGTTTGAGACAAGAGCAACATGAATTGCCATATGGAAGTAAAGGTTATGCTACAAAACATCCTAATGTTAGTAACAAGCTGACCCATCCAAAGAAAGGGGGGGCTGTTTCCCCTGTAAGTGACACCAGGCCTGCCATTGCACTTGGCAAAAATGTAAATGCAAATCATGCTGCAAAACATTCACACATTAGTAACAAATCTCTTTCACTAAAACCTGATAGATCCATACAAAATACTTCAGAGTTGTCCTTTAGTTTACTGAGTGATGACCACATGGGAGAATTATTTAAAAGCTTACTTCACCATTCAGACCATTTGGTCCCTAACAACATTTTGGATGAGGACATATTCATTTGTATATCTCCTGAGAAAAACAACTCTTTGCAGAAAAGTGAAAATGTGAATTTGTCAACAGAACTGACAACTCCAACACAATCTTTTGCTTCTTGGCCTCCTGTTTTCCCTTCACAATCAAAGACATTTTCTAGGTTTGATCATTTCCTTCACCCAGATGTCCTTGATGAAAGTTGCATGCTGGAGATTCCCAACAGTGCTTCATCTGTCAAGAATATTCCAAGCTCAGAGGAAAGGACAAAATCCTTTACTTCAATCCTTTTAGAAGATCTTGCAGTGTCTCTTACTGTACCGTCACCTTTGAAGTCTGATTCTCACCTTAGCTTTCTTCGAGAAGCTAGCGCCCCTGAAACAGTTTTGGGAGAAATTCTTGATCCCCTTTGCATAGAAGATGCTCTTCTTGAGGAAGATGCAACTGAACAAGACATACATTTAACACTGGATTCTGAAAACTCAAGCAGCTGCTCATTGCCAGATACGAATGATACTCCCTCCACTTTTCAGTGCCATCCTAGTGAGCCAATGCAAGCAGTTGTCATGGAGAAATCAAATGATCACTTCATTGTAAAGATTAGACGAGCTGTGTCTAACTCTCCAAACGCAGAATGCTCATCAACTGAAGATGCCAGTATTGCTACCACACACCTGGCACAACCTGAGGTTAAAACCCTTAGCAATGTGTCATGTAACAGTAATGAAGGAGAGAGCGGTTCTGATCTACTTGGTGAAGGTGTGGGTTGTCAAAGTGAAATGTACATGCGTGGCAATGGTGGCAATAAGACTTCTGAAGAGATTTTAGGCCAGCCATCCTTTAGTAATGAAACAAGGAGTGTTAATGCACTAGAAGCAGTAACCAAGTTACTCGAAGGTTTAAATGCTTCTTGTACTACAACAGCAACAGACGTAAATACGTCTTGCGATACCGTGAAACACAGCACTGGAAGTGTAAAAGAAGTTGACGTGTGTTCTGGCAATACCAATGTAGATCCATTAGGAGAAGAGGCATCCAATCTATGCATTGCTGAGGACACGGGGCCGACTGTGGTCAAAAAGAGGAAAAATGTAGCAAAGGAAGAGTCACTGCCAAAGAGACAGAAAGGTTCATCACACCAAGATTCTGAAACTGAACGTAGTAAAAGCAGGCGCATTGATAAAACTGATGCAAACACATCTTTGGATGCAGAGAAGTGTAGTGGAAAGCACAATAGATCATCTAGTGATGATCTAACATGTATGTCTTCCCCCAGTAATCTGTCTGCCAAAAACATTATCAAAAAGAAAGGAGAGGTCATTGTGTCTTGGACAAGGTAAGCATTAAGCTTTGAACGCACAAATAGCAGAATTAACAATTGTTAGTCACAGTAGTTAAAACCCTTTAGTGTTAGGTTTGTTTTCCTTAAATCCTAGTTTACCTTCACAGAAATATTTACCATGGAGCGGTGTGACATGATCACCTTGGCGTCTTTGTTGACCCCAAGGATCTTTATTGTGGTTGTAGGGTCCCACCGATGACATCTTGGTAGCACCACAGAAGTCCCTTTAACTGTGTACATCCTGGGTGCGAATGGTGCTGCAGCACAAGTTTCATCCCATAGTGTACTACATATGTAATTGGTCCTTGAGGACAATTGTTTTATTGACCACCTCGTTGATCACTCCTAAGCTTGTTTTTTAAATCAGCCGTTCATAGCCATACAATATATAGCAAACGTTGGCATCTGGATTAGGGGGCCCACGGGGCCCCAGTTGCCGATCTCGGTGTTGCTTAATGCCTCGACATCAAGGCATTACAGCAACACCGTTTGGGTGGAGCTACCCCTGTTTAAAGCCGCTACATGCCACGCACGTCAATTGTCGACAATGGGATGTTCCCCCCCCCCACTAGGTTTTCCTTTAGCACCTCGACAACAATTAACAAATCGGCAAATATTCAAATATGGTTGCTGCCTGCTTTAAAATAAGTGATCCCCTCCTAAGCTTAACCAGTGTTGCTGAAATGTCTTGATATTAATGCATTTGAGAAAAAGCCGTAATAGAATTGGTGCTTGGAAATGGTTGAAATACCCTAAAGTGTCTACCGTATTTGCTCGATTTATAAGATGAGGATTTTTTCAGAGCAAATGCTCTGAATATTATACCCCTCGTCTTATAATCAGACCTCAAATAGAGGTCTGACTA
The DNA here is from genome assembly GCF_027358695.1 of Spea bombifrons. Classification (NCBI taxonomy): domain Eukaryota; kingdom Metazoa; phylum Chordata; class Amphibia; order Anura; family Pelobatidae; genus Spea; species Spea bombifrons. The sequence goes on from NC_071089.1 coordinate 66,981,935, forward strand.
TGAGACTAAGATCCTGATCCCCCGCAGCGCTGCAGGGGACCTGGATTCTCCTCTCTGGCACTTACCGGTGCTTCTGACTCCCTGGTGTGTAGTCGGGGCAGAAGGTAGACGTCTACGCAATTCGCGTAGGCAACTTCCACTGCAGCCTGAAGGAGGTGCCGTTAGCAGCGGGGGTTGTCTGCGTCCATCGCGCAAACCTTCCCCGGCTGTCAGACTGGAGACAGACTTTTATACTCATCCTCATCACTCCCATCCATTAAGTGCCCCTAAATTAACCCTAAAGACCCCATCAACCATAACGGCCTTTTAAATAACCCCCACCTCCCCTAACTTTCAGCAGCCCAAATATTTTATACTTACTGTTAGATGAGTTGCTGTCTAAGCAGTGTGGATGCTATACGGAAAGGGGCAGGGCCAATCGGCAGTGTGACTGCAGGGAGGTACTGGGAAGTACCGTAGTAACTGCAATCTACAACCACTGTATAAGACGCACCCAGTTTTTAGACTTATACATGGGGAAATACGGTATCTGTCTCAAAACTATCTTACATAATGCATGATGGTGAACAAGCCTCTTTTTTTTTTTTTTTTGACAAAAACAATACAACTATTTTCTTTACATTTTGTTACTTAGGGAAGAAGACCGTACAATTCTTCTTGAATGTCAGAAGCTTGGACCAAATGAGAAGACGTTTGAGTTCTTATCTTTGAAGATGAATAAACTCCCGTTTCAGGTATTCGGTGGCTACTGTTGCATTTAATTGGTATGGTAGACTTAAACGCAAAAAGGTTTTGAACAGTGTCTTAGGAATGTGTGTTTTTGTTTTGTTTTTTTATTAAGTTTTACTAAATAAGTGCCTAGGTCTTTACTACCTCACATTTACCTCCATTGCACAGTTGTGTGGAAAAATATTTGCCCCAACAGAGTTTCCACATTGCAATTTGACAATAAATGTTATTGTAGAATTAATAAAAGTGTAATGTTAGATAAAATGTACGTTAAGAAAGAACATGATGAATTAACTATTAGCAAAACTAACTCTATTAGAGCCAGGGCTCTTTTACGCCATTGCCATGTCTTTAAATGCAATTCCCCTCATTGACTTACAGTATACTGGGATGGAGTGTAAAAACTAGGGGTGTCCAACCTGCGGCCCTCCAGCTTCTGCAGGACTACATCTCCCATACTCTTCAGCCTGCCCCTTATGGGAGATGTAGTCCTGCAGCAGCTGGAGGGCCGCAGGTTGGACACCTATGGTATAAACCATTCCCCAAACAAGGTACCAATGGCAGAGAGTCAGACCTTTAACATTCTGCCTGCAGTACAGAGGCAGGAGCTGCACAGCTTGATCATGGAGACATATCACTTGGGTTTAAAAAGTGCAGCAGTTTTGACCGAGCGAGGGAGAGGTCAGTGTGAGAAGTTTTCAGGTTGGGACTGGATGCTGCCTGATGGATTTCCAATAGAATTGATTTATTCAATGTTGGAGCTTCTTTTTTCAGTCATCACTAAAAATACATTATTATGCTTGGACTGGTGGTACGCATAATAATTACAGTGTCACAATTTTAAATGATAGTGCACAATTAATTTTCCGTTTTCTGTACGACTTAATTTAAAATACTGTAGTTCACCCATATGATATCCCTCATTACTCTCAGGTTCTTAACACCTTTGCGGTGGCTTCTTCTTTAATTTTTGAGACATATTTGTGAGGCATGTGTGCAAACCTGGTTCCTGAAATTTCTGTGATCTTTATTTATATTTATTGTTCTTTATCCAGAAAAATACCAAAGAGGAAAGGGGATGTATATGACAAAAATGAGCTTTTGTAAAATATTTGGCTGCCGTACAAGTAATAACTTGTCCCTTTTATTTATTTTAGATAGAAGAAAGGTTCCGGCAATTACTCAAGTTGTTCAAGAAGTCCAAACATGCCAAAAGCTGAGACTTTAGTATCTTGAACAGTTTCTTCTAGATTCAAGAAGAATATGCTGAATACAGTAAAGTGTGGGACCTACACTGTAAACTTACTTATGTCCATAATAACTTGTAAATATATCTGGGTGCCAGTTTTGTTTGTTTTTGTCTTTTTACTGCCTCTCCAGTATACTGCTTGTCCATTTGCTGATCCTCAAGTTGGAGAGGTATAGCTTATTCTCCCTTGGATTCTTTCATTTAAATGAAGAATAAAATAATTATTAAAGTCCTCAGCAACAAGTTAAGTAAGAATGTGCAAGTGCAGTGTAATATATTTTGAAGTGTTAGCTGTGAATTCCAGTTATGTTTTTTTTCTCTATTTTCTACCCTTGTGTCCATTTTTTTGCGGCCAGTGAAAGATTAAAATGTGTATCTGTAATAATCACCTTCTAATATCCGGTACCTTTTGTGTTACATTGTGGCTATTTGAGAACACAAAAATACCAAGGCAGGGGTATTGTACAGTGGTGCAGAAATTCTAATTGTCTATTAGGGAGTGTATGTTGTAAAATATTGTATTTATTTTGTAAAATAAGTTAAAAGATTTATACTTTTGTAAATGCTGTTTCTGTATTTCATGTATGGGACAGCACATTTCTCCACATGCCAGTCCTTTCCCGCGTGTACCGAAATCTGATTTTAGAATAAAATTAGAATTACTTGCTTTCAGTAAAACCTTCTTGATATGTACTTTCCTTTGTTTCCAGTTTCACTAAGGGGAGCAAAGCATTGTTCTTCACTTGTACGTCCAAACAAAATCAACCCTTTCTTTTATTCTGCTTTTCAGCATCATGTATTTCCAATAACTCACACACACTCATGTTCCTTTTGGTTCTTGACCTTGCATAAGCTGTAGACTGTTACTGTATATTTCGGGACACTGCTATTTATTATTTGTTCTGTAAGCATGGTCAACATTCAGTTCTGGAATATAAGTTGTTATTGCTTACCAGATGTCCCCTGTGTAGTGAATGATATGATATATGTTGATTCATTCATTCTTTAACAGTACTGCTTGTGTTCTTCTTGGATCCTCTAAATACTACATCACATGTGTCGAACTGTGCGTATGGCATTGCAGTAGCTATTTTGTATAAGAAAACATAACTTTACATCTGTTATCTGTTTGATGGTAGAAGATTAATACAGACATACTGTGTATGTTTTTTCAGTGTTGCATGGTTTTTTTTTTTTTGTTTGTATTTATTTAAGATAAGTTCCCCCGACTATTAGTCTTTTGTCAACACATACATACAAGACGGGGGGAGGATTTGAGCCTAAAACTTGTATTCATGTGGAAATTTGCTATCACATACCCTATGCATAAGACACTTTCATTACAATATGTGTTCAGTTATTGGGTAAAATACAATAATAAAAAAATGTCTGTGGGAAGTTGTTGAAAATCGCGAAGGCTTCTGGCCAAATGATTTTGAAAACATTATATTCATTTGATTAGATGGAACATCACCTGCCCATATGTATTTGATTTGTTTTTGTTTATGTACGTGACGGTTAAGTTATACATGTTATGTTGCTTTGTCTCCATGTTATGAGTCAGTGTCTGCCTAAAATAGGGTCATTTGATATACAGTTTTAGTGGACCTAGGTCAGTTTGTTTTGATGTATTGTGTAGCAGAAAACAACCTCTGACTTGCTTAAAGGTGTAGTTTTCACATTAGTGAGGCAAAGAAATTAAATTTTATATAATCAACCTGGTTTTAAAGACTCGCCTTTTCTTTTGTCGCTAGAATTACACACAATATAAAACCAAAAAAGAGCTTGGAGAAATAATTACTTTGGACACCCTTTGTACTGTAAAAAAATAACTTGTATTGTTTTATTAATGCATACTGGTGTACAGATTGGCTTTATTTGCAAGCTTTTGTATAATATGTAAGACAACCTTTTTTAAGATGTAAAATATAGGAGGGATTTATTTTGTATAAACATCTTGTTTAAATGCAATTGAAATAATATGTAAAAAACTTATAAAATTGTTTTGGGCTTCTCAAAATGTGTGGGGGTTTTTTTTCCCGTTTTGTGTTACTTGTTATGTCTTCATTTATCTAAATGTGCCTTTAGAAAACCTGTTGTTCAAATATATTCTTTAGATGCCTAAAATCGTAGATTTATCATGACAATGTGGGCCTTTTATAGTACAATATGCATTTCATGTCATATTAAGGAGAAAAAAACATTACCTGTCTAGATAACTCCCCTGCCAACTCCATCTTTAGTGTAGGGCTGCAACTAACGATTATTTTAATAATCGATTAGTTGGCCGATTATTTTGACGATTAATCGGATAAAAAAAATACATTATTTTAAATTGAAGAAAAATTGCAATAAAAAACGTACAATTTACACTTTCATCTCTTTATTGCAATGGCCTCTCTCTATTCACCTTCTTATTTTACTGACATAATAATAAAAGCTACAAGAACCCAAACACAGTGTTTCTCAAACTAGGTTTTAATACAAAGTTATTAGTAAATATTAATTCATATGTTAACTATTTTTCATATTTAATAAAAACTGAGAAAAAAGCCTTGTTTAAATTTTTTTATTTACCAAACTGCCCCCAGTTATGCACATCAGACCTCCAGCTTGCCACTCTGCCCCCATATATGCCTTATACCTCTTATTTGCCAGATTCCACTGTGCCCCCTGATATGCCTTATACTCTTTATATGCCAGTGATATGCAACTGAGCCCCCTGATATACCTTTTACCCCCAGATTTGTTTTATGCCCCCCCTGATATGCCTAATATCGATATGTCTTATACCCCCTATATGCCACTGAGCCCCCTGATATACCTTTTAGCCCCAGATATGTTTATGCCCCCCTGATATGCCTAATATCCATATGCCTTATACCCCCTATATGCCCTAAAAATTCATAATACCCCCCATACACCACTATAACTCACCCATACACCACTCTGGCTCCTCCCCCTCCCATACACCACTCTGCCTCCTCCCCCCTCCCATACACCACTCTGCCTCCTCCCCCCTCCCATACACCACTCTGCCTCCTCCCCCGCCTGTACATCACTTTGGCTCCTCCCCTCCCATACATCACTTTGCCTCCTCCCCCTCCCATATACCACTCTGCCTCCTCCCCTCCCATACATCACTTTGGCTCCTCCCCCTCCCATACTCCACTCTGCCTCCTCTCATACACCACTCTGGCTCCTCCCCCTCCCATACACCACTCTGGCTCCTCCCCCTCCCATACTCCACTCTGGCTCCTCCCATACTCCACTCTGCCTCCTCCCTTTCCCATACATCACTTTGGCTCCTCCCCCTTCCCATACTCCACTCTGCCTCCTCCCCCCTCCCATACTCCACTCTGCCTCCTGTGAACCTCCGTTTCTGACAAGACACCAGGGAGCCGGGTAGAGAGGCAGAGTGACGTATGAGAGGGGGAGGAGCCAGAGTGGTGTATTGGAGGGTGGCTCCCATACACCCCTCTGACTCCTCCCCCCCTCCCATACACCGCTCTGCCTCTCTACCCGGCTCAGTTACTGAAGGCACTTTCACTGCAGCTTCATAGAAGCCACAGTGTAAGTGAAGGGCAGTAACGGAGACTGTCTGTGCGATGCAGACCCTCGCCGGCTGACAGAGAGCGGGTCTGGATCGCACAGACAGACTCCGTTACTCACCTTCACTTACACTGAGGCTTCTATGAAGCTGCAGGGAAAGTGCCTGTCAGTAACGGGGCCGGGTAGAGAGGCAGAGTGATGTATGGGAGGGGGGAGGAGGCAGATGGGAGGGGGAGAGAGATGGAAGTGAGAGACCGGCCGACAGTGAGGGGAATCCAGGTCCCCTGCAGCGTAGCGGGGGAACTGGATTCCGGTGTTATAATCCGATCTCTGTTTGAGGTCGGATTATATGAGGAGAGGAGTTTTTCAGAGCATTTGCTCTGAAAAAAACCTCTTTTTATAATCGATAAAAATCGATCCGATTAATCGATAATGAAAATCGTTGAGAACGATTTTCATTATCGATTATTATCGATTTTATCGATAAGTTGTTTCAGCCCTACTTTAGTGAATAGACCCTTACACTTTGCAAAGGGGCCAAGCAGAAATTTTATGCAGCATTAGATATAGCAGATAAACTATACAAAGACATGATTAAATACATGCAAACAGATCCAGGAGTGTGTTTTTGGTCTTGGTTTCGTTAACAAAAGAGTAGACTCCCTTGTACCCCTGTACATACAGCCTAAAAGTCTATTTCCGTCATTTGATTTACAGTCACACTATGCTTCTACAAAAAATATGCTCATCCTTTTGTTACACTATGGGAAATACCGTATTTGCTCGGTTATAAGACGAGGTTTTTTTCAGAGCAAATGCTCTGAAAAATACCCCTCGTCTTTATAATCGAGGTTGTCTTCTAATCAGACCTCCGCTGGGGCCAGGCTGCTTACCGGTGCTTTGGTCGCGAGCAGCTTCTCTTCTACCAGCGGCAGGAGAACAGGAAGCTAGAAGAGTGTCACATAACTCTGCCTCCCCCCTCCTTCCTCTGGGGGCGGGGCCAGAGAAGTTGCTTGCACAGCCGGGCCCCTGCAGAAGCCTTAGAGTGAGAGATCTGCAGTTCAGGTAAGGGGGTGGGGGAGGGTTTTTGAGCAAGTATGTGTGATAAATGGAATGAATGAGTATTTAAATGTTTGTGAATGAGTGTGTGATAGCATGGATGTGTAAGGGGTGGTGGTGGTAGCATGGCATAGGGAGGCTGTACTCACACTCCTTTCATCCCCAGGTTCCAGCATGTACTGGCTGCCTTGGCTTGATAGGAGTGTGATTGCTGTTAGCAGTGCCTCTACATGTGCTTTCTTGAGCAGGGGGACCTTGCGTGCACTGCAGGATTTCAGTCCTTCAGTCCTGTAGCGTGTTACCGATTGTTTTCTTGGTGACTATGGTCCCAGATGCCTTGAGATCATTGACAAGATCCTCCTGTGTAGTTCTAGGCTGATTCCTCACCGTTCTCATGAAATACTTATTTATTTGAAATGTGGTATTCTGGATTTTTGGTCTCTCACTGTTCAAATAAACCTACCATTAAAATTATAGACTGATGTCTTTGTCAGTGGTCAAACGTACAAAATCAGCAGGGAATCACTTTTTTCCTTCACTGTGTGCGTGTACGAGTGCTAGAGGACAAATTTGATATGTGGGTCAAAAGATAAGAGAAACCGGTCTAGGTGAACTTAAAGGGGTGTGGTGTATTATCAGGGTTTAGATATTTTTAGATATTTTAATGTTATTATGTGCAGACTATTTCTGTGCCCCAGTCTTCTTTCATGTGGCTTCTCTTCTTCTCTTGTATCTTCTTGCTCTGTTTTTCGCTTGTCACCGTTTGTTCAGTCTTAACTTCTGGTGCACTTCCGCTAAAAGACGGAGCTTCCAGGCATACCTGCTCCCCCGAACAGGTGAGAGGCTGTCCCCATGACTTCGCTCTTTAGCTAAGAAGCCCCAATATTGCAGATAGATTCACAGAAAGAGACACATTTCTGCACCTCTCTTTCTCTGAGAGGGTGGTATCCCTGTACTCAGGAGATGTTGCTGAGCACATATTGGGGTATTGTTTTTCAGTGACATATCGCAGGGGTTGTAAATTCATACCTTGAATACAATGTGTGTGTGGGGGGGGGTGACAAAAAAAAACTACAACAAACTTTGACAAAGGCTGGTGATAGAATTAGTGCATGGAAAGAGTTAAAATACCACAATTTGAAATAACCCTTGTGTCCCACGTGCTGCCTCCACATGAATTTGGCCAAATGTGACTTCAAATGATGACATGCCCTCTCCTTTGTTGTTTGTTGTGCCATTTGGCCAATTCCCACATTCGCTCAATGGTCTGCTTCTGAATGGCAGTGTCCAGATCAATGAAATTGTTGCAATGATTGACTTTAAATGCTCAATTCCAACCTTTTCCAATTCCTTGGTCTTGTAGGCACCCCAATTATCTGAGTAAATGATAGAACCCGTTTCAATATTTTCCAAAATTGCTGTTATTAAGGTTGCTGCACTGCGATCGATAACTTTGACCAAGAAGCACTTGCAAGTCTCCCGACAAATTCCTCCAAATACTCATTGCTGAGAAAACACTCGTCAAGCCCTTGTCCATTTCAACAATTAATCCTTCGCCTCCAATCTTCTGTTTTGGTAGTTTGATGAGGTAGTTAGCGCAGACTTCTCTCATGTAGCTGTTCCAGTGGACGGTTGTGTTCTTATTCATGCCCAATTCATCCCCACTCCACTTGATTAATGTCTATTCCTTGGCCCAGCGATAGAAGAAACGAACAGCTGTCATAAAGGGTAGACTATCCGTGAACCAATTTCTGGTGCGAATGTTGACCTCCCGACAAGTAGACTTTCTACAATCCCTGAAAATCCTTGAGCCAAAATACAGCTTACTTTCGTGACCATTTTGACACAGTAGCCCAGCTGTCTTAGTATATTTATATTTGATTTGCAATCTGTGTATAAAAATCACCAAAATGTTATTTACATTTTGAAGAAAACGCTTTCAAATTAAAGTTAAAATAGCAGGGCGTTTCCAGTTTGTCATAGATATGATCAAAATAATGGTATCTAAAGAAAGCCCTTCTTGTCCTGAAAAAAAACCAAATACATAAAATGACATCTTAACACGAATACTGCAGAAACAGCCTCGGTCACAAAGGGTACAAATTTCCTTTGGGGGTTAATAAGCCATAATGGCTTTATCAGTGCGTGTCTTATAAATGTATCCATAGATTAATTCTCCTGGACAGGTTTAGTTATTGGACAAACTGAAGAGTCCTAATGGATATTTATTTATTAAAGGGTTGAAAATTGTGTGTCTATTAACTGGCGCTTTCTCTCTTTTCTAAGTGGAATGGCTATCATATATTTGGAGGTCCTGGCTACATGCTTTGAGAGCCAATGCTATTTTTTCCTTTGTGAGTGCAACAATTATTGGGGATGGATAATTCTGAGTCTACTGTATTGTCTACTGTATTTTCTTTTATGTTTTTTATTGCACTATTTTCTTTTATGTCCAGCCACAGTTCCTCGTGACAGCTAGAAGAGGACAGCAGCAGGGAAGGAAGGCAGCAAAAAATGTAAGTACCGTATTTGCTCGATTATAAGACAGGGTTTTTTTTCAGAGCAAATGCTCTAAAAAATAACCATTGTCTTATATTTTAGGTTGTCTTCTAATCAGACCTCAAATAGAAGTCTGACTACAAGACTAAGATCCAGATTCCCCACAGCACTACACGGGACCTGGATCCTCCTCTCCAGCAGCCAGTGGAGGTCTGTGCGATGCGCCCAGACAACCTCCGCCTCTGCCGGGGCTTCAATGACGGTGGGCCAGTGTCGCATGACCTTCCGGTGCTCATTCATAGAAGCCTCAGCGGAAGTGCCGGCAGCAGCAGCAGCAGAGGTTGTCTGCACGCATTGCACAGACCTCCTCCGGCTGCCACCACTACACACCAAGCAATCTGAAGCATGGAGAGAAGTCTAGGGAAGCACTGGTAGGTCAGGGGAGGGTAAGAGTGGCATATGAGGGGGTTAAAAAGAATATCTGGGAGGCAGAGTGGCATATAGGGGTTAAAGGGAATATCAGTGAGGCAGAGTGGCATATAGGGGGTTTCTTTTTTCCCAAATTACTATTCAAAATTTGGGGCATCGTCTTATGATCAGGGTCATCTTATAATCGAGCAAATATGGTATTAAAAAAATAAAACAATAGTTGGGGAAATAGGTGTAAGGGGACCCATATTCAAAGGGATGGCTGCCTTAGGACAACAACTGAATACAAAAAGGGGGTGGCTAGGTGGTATAAGTACACAAAAGGGTGGTTGAGGCACCACATAAATCAATATACAAAGGGGTGTGGGTGGCTGGGGGGAATACACATAGGGAGGCATCAATACACAAGGGAGGGGGCTGGCTGGGGACATCACATAAATCAATACACAAGGGTGTTATGCACAAAGGGGCATAATGCACAAAGGGGGCTGGCTGGGGGCACAAATCCACATGGGGCAATACACAAGGGTGTGGGGGGAATACATTAAAACCAAAGGGGGGGCTGGGGCATCAATGCACAAGGGGGAAAAAACAAAGAAACAGCAAACCAGTGTGGAAAGCATTTTATGATGCTTTGTGTAGATCAACACATATTTATTTGGGTGTCTGTGGCAAAGCCTGTCCTGGTGTGTATGTTTGGGTGTCGGTGTGGCAGAGCCTGTCCTGGTGTCTGTGTGTTTGGCTGTCTGTGTGGCAGAGCCTGTCCTGGTGTGTGTGTCTGGGTGTCGGTGTGGCAGAGCCTTTCCTGGTGTCTGTGTGTTTGGCTGTCTATGTGGCAGAGCCTGTCCTGGTGTGTGTGTTTGGGTGTCGATGTTGCAGAGCCTGTACTGGTGCCAGGGCAGGCTGTTTGGGAACAAATATGGCTCACGCTGGTCTGTTTGGGGACAAAGTTGGCTCACTCTGAGCTGTAATTTGTTAATGTTATCTGAGTGCTGGTCAGGTTCTATGTGGGCAGTGTGGACACACTGGCTTTGGGGTGTGCATCCTGTGATGGCTTTGGGGTGTGCCTGTAATTTAGGGGGTTAAGCTATACCTTTAATGCTGAGTTGTTTTGCGATTTCCAGTTGATATGTACCTGCAAAGCTGGGTTTGTGTGTTATTCTGTTGATCTATAGCTGCTATGCCATATTTCCATACATTATTTATGTATACCTGCAAACACAGGGTTTGTATGTCTAATTCAGTTGATATATACATGCACGTGCTGTTTACGTGTGTTGTTTATTTGATCTATACCATAACTACAGGGAGTAAGTAAAAGAGAGGCGTGGCTTAGTGAATGAGGGACAAAGGGACTCTGGGGATGATTACAGGGGGAGAGGATCTCTCAATGTCACAGTAGGGTCAGAAGGAGGGAAGACTGCACTGACTCTCACAGGCTTCCCCTGATCTGCAGTCAGTGTGGCAAATATTTTTTGATGCAGCAGCGGAGGGAGTGATTGCATACTAGGGAGCGTGGAGCAGGGCCCAAGGAAATGTCTAGGGTCCAAGTTTTCAATATTTAAAAAAGGTTTTTGTTACAAAGATTAGCTGTTTTTTAATGTATTAAACATACATTATTTTACCAGTATAAATATATATATATATTATTGTACTTGTTTGCAAAACAAGATGGGGAGAAAGTGGGGTAAGGGAAAGTGAGAAAAGAGGTATCTGATGGAGAGAACCCCCCCAGATTTTAGGGGTTCCTACACCCATGCTGGTGGGTGTGTGTATTTAGTCATCTGTTTCCTTGCACTTTACTTTCTGTAAGAATAAATTGAACTATGTCTCGAACTTGTAGTCACTTCACTGGACAAAACATTCTAGTCCCTGAAATCAGTGAGAGGAAAAGTAAAGGTTTCATGTTATTTACTCTATTTCAATCTGCATCTTTCATTAAAAAAGGATTAGTGGCACTAAATTGTGGCTTTTGGCCTCCCATGTATGGTGACTTATTTTTTAGTGTACTGAAGTATTCCCAATCCCATCACATTACATCAAAATGCATTAGAAAATCAGGAAAAGATGGGTATGGATGGTGGGCCGATTTGGTGGTGCAACGGGCTACTTGACTAGACTTGCCCCCCAGGCATCCCCTGCTGGGGGCAGGCAGTAATAAGTAGCAACGATGGAAGAAGGTCCAGCAGACATTGGTTGAAGAAATGTGCTTCTATTTTTACTGAAACCGGTGCAAATTCAAATTCTGTAAGGTGTTTGGTCAGGGGTAATAAATAGGGTCAGTATCGTTGTCAGTAATGGGAACAGCACCATGATCGTAATTATTGTGTTTTTCCGATCATATCGGTGACACATCCTACAAAATAGTTATTTAATTAATTAGCTATTTCCATTGACACACAAAGAACATCCTTATGTGTTTTTATCGCGGTGGGCCGTAAGCCTCATGCGGTTCATAATGTTATCTTTTCATCTTATAAGAGCCTTTGTCCCATTTTGCAGATAACATTTTTGAGTGTTCCTGTTTAGCCGTAATTTAGTTTTTTCTCATTTTGTGCATTAGATACCATTATTTTAATCATATAATTTACTATAAAAACATTTGAAAATATGGTGATTTTTTGTTAAAAAAAGGACTTTTTCTCACTTTTATTTGAAAATTCTTTTACTCATCTGCAAAAACTAATGAAAAAAACCTGCTAAATAGATTCTACTATTTGTCCTAAGTTTAGAAATACCAATGTTTTTATGTTTTTTTGCTTTTTTCTGCAAGTTATTGGGCAATAATTGGGCAACGTACTGTTTTGCTATTTCAAAAACCATTTTTCCCCCGAAATCTGGTCATTCTGCCTCATGTGCTATTTCGGGTCTCTTTGAATCCGGCCAATGCAATTTACCCCAATCAAACCATATATTTTTGAAAAACAGACACCCCAGGGTATTTCAAATGCTGGTATTTTAACCCTTTCCACGGACTAATTCTATCAGCCTTTGCCAAACTTTACTGCTCCTGGTATATGTCACTGTCAAACAAGACCCCTATATGTGTTCACAATATGATGCGTACATAACTTTGAACCCCATCATATATGACATCACTATTTCTGCAATGTCCTGCCATGCCATGCAGGCATGACCATATAGTCAAAACAGGAGTGATTTTAAAGTGATGTTTTGCCAACTGATAGAGGTGTATTTGGTATGAAAATGATCACCAGTACCAGAGAATTATGATGATCCTGGTGTCATAATGATGTCAAGTTCGGCTGGCATCCTATTGAGTATTTTGCGGTCCCAATAGTGTCTGATATCCTGCTGTAGCAAACAATGCGTTTACTGCAAGTAATTCACTCTAGGAAAAGAGGAAGAGGCACCCACATAAAACTTTATGCTTGAGAACACATTCAAGTAGATTTATAAAACCAGTCATGTTGACTTTTCTTTCCAACCAATATATGGTATAATTAGATGCAGAATATGTTTACCAGTTCTCATAATGACATTGTATAGGAAATCTCTGTTTCATCATGAACATGCTGGAGGCAATCTGTGTTAATGATAAAATATACTCTATTCTATAGTCTGTATGTCTATAAATAATTCATCTATAATTAAAACTGCATATAAAAAGGAAACCATATGGACTAAACACTCTTGCCTCCAACCCACACTGCTCTACATAACACATGGTGCGAACAAGCATGAAATCGGACATGTCCGATTGATTACTTACTGCTGACACGTACAGGAAGGCATCAAGTGGAAAATCAAAGATTTCTATCTAAATATTGTCTGTCCCTGTAAAGTGGGATTCCTGTGTTTGATCAAATATACTTGGACAGGAGGGTATTGTTATATTAGCTGAGACTGTACCTAAAAGTTACATAAAAGTAACTATGGACAAGCACAGCAACGGAACTGATGGTCTGGGTGAGAGACTCCGACCTCAGTGATTCCAACAAATGATAGCTGGAGGCTATTCACTGTGACTGCACAATCAATTAGGTTTATGTTTTGCTTCATCAATAGCAGTTTCCCAGAACTATGAATAATGGTCTGCCAGACATCGGTTTTTATTCACCAAGACTTTCTGCTAACATTTGTACCAGCTTCAGCATTCATCAACAATGAGCCATTGACAAAGGGCTAAGCTCTTCTCTGCAAAGGTGAGTACACCTACATTACTTAAATTTAAAGTACAATCTAGAAATGCAGCTATTCATTTTAAACATTTTATTTTTATGTATGCAGAGATTTTTAGCATTATGTCACAAGTTAGAACCCCTCCCTTTTATTCAAATCTGTTGGTGCTACACGTGTCAATAATAATACAAAGAAGTGTTTCCCAATATTACCCTGCTCTCACTGTAAAGATTATTCTTGTTAATGTGGGTACTGGTATCTATTTGATGTCATGTGTTGCAGAAATGATAGTTTGAAGATGGGGGACTGGAATTTGCTGGGCAGTATTCTTGAAGAAGTTCACATTCACTCCACCATTGTTGGTAAGATCTGGCTCACCATTCTCTTTATATTCCGGATGCTTGTTCTTGGAGTGGCAGCTGAAGATGTGTGGGATGATGAACAGGATGACTTTATATGCAACACAGATCAGCCAGGCTGCAAGAATGTGTGCTATGATCAAGCGTTCCCCATCTCACTTATACGGTACTGGGTGTTACAGATAATATTTGTGTCCTCTCCGTCTCTAGTCTACATGGGACATGCTCTTTACAGACTAAGAGCATTGGAAAAGGAGAGACAGAAGAAGCGAGCACAAATCAAGGCAGAGCTGGAGGAGCTAGACACTCTGATTGATGAACATAGGAGACTGGAAAGAGAACTCCGAAAGTTAGAGGAACAAAAAAAAGTAAACAAGGCACCTCTAAGGGGCTCACTGTTACGGACATATGTTCTGCATATCTTAACCAGATCTGTGGTGGAAGTTGGCTTTATGATAGGCCAATATCTATTGTATGGATTTCAACTGGATCCCCTGTATAAGTGTGCACGTTTGCCATGTCCTAACACGGTGGACTGTTTTGTGTCCAGGCCAACAGAGAAGACTATTTTTATGGTGTTTATGCACAGTATAGCAGCGGTATCTCTGTTCCTAAATATCTTAGAAATATTCCATTTGGGAATCAAAAAGTTAAGAAAGGGGTTATACAAGAAGCACATGTCTGATGTGACAGAGGATGAAATAAGCATTTGCAAGTCAAAGAAAAACTCAGTGCAACAGGTTTGCATCATGAGTAATTCTTCACCAAACAAGATGATCCCTATGTCTTCAAGTGGCTACAAGCTGCTACCTGACCAGCAAATGGACTCAGTTGGGCTGCCAGCTTATCTGCCACCTACACAGAGCTTTAAGGAAGTGCAGATGATCAATGACCAAACCCAGTATGGAAAAATCATGGTCCCCGACAAGCATAGGAGGAGTGGAGATCATATTAACATGGACCAGCACAGTGGACAGATTAATAAACAAGAGTCAAGGTATGTAGAATGCCACAGGATGAGTAACCACATTGATCAGTACCATGGACAGGTATTAAACAGGAGTCCCCCTGATCAGCACATGGGAGATCAACCACACCCTTCCAATGTACAAAAGAGGAACCTGTCCTCCAGCAGTGAGGATTCCCATAAGAAATCACAGTACAACAGGAACTGCCTGGGATCCAAGGGCTGCCTAAAGAGCCAGCAGTCTTTAGACCAGGCTCGGCATGGTCCAGTCCACCCCCTGAGATCCTGCCTTCATTCCAGTCACATGGAGCTTCCTTCTGCCTTGCGCAAGTACAGTAGGGTTAGCAGTTGCAAGGACTTTGCTGAGGATCGCAGTGACTCTGCAGACAGTGGCCACAGGAAAGTCAGTTCCACTTCCAGGGGGCTGTCCGAGAGCAGGCTGGCCAGTGACCCAGAGAGTTCTGACTCAAGGAATGGTTCAGGCTCTGAGTCAAGAAAGCGAGAGGAAAGTCCAAGCATCACTCCTCCTCCACCATCCGGGCGCAGAATGTCAATGGCAAGTAAAGGCAGGCAGTCAAAGGCTAACCCTCTTTACAGGCTGCTGGTGTAGTTCCAGGCTAACACGTGGTAATGTCCTCCTGTGAATTCCCATGACTTGCTGTACATAAGAGGAAAAAATAATGTTGCTAAAAGAAGGCAGGTTAGGAGAACTAGATTATTAATCACAGCAAAAAAGTCAAAATCTAAGTTATTCACAAAAAAGTTCAGGTTCCCTAACTTTGCTATTAAAATTAGTATGCATTCTTTGGTTTGACAGACCATGAATACATTATTTTCTTATTGTATCATGGTTTAGAGCCACTGAATAACACTGACATTTTATGGAATACCATAAATTAAAACACATATTGGTTTCACATGTCATTTTATGTGTGATAATGCCACAACTTAGTATCGTGTTGCCTAAACTTTGACAAAAGCTGTGGGGTGGAGAGCATTCAAAACATAATTTCTCTAAAATATGAGACATGTAACAAATGCTTGGAAAAAGATACATGCTTTCATGTAAAATATCCCATATACAAAACTTAGTTATGTATTCTCATAAAATAGTTGTTCTTTAGATATTACATTAACACAACATATAGTCAGTGTTGTATGTTCCATTCATACATTTTTATACACACTTACTGTCAGGCCCACTTTAATGATGATATAACTAAATAGTGCCAGGCATTAAATATGTTCAGTAACAGCAACAACAAATGGAAGGGTAGGTAGGGTAATAAGAGAAGAATAGGATTTGTGGTAAGAAAAATGTGGTGTTCCTAAGAAATACATGTAAACTGATTTATAAGCGTAGAGGTTTTAAAAAAAAGCTTTGATAACAGTAAGGGGCTTAGCCAAGATCCACCAATTTGTTTGTGTAGCATAATTTCCACAGCAGGATTGCCATACAGCTTTAAGACAATACTGACAATAATATAACTCAAACCAAATAGAAATTAACATGCTTTTCTACCTAGGGAAGTCAGGTCACAGTCCATTTGTTTTTCCAGCCGAGTTTCATGCAAATCTAACTATGTGGCATCTATGAAGAGTAAATGACAGCATTGAGGGTTGTGACAATATCAGATTACTTTGTTACTAATGTAGGATACAGTGATGTCCCACTTAGACTATAAATAATGCTCTAGAATGCTAAGCAAATGAACCATAGACTATAGGCCATTTTACTCTTTCATGTGAAGGTTTAGGCACATACAAACAACCAGAGCCGGCCTTAGGTGTTCTGGCGCCCTGTGCGGACTACTCTTCTGGCCCCCCCATCCCAAAAAAGAAAATAAAAAAATCTTATAACAAAACTCCCCTTTCTCACTATCTATCCCCTCTGCCCCTTCTCCTCTACCCCTTTATCAGTATCTACCACCTCTGCCCCTTCTCACTGCCTTCCACCCTCTGCCCCTTCTCACTATCTACCACCTCTGCCCCTTCTCACTATCTACCACCTCTGCCCCTTCTCACTGCCTTTCCCCCCCTTTGCCCCTTCTCACTGCCTTCCTCTGCCCCTTCTCACTGCCTTCCCCCCCTGTCCCTTCTCACCATCTACCCCCTCTCCCTACTTCTCATTATCCTTACTTACCTTGTTGAGTTCTGCGGTGGGAGCGGGAGGGCAATCCCCAATATCCTTGTAAGCCTAGCCGGGTTTTGCTGAAGTGCCCCAATATCGAGGCATTCAGGGGTTCCATTCGGTTATTCCTAGGAGCATTTAATAACGCCATGTGAAAGAGATGTGCTGTCTCTCACAAGACAGCCAACCATGCAGGTCAATGGATCCCAGCTCACTAATTACTATGTGATCAGTAAAATAAAATTAAATATATATATATATATATTTAAATAGTTAAAATAGAAATAACATTTAGAAATAAAAACACCACAGTGACCTTTTAGCCCCCACACAACCCAACAACCCTGTGCATGGGTGGTATCCCTGTACTCAGGAGATGTTCCTGAATATGTATTGGGTGTTGTTTGACAGTGACCTATACCAGGAGTAAATCCATCCAAGTACATTGTGTGTGGAAAAAAAACAGACATAAAATCACTACCACAAACTCTGACAAAGGCTGGTAGTAGAATTAGTGCATGGAAAGAGTTAAAACACTAACATTTGAAATACCCCCGGGGTGTCTCGTTTTCAAACATATATGGTTTAATGGGGTAAATTCAACTGTGCCTTCAAAGATGTCTGAAATAGGAAATGGGCACAGTATGACCAGATATGATAAAATGGTTTGTAAGTAGCAATAGGCCACTTGTACTTGCCCTATAACCTGCAAAAAACATAAGAACAAAAAAAAATAATTCTTTTTGTTCACTAACTAATTTTCAGTCTACCATTGGAGGTAATACAGTCCCTGTATGGTATTGGCCGATCTTATTGTTAAAGTCTGCAAGCTATCTATTTTCTAATTATTATTATTTCAAAACCAGGGGGATACCACGTAGTTGAAGGCAATAAACATTTTGCTTTCCAAAATGTTCTTGTTATTCTTGCAAAATGATCTGTTCACGAACAGGCTAGTTTATGGCTAGATAATTCAGCTTTAGTGTAGCTGTCCATATCTCCAAAGTGTCCCTGTTTGTGACCAAAATGCCCTTTTTTTGCTTTTCACCACTGATGCCCCTCTTTGTTAGAAGCTCAGAATGATAGCTGGTTATAAGCAATGTATGCTACACACAATGATCCATATGTAAACAGCAGAAATTACGTTCGATGCAATTTTTGATAACACTTCACTAAATAACATATACATGCAATGTGCCCTATTGTGTCACTATGGAGACAGTCATTCACTTGAGTTGTGCTTTTTTGGTTTTTTCTTTTTTGCAGAGCATGCTTCTAGAACTTTCCTCAATCATGAAAAAATAACACCTCAAGTTGTGGGGAATATTTTGTGAAGTTCTTAATGACTGGGTATGTAGAAACTACTTGGATGAGCTAAACCGATGGGACAATAAGGTCTGCACTAAACCTGAAGTGTATACACAGCACCTTAACCGAGGAGTGGAGGATGATGAACTCAACTGCTCTGTGAAAATATGTTAACAGAACACAAAATATTGCCAGCTGTGACGACACAGAAAAATGGAGAGAACTATGTAATTATATCAGAGAACCTCAAAACACCAGCCATTACTCGAGAGAATGTAAAGGCAAATATGCACACACATTAGACAGAGTCCTCAAACAAGCACTGAGATTGAGTGAACAAAACACAGTAACATGGTTACAACCATCCATGTACCTGTAATAAATCCAGTGACTTGTGCTAACCGACCTATAAAGCCTATGGTCTATTTCAAACAGTACTGCAGTTTTTAAGAGAATAATAAATTAGGTTGGGACAACCGGTGTTCCTACGCATTTTTTTGAACTTGGCCAAGTCACGTCTTGTCAGCTTGCGTTAAATCTTAACTGGATTGATCACTTGAATTCCTAGTGCATATACCCAGGTGACTTCGCCTTATAAATTGTCTGACAATAGTTAACTTCTCATGATATAATTAATAAGCCAACTCTGCATAATTAATGTAGTTCATGGGATATTTCTATTATCCAATCTCTTGTAGCGGAACCTTACTAATGTTTGCCCTTTGTAATGCATTGTGGAGTGCATAGTGGATTCGAAATACTCAACTTCAACTTGCAAATTCACAGGTCATTCAAGAGTCTTATAACTTTGTAGATTTTTGATTGGAGTATGAATTCTATTCTGAAGACCTTCACTTCTCTATTCATACAAGAGTTAGGGGAAGGATCCAGGTTGCAGGAGAACAGACCCCCACGTGCAGCGGTCAACAGTAGAGCTGACTGGCAGTAAGTATATGACATGCAGGGAGATATGTTCATAAGAACGCATCTCTCGCATGCAAAATAGCCAGGGAGCAGGGGAACTGGCTTAAATATTTAGTGTTTCTACAATTCCATGTATCTGATATATTTTTACATAGTTAATAAATTAATTTAGCTGGGCAGCATTTTTACAATGACATTATCTGTCGTTAACCTTTACCACAGATAACCCCCTTGCACCCAAATGTCCCTTGGAAACTGTGATCTCTAGTTATCTTAATAAATCTTAAATTATAATGCAACCAATGACTTGAGATGTAATGATGACAAAAGAGAGACGGCAAAAAAGAAACCTACAGAAAATCATGTTTGCAATACATAATGATATGTCTTTATTTCAACAGAAATGGTGTCTAGACAAAATTTAGTTAACACTAGCCTTTCAAATGAATGAAAATTTGCACAATACTGTATTTACACATTTTAACTCATTAGTCCAAAGCATCAGTTTTCTTTCCAAAAAGGTAAAAACTTTTAGTAACATATAATAAGCGTAAACAGCTCATCTTTTTTAATTAGAAGAAAAACCACAAGAAAAAAAACCACAGTTACCTAGAAAAAAAATAATAGACAAGCTTAAGAACTAGTACAATAAAATGCTGCATTGAATTAAGTTACATCGCATAGAATCTGTGTAAAAAGTATGTAGAAAAAACACCTGATGCAACCTGTTACAGTCATTGACCAGTTATGAGAGGTACAGAGGATTTTTACAGGTAGATGTGTGTGAAGTACTGTCCATTCTGTTTGACCTGGGGAGGAGGGAGAAGGCCTTCTTTTGCATACGCTGATAAAACCCTGTTTGTATATGGAGTCTAAAGTCTGCAAGGCAAAGATATGGGAGGTGCACTTGAATCCAACGGATTGGAAAACATTATGAGGATTCTGACATGAGCAACTGGACTGGGAGCATGTGTTGCTTTGGTCAGAGTGAGTAATATCCAGATTTAGAGGCCACGATAGCGCAGGAGTGAAAAAGAAAATGAAAAATGATTCAATCAGTTCACCTATAATAAATCAAGCTACCGCCAGAGCCATGTGTTTCAAGACACTTCCTGTAATTTCGCATCAAATGCTTGTTTCATTATCTTACCACAATCCATGTCTCAAAAATGAACTGATCACCACAACAGTGATATATTTGCATATGTGATGGATCCAAAGTGACCATGTAGAGCGATCGCCATCTATTTCCTAAAAATATAGCCATCGGTGGATAAAATGAGTTCCAATAAAAAAAAAAACAGCAGAGCGGAGGGGTTGCCATACACAAAGATGGAATACTTGAATGTGCTCATCTTGATTTTTCTCTGCATGTATAACCCTATAGTTAATGATCCAAAAATAGAGGATCCTTTCAGCCCCATAGAGTTGATGTGTGTAATGAACAAACAAAATAGGCATACTGTTAGCATTTTCTAAAAGTAATAACATTAAAAATTATTTCAATCCACCTATTGTCAGAACTATTTTTTTAACCCCTTAAGGACAATGGGTGGTCCCTAAACCCATTGAAAACAATGCATTTTGAGCCCGTACATGTGTCATTAAGGGGTTAAATTACAGAATAGGTTTCATCCTGGACAATGCACGCATTAACCCTTTAGTGTACATCATAAAAGTGCTGCTTTTGCACCCAAAGTTTGGCAGTCAAAGGGTTAATGACAGGTGTCCGGTTTGGAGACAGGCTGTTTGTAAACAACAATTTCTATCATCCTCAGACAGCAAAGTGTGGCATTATGGGAGATGTTGTCGATCATCTGGAAATTTAAAAGGAAAACGTTGCAGTAACTAAACAGTATAAATAAAAAGTGTCACCGTTTTTGGTTGGACAGTCCACACATACAGCAAAATTAGGAGCAGATACATTAGATAAAAATAAAAGTAGCATTCAAGTATCCTGAAACAGATGGAAAATTAATACAGCTCTCTTGTCAATAGACTGCTAGGCATAAATATGTCAACACAAAAAAGTAACAGTTATTTTGCTCTTATCGCAATGATGCACAACCAATGTTGCCCTTTAGCCAAGGTTCTGGGCACATAATCCTGCATTGGAAAAGGTCAAAACTGCATCATATCATGCACAGCTTATGAATTGTTGATTAAATATTTGTTATGGTTTTATTTAACACTTTAATTTATAAGGAGAAAAATAATTTCACTGTCCCATAATGCTCCTCTATAAATCCTTTATGTATAATGTTTGTATATGTTTATGTACACAGACAGTAGGTCATTATATATGTTAATACAGCACCCAAGAGGACGCCAAAGTCATTAAATATCACTGGATTTCTTGTATTATTTTTTTTTTCTTTTCAATTTTCATAAATACATAAACATACTTTACTGCACATATACATGTTTAGGGAAACAGTTACCTGGATATATACAATCTACGTGGATAAGAACAGAGGCCACAAAAGCTGCATATGTGATTGGTAGAGTCCAGTGAGGAAACACTGTAATGACATTAACCTGCTCTTTGTACCTAGATGCTGTGCAGGAAACTTATAGTTTTATCTTCACAAGGTAGTAGTATTGTTTTATATGAGTTCATGGATTGACACATTTAACAATCTCGTGACCTCCCTGGGAATGCAGCATTCTTATGAGAATCTATTTAACGGTGGTAATGAAACCTTCTAACAACTAGTTTGAGGTTCTATCAAGGACCCATTTAGTAATCTCATGGGATGCAGGCAAGAACTAATATAATTAGCACATCTCACATGTTCACAATAAAAAGCCAACTGTTATGTTTTTCTTTGGTCAGGCATTAATGTTCTCTTTATGGCTACATAGAGAAAATATTATTTCACATTATTTCTCTCCCCAGTTCATGATTTTTGGTAGTATTTAGAAGCTATGAAATGTATCATTGACTGAATACTAAATTCTAACTGGCTCTATGTAAAATCTTCAAAATGATCTTGCCCTTACCACTGGTTTGCTTATTCAGTATAAAGACCTCCTTTAATCAAAGCAATACCTAGATGCAGCCTCTTTTAAAAAAAAAGTGCTAATCTCCTCTATAAGAAAAATCACAATACGTTTGCACTCTCTAATCCACCTTTTTTTATGGAAGTGCTTGGATACTGAGCATTTGCAACCCCCAAATATTTTGGGAGTAGGCTGTATTTTATAGCATTTAGCTCTGAACAATTATTCATTTATACACAGGTAAAATACCCACTGAGGCTCAGAAAAAAACAAACGATTCCATTTGTACCTTTTAAGGTCATAATACTATAAATATCAAGCCTAGAGGCCTTTTAATCATATTAATTTCCTTTTAACACACAAAATAATAACAGATGTGTACACCTAATCCAGCCACTGTAATTCACCTTAACTGACACTTGGCATCATACCTTCAAACACTCTAGATTTCCCTCAGAAGCTCTAGAAA
Organism: Spea bombifrons; assembly: GCF_027358695.1. Classification (NCBI taxonomy): domain Eukaryota; kingdom Metazoa; phylum Chordata; class Amphibia; order Anura; family Pelobatidae; genus Spea; species Spea bombifrons. Next base: position 67,004,756 of record NC_071089.1, read on the forward strand.
TCAGATGATTACTGAGCGTTCAAGTGTGTTTAATCTAAAGCATTAGAGTGGCATTTTTGCCATGTCCACTTATCATGCTTCCTTTCTAGCGCCTTCCAATTGTCTTCCAAATGCATGGACATATATCCTTCTATTAAGGGCAGGAGCTCTGGTGGGTCGCAGCTCTGTGAAGTTCCAGGGTATGCTTATTATAAGACCAGAGGTTGCAACCAGTCTCTGGTACATAAAGATCTCTGCACTCTCTCTGTTTTCCATAGTATTCATAAAAACTAAAATGCATACGTAATGGTAGCTCGTAGCCCATGGCAATTTTGTTTATACATATGTGCAAGTCATATAATAATCATTTTTACATTGACATTTAGTACTTAGTATCAGCTGTGATTCTGTAAAAAAAAAAAAAACACAAGGTCAACAGAACAGGTCCATAAGATTAATTCTTCTGCTAAAGACAGAAGCCACTAAAAAAGCCACGGTATAAACAAGGGATTATCAGTAATTACAAAAAAATATCCTTCTTTCACTTTGCTATGGTTTAAAACCAATAGTCTTGTCATGTAATATAGTCACCACACCCACAAAATACATAGCATAATAAAGTATATACTACTATAATACATAACTCTTAAATCATAATATACATGTTAAAACTATTAAATAATGAATATATAAGCTAAGTTCCAATGGTTGGGAATTGAAGTCTAATGGCTTTGCCACAAATGTTAGTGCCCATAGAAAAGTTCCTCTCAATCTTCCACGATCCCAATTAATTGTTGTTACAACCGTCATAATAACCACAAGACAACTTGTAGATGTCAATCATTACAACACATATAATGCCCGTATGACACAAGGAAACTACAGAGAGGTGGAGAATTATTGGTGTGATTAATGTGTTAGTAAGAGATGTATTAGTTCAAAAGATTTAATTTTGTCAAATTCCTTTAGAATTATAGTTTCGAACACAGTGCAACCAGATCATTTGTGAGGATATCTTGAGCCCTAAACTGTTGAGGGGTTTTGTAGATTGGATGGTTTCTCTAGATTAGATGATCTTTCTCTCTATAAAAGCCACCTCGTTTACAGTTAATGTGTTAAAAATGAATACAAACATGACACTCAATATCTATGGTAACTGCCGCATTAGCTACAGATCATGTAAATGCTGTTAAGAGTCTTTAATCTTCTTTACAAATATTAGCCTCCATTTAAATCTCAATGAAGAGACATACCGTAATAGCTATGCCCACGTATATGACTACAAGAAGAAACAAAAAAACAAAAAGTATGGCTTGACAGAAAAAGAAATATATAAAAAAGCAATATAAAGCATTGTTAATAATGTTAGTGGTTAGTTTTTTTAATGAATTGCTTTCAGGTATAACACAGAGTACCTAACAGTTTTTAATAGTTCTTCTCAATCAGTGCTTGTAATATCCATACCAGTGAGTTCTGCAGGTTTAGGCCTATTTCCATGGGTTAGCGTTTTCTTTCTCTGGGGAGGGGAACGGTGTGTGATTAGCCTTATCCCCTTATGGTAGCATTCATTAAGGAAGAACTCTGTGTAGCCTACCCTGGAAAACTACCCCAGTATAGTAATGGTGTATGGAGTCTAGTTTGGGACATCTTGGCTAAAAGACACCATTTAAATCCACTTTTAGAAAGCTACAACGTAAAATCCAAACATTTGTTTACCTTAGGAACCCGAGGTGTAAATCCAACCCACTAACTAGAAGAGAAGCACTTTTGGCCTGGCAATTTTTTTTTTTGTCTAAGTACAGATTACAAAAATGTTTTTACTGTATTGTCATTTTAAGGAATACTTGAAGCTCTTGACATGATAGAGAACATGTATTTCTGATGCATCATAGCATCTCGTGTTCACATTAAAAAAAATTAGTGAATTAAATGAATTTCACTTCAAAAGTTTGGTGTATTTCATATTTCGAAATATTCATTAATTTCAAACTCCAAGCCAGGTTAAGTAGACATGCAGATGGTGATACCCCCTCCATTATGGGGCCCATTAGTGGAAGGAGAGGAGATACAGAGTTACTATAAAATGTCATGACAAAATATGATTTGTGATTTGTATATATGAAATGCATTTGTTTGTGTATGATTATATTAATGGCATGGGTTGAAAGCATGTTGAACCTTAACTTTTAAAACTAAGAGTGGGTCTAAGGTTTGTTCACAAGACAGCATATGACAATGTACAATTCTTATAAGTTTCACCTTCAAAAGGAGCTGGCCCTGCATAATGCATAGCTCAATCAGTAGTGATTAAAACGTATTATGTTTTAAACAGGACCAACCACTTAAACAGAGCTAAACCAAGCTTTTCTAAGTGTGTATGTCTTTGGTGATCTTGTAGACTAATACAGGAGGTTGCCTCTATATGGCATGAAGGGAACCTGAATAAGTGTTTTCTTCAAAAGCACTGAGAAACAATGACAATGTTTGACGGTAAGCCTGACTGGATTTTTGTTAAATCAGTCATAATGAACAAATGGTTGTTACACTGATACGATCACTTTTGACCAAAACATACCCTCAATCAGTTATATAGAGCAATTCCGATACAAACTGGCAAAGATAATGCAATCGGTACAATCACTCTATTAGCTACGGTGTTGATAACACCCTTTGAACCAGAATAGAAGAATAGTTCTTGAAATATAAAACCCAGCAACTGAATGCAGAATCTTTAGAATGTGGCAGAGGAGATATGGGAACAAGAGATATTAAGTGTAACAAATGGAAAACAGCTCAAGAGCTACACTTCAATGTTCATAACTTACAGAATCTCATATAATATACAGTGATAGGACTTCTAGATTCACTTATATTTCCAGTAAGTTTTGTTATTCAGCCAAGATTTCAGCATACAAACTATTGTGAGGCCCTGCAAATACCCAACAAACCAAAACAATTGTTTTAAATGTACCAAGCTCAAAATTAACAAATCCTAAAAACACGTTATAAAGTATGGTTTTCTGTTCTAGAATATCTCAAATGAGCGTCAGCTTACTTTTCCAATACAGAAAAAGATACAAAATGTATACTATCCATAACTGTCTTTCAGATACAAACAGCAAAACAGCAAACCAGCCAAAGTGAAAGTAAAGAAAGTTTTGTTAAACAAGAGAAAAGTGACCATGCATTTCCTTAACAGTGCCAGCATATAGCCAAAGGGAGATTTGGAGCAGTAGTACAGGTTAGAAAAGCACAAGCCAATGTAGGGGGGTTTAAAGAAAAGAATAGAAAAATAAAAAAATAAAATCAAGAACAAGTGATAAATCAATGTCTATAAATGTTGATGGTACCAGTTATCTTTCCACCTACTCAACTTAACGTATGCCAAATTCCCACAAATTACAACACATGTACTTTACAATATTATACCTAAACATTTTTTTCCTTGTTAAGTATATGGTTCATGACTGTAACATTACAAATATGATCAATAATAATAGAAAATCCAAATAATTTATTTACACAAAAATAAATAAAAAGGAGTATTGAACAGCATCAGATATGATGCTGAAGTCAAAACGTTGCTGGAGAACACCAAGATCCAACTAGAATATTCCATATAAAGATAAGATACTATGCGCTAATACTACTTAATTCCATTTCTGTATCAGTGGCAGCCTGAATCTTGTAATTAACATACGAAATATATATATATATATATATATATATATATATATATATATATATATATATATATATATATATAAAAAACACTATTTTTTAATGATCTTTATAAACTGGCAATATGGCATTCATCTAAATAGGAAACTTGTTTTATTAGTATTAATACACAACAGTCATTTAAATCCACCAGGCTGTTTTCAACATCTACCCTCTAACCTTTGATAAATAACTAATGAGAAGTATAACATACCCTGCACACAGACAAAAGACATATGCGCTAATCAGTGTGCACAAGTGGCAAAAATGCTGTGAGCCACAATAAGTAAAAAAAAACCAAAAAAAAACCCCTTAATCAAAAAGCACGGGAATAAAGACGTTTCCCTATGTAGCATTTAGTGTAGTGTTAAGGATTATATGTCCATGTCAAAACCGCCACATCTGCACTGACCAACAATAGCATCTTTTATTTAGTCTCTAGAATTGCTGCTTACTTACACATTGGACATACAGTATAATCCTTAATAGTACACTATATGATACATAAGGAGTAGTGTCTGTTCCTATGCTTTTTAATTAAATGGGTTTTTTTAACTTATTGTGACTCATGGCATTTTCCCCTTAATTGTTACTTCTGTGCATTGTTTAGTGGATATGTCTTTCGTCTTTGTGGGGGTTATACTTATTTGTTATTTGGTATTTATTAAAGGTTATGTTTTTGTTCTTTTTCTGGTGTTTTTTGTTTTCTACTTTACAGCTTATTCCCAATTAATATAATTACTTTATCTGCATTTGTGAGAAAAGATGTTAAAATGGAATCCTAAGTTTGGTCAGTAAAATTGACTGCCTAATAACTAGGTTAGAAAAGAAGATTGTGCCAGATACTCCCTTTATACCCATTTCTAAAGTAAATAACAACTGGGATGTAATGGCTTCAGATATCCATGTCTTGGGGTTTTTTGTTTTTTTATTGTTATTTTTACCAGGTTTGTAGATGAGTGTAAAATTCATCTTTATTCATTCCATTGTACAGCACTTTGGAACATGATGGCGCTATATAAACAAATAGACAATAATCTCTAAACTTTATGATGTGGTTTTTGTATGCAAATAAAAAAATAAAAAATAAATGGGACTAAAGGTAAAGGGAAACATATTTCAGTAATAGTTGCCCATTTTAATGAATTTGCATAGTAACTCTTTAGTAAAATTGTCAGTCGTGCATTCAGTACCATTGTGGTAGAAATCACTATGGATTTTGTCAAGTAGGGTACAAGTAACTTGACATAAAACAGGGGTCATCTTTTATGTAGAGTTAGTCAAAATGAAGGGTTAGATAAACATAAAGCTTAACATAGTGGATATCTTTTATACATCTCCTCAAGAACTGACATATCTACCGCTAGCAGTGGTCCAGTTGATATATTGAGCACAAGCTTTATATATAACTTCCTATATCATCTGTAAAGCTTTTACACTATATCATCCAATTGTTAATTATTCCCATACATCTGTAATAATATACAGATATAACACTTGATAAACTGTAAGAGTAACACTTTGTAGCTCTGACACCAATAGAATACCTTACTAAATTCAATACTAAAATGTTTAACATCTATGTTCAGCAGGGGTGTTAGACCTTTGTGGAACAGAAGAAGCTCTGATAGCAAAGGTGAGATGGGACAACACTCCAGAACTACATTATAATAGAAAAAAGGGCCCAAAGAATCCGTTATGAGTTACTTATAGTCCAAATATTTTAGTTACTTCAGTTACTATGAAAGTACTTTGTATTAGGGATATAATTAATTCAAGATTCAAGCTATACACACAACACATGGACCTTATACCACGCTAGTATCAGCACCCTCTCCAACAACTGCAAGATGTCTATATAGTGTTATGTTTATAGATAATCACTATAGTCATTGAAATGCATCAGTTGAAAACAGTGGGTTTTACTGTCTTTTAAACAATGATGTGCACTGGAAAGGTTGCAAGTACTACCTTTTTTTTTTACTAAAAAAATACTTCTCAATGGGCTGAAAAGGCAATTGTAACAGTTTATACACAATGGTCACAAAAAAAAGAAATGTATTTGCAGCCAGTCTTTTGCACACATTTAACTGTACTTATCAACATTCTAACCTCATAACGTTTCATCTCAAAGGACAAACAATTTTGGAAAACTCAATTTATGGAACAGACCACAGGCATATGAATAGGGCTGGGGCGCCTGCCATTAAGCTTAATTGACTGAGAAGTTGTTTACCTTCAAATGGGCTTCTGCAGCTCAAGAGCCCTTAACATTTACTAAAGCAACACTAAAACAACAATCCATTCTCTTTTTTCATCTTAAAATAAAAACATCATAGCTTACTATTATATGACTCACTATTACATTTGGGTGGGAGTTGGGGCTGTTTGAACACAACAATATTGGGCACAAGGGATTTTTTTGTAAGATGGCCCAGAATTAAGCATTGTGGACTTCATCGGATGAGGTAAGTGATTTTCATGCTAGCGTTAAGGGCTCCATGAGTCACAAATACAGTGAATGCACTCATGTTCCAAATGAGAACCTTTCTTGGACACCCAGTATTAGCAGGAACATTTAACCACTTTTTTCCCCCTCTTCCTTGAAACCAAACAGAAGTCAGGTGGCTAACAACTGTTTGCTTTTGTTTCAGTTACAGTACAGAGTATAATATACAATATCAAATACTGTCCTTTTTTATGAAAACAGCATGTTGGTAATGGGGAATGGCAAACAATAGTTATTTTTAAATATTATACTATCTGGCGAATGCAATATTTGGCAAGAAAATGTTCCTACATTGTATTCTCCTGAGTGTTTGCTTGTTTTCCCTTGTTTTACAAAGCAGATTATGCATATATAGCAATGTTACAAAATGACACACAATAGCCTAACTCAGTGCAAGTATGACATAGTTTAAAGAATCAGCAGAACTTGATACCTTCTGAAACCCAAAAATAAAAATGGTGGACTGACATGATGGTGCCAGACTGCAGATTAGAGGTCATTAATCCCAGAAAAAAAGTGCCTGGTGTTTGTCACTATAAACTGAATGATACTGTAGAGCTGTGAAGTACACTGAGTATTTTGTCCTACATGACTTAGAAAAGGAATGTTGGATCTTTGCTTGGACAATAAAGAAGAGAGAGTTTTCCAGTTGGAGGGTGGAGTGGGGAGGGTGTGAGGGTTGTATGAGCTTTTTGCATATGGGTTTTGTCATCTATTTACAGTTTACATATAAAACCTTTTTTTGTATATTAACGGTCTTCAATGAAGAAGAAAAAAATGAACATTCAGAAGAAATTCCTGAGATTGGTTTGTGACATGGGTCACTGAGAATATAAGCTGCTGTTGGATCTTGGAGGTGTTCCTTCCATCCCTGTTAAGATTTGAAGTTAGAATACATTAAGAAACAAAACAGAAGGATGACAGTATTGTTACTCTATAGTTCCCTGCCTGAGCAAGGTATAGCACCATCATGAAGAGAACTCCTGCTTTTCGAGAGGAGGGAAATCCTTACAGAACAGTATTGCCGCTAAGACTGCTGTAGTGTGCACCGACAAGGTTTCTGGAGACAGTGACAGCCAATAGCTTTTTTAGTAGACTTCTGCACAACCCTATAATTGCATAGCCTGATGACACTAGGTGAAATCTTTCCTTGGCTGTTCATCAGTTGTACACTTCTCTGTCATTTCCTGACAGAAGTCCACCGTCACTGTTTGGCTGTTCTGCTCCATACAAACCCCCCTCTCCGTGTAAGTACCATGATCAGCTCCCCCTGGCGCACCTCTTGCAATACAATTTTCTGGTGTGTTATTAGGAAGTGAGTGAGCTCCAAGTTGAATCGATCCTTGCTCGTTGCAACACTGCATGTTTTCCCCCATGTCCTGAGCTGTGACAAGATTCTGTTCTCCTCTTGCCGGTAAAGGGTTGAAAGTGGCAGCTGTGGGTAGATCCATGGGTCTAAGGACAGGGCAATATCTATGCAGAGCTTGTATCTGCTCAGGGCTCTGGATATCCCTACAAACTTCCTGGGAAAGACAAGAGAAATTGTCCAGTAGCTCTCCCATACATGCCTTCAGCTGGTTCCTTTCAGTTAACAACTTTTCTTTCTCGCACACCTGAAAGAATTACAAAAATCAATTGCAAGGCCATAAGAAATCTTCTCAAATTTTAGATTGAGGACTGCACAGTTTTTTTAATAAGGTGGCAGAGTGAATTGGTGGGCTACATGTGGTTCTTCTTTGGATGATCACAATGGCATCTTTATATGTGTGACGTGTGATTCATGTTGTCTATTGTAGTATTGACACAATATGTTAATACAATTATACCAGAGCAAAGATCGATCATGTATGTAATAACTAATGCTAATTATTAAACTAAGTTTAAAAACCCGACTTTAAAAGGAGGGGCAGAGTGAAAATTCAATGTCAGGCCTATAAGTGAGCCATTAGGGGATGTCATCACACACGTTGCTATATTCTGGCATCAAGCTTGGGCAGACTGCAGATTCAATTTGGCTATTTAGTAATACAAATAAGAATGGCTCTACCATTTGTCAAAACAAAAGCACCTACCCTAAAGTTAAAAATAAAATAATGCACGCAATGTCTGCATAATGTAAAAAGTGTCTTTTAGATAATAAAGGAGGCCATTTTACAATTTGTTGCCATCTGTTAGGTGTGGGTTAAAGTATTTTTGAGACTGAGTGCTTTACTGGGCTTTATGTTTTGCCAAAGGCTTATTTTTCATATTCAACCCCCTTTCTATCACATACTGAAACAAGTTATATAGTCCCCTGCAAGGGAGCTGTTGCACCCGGTACTCACAAGTTTATGGATTTCACATTCTAAATTCTGAATGCAGTCAAGTTTCCGCTTCCGACAGCGTTGGGCAGCAATCCTGTTTTTGCTTCGGCGGCGCACATCATGAATAAACTCAAGCTGCTCTGAGGTTAGCTTGTGCATCTTTATCATCATCTGAAAATCATTGCGTGGAAGATCTGTGATTTGATCAATAGGAAAGGGCAGTTTCACCTACGTAAAACAAAAGAAAATCATAAACAATCATACACAGTGCCTCGTGTGACTAAACATTAACCGTTGGATTTGTGGGCAGACAACAACTATTTGGTCCAGCTGGTCTCCTAATTTAAACCTGTTGAAACTTCATTTGATCGTTGGCCTTATCTGTTTTGGCAATCATCCTTTATTTATCCTGCCCTTCCTAGCTGCTATGTTCAGTTTCACCTCAGTCTACTACATGGAATTGCCTGCTCGTTCTGCTTTTTTTGTTGTTAAACAGGGTTAATGTTAAGACTTGATAACAGTGAATTTCTGCAGTGCAGTGGCAAGCTAGACATCGCGTGCCCTGCCTTTGGCTAATAAATAAAGAGTTTTTGAGTTAAGATAAATACTTATAGATTGTTAGCTTGTTTGAGCAGGGGCCTCCTTACCTCTTGTTTCTGTAAGTCAAATTGTAACATAACAATAAAACAATACATAATAATAAGTTGTAAACTGTAGCAAATAGTAAGTATCATGTGTAAGTGCTCATGCATAGATATACAAATACTACCAGCACGTTAAACCCCTAGGAAATGTGAATATATGCTTCACTGAATAAACAGAGGATGTCTTTTATTCTATTTTAAGCTTATGTAACACACCTTTGGTTTTGGTTAGATGAGATCAACCAATGACTTTGTATGAACGTTAGGACAGAGCGCTGGTGTGGATGGTTAGGGACACTGACTACACATCAGTTATGTTATAATAAGGTTCGTATTTTTTCTTTATCAGCAGGTTACACAGAAGGATCCATATCAGAATCCGACCCAGGGGATTTATATAGGCTGGCCATATAATTTCTCCATCCAGATTTTTTTCCCCCTATGCCCATAGGAAGGAAATGAACTAAAGGAAAGGACACGAAAGGAAAAAAGAAAGAAAAGGAAACGAAAAGAAAAACATTTTTTTCTCAAAATAATAAAAAAAGGAATGTTTTGCGACTTTGCTATTGTAAGAGACATGGAAAACATTTCCATAATACTAGCAAATATAAAAGCATTTAGAATGTCATATATTTAAAAAGAAAATTGAAGCAGAATCGTTGAATTTACTTTTTTGCCACACGATGGCAGTAAGAGTCCACGTTATAACGTCTATATTGCACTCGGGCATTAACATTTGAGTTATTGAACCGAATACCAGAAAGTGTGACTTTCACTTCAGGAATCCTGCAGAATATTTTTAGTGGATGATTTTCAGAGGCTTTCATACCTCCTGCAAACGGTTTAGTAATTCATGCCCAAACCAGCGTTTGGTGGCAGAGAATTTTTAGACGTAAAATGAAAAACATGGTTCCATGCTTCCTAATTTTTAGTGGAAGGGTTTTCCGTCACCTTTACCCACCATAACTTATGTTATTGGTATGCTTCCTAATCGCTGAATACGCTTTGTATTACTTCTCGGCAGCCACTTATGTAACTGAGTAACAAGTTGGTTTCTAAACAAACTTCCAGTTGCTTCTTTGCAGACTATTGTGGATTTTGTGACTGCATAACACTGTGATAAAATTCAGAGCTTTTAGAAATGAAGCAGGAAAGAGAGATGGTTTGAGACCCAAAAGAAACGCTTGCTCTCTTAGGTTAGTGTCATAACCAGGGGATAAGAATTGGCTAGCATAATGCATATATTTAATGTTACCCCCTATCAAGAGACATTTCGTCATATTTTAGGGCCAATTTGTCCTTCTCACATGAGACATTTACCAAGGCTGGCCCTTTATGAATAAATTAAATAGCATACTTCATCTCACCATGAACTGTGGCTTAGTGAAATAATACACATGCCTCTGATGGCATACTTTGATGGCACTTTTGTGTGTAGGGCCTTGGGAGATCAAAAGATCTTCCCAGAAGTGCTCACTGAGTTGTAAAATTGATCAAGATCTGTGCTTTTGCAGCAGACATCTCAATCACAACTTCTTCATGACCACCATGGCCACCAGGAAAATATCATTCTGCCTCTTTACAGGTCAATGGTAATACCACACCTTGAATATGCAGTTCAATTCTGGGTGCCTTTTCTCAAAAAAGACATTATGGAACTAGAGAAAGTTCAGAGGATAATAAGGGGAATGGAAAGCTTTAGCCTAAGAAAGGCTAGAAAAGTTAAATTTGTACACAGAGAAACGGCGGCTTAGAGCGGATATGATAATGATATTTCAATATGGACTTGAAGAAAGTAGATTACGTCTACGACAGCGGAGGAGATTTATTACAGTAAGGACAATACAAGTATGGAATTCACTGTCTGAAGAGGTGGTGCTAGCAAATACATTAGATGTCTTTAAAATGCCTGGATACTTTTTCAATGAAGCAGAACATAGGGGGCTATGCATGATAGTATAGGAATTAATATTTATTTAGTGCTTGTTGATCCAAGGAGAAATCTGATTGCCATTTGGAGTCAAAAAGGATTTTTTTTCCCCATTGAAAGCCCAATTTGAAATGGCTGACATAAGGGTTTTTTGTCAACAGCGGTTAGCAAGGAATAGGAAAATTGCTTGATGGACCTAAGTCTTTTCTCAACTACTTTAACCTCTGGATGTATTGAAGCAGATCAATATGTTGTCATAAACTGGCATTCTGCTTATATATATATATCTGTATGTACAGGGGGGGTAGAGAGAGAGGAGAGAGAGCTACAGAATAAGATGGCACTATATAAAACAATAAATAATAATAGGTTGATGGTGCTGCCCCCCAGCACCTCCCCTATCCACATCCCCAAAGATATTCCCCCTCCTGGCACCTGCAATGTATGGTGATAGGATGAGATTTACGTGGATTTTTTAAATTATGGTTTTTGTATTCTCCCGCATGCTGATTTAGACAGTCTTGAATGGACATACATCCCATCTATGCACCGCCTTCCACTGTCCAAATGAAATTAACCATTTAATAACCAGGGTTTTTTAAATCCCAATTTTTATATTTAATCTATCCATACAATTTATACATTGCTTTTCAAGGGCAGGTAGGGCACTTATATGATACCATTTTTAATATGTATTATCTGCCAAACCCAGATTAATCCAGATAGTGATCCATCACTTTGGAGAAAACCTTTCACAAACTGACTTGTGGTAAATGTTGCATTCTATGACTATTTTTTAAAAAAATGGTTTCCTCCATTCTCTTACAAGATAGAAAATCTGTTTCTCTATTGTCTCACATCGCTTCCCACTGTACCTGTTAAAGTTATATGGCCCTGTATTACTTATCACAGTAAATGCGATGGCGGGGGAGGGGTTTTTCGCTGGAAACTCTTCTTTCTCTTTTGCAAACTGTCTTACAGTCCAGGCATTTACACTATTTACTATTTAAGTGCAACTGTTGTCACCCACTCACACAACAGTACAAATTCTGATGTTAGTGATGTAGTTTATGCAGTGATGTAGTTTTATTTTTAAAAAACATACTCAAGTGACCCATTACATGTTTCTCTTAATATAAATCAGGTTAATAATTGCCCACAGTAACGTTAGATGTTAAGAGTTCACCTTGCATGTCTCTTCCTCTCACAAAGGCTGTGTGAAGCTTATGTACCTTGCGCCCGTTCACACAGCCACCCCGTGCTAGACTTTGTACCTCTCCAGCTGTGGGACTAGGTCAAGTCATATCATTTACCAGCCACCCAAACAAAAACGCTACTCTGCACTTTACACAGCACAGATAACCTTAGGCATGGTGATGTGGACAGCTTGGCTTACAAAGGTCATTCTGATTTTTTTTGGCATCAGAATTTTGCTTCCTTCCTCAACCTTTAGACATAGATATTTGTGTAATTCTGATTGAATGCAATTAATAGCAGAAACAATTATTAAAACATTACAAAAATTAGAAGTTTGCAATGATACCTTCACTTATAATGTAAATCATTCATTATAATGTAAAATCATTCATTTCGAATTATGTTCAATATATATATATTTTTTTTAAAGATAAAAGGTATTTTTGTTAATTTATTGCCAACGATTTGGATTACATATTATAAGAAATCTAAAAAAGGACCAAATCGTGTCTAACAACCCAAATAATTAGTTTATGAACAGTTGTACGCCTCTGTGTGTTCACTTGAGTTTCAGTCTGGCAACGTTCCCTTCGGGGGTGGACGTGCTGTTATGCTATTGTCTGTCTATGGGAATCTGATTTGAATAGTATTTGTAAATAAGAAAATTAACTAGCTGTCTCTATGAACCAGAAATATAACATAATGATTCGTAAAGTTTTCAGTTTTGGTATATACCATCTACTAAATAATTTCATTGCTACATGGCTTAAAGAAGAAACACATATCAGATTGTTACATACCTGAAGGACCTCTGTTTGGAACCCAAATCCTTTGTCCCTCGTTTATTCCCTGATGCCTATTTTCTCAAAGATCCCATACTTTTTGGTGATTATTAGTATATTACACTGCTCTGCAGCCCAAAAAGTCAATCTTAATGTGACTTAACTTGACAAAATAATGCTTTTGCAGTCTAAACTGTATAAAAAATGCATTCTTTTCATTCTCATTTATTGAATCAGCTATTCATTCACAAAATTACATAAAAAGTATTGGTAAAAGCCTGAAGCCTAGCTACTCCTCTAACCACATGCACTAAAACACAAGTCTACTTCATTGACTACTTAAATGATAAAAAGATGATGCTCGTAACTATTGCACTAAATTGATTAAATAGCAAATTATCTGTATTTGTGTTTAGCATTCTTATAAAACAGGAGACTAAAACTAAAGCAACAATGTTACTGTTTTCCCTTGCAAATTAATTCATTTTTTAGATGCATTGGTGTACCTACAGTACAAATACTAGCCTAGAAGTCCTCTACTCTACATGACAACTGAAAGTGTGTTTCGCTAGTACATATACGACCTGGTTGGGTCTTATTCATATTCATTTTATGTCCATTTTCATTTTGCTTTGGACACTTCTTTAATGACAAATTTAACATGGAATTTTTTTATTTGCATTCACATTTCTCATTCTCTTAATGGTATATTTTTTGCTTTCTACAGACCTCTTGTCATACCTGGAAACTTCCAGGCTCCGACTACACAGAGCCCTCCCTCTTTGGGGGAGTGGCTTTGCAAGGGGCAGAGTTAGACATGTACATGGGTGTGGCTGGACCGAAACACAATCCCATTGTATGGGTCTAGGAGGAGCATAGGGTGGGGATTGGACGTGCCTAAACGTCACTACCAGGACCAAGAGATTTAGTGCTGTGAAAGAGTATTAAAAACTTTTACTGTTTTCTATCTTTGTTTTTTCTTTTCAGTTTCCTTCTGCTTACTGAATATTTTAGGCTTAGAACTTTCAGAAACCAGTCCCCCTGTTTCACCATATGAATCTAACTGCCTCGATACCTTCATGTGCGAGGAATTAAGGATGCTGTTCACTTACACAAAACATTAATTGCATGCTCTATAATCAGATTCTCTGAATCCTTTACTGCATAAAACAGAAGCTAGAAAATAAGCTTTTTCAGCTTTTGTGCAACAGCCTAAAACACATGACAATGAATGAGGCAACATTTTACCTGATTAACTACTAATTTCTTGGAAGGGTACTGGGTACTGGGACAATCTATTTCTATTGCTGTATTAGCTGTAAAAGTGCTAAAATCAGAAAAGTATGTGGGATATGAATTTATGTAAAAGCAGGGACACCACTAAGAAGAAGAATGTTAGGGATTCACTTGTGATTTTAGCTACAGCATTATTACTATAAAAAATTCTAAACAAGAAAATGTTCGCCGTCGAAAAGCCCCTCTGTTGTAGCATTTTAAAACAAGTGACTTCAATTTGTGTGCCTTTTTATTGGCGTATTTCCATTTAATCGGCCAAACTAAACATAAAAAACGCTAGCCTATGTTTCTACAAATAATGTGGAAAGAGTGAATGACACAAACACTGTGTATATGGGTCATGAAAAACAGAAGCGCTGTTACAAAAGTAGTGTGTATGTATAAATGTACATGCAGTATTCATGCAGATTACCTCAGGCCCCCTGTCCTGAACAGGGCATGACTCGCTGTCTGCTTCTGAGAATGACCCAGACTCATCACTAGAATTTGTTCCATATGACTGCTCACATTTAATCTGTGGCCTGCCTTGGTTGTAGATGGAGTCAACTATTGAACAGACCTCTTGATGGTCAGTCGTTGGGAACCTTGGGCCCTGTGAACAGGGAGATGATGAAAATTCACATAGTGGGAGGCTGCAAGGGGAGCCGCCACTGCCGTCTTCTGCATAAGAGTATGAGGAGCATGAGCTAGATGTTCTGGTCCTGGTTTCCAAAGGTGGAGAACGAGGACAAACCTTAATTGGCACAGGGCAACTAGTGTTAGTCCGAAGCCTGCTTGGTAATGGGTCTGTTATTAGTCCACTGTGAGAAAAGGTATGTGAGCTAGGTAGAGATTGGCTAGCTCCTGCCCAAAGACCCTTTGGCACATGCTCAGAAAACTCTTTGTCCAAGGAGCTTACACCAGAATAGGATTGCACCGGAGTGCTTATTTGGTCACAAGCACTTGATGAGAATATGACACTCTTTCTATCCAGTTCCATCTCCTGCTTAGAGGCGAGTTCTAATCCTTTGAAAGGAGACATTGTGAGGAAACTAGAAGAGTCCTTAGGAGGTTCACAAGGCAGTTCATAATTCCCAGTGAAAGGGTTATAATCAGTTTTATGGTCACCCTGAGCTGCTCCCTTTTCCACAGGGCATGAAGGACTTCTGACAAAGCGCTGATGGGAAGAACCAGAAAGGTCAATAACCTCCCTTCCTTTTGTTCTGCTGAAAAAAGTTCTTAAACAGGAAGGGGATGACATCATTTTTGAGTTATCCATGCTAACTGGGCTGGGTTCTTTCCTTACCATCTCAACATCCCCTTCCTTATCCCTGATGTCAGTCTCATCTCCAGACAAGCAAAGTGTTATGCTCTCTTCATCATTCTCCTCATCCTGAGGCTCACTTTTGATATGGTTTAAGGGGAGCCCTACTTTCAGACCAATTTCTGAACTCTGGTCGTTGAATGTGCTTTTGAAACCTGAGGTACTGGGTGATGTATTATTGTAGACATTCTTGGTACAAGCCAGCTGGTACTTCTTATATTTTGGATAGCGGATCACAGGATCCTTGTCTAAGTTTTCCTTGTTGTACCTTTGCATATCAGAATTAGGCAAAATATCTTCATTTCGTTCTGCTACCAGCCCATCTGAGCCAAAGCAGAAAGGCTCCTGGTGCGTTCGTTCTTTAGGGCAGGATATTTTGGAAGTTTCAGATTCCATTGTTTCCTCTTCACAATCAAAAGTCTCATTGTGTATTTGCTGGCATGAGGTGTCTTTCTTGCACAAAAACAAGCCATCCTCATTGTTGAGAAGCTGCGTCTGAAGAAAACTGAAGCATGAGTCTTCCAGGTTCTGCATACGCAGGAATTCAGCACAGTGAATGACTTCTTGTATGTTTTCTTTGCTTAGTAACAGCTTTGCAGTATAGGCAAACTGCAACAATGGTCCAAACCCTCTAGCAGTGACCTGCAAAAAAATAAAAACAAAAAAGTCAGGGAGATTGCTAGAACTGGCATCAGCAGAGCAAATGTACTTCAATAACAGCTACAGTATCTATATATGAACAAAGTTAAGTATCCATCAGGTCACCACCAACTTTACTTTCAGTAATGAATGCTGCCTGTTTCCACACACCATGCCAGTGGTAGGATAGTCAGAAGACTAAGTTTGGATCACAAACCATGTAGAGGGATAAAAACACAAGGTTGGCTTTACTCTAAAAACAATAAAACTGGTAATCCATAGTTTGAAAGTATACCTCGATATTTTATATATCTTATATACATAAGAATATCGTTGCTGTGTGTTATCTATCATGTTTACAATTGTATCTGTCTTGCATAAAATATTACGCTACATATATGTCTTATGTATGTTTTGTCAGATGAGTACCGTAGGAAGTTGAGAAAATTCGAAGATACCCCCAATTATTCTCAAGGCTAGTAAGTTCATTTAATGGTCAAATCTATCCAACTATTTTGATGAATATAATTTTTTTGATGATCTGGAAAAGTTCCACTAAAACCTTTGATAGTTAACACTTTCATAAATGGGTAACAAAAGCCTTTGACATAATTTCCACCATGTTATTAAGTTAATGGTTTCATTACTAATTACACCCAGGATCCTTATTGGAGAGTTTTAATCCATGGGAGTGAATTGTAGTGATAAGGTTTGTCTGTCCTCTCAAACTTTTTTTGGAAATAGATAAAAAAGCAAGAGTTGTTGATCCCCCAAAGTAAGGGATCCAGACAAAGGGGAGGACATAGCTATTATTCTTACTTTAATAGCCATCATAAACAGAAAGAAAGAAAATTCAAAAACATTGGCCAATTCTATGTAGAGATACAGAACTGAATATAATTCTTACATCTAATCTTAGACAGAAACTGGTTAAAAGCTATAAAAGGGAACAAACTTTATGTAACATACTGTAGTATCTCTGCTCATTTCACAGAAATCCACAGGTTCCTACAGGTTTCCACTTCGATATTGAAAGGGTAGTTGGAGAGGAAATTATTTGGTTCGTAGTATATGTCAGAAAGAAATTGAATGGGCTTTTTTATCTTAGCACATTAACCCATCAAAGGTTTTAATGTAGAATTTGATTTATTCAATTTTTTGTGAATAATATTATTGAGATTTTAGACATATTCTCCCTGTTTGTTCCAGTTAGCTAGTGTAAATTTGGTTTTCATCTGTTCGCCAATTGAAAGGAATAGATGAGTACATATATATATTTTATTTTATGTTTTTTATAATAGATCCATCTATATTCTCTTGTGTATTTGTGTTCAGTATATTTTTATATATATACAGTTGTGATGAAGAGTTTGCATACCCTTGGAGAAATGGTAATATATGTAACAATTAAAAAAAACATGAATGAGCAGGCAAAACAAATTTCTTTTTTCAGACTACTCTTACTGCAAGGTATTTATATATTTTGGGTCCCATATTTGTGGTGTATTAAATATTATTTTCATCATATATTTTTTGCTCACCCACTTTTTTATTATTTAGTTGCATAATTGAAGCTACAATTCTATACTTGTCAATTTCTTTTTAAATTGTAGCGATCAATAAAACTGCAACAGACTTGTATAGTAAGATATAGTGATTTTTGTTACCACTCTAATTATGCGTTCTGCATTTTGTAATTCCTGACATGGTTTATTGTTGCTGAGTGTATTGGAAAAAAAAGATAACTGGTTTGGTGTGATGATGGAATTATTGGATACTAACACATGCTGTTTCTCTAAGGTGACATCATTTTGATGAATATGGAACATTTATGCAATGCGCTGTGTTTCACTTGTTGCATCTTGTGTGTTCTATCCATAAGCCAGTAATTCATACTTGATAACTGATCAATAATACACTGTATTCTATATTGTCATATATTTTTAGATGTTTTCAAGTTTTATACTGTATGGCTTCTGTTTTATATTTTGTATTGCACAGATCATATAGATATTTTATATATATATATATATTTTACCATAAATTATATCTTGCATAACAATTGTGGTGGTATAATGTCTTATTTTGAATTATACATTTTGGTGTGATGTGCAGTTATTTAGGATCAGAGATGAAATATAGAATATCTCTTTATATTAATATTCTATATTATTCTATGAGAATTAATAGCACCTGAATTTTGCATAGTTTATAAAATATTGCTTTTACATATTTTAGATCATAATTTGGTGTGGCGTGCAGTTATTTAGGATCAGAGATATAATTTAGAGTATCTCTTTATATTAATATTCCATATTATCCTATGACAATTAATAGTGCCTTAATTTTGCATATCTTATAAAATATTGCTTTTGCATATTTTAGATTATAATAATACCTACATAAACACCAGTAAAATTAAAAAAAAAAAACAATAACTCTATAAAGTGTACATTTATACAGGTCTAGCATTATCTACTTTTGCATTTGTAACTTAAATTTGTAAAGCAGGGTGTGCAAAACACTAAAAATGATTTTATTTATTAAATGCCAGGTTTGGATGAGCTACGATTTTCACATATAACAAAGTTTCACTTTCCATATACAGTGCCCTCCACCAATATGGGCACCTTTGGTAAATATGAGCAAAGAAGTCTGTGAAAAATTATTTTTATTGTTTATCCTTTTGATCTTTTGATCAATACACAAAAATACCGTATTTGCTTTTATAAGACGACCCCCCAAAATCTGAATATTAATTTAGGAAAAAAAGAAAAAGCCTGAATATAAGACGACCCTATAGGAAAAAAGGTTTTACCAGTAAATGTTAATTCATGTAAACTATGTGAACAATTGTTTGTTAATAAAAGCTATGATTGAGAAAAATATTTTGTTTTTATTTCCTTTTTTTACAACCTGCCCCCCCAGTTATGCACATCTGCCCCCAGGCTTGCCCACATCTGCCCCAGAAATCCCTTATACCCCCTATATGCCACTGTGCCCCATGATATGCCTTTTAACCCTCTAAATGCCACTGTGCCCCATGATACGACTTTTAACCCTATATATGCCACTGTGCCCCATGATTTGCCTTTTGACCCCATATGTGTCACTCTGCCTCCAGAATTGCCTTATTCCCCTATATGCCACTCTGGCATTTAGGGGGTTAAAAGGCATATTATGCGGCAGAGTGGCATATAGGGAGGTATAAGGCATTTCAGGAGGCAGAATGGCGTATAGAGGGTTAGAAGGCATTTCTGAAGGCAGAGTGGCATTAAAGGGGTTAAAAGGCATTTCACAGAGCACTCTGCCTCCAGAAATGCCTTATGCCCCCCGTTTAACACTCCCTCCCCCTCCCTCCTCCAAACTTACCGGAGATTCTGAGTCCCCTGTGCTTAGTCCGGGCAGCGCGTAGAGCTCTACGCGATTCGCGTAGACAACTTCCGCTTGCATAATATGCCTTTTAACCCCCTTCCTGCAGCGGAAGTTGTCTACGCGAATTGGGTGGAGCTCTAAACGCTGCCCGGACTAAGCACCGGGGACTCAGATGCACCGGTAAGTTGGGGGGGGGCATAACACAGGAGGATCCAGGTCCCCTGCATCGCTGCGGGGGATCTGGATCTTAGTCATATAGTCAGAGCTATTTGAGGTCTGATTATAAGATGACCCCGATTATAAGACGAGGGGTGTTTTTCAGAGCATTTGCTCTGGAAAAACCCCCGTCTTATAATCTGCTCTCATGGATATTGCAAAGACAACACAGATCTAGCTGTTAAATATATGTGTGCCACAATTATTGGCACCACTATGAATTCATATGAGAAAAATGTATTTTAAGTATATTCCCAGTGATACTGTTTTTCGTACACCTTGGTGACTAGGAACAGGAAATTGTTAAACTTTCATAGATGTATAAATATTAGGTAACACAGTCTCAAAGTTCCCAAATTCCCTTTCTCATTCATCACAATGGACAAGACCAAGGAATATAGCTAGGGTATGCGGCAAAAGGTTATTGAGCGTCACAAAATGGGAAGTGGCTATAAGAAAATAGCAAAAGCATTGAAAACCTAGAAGATGACGTGTCTATATTGTCTTAATGCAATGTGAAGAGAATGGTTTGAGTGGTTAAAAATCTCCAAGGATCACAGGTGGAAAACCACAGAAGTTAGTTAGGTCTTGGGGTCAGAAAGTCTCCAAAACCACAATCTGACATCACCCACATCACCACAAGTAGTTTGGAAGGGTTTCAAGAAGAAAAGCCTCTACCCTCATCAGGAAACAAACTCAACTGTCTTCAGTTTGCCAGACAGTACTGAAATTTCAAAAGGGATGGGGTTCTATGGTCAGAAGAAACCAAAAAAGAGCATTTTTGGCAACTGACTGTACTGACCATAAAAACACCATAGAAAACCTGTGGGGTAATCTGAAGAGGGGAGCCCACCAGCGTCAACCTCGAAATTTTGAGGAACGGGAGAGATTCTGTATGGAGGAATGGTCTGAGATCCCTTGCCATGTATTCATCAACATCATCAGGCATTACAGGAGAACACTCAGAGTTGTTATCTTGGCAAAGGGAGGTAGCACAAAGTATTGACTAAAAGGGTGCCAATAATTGTGCCACACATCGTTTTAATAATTTTTATGTTCTTTAGATAAACCTGTGTTGTGTTTATAATTGTTTGCAAATAAAATGTTGTGATGATAGATTAATTTTAAAACACATTTTGTACTGTCCATTGAACTAATGCAGCATGGATTTTTTTGTAAACATAACTTTCACCTATTTGTAACCATAAGATCAATTTAGTAAAGTAATCTTGAGTAAACAAGTCACTTGTTGAACTGGAACAAAAAGTATGTTCAGTCTCTGCCCTCTTCTAAATGTTATAGAATATCTTAAACGTTGGGTTTAAGTAGGCCCCTGCAGCCTCTGCATCCTGAGGGGGTGGATGGCTCTCACAGTGCCGGCTTCTTTATTTAGCTGTAACCACATATATAATTTGGCAGGCAATGTCTCCTGTCTTTATTCTTTATAAAACGGCACAAAATAGGTGCCTTGTTCATGTGTGTTACATCACATTACTATGGATGCTCAGGTGCCAAATTCTTATTTGGTGTGAAAGATGTGTGAATGCGGAATAAACACACGACATGTTAAATACCATGGTGCTCAAAACACAGCGTTTGCAGGTTCTCTCCAAACTGAATGATGTGTACCAGGAATATTCTAACCACTACTCAAACCGACAATTTTGTATCCAATCCGACTATTTAAGTTTTGAAGTATGCTTCAAGGTTTACCTAAAACATAAAACTTTGCATGATTTCCCACAGTTACATGTACATACACCAAAAAAACTTGGATGAGACTGACATACTTAATGCTTATTTTCAGCATTTAAGCAATTGCTTGTGTCAAGCAATTCTTTGCCACAATAATTTTATTACAGTTCAGTTAATGAAAACAATACATTCTCAAATAAGCCACTCCCTACTCACTTTTGCTTTTTTAATATTGTTATGGTAGCATAGATGAAGGAAGAAGTGCACAAACCTCACCTTCTGTGACAAGAGATAATCAGTTTAATGCCAAGTGTCTCTTGGGGCCAGGGGGAACGCTTTGAGCCCTGATGGTGGTATATAAAGGCTGCTGAAGGGCCACAGGTGTGACAGGAATCTGACACACGTCACAGAAATATGGAAGAAACAGTAGTGTCAGCAACCACTGAGCCTCCTGGTGGTGAAACTGGTAGGTATTCCGTGATCATGCTATGATGACATAGGAAATCAGTACTTATATGGAAAGTGGCACACAGATTGAAAGTGGTCTGTGCCTCCAAAATCAGATGGCTGCTTGTTATTTATGAACTGATTCATTAACCCACAATAAAATTACAGACACGTGAGGAGGAGGAGGAGGGGAGGCGAGCTAACAGGGAAATCAAAGGACAAACAACGAATCCATAAGGAAACCAGTTAAAAAACACAGAAAGTTTGAGTTCAAGGGATAATAACAAATCCCTGCACCAGGGAGGATTGTGGTATTCTGAATTAGATGGTTAATTAATGAGATGGGATTTTCCTATCCTACCGCATATATACTATAAACAAACTCGTAACTGATTCATAACATTCCATAGTACAGCTATTTCATCAGACTTCATCATGTCTGAACTGAGAACCATTGAGAAGAACAAAACGAGCATTCATTGCATTTCAGACACTGGGTTCTATATACAGCAGAATAATTTTGGAATATTGCTTTCTACAATGGGAAATTCTTTCTCTCTACTGTCAGGGAAAACATATCACTGACATATATTCAAAAATATCCAATGCTACATAATGATTTGAATAAACACAACCCATGCCTGAAGAAACATGTCTCTTTTTATGTAATGCACATTGTAATAAGGTCCTCTGAAATTTGGTATTATATTATATAAAGCTTCTAAGAAGTAATTTCACTGTAATGTGCCAAAAGCACCTACAATCAATATAAAGTGTTGTGTAAAGACATTTTCATTTTACTTTGCTACAGTAAAGAGTTAAGTTACTCTCATGCAGTATAGTTAGTACTGGTAGTATGTAACTTTGTTTGACACTCCTCACATTCCAGTTTGCTAGATTTAAAAGCTAACCCAATTGCTGATTTGTTATGCACACGGGCTATTAAAAAGGCTACCGATGCCTGGGGAAATACTTTGAAACCTACTCTGCATGCAAGCTACTGATCATTAATATTCAAATAGTGAAATTCACTGCCATTGTTCTTTAACCCCATCTTCAAGACCCATAGGAATTTTACATTCAGGCTACAGAACTGCAGACAGCAATAATAAACTTTCTATCGTGTATTTCAGCAACCAGAAGTCCTTCACATAACAACTTTTTGTTTCTGTTTTTATAATGTATATGGAACAGGTTTGGGTGACAATAGTAACAAGACTATTCTGAGAATCCCTCTATGCATTTGTATGCCAAAAAATGGCAAATCTATGTAATACATTGTTTTTTCTGCATTAAAATGGAGATGAATGGGATTTACATTTAATAAAAACAAAACTGGTGTTTGCTTTTTCATAAATCCGCTAAATGGCAATCAAAACATTACCTCTGATTAAGTGCAACCCCTTTTTTAAATACATGGCTATGATCTGGGGTTAATGATTTCCCCATATGTAAGCGAAATATGCTGCTTTAGTCTTAAAAGTCATCACAGAATTACATTCCAGCATTTGCTTTCATAGTAGGAGCAGACACTTTCCCACCCACACTTAAAGCTGTTGCAGAAAACCTTCATGGTGTATAAGCTAAATACCATGGAAGGAAAAGTCTAGTCCGTTAAACTGTATTTTCTAATGCATGTTGGTGTCCTAATTGCATGGACTCCAGTTCCTAGAGGTAGAAAGATCTCCATCTTATTCCTCGGCTCACACTGATTAGTATGGGACTTTGAATCAGCATGTACTGGGAGTGTACTGAGGTATGATCCCTGCTTTCAGTAGAAGCAGCAGGGGAGATGCTAAATGAGGTATACGTCTTATATTCTAACTCGTATAACTAAAGACTGTCTGCACCAATTTACATGCAATACAATACACTAGGGTCTAGACAGAATGGACTTCAATATACGTGTACCAAGAAAATATGGTTCCTTTAAGGAAAAAAAAGAATGAAAAGAAAAACATGTGCAACGGATAGTTTGCTCGATAACTGGTAACATATTTTTCTTAATACCAAGACTAGACCATTTTGGGGCCTAAAGACTAAACACTTCCCATTTTGTGACTGAACTGGCCCCTTTCCATTTAAGTATTGGAACCCACTACACACAGAATACGGAATGTTGAATGTTCACAATCGCAATTTCTGCGTCACACTATTTACTTTCAAAGTCTTACATATCATAAACTGGTGTTCACATGCAATTCAATGTTGGCTTAAAATTGTAAATTATTTACAAATTATTTTTCTCTACAATAAATGCTTTTTTAAAAGCTCAGGAAAAAAATAATAAAGACCTTTTTAAGGACAAAGATTTTTTAAGGACACACAGTTTTTAATGTCACATGATCAGTTAGCAAGTAAAAATTTACAATAACTAAACAAATCAAAAAGTGTTTTTTATATACAAAGTTAATAGCTGCTCGCCCACATGCCCAATGTGACTGGGCATATGACAAGCAGACAGCAAAGCAGGTTCAAGCCATTTACTCCACCAAAATTAGACTGTTAGGAATTTGTAATGGTCATTTACTGACAGATCAATATACTGCATATAAAAAGTGCTGTTTTTAACACTTCGCTTCCCTATTGTCCTTGAATTGTTCTAATTTATTGTCGCCCTCAAGTATATACGGTAGATTTCACAGGTTAGAAGAGTTTACATCATTTATGTATGTGATCATTCTGCTATTTACAAGTTATACTCTTAATATGGGAGGGACTAGTATTACTACTTTTACTATTATTACTGTTGAAGATTGTAGGTTGGTCTGGAAGGTGTCACCCAAGCATTCTGGTTTACATTTATCAGTAATAGGGGCCATAAAGGTGGAGCAGCATGTGAATGGTGCCCCTTTGTGAGCATCTGCTGTAGTAGTTTCTCATACTTTGTTTACATGACTACATTTAGTATAAGCACAGTTTATTAACATAGCACATAGTAAATAGCAAGATAAAGGTAAAAACAATGAAAGATCTACTCACAAAACAGGCAGTGCATGAAAGTTTGCAGAAAATGCAAGTCTGCAAAGTTGCACAGTTTGAACTAAAGCTGCCGCTGGTTGCAAGGCATAGACATATTAGGAATAGAAGGGGTCTATCACGAATAACCACCTCGTTATGCTAGTGTTGGGAGCAGGAGGCATGGAAGAAGGTGCAATCCAACAGCACAGACCTCAATTGATCTCTCCAATCAGCCCATGTAAAATCTAATAGTTGTTGGAACACATAGACAGTCAAATAGCTGCGGTGTAGACATGTAGAACATGTAGACAGTCAATTAGATGCAGTGGCCTTATCCCAAGTGAACTCTTCCTAAGTGGTTAGATAAGAGATCCACTGGGTTATTTATCTTCTTCCAACTACTCACCTAGCCATCTGTGTTAATCTCTACCATACCTCCCTCTTTTAGCGGTATGATATTATCATGGAAACTAATCTACCTCTAAACCCTTTTTCGAGAAGCGTATCTTTCCTCCTACCACTCTCAGCCATCATCGTAATCAAGTCAACGAACGACAACTTCTATAGATCACCCAGACCCTATAAACTCATCTCCATTTCCTATTGATTACTTTTCCCTCAACTACCGACTAGATAATAAGCTTGCAAGAGCAGGACCCTTTTCTCTTTTTGTACCAGTTTGTTATTGTGTGTGATTTTAAATTATTCCACTGGTTGTGACACTACAGTATCTGCTGGTGCTATAGAAATAAATGTAATGCAATTATGTTGATTGTTGTAAGAATGTAACATTAAGGAATCAGGCAGCAAGGTACTGGGTGAATAGCATGTTTCCACTATTCTTTAAAAACTGTGGTTTCTTTTGAAGCAGACAAAATTAAGGGCTCCTCCACCCAAAATAAAAATTACAAATCAGATTGTACTTTAAATCTTTCAAGCTGCTTTCTCAGAGTTATCGGCATCGCTCCGGCATATGTTTCCAACCAATCATGTCAGAAAGCTATAGAAAACATTGATTTTCGCAATACATAGAACTTTCTTTTCTGCAAATTCCAACAGAAACATTTCAATTGCTCTTTAATAAAGGAAATCGAAATGTGCTTGGCTTCTCTAAGCAGTAAAGTAACCTTAGCTAGTGTTTTAAAAAATGAAATCTTATATTTGTGCCTTGATGGTCTTAAAAATCTTTTGATATTATAAAGTGGTCCTCACTACTCTGCTTTATAGAAAGTAGGTGACAGGACAACTGTAGTGGAATGATAAGCAACCCTAAAGATTCAATTGTACTAAACAAAAACACCAAATCCGTTATAAACAATGCACCCTTCGTGTTCGTTTTCATGTTCACCCGAAAACAAATGCACAAGTACAATAACTATGGTGGAATAAAGAAGGAATTACAGGCTGAGAATACTGTGATGAGAATCCCATTTGAGGGCAACTCCTTCTTCCTGTCTCCTCGTATCGGTAAAAGTGAGGCTGCCCGCATAGTGTGTGCAAGCAGCCAGAGGGAAAGCTGCAGGAGTGATGAGAGGTAAGCGGGGGCGGGAGGTGGGAGATATATATATATATATATATATATATATATATATATATATATATATATATGTATGTATGTATGTTTACATATGTTGTATGTTGGAAGCAGGACAAGGGGCAAAAAAGGCACAGACCGGTTGTGTGGGGGCAATGATGGCACAGACCAGCCTTGAAGTTGGGGGGTCCAGGGCAATTTTTCGATCAGGCACCGTGGTTTCTGGTTACGCCCCTGCACGCACAGACATTTTTATGTTTTATTTTTTGCCTTTATGACTGTGTATTTTCCTCTTGTTTAACCCCACCTCCTACACTTCCTGCTGCGTGTGGTATTATATTCTGGTGTGAAGTTTATTTCCACATTAATTTTCTGCCTTTTGTATTCATTTTTTACCCCAGCATAATCCTATTGCATTGCATGATCTGCTTTAATATGCATGGTATGCAGTTAATTGACAAGCAGCTTCTGCTACATTATACATAACATATCTTTCTGTCCTTAAAGAACAAAGCAAATATTATTTATGCAGAAATAAACAGGAGTACACATTTAAAGTTGATCTCTAGGACAGGTTTCACAAATATCTTTAAATGAAAAATACTGTTCTAGAGCCATAAGTAGGAAGATTGGAAAGCTCACATCTAAGGTTGCCACCTTTTCCTACAAAAAATACCAGCCACAGTTGTGGGTCGGCGATGGTGAAGATATCAGGTGCCTAGAGCTCAGTTCTTGTAAAGCACTGTGGATATCCTGAGGCCATATCCCTCTTTTTTCCACTCCATAAAAAGCTTTAACAGTATAATATGCTTACAGTAATAGTTTATTGAAGTGCAGTTTACTTGCTGAGTACTTTATATACCTAATTTATATGTGTAAAATATATGTTCTTATCTCACTCTATCTAACATAGCTAATGAGGCTTCATCTTAGAGATAATTTTCTTTTGCATTTTGTTTTTTTTTACTCTCAATCACTCTTACACTCTCTCACACTCTCACACACTCTCTTACTCATGCTCTCTCGCACTCTAACTCTTTACTCACTCTCTCTCAAAGTCTCCCTACTTTCTCCACTGATCACTTGCGCGTTCCTGTCTCCTTTTCCCCAGCTCCAGCTTCTTCTCTTGTCCCTTCATCTTCTTATTTCTTCGAGAGCTTCTCCCGGTATTATCTCCATTGACTAGGCCTTCTGGAGTACTTCCGCA
Source organism: Spea bombifrons (assembly GCF_027358695.1). Taxonomy (NCBI): domain Eukaryota; kingdom Metazoa; phylum Chordata; class Amphibia; order Anura; family Pelobatidae; genus Spea; species Spea bombifrons. The sequence goes on from NC_071089.1 coordinate 67,032,493, forward strand.
CAAGGGCAGTGCCTCCACCGACACTGGGAGATTCAGCCAGCACAGACGTCACCCCTGTGCTGCATTCCACACCAGATACGCTCCTGCTGTTCAGAGCGCCTGGGGGAGGGGCATCCCGTGCATCGTCCTAGGCGTGGCTCTGTATCCGCACATGCACTTAGTGATGGGAAGTTCGGATCATTAAAGTGAATCGGATCATTTCGATTCGTTCACTGAAATGATCCGATTCATGATCCGGATCTTCGGATCACTCAGTGTGTCTGCACGGAGTTACTGTTTTCCAGTAACTCCGTGCAGGCACACTAACGATTGGCCCCGCCCCTTTTATTATGAATCCTCCCCCCTGCCTCCAGTGATGTCAATGAAGGCAGAGAGTCGTTCAAAGATTCGGATCTTACAGGGATCCGAATCTTACAGTGATCCGGATCACTGTAAGATCCGGATCATTGTAAGATCCGGATCATTGTAAGATCCGGATCTTTGAACGACTCTCTGCCTTCACTGGCATTCTAATCATTAAGAGAATGTCACCATACTGTTATAAATAAATATATTAATAATCACTGCCCCTGGATTTACATTCCCCTTTACCTGCAACTGCACCTTAAGCTAACTTTATTAAATTAATTAAATTAACCCTCACCATTAAATTAACCCTAAACACCCCATCAACCATGACTGCCCTAAAATTAACCCTTAACACACCATCAACCATGACTGCCCCTAAAATTAACCCTTAACACCCCATTAAGCATAACTGCCCCAAATTAACCCTAAACACCCCATTAAGCATAACTGCCCCTAAATTAACCCTAAACACCCCGTTAAGCATAACTGCCCCCAAATTAACCCTAAACACCCCATTAAGCATAACTGCCCCCAAATTAACCCTAAACACCCCATTAAGCATAACTGCCCCAAATTAACACTAAAGACCCCATTAAGCATAACTGCCCCTAAATTATCCTTAAACACCCCATTAAGCATAACTGCCCCCAAATTAACACTAAAGACCCCATCAACCATACCAATTTATTAGGTAATTTATCTGGAGTACATGCAATTAATTTAGGGGTAGTTATGGTTAATGGAGTATTTAGGGTTAATTTCAGGGGCCGTTATGGTTAATGGGGTCTTTAGGGTTAATTTCAGGGGCCGTTATGGTTAATGGGATCTTTACGGTTAATTTCAGGGGCAGTTATGGTTGATGGGGTATAAGGGTTAATTTTATGCTGATGACTGAGGGTTAATTTAATTAATTTAATAAAGTTAACTGTAGGTGCAGTTATAGGTAAAGGGGGGCAAACTCAGGGGAATCTAAATCCTGGGGGCAGTGTGAACATTATTAATGTATTTATTTATAAAAGTATGGTATCAGTAATATTCTCTGAATGATTCGAATCTCTGTAAGATTCGGATCCTTGTAAGATCCGGATCCCTGTAAGATTCGAATCATTCGACTCTTCGGTTCATTCGACTCTTCGGTTCATTCGACTCTTCGGTTCATTCGACTCTTCGGATCATTCGACTCTTTGAACGACTCTCTGACTCTATGAGTCATCGTTCCTATGAGAATTAATGAGCTGTAACCTGACCCCAGAGTGCTCTGCAGATGACTCACAGCTCTAGGATCAGGTTACAGCTGCATGATGATTCACAGACTGAACCGCTACAAACGAATCGTTCAGTCTAGTGAACCGACTCATCCGGATCACTAAAAAGAACCGGATCAAATGAACGATTCGTTCATGATCCGGACATCACTACATGCACTTGCATAATTCGCCTGCACCTCACTCCCCCTGCTGCAACAAAACTACCGGCTTTGCATTGCGGATATATTTACTTATGCCGGCAAAGGGTTAAATACTGGATATGCCCACAAAATACTGGTCGGGTGGGAACCCTACTCACATGTTTGTCATCAAATACCAACAGAAAAGTAAATATTTTCAATATTTTATATTTAAAATCTAATTAAAAAAAGCCAAATGTTCCTTTTCTATCGGACAAAAAGGCTGTAACATGCATCTTGAAGGAAAACAGAAATTTTCTTCTGCTCAATGATCTGCTCTGGTGATCTCTACAATGATGTAAAACTGACTTTGTAAATCCTCATCTTGGTATCTTGTTCTCTGGGTGAGCCAAGGACTAAAGTAGAATTTGCATTGTAGCATTTGGCTTCTACGTGCTGCTTCCCCTAAGTTGAGAGAAACTGTGTTTTGCCCAGAAATTAAAAAAAAAATCCTTTATATTTAGAGGTTCTTATGTTTGGGGTCACTATCTCAGAGTAGCTCTTGCATTGGAAGGGGCACATAATTCATGTTCCAACAAAACATAAAAACAAAACAATGGAGTATTGTGTCAATGGGCCCAACCTTGACTGGAAGAAACCATGTCATGATGAGTCCAGTGAGAGGATTGTAGATGGAATTTTTTTTATAGGGTCCTTACATTTACCTCTCAACCAAGTAAACTTACCTTGGAACTTCTAATTCTTTGTTGGCTTTCTGCAAGGTACTCATAAGAAGTGACTGAACTATGCACTGCTTGTATAATATTCTGTGCCTCGTCATATCTATAAACAACAGTGCTGTAATTCTAGGGTCATATTCCTCACCCAGAGTGTGCGTTACCTCTTCACAATCTATTTCGAGCCGTCTCATTGCTTGGCATACTGAACAGTCATGGAGGAATGAAGCATAGCATGCCAAAAGTTTGGAATTAATTTAGCTTCTGTCAACAGCTTATGCTCGTGCAAAACACAGGCTTCCACTACATTGCCAGAGGAGGACATATATGGTAAGACAGACATAGCCCTGCGACTTTAATTACAAGCTTGAACAGGCCCACCAGTCACCTGCTTTATGCTTGTCGAAATGCAGGTTCAAGATGAGGTGGCCAAGTCTAAAGTGTACATAGCTGGCATATTCATTTCTAACCCAGGAGGAGATAAACTGAATCCAGTTATGCTGCAATGTAAAGCCTGCAAGCATGAAAATAAATAACCTTCTTGTGTGGGTTAACATTAAAAAACTTATACAGCAGTGTCATACATCAGATTATTGCTCATATATAAATGGCCTTTCCAGGGAAATGTCAGCATAGGGAGTTAACAAATGTCTAAAATACGGAGCAAGTACTAAAAGAAGGGCCAGATTTCTGTACAATAAATAATCTCCCTGGTGTGAGAGTATGACACAAGGCCAAAGCAAGAGCAATATGTAAAATATATAAGACACTGGTGCCCACTATCCTTGTAAAGGAAGGTTATAGACATAAAAATCTAATCTTCAAGTAGAATCCAAATTTGCAGCATATATTAGCGCTGCAATAAAATAAAAGGCACTGTCACATAGTCTCTGCTATGACCTCTAAATGTTTGTTTCAAAATTTATGACATATTTAAAGGGCTTTGTTAGTGGCAGATGTGTAAGACATAATACTAAAGTGGTTGCAAAGAAGCCAAGTTTTAAAGAGTGATTAATTATATGGCGAATGCCAATTCCAGTCAAGATGTGGAAAGGCCCTGGTATCTTTTATCTATTATTTTTCCACTCAAAGGATGTTTCAAATGTTAGAACATGGCTGACATCTGAACCCCTTTAGATCCTACACTATAGCTCATGGCACTGTCAAATAGATAATGGCTGCACTGTAACCCAAAAAGAGTTAAGGGGCAAAACAGTAACCACGTTTTGCTATCCAAAACATTCGCAAGGGAACATACATGGCTTGGATAGGATGCTGAATTTTTAAAGATGTGGAAAGAAAATAAATACTAGTGAGTCCAACTGTATTATTTTGGTCCACTCACAGAATAATAATTCTCTGCTTCAAGTTTTTACTGACAAATAAACCAGGGAATATCTTCATTCAAATAAGATATAAGAAATATCAGAACTATAACAAACTGTGGTGTCTGTTATTGTTTTGTATTTAGTTTTATCAATCCTTGTTCTACAGACCACCAAGGGACCTTTTAAGGAGGTCCCAGGAATTACAATTTAGAAACATAGATGCTCTGGCTATAAGAATATAGATAGTGATTTAAGGAAGATTAAATAGCTTTGTTCTAACTTAAGTTTATTTGAATTTTAACATAACACAAATAAGGTTAGGAATGATAAATAAAGAAAGGTTGGCTTTTTGTAATACACCAATCCATATTTTTGTAAGTATTACCAAAAACCTTGCATTTAAACATCAACTTGACTGCTGGTATTGTGACCAAAATAGCGTTAGACACAGATGACAAAAGTTAGTATGTCCTACCTCATTACTGACTAGAGGTCAGAAACTACCCTTGAAGAGCTGGCATAAAATGTATGAAATGCCTGCCAGCATATCAGAACTTTGAACAGTTGGCTGCTCAGAGAATTGTAACGGGAAACTATTGAAACTAGTGAACAAAGTGATGTTAGCTGAATAGCTATTACACCATTGCGCTACAACAGCAGTATACATTGGTCACCTATACAGCAGTGGAAGTCCATTTTCAATTCATATTCATTGTATATGCTGCTGCCTAAGAGTACTAACCATACATAGATTTCAATAATTTCACAGTTAACTATGCATTATGTGCAGAATACTCAGCCCTTCTCTGAGGGCATCTAACCAATCTTATGCTTTCAATATTCAAAATTAAGTTAGTGAGATATATGGTTTCATCTCACCATGACGTACCAGCAGCTTATATTTCATTGAACAAATCTTTTTGAAAAATTTACATAAAACATCTGTTTTTGTCATGGGTATTCTCCCCAGGCAAGTTACCATTTGGGAGGGCAAAAAAACAAAAACAAAAAATCTGAATATTTTATTATTAAAAAAATATATTCAAGGAGATTCATTGTTGCAAAGCGACAATATAAACACAATGCAACACCTGTATGTTTTTCGAGTACATGTTTTTTTTTGTGCTCTATGTGGATAATTTCATCAAATCTTCACAAATGTGAAATCATCTGAAATAATTATAATGCACATAATACATTAATATAATGCATTATTTGGATGCTTTATTTTAAAAAGGATGATTATACCATTTGTTTTAATACAGTATCTGTGTTTCATAAAAGAACAATTTATGAAAAGGATAATTTGAGCATTATATGTGCAGTCTTTTATAAAAAAAAAATTAAAACCGAGAGAGAGACATTTTCAAATTTCATAACCTAGAGCAGCTCACCTTGATTGCTCTATATAGATATCTTTCCAGCATCTAAATGTCATTTGCGTTATTTATTATTGGTTAAACATATTTTGCATTTAATTATGTTTATTGGCATCCATTTTAAATGTCACACTGAACAAATCTCCCCCTTGGAAACATTAAAAAAGCCTCGACACTTTGGCCAATAATTAAAAGTATGTATTTGTATTGTATTTAAATATAACAAGAGCATAAACGTCCTTATTAAGGCATTCTGGATAGATTATTCACTATAGCATTTGTTTAAAGGGGTGAGGATAAAAAGAAACTATTTTAATAATCTGGGCATGTTTACTTGCACAGAGAAATAAGTATATAGAGGTCTATAAAATAAATAAAAAAATAATCACTGTAACACTTTAAGGTAGGTAGGACAAACTGCATTATATTTTTCTATATTGCTTTATTTTTGGATAGTAAAAGTGGTTAGCGGATAACACTATAATATATGCCCTCCTCGATCTTTGGGCATATTATCAATTTTTATTTTAATTTTGTGCATTGTCTAGAATATTTTATCCTTTCTTGTTAATTCAGGGGGCTCCAAAACTTTATGTTGTCAGCAGCTGATTTGAAGGTCTTGAATGACTGATGTATTACCATGAAACGTGTTGTGTGGCACTGCTGAGCTGATCTACTGTTAAGGACTCTTTTTTATTAGCTGTGGTCTTACTTATTACCTGGATCTTAGACTATGGATGCTGCATATTTTAACTATAAAGTACTACATTCTTTGTTTACTACATTTATTCTGATTGATATCATTTCTTATTATAATGGGGGAACAGAGAAGACCACCACTATTGCCAATGAGGACCGTATATTTTAACATCTATATGTGAGTGCATTATATAAAGGCACCCATTTCTGACAGATTTACAGTACTACACTATGTGTTTTACGTTTTCTTTTGTTTCATGTGTATCCAAATGTTTACATTTTGACTACATTATCTATATAAATTTAAGGTTAATATCCTTTTGGGGAATATCACTAAGCACATGAATGACCAATTTTCTGTTTGTGCTTTATATTTTTGTGAATAAGGACTCACATAGATTCAAAGTGCAGCTGGTGTTGGGTTAAGTGCCAAGTATTATATCTGTTTAATTGTACCACAGGGAAACATAGCTACTCTCAATCACGTTAAGCTACATGCGACTTGCCCCCAAGGAGCAGCTGGCCCACAGAGCTGCTAAAGCCCACACAGGGCTGCTGTATGGTACGGTATATATTGTTTTTTTGTGAATTGCCTTTTGGTGAACGAATTGCGTTGTTTCAACATTTTTGGTGTTTTCTCCTTTTTGGTCTTCATTGATTTGACTTAAAGCACCTGAAGTAAGCAGCATTACAGAAATGTACTTGGATCTACCAAGTAATTGTATAACATGTGTGAATGTTTTAAGGTAATAAACAATACCAAGATCATCACCAAAGTTGTAGGCATGTATATACCAATATTTAATTTATACTGAACCATTACACTACCAGTTTTAAAATGATGCTATAAAGAGAACCTACCACTTTAGGTCAACATAGGCAGAAACAAATTAAGCAGCTTTAGAGTGAGTGAAAAGCACCAGAGGAACACGCAGTGACTCCCATTCTAGAATCTCCATTGTATTATACAGAAAAGCTGTAATGTGGTCGTATCTCCTCGGTTCAGCAGCAGGCGATATGGAGCAATTTCACATGGAATTACTAGAATTAATAGGATAAGTCAAAAGAACCAGCTCTGACAATGAAGATATATGCACACAGAACAATAGGCCCTGCCTTAATCATTTTTGAGATTGGATTTCTCCCCAGGAGATACAGAGTCATACGGGTGACACTCTAACGACAAGTTGCTAAGCTACTTGTCTTTCCCCTTGTTGTCACTGTCACCTTCAAGGTTGTTTATTACCAGCCATGATGATCTGCAGGTTGAAAGAGTGAAGATAGCTCACTGTCTTTGTAGTAAAGAAGCTTGTATTTATTTTAATAGAATTTGTCTTTTTTTGTATCCAGCATAAATTTAATTTCACAGAATGATATATTCCCACTGCTATTATTTCTTATTATCAGTTAATAACTGACACTTCTTGCATCTGAAGGGTAATTCTTTCCTTTACACACTGGAACTATGAAGTATTCCAATACTTATGTGAAGCACACTTCTGGATACGTGTTAAACTCAGGAAAACTCAATATTTGGACCACTATTATATTTATTTATATATTATATGTTTTGAATCTTTCCATGCCCTTCCTACATGTAGCCAATGGAGTATAGCAAGGATTTCAGGCAGTATTAAGCAATAATCACCTGGATTCTTTCTATGCTCCTTTTCTAGGTCTTCCCTTTAGTGTTTTCATATGTGTTTAATTGAAAGAGAGAACCAAAGTATTATTGGGCTTTTTGGGTGGGCTTCCTTGGGCTAGGGGCAGATATTATTCTATCTGAAGAAGAGATCTCAGAAGTCCTGAAAACTCATACAACTCCACATTTTTTTCTGTTGGCCCAATAGAGACTATTTATTCTCTTGGACCAGTGCGACTATATTCATTTAGTTATTCCTCGGAAAAAAAAATTATTTCAACACCTTGTACATGCACATTCACACTGCTTATCTTGTACCTATACTGTGTCACTAAGTAGAAAACAAAAGGTACCTTTAAAGGCGACGCAGTGTGGAGCAAAATGTATAAAATAAAAAAAAATAAAAACTATTCATTTTAAATCAATCTACCGTACCAAAATGCTCCATTACAAATAGGATTATTTAATTTAAACCTCAGCTCTGTCAAGCTCCATTAGTTTAAATGGAGCCTGCCATTTCCAGAGTTTGTTATAAATCAGGCTTATTTTACAATTTATGTTCAGTGAAGTCATTGCCTGGATACGAGAATTCATAAGCGGGAAAGAAAAAAAATTACACAGCAGTTCGTAATTGAGCAAAGTCACTGTGCTGCTCTCTGATTCAAAGAGTCATCTTGCTAAATGAGGACTCAAGCTGTCCTATACCTTGCATGCTACTAACAAATAAAAGACCTCTGGGAAAATGCTGAGCGTAGGCTGGATCTATTTTCAGCATGTATCAGCAGCTGCTGCCTCTGTGATCATGCATACCCTATACCATATGTAATCACTCCAGAGCTGCAACCAGTGAGATAATGAAAGTGTGCGGCATAAATCTATACTCGACAGGAATGCTAAATGAGAAAAGCAATACAGGGAGAGAGAAAAAGGGGGGAAATAAAGCACATTTTCAAGTCATTAGGAAGAGGGACTTTGACATATGAAGCGTTGCAAGCATTAATAGCACTTATCATACAGAGTGGAGACAAAGGGGGCAAATGAATCAAACTGACAGAACTGGGCCTTATTATGCTAATGCATGTTCCTAGGCTGGAGATCTTACTCCTTGGTGTGCAGTGAAACGATACTACCACAAGAAAGACGTTGTATGGACAACAAGAACACATGATCGTTTCTTATTGTAGACACAGAGTCAAAGGATTATTCTAGATTGGTAGCACCGAGGCAGATAAATAGAGGAGTGGGCTATATCTGCCCCATGCTTGGGATCAAAAATACTTAACGGAATGGCAAACAAAAAACTAAATCCTGATTACAACGGCAGAGAGCCTAAATGCTTAGAATTGCTTATTTTATTTCAAAGCAGGTTACCTAGCAACCGTCTCCATAAGCTTCGCTTCTTAAGGAGAAGGAATGTCTTCAACCAGCCAGGTATATTTAATAACAGGAAATTATACTAATGCAGATTCTGCAGACAGGTATGTTTGGATTGGGTTATATCATCTAACCAGTAACGGAACCAAAGATGGTAGAATTTCAGCCTAGAGGAGTAATATGAAACAGATATAGATATTAAAATATATAGTCAAGGGCAATTGAGATTAATGAAGAAGGGTCTCGTAATGGTGTTTTAAGACACCTGGCCACACCACAGCCAATAGAAATAAAGTAAAAAAAAACTATTGTCCGTAAACAGGCACACACAAATACTGGAATGACTTTCTAGGCTTTGCCGTTCGACCCTGAGACTCAGCACACTGCCAGGTTCAATATTGCCTTAAAACTCCATGGTGCAATTTGGTATTGTTAATCATTATGTGAAAATGCAAATGTATGTCTAACATTAATTAGAAACCGCTCCCATAAAAAAGTGGACCCCCACCAAAAAAATCTAGGTTTTCATTCTGTAATTCCTTTCACTTTAGTGATCTGCTGAATATTTAATGCGTGTTCTCTTTTCTAACAACACCCAGGAGACAGCTAAAATGTTCTTCTTGAAGAAATGTTCTCAGAGTAAAAATGACTTCCATCAGACAGTGCATCTGTTGGGAAAGGCAAATGATGCGTTGGATCAGGAAATATATTAACACTCAATGTGCCACAGAAACGCATAGCATACCTGGACCAGATAACTGTACTTCTCCCCTATAACCTGTTACCATTGGCTGGGAACTTTGGCAATTCTGCAAAATTTCACTATTGACTTTCCAAAAACATCTCTAATCGGTCAAAAGGCTGAAAGGCTATGCCAATATTATCAAGACCCTTATATGTTAATTTAGGATTACATGTAGATTAGGCATTAGGCATTTAAATGTCCAAAGGAATAATATTTACAGTATATTGGAATTTACAGCGGGATAGAATAACTAAACCAAAAATGATTTAAAGGACGAGAGTCAATTTCTAAAACTGCATTTGATAAAAACATTAATATTATAAATACTTGGAGGGTTATGTGTTATAACCATATATCATTTTAGAGATGATTTATTTACTGTATTGACTCTTTTCCCACATTTGTATATTATGCTTTGATTTATCTACACAATAAGCATGCAATTGCACTTGTTATCGTGACCTGATGGCCAGATGAGGTCTTGATCAGTCAACTTCTTGTTTCACCCTATCCCATAGGATGAAATCACAAAAATAAGGCTATATAAAATGATATCCACCTTGGTTTTAAATTGCAATACACGATATATGAAAATAAACTGAAAACACAATCCAGTCTTTTCACTAAAAGGAAAGCTGACGTGAGAGTTTGCAGTAGACACCTGATTTTGTTAATATTTATCAAGAGTTTAAGGTGACCTCATTTTAGTAGCAAAGCTTCTAAAACATGAAGCTGATTTCCCTATAAATAAATGATCCTAACCTAATAACACAGAGGTGCTTCAATTAAAGGGATGTCACGTATTGTACAGCAGAGCTTTCCAATTCAGATCTTGACCTTGTTTCCAGCCACCGAACATTTCTGATGCAGTGTCATCACATGTGTATGCATATTTAATAGGTGTAGCCGAGATTTATGATGTGTATGTGACTGAATCAGCTACAAACGAAAGTCATTACTAGAAAGGTGATTTATTGGGAAACAGCATCTCCAGTGTTTCCAATCACCCTTTTAGATCTGAAATTGTTATTTGTTATTTGTGTGAGTATCAAAATTAGAAGTTTGAGCCCTGTTGTTACTGAAGAAAAATAACCTAGACTAGCTATAAAAATGCATTTTTTTTGTCTTTGCACACATTACATGTGTACCATGCTTTAAGGACATTCACTCTTAAGGACACTTGTGCACATAGTTGCAGTAAACCATTGAACTTTTGTGTCTTTTCAGCATTTTTCTGAGTGTTTTCATGTTTTGTGGAGGAAATGACCAGACAATAGCAGTGCTGAACATGCATTGAGAAGTTGAAAAAACGGTAGTGCTTCATTTTAAGTAAATTTTCATTTTATATACGTGCTCTGGACACCATTGTGTACGTTAATGTGGGGGTATGCCTGTACTTATCTGTGGAGCAAGAATTGATATGCCAGGTAAGTGCTTGTGTACCACAAACTGGCACACAATTGTGTATGTTTTCTGTGTATGGAACAACCAATGCATCCCACATGATCTACATGGACCTTTCAATAGATAAACACAGATTTCCAACCCAAGACAGTATTGGAGGTTAGGACAGTAAGACTTAATAAATTATATCCTGGGCCCTCTCCTGGGCTACGACAAGGCTGAGCATATTCGCTGAATCAGCCACACTCAGCAAACTGCAGACTTGAATCAGAACCTCAGGAGAGCCCCTTGCGAGCCAATAATCATGTTGTGCTGTAGAATGAAATGTTTTACCATTTCTAAGTATGAAGCATGGAGTAAAAAAGCCTAACACAAAGCCTCTTTTTTCACACCTTTTCAAACCTCAGTATACAGAAATATAAAAAGTAATAATAGTTAGCTATAATTTAATAAACATGAAGAATAATGGCCCATGTGATATGACATCATCACACATCAGTAAATATTTTCTATACAAACATTATTTATGTACAGTTTATTATACAAACTAAAATAAATATAAAACCATTCTTACGTTTGATCTCCCCTCAGGCACACTATTTGACTTCTGGGTTCATAAATACAGAAGCACAGGTTGTTTGATACACTTTCATTAAGAAATCAAAGAGAAAATCAATAGATCGCCTGTCTGAAGCAAAAGTCTGAGCCGTTTTCTTTTAATTCATGCAAGACTGAAGAACTGATTCAGAGAATAAGCTCCTTTTAGAGCAAGGTTCCACTTTCACCATAAATTACCTAATTGCTATAAGTAGCAATGATGAAGTAATGTTAATTGGGTAATGGCCTCCTGCCTGGCATTGGCATGACCTACACGAAGCTTGACAGACAGTTATATATTTATATCTTTCTGCCACTTTTCTTGGAAAAAAGGGAAAAAATTAAAAAAAGTGTGGAACTTTTTTATAATGGGAAACCATATGGAATTTCATGAGTCAGTTGCATTAAACGACTAAATATATAGTTATGAATATGTACTCCTAATGTAATTGAGTCTGACAATTCATTTAGTAGTATTTTAAGCAAAGCAAATGAAGAGCTAAAAAGTGAAGAATATATATATTTTTTTTCTTTGTGAAAAACAGCTTTCGTTTAAACCACTGGTAACAGATGCACTGTGAAATGTTGGCATTTCATCACTGAACAAATAATAATAATAAAATATGTTGCTAAATTAATGTTAAATCACATCAAGTGGTTATTCTGCACCTCACACATGTTTTAAAATACATAAGCAAATACAAAGCAAATTAAAACCTCCTTTTATGAACTACAATTAAATATATAGCAGGGGCGCACCAATTAAGTCATTGAGAACAAGTCAAGAATTCTATGTATAATTGCCTGAAACCAAATCATTTTGGTAATATTACGGTAATTGAGATGACTATGCTCAACCTGGGATATTTAAAAATCGTGGCTCATGTACAGCCATCACGGACTAGTGTTGTATGCCTCTGGATTTAGTTATCTTTTTATTTCAATAAAAAAAGTCCCCAGTTTTCATGTGCCCTAAACTATATTGCTATGAGAAACACTGAACTCCAGATAGGACAGAGAAGACTATGGTTTTTTTTACTTCATTTTTGGAGTGACCACCTTTCCATGGGATGAAGATGATGCCTTTGCACTTCACATGTTAAGTGCCATTTGGTACTGTAAGGATAGATTTAGAGGGTGATGGAGTAGGTAGGCACTTAACCCCCTTTCCGTTTCTACAAACAGTTAATATGACTTTAAACCCTCATCCCAATGAGAAGGGATTTGGTCGGTGTGTGGGATACATGGGCTCCACTGTGAGGACTTAATTCAATCTTAACCCCCCTATGCCACTGAGCATGGGACTAAGGCGTGGGGGAGGCACAAAACTACCTTTGTGCCTCATATAGGTTTTGTTTCTTGCATTTTAACCACCTCATCCCACTAAGTATGGTACATGGGGTTAGAGGGATATATATAGGCTCTATTTGCTATATCTCCTCAGCCTAATATTTAATTAATTCCAATTGCACACAGTAAAGAGGGATGATTGAAAGACTGTTGTTTTATTATTATTTTTGTAATCATTACTTTGTTTTAATAGCTTTTTGTGTGTTGCAGAAGGGGATATGTATATTGTCATTCAAATTGCATGCCCTTTCCTGCAATTTGCAAAATTCAAAGCCAGATTAATTACAATATGTTGAGTTCATCATTTTTTTTGACAAATTCTTTGCAAAATGCTTTAGCGTTTTAATATACAATCATGATTTTATGCTCCAACTGAGTGAAGTAAGCTTTGGGTTCTTTAATCTAAAACAGCACTTTATTAATGTAACTTGTTGCAAACGTACCTCTTCTGGTAAGCTGACAACCAAGTCATGTTGTGTCTGTGTAACCAGTACTTGCAAGAAGTACTCACTGCACGCAGCCAGCACTGCCCGATGTGCACGGAACTCCTTCCCTTCCACTATTAAAGTGACATCACAGAGAATATCCCGCTTCCACTGGTCATTGAGGCACTGAAGAATGTTTGTACAATGGACTGTTGACTCATAAACGTACATGGGGGATTCCGTCTTCTCATCTACAGACATTCCGTTTAGACCCTACAACATAGACCAACGATAAAATACAATTAGTGGAGAACCATATTTTTAAAAACGCAAATAACGATTACTTATTATAGGTAGCATTTTTAACATACTTCAATATGTCGGCAAAAGAAAGCTGAATGTAGGATATTGTAAAACCTAGTTGTACTACTCAGTGTAGTAAAATATCAAAGCTAACTTTTATGAATTGGAAATGTAAGCACATCTAATCAATGTTTCAATGCCAATGCTTGCCCTTTTTTATCTATCGAACATTGCTTCGAGTGCCAACATTCTATCACTGTTATAACAACAATGAGATACTTCCATGAATCAAGTACCTGTTAACAGGTACCATAAATGTATTGTTTTGCACATCAATGAGGGAGGACTCATGTAAACTGAGTAGTTTTAGACTGTACACATTCCACAACTTCAAGATAACACATGACACACATGGATAATGACGGCAGAAAAGAACCAACTGGCTCATCTGCTCTGTTTTCATTTAGTGGCTCTTCTTTGACAAAAAAACTGTGTTTTTATTTAAGAGGGCCAGTGTCTCTTTTTGGGACCCAAATCCCTCTATTTCCTCCTCGATATCCCACTTTCGCTGGATGAGTTTATCAGAGTGTTCCACAAGCCTAAATGTCACAATAATGTGTATAGAAACAGCAATAAATTGTGTGGATGTCTTACTCAATCTTTGTGTGGATGTCTTACTTAATCAATAAGTCCTGCCACCCAACCTTATCTCTAACCATCCCACGCCCCTAAAATGTCCTCTTCTGGCCATTTGAAATGGCTGGTATGCATTTTCCACTGTAGTCTACCTGGAGCTCTCCCTTCTGGAGAGAAGGTTGGGTGGGGAACTGGCAGGGAGCAGGGGTAAATTGGGTGGGGGAAACAGAAGGTCAGCAGGACGTTTTCATACATTCTCATAAATTTAGTTATACTAAAACATGTAAGTGCAACAATTCCCTTTTTAACATTATGCAGCATGTGGAAATATGCATATGGAAAATGTTAAATTACATATTTTTAAAAGTCTATACAGTGACCATCAGAATATCAAAATTTATCCTGTGTCATTTTTGTTATCCTACAGGGAACAATATAATGGTTTAATTGTAGGTAAGAATTATGTAGATAACATCTGACACTTTTTATCGTTCTGTCGGATTTTTATATAGCATTTCTGGACAACAGTTGGATAATGATTAGGACACATCGCAAATGAAAACAGCTGGCTGCCAGCTGCCAATGCTGTCCCAAATGACACACATAACACCATACCTGGGAACTCTCCCCACACACAGCTAGCACCATTCTTTCACATAGATTTGTTATTTAAAGCGCTATGCATGAGAGTAGGTCCCACAAAAAAAATAAAGTTTTATATATACAGTAATGTTGGTTGGCATTGAAAAACCCTGTTTTATTTAATCCAATAGATTTCCTTGCTTCTGTATACCTAGAGGCAGGCTTTGTTGTCAGTCATGTGCTACTTGGGTGACTTTTTTGTAGTCAGCTACTTGAAAACATTATAGTGAAGTGTGAATGCAAGGTAACTTAACAGTGCTCTTCTCTGCATAGCTTGACACAAACACAGGGTTGTCATATTGGCCAGGACATGAACATTTTACGTGTGCTGTCAAGTGCTGTCATGCTATATGTGGGATGTATGAACCCACAGAAGAAAATCGGTTACCCAGTTACTAGTCCCACATGTTACAGGGCAGCCCTTTTCATGTTTCTCTGAAAACAATGGTTGATATGGCAATCCTACTTACAAACCTCTGGTGCTCTCTTATCTAGAATTCTGGAATACGATTATGACCTGTCTAACCAATATTTTCTTTTTTTTCTACAAAGAGTACATTTAAGTACTCAGTTGTTTTCAAAATGTGATTTATTTTCAAGACTTAAATACGGTGTAACTGGGTAGCGATCCCTTGACATTAACAAGTAAAATTAGTTATTTACACCGTTCTCATTGGCAAATATGCAGAAATCTGCCAGTTCCACCCACCTGAAACTCCTACACACTTTAACCAATTAATTATCAATTACAGAACAGTAAAACACCAGCACGGATGCAATTTAATTATATGTTATTTTTTTTTTCTTTGTTCCTGAAAATTCTATACAACACTGATTTGGATTAATAATTCATTCACCAATAATGTTTCGGGAAAAGATAATTATGCAGTACTGCAATTCCTGTACAGAATTCAGTAATTACAGAGAACAGCTGTGTTAGCATTTTTAGAAAAAAGGTTAGAGAGCTGCTTGCGAAACTGCCATGTCACGCTTATTCAAATAAGACTAAAAATTCATAATAAAGGATTTTTTCCAGAAACAAATATATATTGAGAAATGTATATTTTAGCCTGTATTACATCTATGGATTTGGCCCATAGGCATGCTTATGGGGCTGCTAGGGCAATCCTTCGATCTTTGGCCACAGTCACTTCATAACCACCCACATCCCTCTCAATTACCCATTCAGAACTAACCATACCGCAAAGTGTACCAAGCCCCAACTCTACATGGTGACATATTTATGGATTCCACGGCCCTAGGTCTGTATCATTCAATTTGTAGATATGATCACAAGAAAGATGGGCTTGAAAGGAGAAGATATTGTTGTGTAGCTAATCGTTCCTGCTACTTCATGGTAATATTTTTCAATTTGTACAATTCTGAAAAGGCTAACATCATATTGCCCCAAATGTCAGATCATGTCATAGAGGAGGTGCCCATGGTATGAATAGTAATCTCTGGCTTTTACCCAGGGGTAAAAATGTTGAACTATACCAGGGGAATTCTGCCACCACAATTCAAGTACGTCAGAAGAAATATAATTAAACCTGTGCGCTGATTTCACTTGTATGTAGATTGTATGGTTTATTCAATTAAAAGAAAGTAATCACATTTCTTTAACAGCTTGCAAAACTTAATTAAAAGACAGTATCAAATAAGATGTGCACCTGAGGAATGGATACATCTCGCAGTTTATGGTATCTGCAATCACATGAAAAAGGGCATATGTTCCACAAACATGAGCTAAAATCTTGCTTCTATACAATGAAGGTAATATATAAAATATACAATAGGACCATTTTAATGGTTGCTATGGTGATAACACCACTTTTCAAACTTTGCATCAGAATCCCTGATAAGCACACGGTTGACAGGAATGTTTTCTGTATTTATCAAAAACCATCATGTTTACTTAGCACTTAACAGTATATATGAGTCCATCAGATACACATCATTCGAGGGCAGATAAGAACCATTTAGCCTATCTTTTCTGCCCCAGTTTCCCTGTATTAAAAGACCTTAATCAGTCTCATCTTAGATTAGTTCAGACATAATGAGGTGCATTCATTATATTTACAGCAGGAGGTATCTGCCTCTTATATCTTGCCCATTGCTTGGCATGAAAAAAAGGTAAAACATACAACATATAAAATATAAAAACAAAAGGTAAAATATGCCATTTTTTCAGTGAGCTCTGAGCAAACGGCATAAACTAAAGTGTAAACACAATTACCAACACTAAAATGTTACATAAAACTTCATTAACGATCAGTAAGCGATGTTATGGTATGTGATGGCACCAGCTTTGCACTATATTTTTTTTTGTTTGTAAAATTATCAGCTATATTATTTTTTCCTTTCCCTTTAATAAAACATGCAGCCTAAATACATCTTGCTGGTGATGTCATGGAGACAGCTTTCCCACTGAATTTATTTACATTCTTTATGAAATGGCTGGTGTATTATTAATTAGATGGGAATCAACGCAAAGGAGTTGAATATTTGTCTGGGGTCTCTTTCATCTACAAAGGAAGATATTCCTCCAATTTACATCAGTGTGACTAATCCGTTATTTATATTGAATGTGCTGGTGAAAGCAGTCATCTTGGAATTTTTTTTTTACATTGAATGCACGATGCATTACTTTTAAAGATATTGTGAAACATAAAAATCTATGCAGGAATTAGCAACACTGTAGGGTCGCGTAAGGAGAAGTGTGAGGGCAGCTATGAAGAACAGCATCGCGCAAGGCATGATAAGGGTGTTAGTAGTCGGTAGGAGTAAGGTGTGCTAGTATGAGTTCTTCAATGTGTGTGTTAGCGTGTCAGTGCTAGTGCATGTGTTAGTTACCTGGGTGGGGCAAGGGACCAGGAACTTAACATTACCTGCCCTCTGTTTCATAAGGCGCCAGCCCTCCCTTGCCTATTATGTTCTAAGAAGGCTCTTCATAGAATGTAATCATAAAAGTCCCTGTTGGTGTTATGGTCAAGTGTCCCAATACTTTTGTCCATATACTGTAAATCAAAGGCAATTACACCAGAAAACAAAATTGAAAGATATATCCAGTTTTCATAAATATAGTTATACTAAAATATGTAAGGATATTCCCACAGTGCACTGCAACTCATTCCATGTGGAAATATACATATGGAAACAGAAGACTTTAGATTACACATTTTTATAAATCTATACACTAGATTTATCCATGTCATTTTTGTATTGTCATCCTACAAGGACCCATATAATTGTTTAGTTGTAGGTGAAAGTCATGTAGATAACATCTGACACTTTTCATTGTTCTGTCTTTTTACTAAAGCATAACATTTCCGGACAACAGTTAGACGATGACTAGGACATATCGCAAACAAAAACAAAATGTACAATAGCAAGGAAAAATGTAACACAGGAAATCAAAGTCAGCACCTGTATGCTTGTGGTTTAATATGCAGGAACACAGCCTTATAAATGACAGAAGGAGGTTATCCAGGGCCACAGTTAATAACTGCCTAAAATGAAGGATTTATCTTGATTGGCTAGATTTCTAATTTTCCCACAATGTATTGTGAGAATAAAATGCATTTGGATATGCCCCTCCTTTATGTATTGGTGTGGTATCGGTGGAAGAGAAGACTTATGATTTAGTATTACTTGTAGATTCCAAGAAAAGAGTATTTACTAAACTATGGTTCTACTCTCTAAACTATCATGAGCTTTGAATTCAGACATCATGAATAATGGTTATTAAAAATTTCTAGAAATTCACAGAAATGACTCTCTATAAGGTAAAATTTAACCCAGTTATAATATTTCAGCATCAAACAGGGTATTTCAGCATCTATGGGATATTTGTCGGTATTTGACACCTTCTGAGCATGAGACAGAAACATTACTAGAAAACCCAGTAGTAATGTTGGTGGTTATGACTGTGCCACCATAAAAAATAATTATTTTCCCATATTCAGATTTCCCTACAACCTTTACAACCAGGGCCACAGTAAAAGCAATAAGGTATGATTTGGACATGACAGCTGCATGATTTGAAACTTGATATGTTTCGGTACTTAAGACCATTTTCTTTCTGTTAATCTATGCAAGGCTTGTGTGCCTTTTTCACTCTTATGACTCAGTGCTGGCTTCACGTTACATAGAAAAGCCTACTGGGTATTAGTATCTGCAAAAAAAATTAAAACATAAGCTTGTGCTACCTTACATGATAGCCAATGCGTGGAAAACGAGTAAATTCGAGAACGTGAACAATTAAGGCTAAACTGTTTTTAAGCTTCTAGTTGGCTCCCCTGTTTCTATGCATAGGGACTTCACAAATGACTTTGTATGAATAAAGGAAACTATCTTTAAAGCGGGAATTTTAAATGAATATACATCGGTATCATCTTTGGAGGAGAGTTAAACATTTTAACCTCCTGATACTGCCATACTATGCTAAATAAAGGGCCAAAACGAGGGAGCTTCCCCAGCAAGATGGGCTTAGCAGACCCTTTACAACACATAATTGATCTTGAAAGCCATCTCATCAATTAAGCTTTAAAATATATTACATAAATACATTAGGTAGGGCATTTACAGGGTTGCTCGTAGTAGCATCCACTGAATGGAGGTAACAGCTATAAAAACCAATCATCATGATTCATGCTGGGTGAACAGAGTACAGCAAATGCTAATATTAGAAGCAGACTTCCTTTAAATTTCACCTAAATTTTGGGAACTAACATAACAGGATATAGACCAACAGCTATTTTCACTTTTTAAAAAGTACGCTTTCCTAAGGAATCACTCTTTCTCTTTATGAGATGGCATTGAATAATACCCAACAGCCTTCAAAATGAATAAGAAACATTTAGAAACCAATGCCATGGAGCTCATTTAGAAGATGCCAATCCCTGATTTATGACAAAAAAGTTTTGAGAAAATATTCTGATCTGAAAAATCACATTTGCTAGGAATTAGGTAGATCATAAAGACCTTTTCCGGGTCCAGATTAAATTTATTTGTATTGTCTTTTAGCTGTTTCAGATGAGTTGAACATTAAAACTCGCTGATTTGATTGGATTATGAGAAGCTAGTGAAGTTGTAAGTTTAAACATGAATTCATGCCTCCCAAGAAAGAATTGAATTCAGAATTGTTGGTACTCAAGCATATAAATTAGAGGGTAGAGTAGAAGAAACAGTCCTGCAAGTCTGCCTGCCAAAGGTGGATGTTTTCTCAACAAAACTCTAAAAATTAAAAGGAGCATTGTGCACAAACAAACCAGTAAAGGGTCATTATATGATGGATTTGGGGTTTTAAGCTATACAAAATAAAATCAGATATCAGTAAGGCATGATATTAGGAAGATTAACACTGAATTGTTGAATGGTGTTCTGTAGAAATACTCCTGATGGTGTTTGATTACAGGGAAATGACTAACATTCAACTGACATAATGTACAGAAGCAGGAGATTAGAAGTGTTGAACACTGCAGAGAGACTTGTGGCAGACTGGCAGTGTTGGAAAAATAGCTATATTAGGGTCAAGACATGAAGGTGGCTGGCTTGTTGTGTCTACCCACATGATCATACCTAGGAACTGGAGCCAGGGATATGGCTGATTATGACACACCACACACACTTGAGACTCGATCCAGGCCAAACACAAAACAGTTCCCAGGTATACAGAGAATGCTAAGCCACCCTAAAGCCTTTTTCCTACTAAATGAGTTTAATTATGGAGCAATTCATTTTAATAGGCCACCAACCAGACCACTGTGCTAGGGGAGTCAAATGGTTGAAAGGAACTGGATGAAGTAGGCATCAAAAAGAAATGGAGAAAACACAAAGAATCACAAAAAATATCAAATGTGTCTTTAGTGCCACAGTTAAGAATAAATACACTGGAACTGCTAAGTGTGTCTGACAGAAGCAAATTTATTAGAAAGCTACCTCAGCTATTATTCAATGAACCAAAGAGGTCAAGTCGGGTCATAAACATTGTTTCAACTTATTTTTCATAACCATAACTGTTCTGCCAAGATTAGAAGAATGCATTATTGTGACGGACCACGTGCAGTTATAAGGTCAACAGGAATCACACATAAAGACTCCTCTATTCGAAACACATAGATGTGTCATACTTGGATTGAACTAACTGTAGAGGGTAGCATATTAGTCTCTACCACATTTTCTCCATTTTATTTTACTTTATCATCTTCTCAACAGAAAGACAAGATGGGTCAATGGGTTCTTATCTGCTATCAAATTCCATGTTTCTCCTGCTTCTAACTCTGGACGCTTTCTATAAATGTATGATTCACACTGAAAAAGCAAAACGGTACTAAAGTAATGTCTGTAATAATTTGAGTTTTCATTCTTCATTGTAACAGATCCAGCTCAGCAAACTTAACACTACTTTATATGGAAGTTTACAAGGAGACTGCTAAAAGGAAAACTGTGCCCCGGGCTTCTTTAAAGCGACATACTCATTTGCATTTGTTCAAAGAAACACAAGTGTCTACTCCTTGGGGTGAAGGCAGAACTATGAATGGATTAAAAATGCATATATCTTTAAAAAAAATGGATATATTATATATATGACCTCAAGGGATTTTTATAATTCCATAGGATTTCATTAATTCGTATTACTTATATAAAATATATTTTAACTCTTAATGCCAGTATAAAAAAACAACATTGTAAGCTAGTTTGAGCAGGGTCATCTTCACCTTTTATACAGCGCCGTCAGATTCCGCAGCGCTGTACACAGGGTAGACAGGACATAACCATTAGTATATAACATAACAAGATGACATACAGAAACAACTGGTGATGAGGGCTCTGATCAAATGAGTTATGTTCAAGTTACCCACTGTATAGTGCTGTGAAATAGGATAGAACTATATAAATCAACAAATAATAATAATAATATTAATAATAAAACTCCAAACTGAAGACTTGCTTTATCAAGTGTGCAAACTGAATTAACATACTGGTAAGGGTCAATGTATGTCATGTGACATACTACAGCAAATTGGGACAACAGAGAAAATGAATTAAGATGCGATTCCAGCATTTAGTTTAGGTGAATGTGATAACAGGTTTATTAAATAGGATTTCTTGGGAGCAATGTGAGCCCTAAACCATGCAGCCATTCATAAAGCAAAGACTTGTTGCCTTTGAAAGTCTTTATACCTTTAAAATACTTTCTTTTATAAAATATACCAGCACATTGTGACCTATTTAAAGCAATTTCCCAAAATAAAAATATTTTACACCCCAAAGCCAGTTGTTCAGTAATATCTTCAGTTTTACGCTGACAAGCTTGTCCTTCCTGCATTCATTTACAAAAGAATGCCTTTGGGTCAATCTTCATAATATAATTTAGTGAAGAGTAATTCCCGCGTTACCTTCTTAGCTCTCGGCACAATTATCATCTATAGACAACGGTGCCGATAGATCTTCTTTCATCCTACATTCACTATTAAATGTAAAACTGCACCTTCCAAAGTGCCCTTTTCTGTGAAACAATCACAAGGAACCTGACAGCTGTTCCTTAGTATACTACACACTATAACAATAGTATAAATTACAACTCTCCTCTTTGAGACCCACTAAAACGGTTGATTAATGGGCACTTTTGCCAGCATTTATGAGAATGTTTCATTGGGTTTATTCACTAATCCCGGAGTTTATCTTGGATGTGCATTATAAAGATCTACCCAAGTGAATTTGTCTTGGAAGAAGGGCCAAGCACCCATGCATAATGCATTATTAAATTGGGGAGAGTTCTTGAGAGTTAACTCCTCAGTAGGACTATGCATGACAGGGTCTGCTCAGACCTTCTTGCAGGAGAAGCTTGCCAGGGTTGGGACTTCCTAGTCATACATGGTAAATCCAGTTTTAGTCCAGAGGCTGATAACCAGGCTTCAATGACAGTGTGTTTAATGTACAAACATGTAGTGACATTTTGCCCCATTCATCTTCAATCCCTTCCTTCCCTCCCTTCATCTTCAGAGGGACTGGCACTGCCCCTAAGCATGGATAACTTGGACACATCGTCTTTATGTCTCTGATAAGGAGGCAGAGAATTATAGGGTATGAAGGTCTACAAAGTTCCTATGTATGGTAATAATTCATTGTTAAATCAGTGTGTTGAAACTTGAACTTATCCCATTTCGGTAAATAAACCCCTACCTCTCCAAGCACCTTTAAAACTATGTATAAAAAGCGATTCTGGTACAAAATCTGAAAAAATGGTTTTATAACCATACCATCAAATAGAATGGAGCCGTCCACTGGTTGCTATGGTTATATGAATACTTTGTAGCACAACCCTTTTCATACGCAGCCTTTAATATCTCAGTTATTCTTAATGCTACAAGGGCCAGGAAACAACACAAATTCTCCCATATTAGAACCAAGACGATTCTGCTTTCTCAGCACCTTGCATCTAAGAAAATGATTAATAATTATGACATCACTATAGGCCTGCTGGTAAGCAATAACATTATGATGAGCTAGTGGAAAGTGCTCCAATCTCCTGGAACACCAAAATGATATCAATATTGGCTATAGCTATTTTTGCTGATCTGGAAGGAAAAAAATATATAATATAGCCCAACATAATAAAAAAAGACATCAGTTAAACATATTAGCTCTAGTTTGCTCTTTAGTCTCACTCTCATATTTTCTAAAGGCGTTCACTGTTGCATTAAAGGTTGTACAGCAGCATTTCAAGGTATAATTGTACAATTCTAGGTAGATTACTAAAAACCATACCAATTTGCTTTATGCCTTCATGCAAACATCATATTCAAAATTCACAATCCACAGATAACTTTTAGCTGATAATGATAATTAATAATAATAAATGCATAATAAAAAGGCATGTGATGAATACAATATACTTTTGCTGCACTAACCAGAAGAACATGGATTGGGTTTCTATATGGTTTGATCTGTACATGAAGAAGAGCAAGTATGTGTACTTATGTTGATTTATAAAGTATGTGCCTGTTACCCATATTCATTAGTAAGCGCAGGCTGGCACTGTACTATGCTCTCTACAACGCACTGGAAGGCAAATTTGTCATTGTTTAGCCTTGGTCAGCTACCTCCAGCATTGTACAACATCACCTAGATAAATGAAGGAAATGCCTTATTTTACAGAAAATGCACCAGCTATTCAATTAATGGAACAAGGGCAATACCACGGATAAGAAGAAGGTTATGAATTTTCTATAAAACAAATCAGACTCGTTAGTATGGCTTCTGGCCATATACTGACATGCTATCAATTAAACCAGAGTCACAGAAGATTGGTCAGCCCAATAAAAAGGCAAATTTACAATAGATGTAACAGACCCTTGAGCAGATGTAAGTATGTGAAAAAAACTGCTGACACAGAGATGAACAGCACTTTCAGCAGTGCAGCCACTAATGTGTACTGCATACTAATGAGCAACCTTAAGCCATTGAACTCTTACTGCAGAATATCTAGCATTATTTATCTATAAAGTCACACGTGAAAAGGCAGATGCACATGTATTTATTTCATTTAAAGAACATACCTCTGGGGTCTGAAAAGTTTATATGGATTTGATTTTCGATTCCAGGAATGCTGGTTTGGTAAAAACATGTATCACAAGCATCTTTCATGTAGGTCAAAACAATAGGTCCTTCTTTAACGAAGGTGGACATCTGGTGTAACGCGGAGACATAGTGTTAATTTTTCAAACTATGTTGGTGGCATACTCTAGGATTTTTTTTTGAGCAATTACCCGAATTTTGGAATGTGCATACATTAAACATATACATTAAGAATCAGAGTTGCATTGGTTACAATATCTGTTATGGTTCACAGTGTGGCCACATATGACTATGTTCAATTTACATTACATTTATTTATATAGCCTCAGTAGATTCCGTAGCGCTGTTACAATCGGTGGGATAATTTAAAGTCACACACAATGACAAACTGGTTCAAAAGGAGAAGAGGGCCCTGCTCTTGTGAGCTTACAATCTAGATGATCTGTTGAGGTTGATGATTGCTAGCAGTGTTTTCAGAGAGCTTTCAAAAGTTGCGTACAAGCGAGAAAATCTGACAGAACGGGGAAGGGAATTGCACAGGAGGGGTGCAACATGGGTGATATCTGACAAAAGACAGCGAACATGCAGCTCATCCTGCTATTTCCTTGAACTAACATACAGCAAAGGTTTACTTTCTTAATAGTACCTAAAAGTGCAAAATAAAAAAATCTAAATAAATATTCTGAAATACCTGGCCCAAAACACTAAAAATACCACTTCACAATATATAAAACATCATCAATGTCAACGTCTAGCTCAGTATATAGCAAGTAGAGTTATTCTGTACCGAAGGCTATGTCTGGATCACTTTAGAATGATAGGAGTCATGCTATACCACCATCTGTGTATGGCTTTTCTTCTCAATGAAAAATGAGTTTATGATGAAGTGGCCAATGCAGAAAAAACTTGGACACCCCTGTAATTTACAATATAACTAAATATATAGAAAGAACCAACACTACACATCCTTAATAAACCTTGCATCAGGGTGTGGTGGCAATGCTAAGTATAATTTTGAAGGTTCTCTTTAATCTTTTATTAAAATGTAACAAAGGAAGCATTGATTTTCCTTAGATTCGTTACAGAATATAGGGAACCAAGTGACATTTTCCCCTAAAAAATCACACTTGTAAAACAAGTTATTACCGAAAGCAGCATCTTTTTGTCCCCTACCTGAGTAACGTCAGAGAGTTGTAGCTACATTCTACATGATCAAGAGCAGATTGAACACAAAGAGAAACAAGCACCATGATGGACAAGTATTCAAGGAGCTAAAGGAGAAATAGAGCAGTCACTGAGTGACTTAATCATATAGTGATAGACATAAGCCATTCTATTCTACAGGAGCGGATCCTGTAATAGTCTACAAAGTTGAAAGTAAAACTAAAAGCTCCGTGAGTGGAAGTTAAAAAAAAAAAACCTCCACAGTGTGATACAAGCATAACTGCCTTTAACAATGTGTTCACTCTCCTAAAATAAACAGCTGAAAAGTCACTAAAACTGGAAATATTCTCAATGATGAGTTATGTCGGCAGCACACCTCAGATAAGAGATATCGGCTTTGCATAGTTATCGCACATGTGTATGTTCTTATATATTACGTCTAAATAATAGTCTTATTTAGCATTTATTTCCTGTTTGGTTTTCTATGAAACCAAAATAAAGGAAGTGCCGACACAGATAAAATCCATTTACACAGGTCAAGGAGGATTAAAAGAAACAAACTGATATAGATCACTTATTTAACTAATATTAATATTGAATAAACAAACATACCTCCCAAATGTCCATTGGTGTGTGTAAGGGGGTCTCTCTTTAAGACCTCATTCTTTCTGTCTGTAAGTAACACACACGTTTAAATTCTGATTTCAATTCATTTTCAGTGCTTGTAAATGTAAACATTTTCACGTCATGTAAAATGAAAATCCGGGGAGATTTATGACTCTTGTTTAGACTTTCAACACTTTGATTACTCATCTCTAGATGTAATTTAAAGGTGCAATGCGTACTATCGAAACAGTTCGATGCTTGTTGAAGCACATTAAAGAAAATCTATAGTGAAAAATTTGCTCTGGAGTTGTGCACCTTTGAATGTATGGTAGTGTAATGTAATTTACTGTCATGGCAATCGTATCTGCTAGGTTTATTTGTTTTAACGGTTTTATTGATCTGAATTTACAGCGTGTAGTGACTCATTCTGTCTCTATAATAACTACCCTTCCATACTCCTGCATTCTCTGACATTCCTTGTTTTGAGAGTATAGATTTATTTCTAATACAGGCGAATCAATGGGAAAATCTGAGTAATTCTAAAAAAAAAAACACAGTAAGGAGTTAATTTGGCAGTAGATTACTATTAAGGGGTAATTAAGATTATAAGTAATAGTATATGAATTCCAAGAACACATTTATGAAAGCAACAGAACTTTCAATGAAACAAATGCTTGTAAATTGCAATATTATACACATCTTCAACAGTTAAAATACATGAATGACTGCATAATTTGTGTGATGAATGCACTGGTAGATAAAATACATGCAAAGAATTCTTTACTTTCTCATACCTACTGACATCTAACCTAAAATTGTGGTGTTTCCATGGTAACAAAGCTTCACCAGCACAGTTGCCTGTGTCCCACGCATCACATGATGTACAGAAGCAGAATGAAAAGGGCTTGGACAGGACATGACCCTAATATGTGCATCACGGGCTAAATCCATGGTTCATTAAAGTTTGATTAAGATCTACACTGGAACACGTAATCCAGCAACAGTATTCTTCTTAAACTTGTTTTTATGTATGTACATAAACACTTTTATTGTTTATTATTATTTATTGTTTTATATTGTGCCATCATATTCCATAGCGCTGTGCAATGGGTAAACAGACATAATGAGTAATATATAACATAACAATTTGACTTATAGAAACAACAATGTTCTCACCAGCATGTTAAGCAATAAACCTTGGAAGTCATTATATTCTTTCCTCTGATGTTTTAATTATATAAAACAGACACTTTGAAGAAGCCTTCAATTTCTATGGCAGCGAAATAGCATTGCTTGAGAAATTATGAATGAGGTGTAATCTTACGTGATTAGAATATAATATCTTGTATGATTTTGGAGGCTCAACAGCATTAGGAATGATGTTTATAATGCTGTGTTTGGTTACAAAAGTGTTAATTTCAGAAGGGCTGGTGAAGCAGCATCTTGGCAGAAAAAAATGATGTGACCTGGTACCATGATCAACAATAAGAAACCTTTGGCAGTCTAATTCCCGGTACATTTTCTTACACCACATTTAGTGGCAACCTATTAATAAATAGAAAAAACTGAAAGAATTGAGAAGTAGGCAACTGCAGGTTTTTTTTGCTACTGATGGTCACCAGATCATCCACACTTAATGCTAAAGACTTATCACACAGATGACAACTGAAAGAAAATAACTGTGTGGGTATTTACTAAGCAGTTAAAATCATGTAAGCTAAAGTACACACTGATTTGACCAGAATATTATTAATTTGCATTGTTAACCAACTGTATAGATATGCTTGGACAAGAAGACGACACTAGAGCCGTCAGTTATATAATAATGTCTTTAGTCATGTAGAGTTAATCTTCTGCTTGAGTATGTGGTTTTTTCTGTACAGTGAGTCATGTGTAAACACAAGGGAAAGTCAACAGGACCACGGTAGCCAAGAAACAATGGCTAGACCACTCTACCTATTCCCAATGATGGACATGAAATATATTAACCTTCCAAAAACAGAAGTTCAGGATAAAGCCTTGGTGTAAAGATATGGGAATTTATGAAACTTACAAGGCAAGAAACAAGTGAAAAAAATAATTGGCCCATTCTCAAAAATAACAACCGACAATATAAGAAATGAGAATTCTTGAAAACTTGCCATGCATTACAAGAAGATGTCAAACAACATGACATGTGGCTTGATAATAAGGTGAAATTATGGAACACCATCAACACTTGTTTCCATTACACAGCCAGGTAGGGAAAAATTATATTTTAATGGCTTGAAATTTTTAAATTAGATTAAAAAAGACTTTTATGCATGCAGTTCTATTGTGTATCACTCATTGCTAATTATGTAAGTAAATCTAACACATTTAAAAGATGTTTCACACGGTCTTCTTCGAACTGTCATCAAATGGCCATGTGTAATCCTACTGTATCTTTTCAATTTCTAAAACTAACCAAATAGATTAAACAAAATAAAGCCACAAATGTAGCTATATTATTTAATCACAGATTAAACTGCTATTTTCCGAGAATTGATAAAGAACGTTTGCATATGTATCAGATAGAATAAACAGCCCGCTGAAGAGAACTGCAGTATACAGCAGACTGTGCTATATAAATCAATATGTGATAAATAATAATAATAATAATAATAATCTTGTATAAAGTAAAGGACCTGTAGCATTTTATTAAGCTTCTCCAAAGCAGTGCGGTTACTTTTAGGACTGAAGCTGGCAGTAAGTGCTGACTTATCTATAACACAACATGTCGCTGCAGACAAATGTCAATGACAATGACGGAAAACCAGCTTGTGAACATTGCCTGTCATGCCAGAGATTTATTGGAGAGCCAGTTGCAGAATATGCAGTGTAATTTAATGAGATGAGAACAACAGACAAGCAGTCATCTGAAACTTCTTCATGGTGAATGACGGAATTTGCTTCCTAATTTGTGCCTAGCGGTCAGAGAGCCAAGAGGATTCTAAAAAGTACTCTGAAGGTAGCAAGCTGCTTTTTTATAGCGCAGCAGCGTAAATTTAGCTAGATATGTGTAGGGCTTAAATATTTAATGCAAAATTGTCGCTTATTATTTATAAATTACCAAATGAATTGCATTTTAAGTGAATGGAGGAGAGCATCTTATGCTAAACAGGTTCAACATGTCCTTTTTTTTTACATTAGAAACACTTAATGTACGCAGTCTCTCTCGTTTAGATAAGTGGATTTCAGTGCATTCGGGATTAGATAGCGCCTTCACAGAAAGCAGAAGAATACAAAGCAAGTCCGTCTATATAAAGCAAGCCCTCATCATTTCAATCATGGGTCACTGAAACAGAGCAAATGTATGGAGAAGATGATTCTGTGCATTTTCATGCAAAATAAGACAAATTATAAGGTGGTACTCTGTATTAAAGTGCATATGATGTCCGGAGAGTTAATTATTAACATACTTTAAAACTCTGTGATAGATCTTATGGTTGTCTTAAGGTCAGTCTTACTACCGTAATGTGTTTATTCCCATTGATGCAAAAAGCCTTCTGCAGAGTTTTATTATTTGTAGGCAAAGACAAGCCTGATGGATTTCTCAAGTTGGGTGCAAGTCCAAAATACTTTAGTCGTTGAATATTCCATAATTCCTTCTATGCCTACCTGGGAACTCTCCATGTTTGATCCAGGTAAGGTGGTGGTGCTTAGATACACCTACTATATGCCCACCTTCCCTCCTATAGAAGACTGTGGGGGCTAGCCCTGCCCTTATGCTGCTATTCATAGCTTGCCTACTCCCTGCCCACTATCTCTCCTATCTCTCCTAGTTATTTGAGCTATCCCCATTGCCAAGATGTCCTCCATGTTTGACAATGCGGTCAGGTGTACATCTTGCTCAATGTATGCAATCCTTGATCAGCGCTTCGAGGGTGCATATTGCTGTGCGAGATGTGTGCAGGTTGCTCATTTGGAAGCACAAATCCTGAGTCTAGAGGAGCAACTGGCAACACTGAGATCTATTGACAACTTGGAGAGGAGTCTGCTGCTCACTGAGCAAGCTCTCTCGCGGGTAGAGGTGGGGGAGGATAGCGGGATGGAGGTACAGGACAGTCAGGCAGCTAGCTGGGTTACAGTTAGAAGGCGGGGTAGGGGGAAAAGCACCAGGGAGGCTAGTCCTGATCTAGCACACCCCAACAAGTTTGCCCGGTTGGCAGATGAGGGGGATGTTAGTTCAGAGTTAGCAATACTGCAGCAAGTCACTGCCTCTGACCTCCAGAGCGGTGTCTGCTCCAGTAAGGAGGGAAGGACGAGCACAGGGCAGGCCAGACAGGTGCTGGTAGTAGGGGACTCTATTATTAGGGGGACAGACAGGGCAATCTGTCACAAAGACCGGGATCGCCGAACAGTGTGTTGTCTACCTGGCGCTCGAGTTCGGCACATCGCGGATCGGGTTGACAGATTACTGGGAGGGGCTGGAGAAGACCCAGCTGTCATGGTGCACATTGGCACCAATGACAAAGTAAGAGGTAGGCGGAGTGTCCTTAAAAATGATTTCAGGGACTTAGGTAGCAAGCTCAAGGCAAGGACCTCCAAGGTAGTATTTTCTGAAATATTACCTGTACCACGTGCCACACCAGAGAGGCAGCGGGAGATTAGGGAGCTAAACAAGTGGCTCAGAAGCTGGTGTAGGAAGGAGGGGTTTGGGTTCATGGAGAACTGGGCCGACTTCTCTGTCGGATACAGGCTCTACGGTAGGGACGGGCTGCACCTCAATGGGGAGGGTGCAGCTGTACTCGGGGAGAAGATGGCCAGAAGGGTGGAGGAGTGTTTAAACTAGGGAAAGGGGGGGAGGGAAACTACAATATAGAAGGGGAAGATAGTATAGATAGAGAGCTGGGGCATATAAATGTACCTGGGGGTGGAGCGGAGGGAGGGGTTAGAATAGTTAATAGGGATAGGCTTGATAGGAGAAAAAACCATACACCTCTAAATTGTATGCTTACTAATGCCAGAAGTCTGACCAATAAAACTGGCGAACTGGAGTTAATAATGTCTGCAGAAAATTATGACA
Organism: Spea bombifrons; assembly: GCF_027358695.1. Classification (NCBI taxonomy): domain Eukaryota; kingdom Metazoa; phylum Chordata; class Amphibia; order Anura; family Pelobatidae; genus Spea; species Spea bombifrons. The sequence continues at coordinate 67,063,888 of NC_071089.1, forward strand.
TAGTGGGTATAACAGAGACATGGTTGGATGATAGCTATGACTGGGCGGTTAATATACAGGGTTATAGTCTATTCAGGAAGGATCGAAAAAAACGAAAAGGGGGAGGAGTTTGCCTTTATGTAAAGTCCAGCCTAAAGGCCACACTGCGGGAGAATATATGTGAGGGAAATGATGATGTGGAGTCATTATGGGTAGAAATATATGGAAAGAAAAATAATAAAATACTGATCGGGGTTTGCTATAAGCCACCAAATATAATTGAAGCAGCAGAAGATCAATTATTAAAGCAAATAAACAAGGCAGCAAATCACAATGAGGTGGTTATTATGGGGGACTTTAACTATCCCGACATAAACTGGGAAACCGAGACCTGTGAATCTCATAAAGGAAACCGCTTTCTGACTATAAGTAAAGATAATTATCTGTCCCAAATGGTACAGGACCCAACCAGAGGGGGCGCTCTACTGGACTTAATATTAACCAACAGACCTGACAGAGTAACTAATGTGCAGGTCAGAGGGCACCTAGGAAATAGTGATCACAATATAATACATTATAACTTGTCGTTCAATAAGGGAACTCTTAGAGGAGCCACAAGAACTATGAACTTTAGGAAGGCAAAGTTTGATCAACTAAGAGAAGCCCTTAACACTGTAAATTGGGAAAATGTCCTCAAAAACAAAAGCACAGATACTAAATGGGAGATTTTTCAAAATATCTTAAATTCTCACTGTGAAAAGTACATACCGTATGGGAATAAAAGTGTCAGGAGCAAGAGAAAACCAATGTGGATAAATAAAAATGTAAAGGTGGCAATAAATGGCAAAAAAAAGGCATTTAAGCTACTAAAACAGGAAGGCAGTGAGGAAGCACTAAGAAGCTATCGGGAAAAAAATAAAATATGTAAAAATCAGATAAAAGCAGCAAAAGTGGCGACAGAAAGACTCATTGCCAAAGAGAGTAAAACAAACCCCAAAATGTTCTTTAACTATATAAATAGTAAAAAGGTTAAAAATGAAAGCGTCGGCCCCTTAAAAAGTAATGAGGGAGAAGTTATAGACGGGGATCAGGAAAAAGCGAATCTATTAAATATATTCTTCTCTGCTGTATTCACAGAGGAAAATGAAATGCCAGGTAATATACAGCAGGATGAGATAAATGCCCCAGTACATGTCGCCTGTCTAACCCAGGAAGAAGTGCAGTGCCGCCTAAAAAAAATCAAAATAGACAAATCACCAGGTCCAGATGGCATTCACCCCCGCGTTCTAAGGGAGTTAAGTAATGTAATAGACAGACCCCTATTTCTAATATTCAAGGACTCTATAGTGACCGGGTCTGTTCCCCAGGACTGGCGCATTGCAAATGTTGTGCCAATATTCAAAAAGGGGACAAAAAGTGACCTGGGGAATTATAGGCCTGTTAGTTTAACTTCTGTTGTATGTAAACTGTTTGAGGGTTTCCTAAGAGATGCTATTTTGGAGTATCTCAATGAAAATAAATGTATGACTCCATATCAGCATGGGTTTACAAGGGATCGGTCCTGTCAAACTAACCTGATCAGCTTTTATGAGGAGGTGAGCTCAAGACTGGATCGGGGAGAATCGCTGGATGTCGTATATCTTGATTTTTCCAAAGCATTTGATACGGTGCCACATAAAAGGCTGGTACATAAAATGAGAATGCTTGGGCTGGGGGAGAATGTGTGTATGTGGGTAAGTAACTGGCTCAGTGATAGGAAACAGAGGGTGGTTATTAATGGTACATACTCTGAGTGGGTGACTGTTACTAGTGGGGTACCACAGGGGTCAGTTTTGGGTCCTATTCTTTTTAATATATTTATTAATGACCTTGTAGAGGGATTGTATAGTAAAGTATCAATCTTTGCAGACGATACTAAGCTCTGTAGCGTGGTTAACACAATAGAGGACAGTGCACGATTACAAATGGATCTGCATAGGTTGGAGGCTTGGGCTGGGATGTGGCAGATGAGGTTCAACACGGATAAATGTAAGGTTATGCACATGGGGAAGAAAAATCCAGGCTGGGAATATGTATTAAATGGGAAAACACTGGGGACGACTGACATGGAAAAGGACTTAGGAGTCTTGGTTAACAGTAAATTTACCTGTAGCGACCAGTGTCGGGCAGCTGCTGCTAAGGCAAATAAAATCATGGGGTGCATCAAAAGGGGCATGGATGCCCATGACAAGGAAATAATTCTACCATTGTACAAGTCACTAGTCAGACCACACATGGAATACTGTGTACAGTACTGGGCACCAGTGTACAAGAAAGATATAGTGGAGCTGGAGAGGGTTCAAAGACGGGCAACCAGAGTAATAAGGGGAATGGAAGGACTGCAGTACCCAGAAAGATTATCAGAATTAGGGTTATTTAGTTTGGAGAAAAGACGGCTTAGGGGGGACTTAATAACTATGTATAAATATATAAGGGGGCAGTACAGAGATCACTCCCAGGACCTATTTATACCCAGGACTGTATCTATAACAAGGGGACATCCTCTACGGCTGGAGGAAAGAAGGTTTCTACACCAGCACAGACGGGGGTTCTTTACAGTAAGAGCGGTGAGACTATGGAACTCTCTGCCAGAGGAAGTGGTAATGGTAAACTCAATAAAAGAGTTTAAAAGGAGCCTGGACGTGTTTCTTGAAAGCAATAATATCACAAGTTATGGATAGTAAATTAATAGGGACAGAACGTTGATCCAGGGATTTATTCTCCATATTTGGAGTCGGGAAGGAATTTTCCCCCTGGTATGGGGCAATTGGCATCTGCTTCATAAGGGTTTTTTGCCTTCCTCTGGATCAACACGGTAGGGACACAATATGTATATAGGTTGAACTTGATGGACTTTGGTCTTTTTTCAACCTTATGAACTATGTTACTATGTTACTATGTAAAACTATGCATGGGCTAGACATCCCCACACCTAACTAGTCTCACCCTTACAAAGCCACTCCTCAGAAGCGGGAGAGCTCTGGGTAGCCTGCTCTTGGATGCTTCTATGATATATATCATTACTATAATTAAAGAAACAAAGGTTTGAGGTACTGTTCAGGGGTACCTTCTGTTCGCATGTTTATCTTGAGCCAGATCACCATATCACATTAGGTCAAGTCAGCAATTAAAATGTACAAATTCAAACATGTACAAATCCTTACAGACACATTAATCCCGTGATTTCTTGCATTAAACAGGTTTATCTTTAGGTTTCCAAGAAATAATTTAAATGGGGAAGGGTAATCATCCAACGCCTTAGAACGGGACATCAACATGTCTGCTTCCAGCGGTGTGTGTGGAAAGATTAGAATGTCTAATATATAGAACCACACCTATTCTTCAATGCAACCCAGATGAAAAGAAAATCATGGCGAGTGTATTTTCCATTTCACATTAACTGTGTTCTTTTTTTTTCACCTGTACATGTAAGGCTAAAGGTCTTATGATTATGATTTGGGTTTTCTAGCGTGCTGTGCAACCATTCTTCAACATAATTACGACAAAGCATCTTTTCAAACCACACAGTTAAACAAAGATACAGCAGCAGGGGCTAAATGATGATAACTGTTTGCTAGTGTCATACATTTTTGTCTTTTGTGAGAAATATCATAACAGGCATAAAATAATGTCCTTGCTGCATCTGCAAATCGAGATGGCTTCTCGCCTCAAGGAAACAATAAAAGGTTATTATACATACGTTTCTCAAATTTCATCTTCAAGAGGCATAGCAATTAACAACCAGTAGGCAGCATTATCAGGTATTTGGAAAAATATTGACAGAATGGGAACAATCTACTGATAATAAATACACTTTCCCGTGCAGTTGTTGGTAGCCATTGATACTTGAGTTAAGGCAACTTAGACATGTTTCTTCTATGGAAATTATGTCTCCCACATTCAAGTTTTGGCATAACAGTTACACTATCCCACTATTTTACCGATCTCCATTGGCAGTACCAATGTGTTTACCTAGAACAAATTCATTGTGGTTGAGAGTAATTGTAACCATTTTTAATGTGATAAAGCTGTTGGAAATAATTGCCTTGGTTTTGGTCAGTATGTCACTAGCAGTTCAACAAGATATTACTGAATTAAATATGTATGCCAAGAATAACATCAGAAGACAGCTGAAACGGCTGACACCGTGGGTAAAAATGAACAAATTGGTGATACCTTTATTGGCTGGCTGACTAAATTGCATTAGATTGCAGGTTGTGGAAGCTACTTAGGTATCTTCTTCAGGGATAATATGTTCTTCGTCTTGCAAGGTCTTGCAAATCAGTTTTTATGCTGCCATTTTTAAATGGACACTCCAGCCGTGACATGCATGTTAATCAATATGGTAGCTGCGTGGCCCCTTTACATTTTTTATTGTCTGTTTCGCAAATGCATGGGGAACTCTGTAGGATAACCCCAAATACTTTGTGCCAGATAACAGCATTATTTTAATGTATTTATTTACTTAGTTATCAAAGAATGCACGTTAAAAAATTATTTAAAGTGGGTAGTCATAGACATTACTATCCCTTTAACAAATTCATTTTCATTCAATTGGTACAATTCTGTACCTCTATCTACGTGGAGCGAAAAGTTCTATAGAGACTATGAGCCGAGATACTTACTTAAAAACAGAAAAGTGAAAAATCAGTTAAGCAATTATACTTCACATGTAATTAACTGAATGACACTAAGACTGAGATGCATAAGCACATTGTTTCCATAAAGATCATATTATAATGGATCAATAATAACAATGGCTCGATTTTAAGAGCTGTTGTCCCTTTTAATGCTTTCAAATAAAAGTTTAGACCATGTATAAAAGAGCTATGCATTGCTATGAAATTATATGCAGAGAATATCTGATAAAAAGTCACACAACTGCCTTCCCATATGTCAGACACTGACTGATCCTTTAATTTCACATATAGGGTTAGTGTGACGACAGTGTGTTAAGCTGAAAGGTCTACCATATGCAAGGAATGAGGAAACAGACATGTTACACTGGAGACGTCAGCAACAGGGTCACACATGTAAGTGATAAGAGGACTTCTTTTGCAGTGTCACTGATTTCTTGGAAGGTCTGATTGATGGCCACGTCTGTTTGGTTAGACTTCATTCCAACTTTTCCTCTCTCTCTAATTCTCTCTACCATACATAGCCCTAGAAAACTACTTATGTAGTGCTGCAACAGAAAAGGCAAGTGATCGCAAGTAAAATGAATACCTTTTATAGCTTAATCTAATCAAAGAACAAAACAAAGCTCAGTCCATACGCAGAAAACACCTATATGAAGCCAAATATTGGGGATTCCGTCACATTATATGGCCATTAATTACGTAACCTGCCACTAAGTCAAAGTACCCCAATTCATTTAATCAAAGTAAATGTATTCTGCAGTGTATCCCCTCACTTTAGTGGGAATAGACAGATGCCACCTGGACAAATTGAATGCACTTTGGACTTTAAAGATTGTTACTAAGAAATAGTTGTCCGTTTCACCAGTTGTATGTAATAATTAAATGCTTGCTTTTGAGTTTCATTAGTCCCATATCAGAAATACGAAGGCAGAAAATTACCAAACTAGTAGGACATATAAGCTTCACTTACAGTAAATTGTTTTTGGAAAATGTCTTTTCAAAAAAACCCTTGAGTTGTAGTTTGATTCAACAATTGGTATGAATTTGCAGTAACTGCAAATTTGATCACACTTTTGATTTTAGTTGATTTCACAAAAACTCACGGAAACGTAAAAAAAATAATTTCAACCGTCTTTCAGGTGCATAAAATGCAAAGACAATTAAAGGGGAAGTCCTGTGAAAAAAAAAATATTTTTCTCATTGAGCATAAAATACAGTGCTGTATATGCAGTTTAGCACTGACACAAATCTGGCTTTATCTTACTTTGGGCTACTTTGCCTGTTCAAACACCAAACTGGGCTGAATTATGGTGATTTTTAAAAACTAATTTTTCAACTCGTAATAATAATAGTTGGAGGTAGTTTATCTTAAAGTTTGAAACTATGTTTTTCTTCCCTGATAGAGAAGGATTTTTCATTTAGGAATTTTTAATCAGGTGTATCAACTGCCCAACTGAGACAGAATGCTGACCAAGTTCCTGCAGTGAGGTACACTTGTTTTCACCAAAATCTGTAGAGCAGATCTAGTAAAGATTACCAATTGTATATTGATTTAGGTCAACATTGTGTGGCTTATCTAAGGAGTAGATAGTTACTATCTGTGACCTGATCGCTTTCTGAATGCAGATGGTATTTCCCAAATTATTATTTATTGTTTTGTATAGCGCCATCAAATTCCATAGCGCTTTACAATCGGTAGACAGGAAATAACAGTAGTATATAACAATTTGATGTAAGAGATTATAAAATATGTGGGATGTTGGTAAATTAAGCAAGCAATCACCTAACACATGGAAAAACGTAATTCACTTATCACCTCAAATGACATTACTGCATGGTATTGGGATTATATATATATCATATAGCACCTACTACCTTGGCTAGATATTCCCTAGTGACAAATTCCTAGCCAACACCCCAAGCAGCTGATGCCTAGCCACCATCACAAGCAGCTGTATTTGAGGAAAAACATTAAAAAAAAATCTCACTGGAGGATGGATGGAAACATTTTTACCAACAGGTCCAAAAAACACTTCTGCTTACTCCCTTTCAATTGCCTGAACTGTGGAAGGACATGCACAGGCTACTACCAACCACCACTTCCTTCTTACCTCTTCATCTATTTAAACACATATTAACAAAGCTAACAGTTATTCAATAAAATACCAACAATATACTTACTGATTACCCCTTAATTTTCTTTCTACAAATGTTCTTAGTTGATTTGTACAATGTATTTGCAACTTAAAGACTCTTAGGCAATCTTACACAAGTACAATCCTACACATTATTGAGGTTTCTGGTGGTAAAGTGCTCTGCATCAAGTATCTAAGGACACCCAAAAATAAATATCCACACAGACAATAGACATCTGTAAACTGCAAGTAAATATATGCAAAATTCTTTAACCTGCACATATATCCATCACATATATCCTTTGGGACATAGGCCTTTACAAATGACGCTAAAAACGAGATTTTATTTACTGACTAGATGTAAGGCTTTCCCAACGCAGGTGTCCATTTAAATACATAAAGGGATTTAACAAAATAAATGAGGGAAGTTTATTATCAAAGGAGTTGAGATGTAAGAAAAATAGGTGGGAGGTTATATGTAATATAAGGAAAATGTAACTTTACAGAGGGTGTTAGATAGGTGGAATAGACTTTTAGCAGAAGAGGTTAACACAGTAAAGGAATTGGAGGCATAAATATATGAATATAGAATGAGACCAAGGACTGATTAATATTAAGGTAAAACGAGCAGACTAGATTGGCTGTTTTTTTTTTATCTGCAGTCAACTTTTGTGTTTCCTGACACCTGAAATGTTGGGGGTATGCCAACATACGGTATTTACGCAGTTACTAAAGCAAAGCATTACAATTTGACTACAATGTTGGTTGGTTGATAAGTCCACGTGAAATGTGCCAACAGCAAAGTTTCTCTGGAACTGAAAAACACCCATAAATAACTTATTTTGGTATCAGATCCAAGTTTTTACGTGTCCTCTGAGTAATGAATAGCCAACTTCACAATGAGTCACGTTAAAAAAATCATATAAAAAAAAACAACACAGAAGGATTCATAATACAAAGAATATTCATCAAGGGAAAACTTTCAAGTCTTTGATGAAGCTCTATGTCACTGGAAAAGGAAGCATGTCTTTGTTATATGTCCAAGCATAAATGTAAGTGTTTTTCTAAATCATTCCAAGTTGGGTTACACATAGTTTGGCATTTGGGCAGAATTAAAGTTGTATAAAACCACAATCCCAAGATAAAAACCGCAATCTCTTCCAAATGCAAGAGCTTTTGAGCCAAAAATAAAAGTATGGCAATATAATTTTTATACAACCAATATATAAGGGGGGGGGGGGGGGTGGAGCAAAAAAAGCTTATGAATTCACAAGTTTAACCAGTAAAAAAAGGAAGAAAATAAAACTGGAAAATGTGAAAAAATCTTAAATTGGAATGCATTATGTAAACCAGCCATGCAGGACAGTGCCTGGATATTAGGATTGTCCACTGGAACCTGGGCTATGCAAGTGGAATATGTTAAGTTTTCACACATAAAATTGTATATGCCTTATTATAAATATTTTTGCTGATAATTAGCAGTATTCTATTATAAGCACTGGTTCTGAATGTTACTATTGTTTGCCAGATTGAGAACGGAATGAGGAATCCATCACTTTCTGAGAAATGACTGCCAGGCATTTAACTGGTCAGCTCAAAAATAGATATTTTTTTTTAGGTCAGAACAGCATGGCCAATCTGCAGAAAAGCATGGCCAAGTCTGCTATCAGCAATAGGTGTTTCACGCCAAAATGCAATACTAATTCAGGAGGTCAGGTATAGGCTGAGTGATACAACTTTTTATACACAGTTCTAGTTTTGGTACAACATATGGTTTCAGAAATCAGGAACAATTTATGATTAGCATGGAATCTGAACACTGAACCTTACAAGTAGCCGGCTGAATAAAGAATTGTCAGTGAATCAGAACATCACCTTTACTGTATAAAGAATGATCAATGAATACGTTTTAATTTTAAGAAAATGTTTTTCTACTGATACATGCTGACCTATACATGTATAATTAGGTTTCAAAGAAAGAAAAAAAAAATAGGTCTATGGGGGTTAATGAACAGTAAGATTGATGATCCACTGAAAGCACCAAGCAATCTATTCAGTGGCATAATCTGGCCTAGGCCAGGAAAGCTTAGGGCAGCAGATCTGGGGGTTCCTAGGGGCAGGTCAATAAGCCAATTGGGTCAACTTATACCAAAGATATCTATGTACAACTCTGTAGTATGTCTTCCATGCTAAGGTGGAATGCTGGAATATCACATCATATCTAAATGCTCTGCATGGAGAATCCAAGCAGAGGGAAAAAGACAGTCTCAGCATGGGAAGGCTCGGGGTGCAGAAATGAGTCAGGTCTAAAAGCAGCAAATATACCCCAACATTTTTTTCTTTGCCTATTAGAAAGAGCATACTAGATTCTATCCTCTTTTTTATCGGACTGTATGAAGCTCCAACTAAATATAGTTAGCTATTCTTTACAAATGTAAGCACGGTATTTCTTAAGGAATACAACCGAAAGTCCTCAAGCACTAATGATAACAGTGAACAACTGTGGTCTGAATCTTAGCTGGTTTCAGAACTCTCACTTCCTGCCAATGTTCTGCGAAGTAATTTACATTTCTTCTTCTGAGTCACCAAGTAATCTGCAAAGCCAACAATGACTAATATGAGTACCACCGATTGAAATATCAAGCTGTCAATGAGTCAGATATAATTTGTCTGTAGTGAAAGGTGGTTGGGTTGCACAGACATTTTTAAGGTATTGTTTATACCAACATATAGATATGACGAAAGGCGGCTTGCGGTTTTTTGGTGGCTCCTAGATGGCGCCCAAGAAAAAAAATGGTGCACAGTGCGCAAGATCCTTTAAATCAGTTGCGTCAAAAAGAAACTAGCTTTTTGAAGAAAAAAAAAAAAACGGATGTTATTTAAATAAAACAAAATTCTTAATAATAGTCCCTTTCCTTAATAACTTCCGAAACCAAAATCATTACATGTAGTGATGTGTGTGTGTTCATCAGCTGACTCATCAGTTCCTTTAAATATCCTAACAAATGTTTTGTTTTTATCACGTGGCCTTCTTCAAAGGCCCCTTTAAAATTCATGAGAAGGCGCAGTTTACAGTTCCATCACCAGTTTGTACTTTCTGCCTACAAATAGAGCTGTTTTTTTTCCTGCCTAAGCCTTTTCTTATTAAAATGGGCATTTTTAGTTTTATACATTATACCCGTTTCTTTTCTACAAGTAAATTCTGAAACAGAAAAGGCCAACTTTGATATTTAATAGATGGTGAGAACAGCCTGTTTGACATTGCTTTCTTTGATATAATTTATTATGATTGTACTCTAATCAACTGTCAGCATATCGTATGGTTATACCATGTCTGGATTTATCACTCACTTTTTTTTGGGATGTTCTGTATCAGTATGAGATATACCTTCCTAAGGCAGTTACCTACTTTATTGGACTTTAATCGTCCTGTGTGTTAGATGTGATATTTGTATACATGGGTATATATGGTGTACACACACCTATATTTGTATTTGTATTTAATATATTTTTTTAATTCTGTAGATTCTACATATCTAATTATAAATGATGAATGGGGGACTCACTGCTGAGATATAATATATTCTATAAACATGCACGCTTAGAAAATATGACAATAAATTATACATAGAAAGCTGTATTATTCATTGAATGCATTTTATAGTAATAGGCACCTTTTCTATAAATCTATTCTTGGCTTGACATATATTGGTTCTGCTGAGTTTTCAAACAGCTGTAAAACAAGCCAAGGTAACGTAAAATATGCAACTGGCTATTCATTATGTATGATATTATCTATATTAGTAGTAGTATTATTATATATTACAAATATAAAACTATCAAATATATGTGAATCATATTATAGATTTTAAGTCCAGTCAAGTAATAAATAAAATGATTACCTTTAAATGGTGCCTTTCTCTGTTAATATACATTTTCCAAAAATCATGTAACTGTTATTCTTGGTCTTCATACTGATAAACCTGGTCGAAGGTCATTGTGGGCTCAAGGAAGACTTGTTGTTTGATATCCAAAACCGATATTACCACAGTGCCTGCAAAAATATAAAGGTAAACTTTGTCAGAAAAAAAAAATGTAAAAATGCTTTGATTGACAGAAGTCCTGTTGTGAGGAATAATGTGTTATAATAGAATGCACTTAGATTTTAACTATGTATTTACATCCTGTGATTGATAACTGTCGGCAAAAAAGTAGATACGTAGGAACAACATTCAAATTTGTACCATGTTTGTGCAACTACCTAAATCACTGATAATTATTAAAACCATGTTATCAGAGCCACTTTATTATATCTAATGAGAATTGAAGAAAGTACAAAGTTAGCTGATCCAATATACATGTAGGTTCTCCAGGTCACTGGGCTTGAGTCTTTGTCAGAGCCAGCATTATCTAATTAAGTCAAATCAACTTAATGAATGGATGTATATTATTTTCATTCACTTGCCTATACAAAGGCTGCCGGAACCAATCATCAACTTAGCAATAGTTAAGGAGTTAAGATACCTTTCCCATGGTATTTATTGTAGATTTTTATTGTAATAACTATACATAACTATATTGTAATAACGATACATAACCATACATTGGTTATTTTAGTTTACAAACTCCCTACATGAGTTTAAATATAGTATAAAACTGTAGAACATAGGATCTTACTATTGGACAGATGAAAACAGCATATGATACATGAGAATTAGGCTATAATGAAATTGAGAAATAATACGAGTGAATAGTTTGCAAAACAATTAATTAAATGGAAAGGCAGAGCTGCTTTTATTTATTAATAATTACGCAGGTAAGTTACCTGGTCTGGGTAATGTTATAGCTTTCAATGTAATTATTCCCCTTTACAGATGACAGATTTATCAAAAGATGAAATTATTATTATTATTATATTGGTATAGAACTGAATGTTTATTGTTCTAAATGCACTAAAAAACTAGCAGCGCTGCTAAAATTGACGTAGAAAGTCTAAATGTCTTAAAACTGAGACTTTGATGCTCTTTTTGAAGAAATTGACTTTAACAATAAAATCTATGTATTTAAAGGCACAGTTCACTGTCCCTGAAAGCCTCACCAAAGAAATTGGACCTAGGGGGTCCAGTAACAATGCATCTGCTGAATCCCTGGTAAACACATCTTTCTGCGTCTTCTCCTATATTGTCTGTGACTTGTTACTTAGGCCAAAACTGCTGTTGCCTTGAAAGGTAAGAAGAAACGTGCCAAGAGAAAATGGGAACTATACCTATAGATCTAAATATAGTTAATGTTTCTATAGTAACTAGATCTTTGTAATAGTGGTTTTCTGGCATTTGTTTGCAGCAGAAACAATCTTTCTTTTTAATAATAAATTATTGGATTAATGAAGCATAATTATGTTGAGTAGAGAATGGAAAATAACAGTAATTACCAGATATTTGAATCAAAAGATCTTATAACAAAAATGACTCATATAAAAATGTGAAACTTAACATTAGTAAGGTCGTAATTTCTATAAGGAAGCTGCCGGGAATATCATACAGAAAAGGGTAAATTTTTATCTGCTTCCTACTCATTCCAACACGTAAAACACATTTGACTGCATAATACTGAAACCTTTAAAGGCGTTTCATGAAGCAAAGCTCATTTACTCATACATGATGTCACAAATAAGCAAAATTTTCAGACAAGATCTAAGCCAGGCCAAGAGTTTATTCTATATTGTACTAATGATCTCTAAATTATTATATTCACTTCTCTTTTGGAAAGTCACAAGTGTTCTATTTTGACCCAAAGCAATGTGGTTTGCAATTTACTTCCTAAATAGCCTACTATATCCGTTAAATGTTTTGTTAGATTAACCTATCAGTCGACAAGAAATGGAGGTAAGAATTTTAATTCTTACTGAGGGAGGGGGAATCCCACAATAAACTTTCTTGTTACCTAAATATTTTTTTTTTCTGTCATGCTTTAACGTACACGTCTTGGTTGGGTGACCTGCCCAAAATGCCCAGCAATAACTGGACACAAAAACAGCAGGAAAAAAGTACTAACAATAAATTTAAAAATAAACTTCTAAATAATATCACAACTCAAAAACGGTGAAGCTGTAAGAAATTGTCAAATTATATACAGTTATTAAATGTTTATGTGTGTGTATGTATGTTTATTTATCTGGCTTCAAATTGAAAGGTCATTTATATCGTATTACAAAAAGAGGTTTAGATTAAAGCCTCCAGGATGGTGGGGCCTACTTAGTTAAGTATGCAAGAGGACGAGCTTCCCTTTTTTGTTTACAGAACCTCTACTATATGGATAAAAGTATTGGGACACCTGACCATTACACCAACAGGGACTTTTATGACATTGTATTTTAACTACATATATATTTATATGTAGATGGTCCTCCCTTTGCAACTACAAAAGCTCCCACTCTACTGGAAAGGCTTTCCACAACATTCGAGAGTGTTTCTGAGGGAATTTTTGCCTAGTAGAGCATTTTTGAGGTCAGGCACTGGTGTTGGATGAGATGGCCTGGCTTGCAATCTCCGTTCCAGTTCATCCCGAAGGTGTTCAATGGGATTCACTGGAAGTAAGGGCCTAGCCCAACACCTGAAAAACCCATTTCAACCCATACCATTATCTCTCATCCACCAAACTTTACAGTTAGCACAATGCCGTTAGGCAGGTAATAATCAGTGTAATACGCTTGGCATTGTACTTTGTGATGTGAGGCTTGTATGCAGCTGCTTGGCCATGGAAACTCGTTCCATGAATCTCTCACTCGTTTTGTGCTGATATTAATGCCAGTGGAAGTTTGAAACTCTTCAACTATGGAATCAGTAGGGCGTTGGCGACTTTTACGCACCATGCGCCTAAGCACTGAGTAACCCCTCTCGTTGACTTTACGTGGTCTTCCATTTCATGGCTAAGTTGCTGCTGTTCCTAAACACTTCCGTTTTCCAATAATACCACTTACAGTTAACCCTGGAATATCTAGGAGGGATGCATTTTTTATTGCAGAGTTCCCATCCTATCACAACCATGCTTGTCTTCACTAAGCCCTTCAGAATTACCCATTTTATCACAAATGTTTGCAAATGCAGACTGCATGGCTATTTGCTTGATTTTATAAAACAAGAGGTGTGACCTGATATTTTTGGCCACATCTTGTGTATCTCTACCTATGTGAGACAAATGCTGTTCGTAAAGAAAGAGGGGGTTGTGGCCAGACCTCTTCATGAAACCAAGTGTACCATAGGATGAAAGACAATCTTTGGAAAATTCATCCCATGAAACACACATTCTAGGTTCTGTGAGGATTTATCTGGGGAGCATACTTATTCTGAGAAGCGAGAAGATCCTGTGAGAGGTCCATGGAGAAGTTCTACAGAGAGAGCACAGATTAACTCCACCTCCACAGATAATACTTGAGTATTGATATTTGTGAAATATGTCACCAATGCAGCAGGAGATACATTCTTTTCAAACCAACAAGAGCCTACTCTCTTATTCCTAATTTCATGAAACTTTTGGCAAAGTCAAATGTACATTTAATGACACTGCCTTCCAAGTGTTGCTGATTAGCAGAGACAGTGCTTCTTTGGGACCCAAATCTCCATGTCCATCTTTCTCCTACAGATGTCCTTATCTATGTTTTGGTTAGAGGACTAGATGAAGACACTTTTCTAAGAAACATAATATTAAGACTGTCTCTAACATCGCAATATGTATTATCTTTTGGACAGTAAAATACAGAATCAATAGGTTATTTTACTGTAATTATTATAAAAACATTGAGCCAGCTAGAATTCCGTACTTATCTCTGTCAGGTCTTGACTTTATTAAAAATTCTCTATAATATTTGTGAAGACTGCTTAGGAATTGGAGGCTTCCAGGTTCAATAATTCTGAAGAGCAAGCATGGACTCCTTTAATGCTGCCGAACATGTAAACTATACTTAAACTTAGAGATCTCTCTTTTTTTGTGGCGCCACAAGCTGAAAGATTAATTAATCAGACCCTTACCCTAGGCATGCATCGTATGAGGGAGGGTTGTAAGGGATTGCTGGGAGCATTACTGTATACAAGTGGCCGCACTCGCGAATCAATTGCAGTTTTGTTATGTATAAGAAGGAGCAGTCAAACACATTCATCAGTTGTTTCAAAACTAACTCCACGAAAGATTACTCTGCCATGTGAAAACTTTGAAACAGATAACCTTCTGCACATGTAGTAAAGATAACCAGTCTTTAATTAAATATAGAACTACAAAAGCTATTAATATTTTAATATGTTTTAAACTAAAAACAGACATCTCCTAACAGACATAATGCTATGGGTATTTCTTCTGTACAGGAAAACATTATACAAACACACACCTAAACAAAGCCCCATTCAATAAATGCAATTCTTTGATTATACCTCCCAATAGAGGCTGATTTGAATTTCACCCACAATAGCCTCATTCATGTACCATTTAGGTAGCTTCAACTATAAGTTGTAAAGTGACAGATAGTAACCAAGACTTGTGCAAATTGGCTGAGCTTTAGCACTTGGCCTACCCTACTCCTGTCTACACTAAACGCATGCTGTTCTACTATGGACTTACCGTATTTGCTCGATTATTTCAGAGCAAATGCAAATGGATGCAAACAGTTAACAAAATAAAGTCTTTTGATGACATCCAGCATTATTAAGCGAAGCCACCAATCTTTAAAATAAAATATATTTTTTTTAAAAGCCAAATGCGATATGCCCATACCATAATTTGTATTAAACATACTTGAGCAACCCCATCACCTCACCATAGGCAGGCTCTACACCCTCCAAAGGGTCAATACTTTTATCCCTTACCCCACCACCAAAATGATTTTCCACTTATAGACTTACACACAGTAGTGCTAGATAAAGTTTTCCAAGAATATTAACTTATTTTGAATTAGATATGTATTAAAATAATTTTGATTTAAGTTTTTTTTTGTTTTGCCTGCGACCTTATAATTCATTTTGACATCTGCATTAAGAGTGGTGAAGGACTTTGCATACTATGTTGGAATCAATAGTTTATATTTTTGGACAGGCACTAACCGCAGGAGAGATTAAGGACATATCACTCATCACCCCCAAGATCTCTTACATTTATGTATTCATTCAGAAGAGGGAAAGAAATGAGCACTATAATCCAAACAGCAAACACGCCACATCCTTATGAAACCTGAGCATGCCACATCAAACAAAGAGTCGCTTTCAACTTTCAAGAACCAAATATGTGTTTGGGAAACATCGATACACAAAGATGACTCTTTAACAAACAGCCATGTATTCAGTACACACAGAGGGTTTTAAAGTGTCTGAAATGTTCTTTAGATCTTTAAAGGGTATCTATGCTACCTATAGACTAAGCTTTTTGCTTGGCAATCAATGCAACTGTTTTGGAGATATTTAGTTTAAATGTTCAGCTCCTGAAAGCTGAGATCTGTGTCTCAGGCTGACAAGGACAACCTTGTATTTGTTCCCATTTGCTACACATAGCCAGATTTATTCTACCATGATTTCACCTCTTTTATTTTAGTTTATAAACAAATAAAACATTCTATATAAATGGTACAAAACATAGCAATGCATGTCTAGTAAAATACATAGCATCTTACATTTTTCGATCAGGTAACAGGTCCCGACAGGACTTGGACTGGTCATTGGGCAAACTTGGTAAATGTCAATAAGCATCTCCCACTAACCTTTATTGATGCTTGTGCAGACAATCCAGTTTATCGAATAGCCATTGAGTGGATACATGAGTGTAAGAGCATAATACCAGGCACCCAGGTATCCAGCATGGAGTCTCAGGCATGTTATTTATGCGTTGCTGGCAGGGTGACAACATGTCCCGGATTGCCTGGGACAGTCCTGCAATGGGACTTTAAGTCTTGGGCAGTCTCAATCTGGGACAATGCATTGTCCTGGAATGAGAAGTCTGAGTGAAGGAGGTCTTAGCCAATCAGGGGAGACTTCTCAATTCTCCAGGTTGCCTGTGATTTCAGAAGCCTCTCCTGATAGAGTCCCTCCTTCAGACCAACTGAGTGTAAGCTGCAGCCCGCACCAGGTTTGACTGTGTTTCTCTGTTTGTCACTGTGTTTGTGTGTAATGGTTGGTAATAGAGTAGTTAATAGAGTCTGAATCTGCTCATGTCTGGTAATAGAGGAGTTAATACTCTAATCTGCTCATGTCTGTAATGATTGAATGTATATTATAGGCATATTATTAAATCTGAAATCAACATGGTTCCCAAGGCTTCCTAATAATTAATATATTATATTATATGTTTGTATGTGAGATATATATACAGTACATATATAATATAAAATGTATTTTATGTGTGTGAGATTATATATATATATATATATATATATATACACACACACACGTCTGTGTGTGTGTAATCTCATCAGCTTCATAGTTGATAGTCAGTAGTGTACCTAAATCGGGGCGGGCCACCCCGGGTGCCACTCATTAGGGGGGTGCCGTGACGGCCACCTAACACGGGCCCGCAGCTTACCGCTACTGCACCGCCCCAGTGGTGCTTTGCTGGCCCACAGACAGTACGCCCCTGTTCATAGTGTGTCCCTGGATGGCAGAACTAATATGTTGCCGTAGTTGCTGGCCTTCAACTGCTGGGGCCAGTTATCCTCACAAGTCCACTTCTGATCCCAGTCACTTTTTTCAAGTGCTTTTAACAGCAACTGTTGTGCAATGATGGAACACAGTTCTCCATCAAGTTAAGAATGGAATTGCAGTGATTTGTACACATGGTTTTACTTTAGTTTACTTATTCACCAAAATGGACTGTGACCACACCATAACTACTACAGTGACTCATTATAAAGTCCTCTGAATAAGGTTCTGATATAGAAGTGCAGAGTGCCATAGACTACTTCAGTTATTAAGTCATTTTACTCCCTAAAAGATCACTCAGCAGTCAATTATGTATATCTTGAAATCAGAGAACATACACAGGGCCAGTAAATGATTGGTTCTTTTTGTGATAAGCAAGCAGTCTGCTCTACAATAACCATGCCTCGTAAGCATTTCATGAAGCTGCGTCACTATCTCCCTAGAAACATGCTGATCAGAGCACATTGAGGCTTCATGACTAAGGCAAATGTTAAATTGGTTTTCTAAATAGACTGTCATATTTTATTTTATTTCCATTTTGTAAATGCTGTGCTTACAATAAAACCAATAATGGCAGATATTTCCACACCTATTTGTAGCTCCTATTCAGGGTAGCAGAGATAAACCACAAATGATCTTTACTGAGAAAGAAGAACTGAAAGCATGCTACATGCTCAGAAGGACAAAGTGGGTTATAACCATTTCACGTATACAGTGTGTATATGTAAAAGGCAAACACATATTTCTGGGCAGGCATCTGTGATTTATCTATATTTTTTGGCCAAGTTAAAATATGCTATGTGTAATTTTGGAGATTGACGATGCACTGTTTTTTTGGACAACAGAGTCATTTCTCATATCTATAAATATACCTAATGATTTGCTTTGCTTTTAGGTACAGGAAAAAAAATGTATACTAAGCAGAATTTCCTTCCTATAGGAATAAGCAGGCTATTATTATTTATGCACACAAGTCAAAAGTATATTTTCCAGCGAAGCTGGAAAAAAAATGCATTCTGATTCATTTATCTTCTAAAGTCTCCTAAATACATAACACCTAAATAAAGTATTCAAGTAAAGAACTTGAGTCGCCATGGCAACAAAACTCCATTGAAGTCAAATCCCTTGTTGGTTGATAAAAAAAAATTAACAGGACCAGCACTTTGTCGAAATCTCATTTGAACGGCAAATTGTTTATTGTCTATTGCCTAATCTCTGCATTATCTCAGTTGCCATTTCATATATAACCCCACAAACACTTTGATCACAAAATACATACAGAATATACTCGTACTTTAATCTCAAGTACGTCTATTTAGACTCTATAAACACTTACTAATGCCTCAATAGAATTCCTATTCTGGAGATGTAGGCAAGAGGGCGCATTAATACAACAATGTATTAGTACTATTTATTGCTTTATATAGTGCTATCAAATTCCACAGTTCTTTACCCAGATAACTGAATCAATAAGCAACTTAAATTAATGTTTTCCACTTTAATATAAGGAAACTAAACTAAATGATTTATAGTAAAATAACATTAATGCATTTCATATAAAAAAGCACAATGATAGTATTCTTTTTCATTTAGGGGAAAGAAAAAATGTTGGTGCGCTAAGCTAGTCTTGGGTTCAAATAATACTATATTACTGTATTATTTGAGCCCGGGACTAGCTTAGCGCACTGACATTTTTTCTTTCCCCTGTTTGCACATATTTGAGGTTGTTGGCTCCTCATCAGTCTGGTTGCAGCTTGCTGTCCAGGGGTTAATAGGGAGGAGGTTTAATTGCACCTCCCCCAACACATTAATCTGGTTTTGGTAGCAGTATAAACTGCTTTGTGTGCCCACTATGTAGGAGGTGAGAGTAGGTTCTCACCCTATTGAGAGTGTGCCTTGACGTGGCGGGTTAGCTTAATTATGCTTTGGCCAATTCATATAACCAAAACCTCTCATTTATATTATGATTATATATTTGTTGCCAACTTTATTAGGGTGAGAAGCGCAGACAGTATTTTGTTTTTTGTATTCTTTTTCATTTTTCCCAATTAAAAAAAACATAAAGGCATCAGAGAAATCAAAGCTGAATTTTCTAGGTATTTCCAATCATATGTGGTATATCACAAATTAAAATTCTGTTCACTGAAAATGCACAGATGAGAATAAATGTATAGCACACCCATTCCCCAATGAATATGGTAATGAAAGTAAAAATAGCTGAACCCCAAAAAAGGTACATATATGTATCAGAATATCACCCAAAGTATTTATCTTCTCCTTCAGAAAAGAAAGCAGATGACACTCAAATACAGATTACAATGGAATTAGCTTAAATTTTGGCAATCCGTGCAATGAAGATGCTTGTCAAGGAATCATGAGTGTTTCTGAAGGTGGAACACTTATTAAAACTTTATTTTTATAAATAAACCCTCATGCGTGGTACATGTGTAGGCTTGTACTACATTTCTCAGGGTGGGCATGAGAGTATTTGTAATCCGTTTTTAGCATTCCCCCCCTCTTCATGATTGTATTACCTATTTATGAAACATCATTTTACCCTTCCTATCTCTAAATCCACATCACTGTGATGCACAGAGTAATGCCATTATAGTCCATTAATTATGTGTTCATATAAAGAGCTGCATGGAAACTGTTAAATGCAATAAAAAACCCATTGAAGCTATAACCCACTTTTTTCAGTAGAAGAAACTAAAATAGTGAAATGTCTAATTGAGACTAGCAGGGGTACCACTGAATTGTACTGTTTCTATTTCCAATACAAACAAGTGGTACCCAAATATGAGAACGCTTTTGGAACATCAAAGATTCTCTGGAGACCCCAAAACAAGGTAAATACCGGTAAAATATTTAGAACTCTTTAAAGATCTCCTGGAATAGCTTTGATACCTAGCAGAGTGGAGACCACTGCATTAAACAAATCCACACTCTGTGAAAAAGGAGCATGTTAACGTTCGACCAAAAAACAGAAAATGACTTCAATGTTTAACTCCATCGCAGGTGATAGCAAAACTGTGGGAGTGAAGTGCTCACTGGAAAGAATGACTTCACACAAACACATCTTAGTATCAGATTAGAACCCTGAGTGACTCAGTCTTTGTTATGAGACACAGTAGTTAACACCCACTGCACAAAGACTAGCCTTCTCTTGCTGACAGCGATTACTTTCACCAGCTGTAATGCTTGATACAGAGTTCAGAGCCAGGAATGCCACCGGTAAACTTTCAATATCCCTACATCATATATAGCAGAAAGGTAAAAAAAAAAAAATACCAGTATTTTTGGAGTGTCATAATGATGTGCTGACCTATTTTAAAAAATACATAAAAATCAAGACAGCACCGCCAACAAAGAAAAATACTCATTAATTGAAACAGTCTAGATACCTGCAGAATATTCTTGACAAGACACTTAGTTGGATTGAATAAACTAAGCTACCAATGTCTGACATTTAAATAACCAAGGAAACAGAATAAGCTAGAAACAACAGCAACAAATATCATGTCTTGTTTCTTCTGATTTAAAAGCATTAAAAGAGATTGAGATAAAATATTTCCATTAACTGTACCATTCAGATCCTTGACTCAGCTGCTTCAAATAAATTTCAATTACTTGCCCTCTATTTGAGGGTGGGGTGTTATACTTTGGCCATAATAGTAATAGGTCACGGCGACTTAAACCTGTGCTTTTTATAAGGTCCATTCCTCTCTTTATATTTTTACTGATTCCATTGTATTCATTTGAATACCCCTGTTACTGAACAGGTTAAATATCTACGCGGCAAATGTATTTGTGGCATAAGTAAGGAGAAGACACTTCTGCATAAATGTATAACTATTTGGAGGACTACAGAAGGTCATGAAAAATTCATCATCAATTCGCTCCTTCCTTGAGATCCTCACAGTTTCTGAAATACACAAGTGATTACTCTTTTAAATCAGACATAAAAAACTTCTACCAAGACATCAAGGCTACACCTTAATGATCGCTATATATCCTTTACGTCAACCAGTGAAACTGAACATTACCGGCAAAGCTGACTGCAATGAGATCATCCATACTCAATTAGTGTGCAATAAAAAAAAAACTCCTAATAATTAAGCAAAGCAGTATACGGATACTCTCACTCCTGGCAAAAGTCCAGGAGACAATCTCAAGATGTACTGGCAATGACATTGTAAATGTAGTCCAATCTACTTCATCCGCTCACTGTTACTTTGCAAGCTCACCCTTGCTTTACACTATTTTAAATGTGTATTGATTTGTCTATCTGCTAATGAAAATGCCAGACAGAAGCCGGCAATCAAACAATACCAGTTTTGCATTTGGCGCCTTGTGTACCACCTAGGCAACTGTTTGCTAGTGCTAACATTCATCAGTGTTTCAATAAAACCGTTCCCACGTCATCTTTAACTGTGTGAGTACAGAAAGTTTACAAAAACCGTACTAAAGACCACTAGAGTACTAGAGTTGTTAGGAGAGTTTGGTTTCAACTTCCACTTCACTATTTATTAAGAAAGGGCAACCTTCCCGGGAGGACCTCCTTACATCTTTCAGCTTCAGAGCGTCGCAAGGCAGCCATGTGGGAGCAGCAATGGAGGTCTTGATTTTTCATTAATTTTCCAGATCTGTGGGCTGATCACAGATCAGAGAATCTCCCCAACTAGCCCATGACTTCTCAAAATGTTACGTGATTATGATGGTTGGAACTGAATGTAATCTAACACAACAATGTTGTACTTTTCTCTAATTCTAGAGCTTATATTATTTTGGTATTCCAAAAAAATAGAAAAAAGGTAAATTGCGTTAGAAAAAATATTTTAAGATACAGATCTGGGTGAACATATTCGATTTCATCCATAATGAGCATATATTTTATGTAAAACCCCACTTTAAACAAAGCCGTATTTGTTCAAGAATTTCAAAGGTGTTGAACGGGTCTAAAAAAATAAGATGCAGAGCACCAGATATCTGCATTTTATAAGCCCCTGTGGTTTTCTCACATCGTCTATGAAACCATTATTATTATTATGAGTAATAACGAGTGAATGAGATTTGCTAGATATTGTCTCAGCAAGAAGTGCTGTCCTCACCAGATAACTGGTCCATTTCACTTGCGTATTGGTACATGAGCCGGTGTTGTGCTTTATGTTTATACAACCCTAGCAATATTTACAGGAAAGGCCTGGAATGAATTGGTGAAAGAGGCACAATTTACACAGATGGATTATGTAAATTACTAAATGCTATCCGTACTGACAGACATGACTTAATGTGCAAGATGTTTAATGCTGAAAGACACATCATTTGCTTCAGATATGTTGACATACTATGCTAATGGGATTTTTCTTTTTTTAAAATAGCTTGCAAAACTGTAGCTTGCTGGCAAATCTGTGCAGACAACATAAGGTATAATTATACCTCCTACCTTCGCACAGGAAGTCTTGGGGTCAGGAGATAAAACGCTTCATGCCAAGGATTAATGTTCCACTTAAAAATGAGATAACAGCACTGCAAAGAGTGTTTCTGGAGTCCCCTACCCACAACCATATATAGATCCTATTTGTATACAGAAATTGAATAGCAATAGCAAGATGGGATCTATAAAGTACTTATTGATAGCCAATTCTATTAATGTTGTGTGGTTAAAAGGCAATGGCTGGCATGGCTGATCGGGTCGTAGCACGTGAACTCACTCTTGGTAATGAACCGTGTGGCTTATGGCACCCACAGATAAAGTCATGAGCATGCTTTTTGTTCCCAAAAACAACTTACACATAAAGTTTTCACTTTATCCAACCACAACGTAGTTATGATGGATGGGATGATAATTTTTACATATCAAAATTTCTTTGTAAACAACATTTAGGGTATAAACTGTTTTACATGAGGGTACCAAGCAACACTGGGTGAGAGTATGGAGAATTTTCACCTTGACCGCCTTTTCGACTGTAGCTCTAGAAAAACTGACCATTGTCTATGACTAAGTGTGGGTTGGGATAAATATATTCCAACCTTACTTAGAGTCTGATCCTCTCTTTTGTTTATGTTCATTGTAAAACCTAAACGTACTGGAAATTGCCTTAGTTTGAAAATGAAAGCTAAATCTCTGAGGGTGCCTAATCGACATGGCATCCATGCTACTGTAAACAACTGTATCGGCGACCACAGGTTTTGTAAAAACTGTCAAGGGCTGCCATCATTAATCCAGCCCCCTATGCTTTCCTGTGGGGGGCTCAGTGAAAGCATAGGGTGACAGATTCACAAAGGCAGAAGATAGGCAGGACCATGGCAAGTCGCTACAAGGTGAGAGAGGGAGTATTTCCACGAGTGTGTGCGTGTACACTGTACCGTCAGAGTCAGTGTCTATATGTGTAAATGAAGAGTGTCATAGTCAGTGTCTCTACTCTGTTTTAGTCCCAGATTCGGTGTGTATAGTGTAAGAGTTTGTATTTTTATATAGTGCTGTGCGTGTGGTATGTGCATGTGTATTAGAGTGTGGTGTTTTGCATGTTCTAATATGGCATTTTGTCAGCATATGGTTTGTGTATTAGCATGTGTGTACATGAGCATAGAATTTTAGTGTGTGTGTTTTACTGTAAGATGTTAGGGTTTGTGAGCATTATATGTTAACGTGTGTCTGTTATTGTATGGTGTTAGAGTGTGTAAGTGTAACAATAAAGGTTAAACATACAAGCTTGAGTCTTTATGGTGTAAAATATCCCTTGTCATGAAGGTTAACTGCAGTACTGTACAAAGTGGTGCAGGACATAAGAAAGGTGTGTTTTATGTTGCATTGCCCCAATAAATATAAACATTTAAGTACAGATGAGAGGGTAATAAAGTATATGAAAATAAAAACATGATTGGGGAGGGAAAAAGCTGACTCTTTAATTATTCAGTTGGCTCCTAGATCCAAGGTTGTGGACTCCTGATTTAGATTACCTGACATTCACAACAACGCATGGTATATACTTACAATCAAATGGTTAATCGTGGTATAACGCCCGTGAAATTGACTTAAGGACATAAGGGAAAAATTATTAAGGGTTATCAACTATAGTCAACAGTGTATTTTACTTTAAAGTGGATGTTTTGTCATAAACTTAGCTTTAAAAAGCAGTTAAAACAGATACGGAGCTGTTCTGTTTTCAAACAGCGCAATGACATACTGCGTTACTCTCTTAGTTACCCAAGTCTGTCTTATTATAGAGATATATCAATATATGTTAGACTGAATATGTCCAGAGACAATAACTGAATACTATGGTTAGGACACATTGCAATTGTCAAAGGAATGAGTTGTAGTATGTCTGTGACATGTGTAAAGGCTAGCTTCTCCTGTCCTGGCTAGATGCATTCATTCTGTCTCTTGATTCCTCTTTCACTGCACAAAACCTTCCTTCAATTATTTTTTCTCTGCCTAAGGCAGGGTAGATAAAACTGTTTGCTAAATATACTGCTGAGATTCAAGCAGGGCTTACATACTTCACAGGGTTGGCTCGGAGCCTTATGCAAGTACACCAAATTACATAGCTCTAGCAAATGGCATTGAAGATCAGCATTTACCATTCTCACCTTCCTGGTTTTTGACCGCTGTCCAGAGATGTAAGAGAGAGACACATCATACAAGGACTTTAGAGACAAATCTTGATGCTTCCCCTCCTCTCCTACCTTTCTCTTCCTCACTTACTGGGTGGATAGCATTATTCATCATTTTCACTGCATGGCATCTAACTACACTGAGATCATTTGGCTTTAGGAAAAAATATGGCTTGTTTATAAAACATAAACGGTAAAAATCCATTTCAGTGCTACTTAGCTGTAAACTTTATAATGTGGTAGTGTTCTCCGAGCTAAGAATTTGAATTAAAAGCTTGGAAAAGTAAGTATTATGTAATCACCCAACAGGGATTTCCAAAAATGGAGGGAAAAAAAGGACAATGAAAGGGTCATGGTGGTGTTGGTTATACTGGGCCCACTGAGATGTTCAAATAAAGCCATGGCAGTATTTTGTAACAGCTAATTCATAAGATTCAGTGACTATGTACCTGGTTAATTGCTCTGGAGTGTTAATATTAAGCATACAATTTACCACTAAATAGACAATATTTGTCATGCTAGAGTTTTTAAAACAGTCCCTGTGTTTTTGATGAGCTGCATAAACTGGAATACCCTTTAGTCATAAACTTCAAACTTAAATTTAACCTCATATAAAAGGGTTGTTCTTTTTCTTTTCCTAAACCTATAATGTCACCATTTCTTAGATATTTACTGGAAAGCCACTTGTTATTGAAACTTATACTGTGACTTAGGTTTTCAGTAATAATAATAAAAAATGAACTACAAATGTCATTGATTTTAAAAAATAGTGCCAGGCACTTTCCACAAATCTGTTTTACTCTTATCGAATGACCTTTTTCAAGGAAACCGGTTGGCTTTTGTCATATGCAGACATTTTGATAACAAAACCGCAGCGTTCACACTGCTCTTTAAATGGCTAGCAGTTTGCTTACACAGTAACATAGCAACTATCTATGAAATATAAAAAAAGAAAGAAAAAAACAGAACAGGATGTGCACAGAAGGCAACAGATTTCCTGGATGCTGTTAGCCTTACCGCTGCTGTGTTGTGAGTATGCAACCCTGTAAACTGCTGTCTCATACTACGGCAGGGTCACTCACTGCCCTACTTTCCTTTGCCGTATCAAAACAAAGGGCCTTTAGGCAGACATCATCTATCAAGTTCCAGAGTTGTGCAACAGCTACACAAACACTCTATCCATTTAGCAACAGAATCGTCTCCAGAGGGAAAAAAATCCCCATTAATCCGTAGGAGGGCGAATTCATGTAATGTGCAACATGATTGAGATTTCTATCTCTTCCTGCTGACAGCCAAAGAAAAATATGATAATTACGGTATTCGCTGAAACAATGTGTACTTTGCAACACCTTCCTAAAGAGGAACATTAAAATAAGGTAAACCCAGGCCAGAGTTGTTTTAAATAGATCTGTCATCTAAACAGTTTTTAGTATTATTTATTTGAAATTACCTGCAGTTTGTGTCTTCTGATTTTCAAGAAGGTCGCTTTGGAAATATTTCCTCTAAAAGTATTTTACTTTCACAAAGCTGTGCTTAGTGCCAGTTGATGGCAAAACCTGTATAACTAATTGCCTTCTTGCCCTTAAGTCTCTTGTTTTACTCCCGATTCCTTCTAAAGCTGCTTGAATCAGAAGCAAACAAGTCATTTGGGTAAGGAATGGTCATTGTATTCCCAAATCTTAAAAGGACAATCAACAGCAATCAGCAATATAGCAACAGGGTAGATTTAACTGAATAGGAAGAAATAATCATGCAGATCCTAAGAGAAAATTAATATAACTGCTTGCTTTATACAAAACAATATATGTTTCTAATTATTTTAATTTGTGAACATCATTACTTAGATTTATGCAATTCAGTAAAATGTATTCATATATGTATTAAATATATTGTATAGTGCTTGTTTTAACTAGTAAATGTCATTACATAAGTTGCCTGAGATAGGACCTTACAGAAAAGATTAACTTTTGAACTGGTTGAAGCTTTGCCTATTCGGTTACTATCGCAATTTCATGAAACAGATTGCAATACCGACTTGAGCAAGTTTAAACCTTACCAGCATCCTGCCATAAGTGGCTTATATAAGTGACATCATCACTACAACTTGAACGTATGGTCTCTGCTCATGTGCTCAAAAAAAAGGAAGATTGGCTTTGCTGTCCCTTTAAATTCACAGTATCAGTATGCAATCATTACCACAGGCTGGCAAAAAATAGAATGTATCTGTGAATAGTTCTGCTTTGCACAAAATAAATAAATAAAATGTTTAAAAAAGAATACAGGAACAAACAAGAACTCCACATCATTATATTGCTGTTGGAAGGGTGGAAAAAGAAAGAAAGAAAGAAAAAATATTCATAACATGATTGCCTGCGGCGATCTGCTGCCTTATTATAGTACAGAGGATGAGATGCCCATTATTTTCACCTCTATGTTCATATGCACAAAGCTTCAGCTACGCTCTGGTCTACAGTATCCAATTAGCACCACAACAGAGGCACAACTGCCTGCAGTCATCCTCGCATACTTATCAACTAACATACTAATTGCTCTAAATTTACTCATTACACCATCCAGTGGACATGGATAGTTCACCACCAATTACGAAGCTAAACAAAATTACTTGACAACTGAAAACGCATTTTCTGCTAACACGTGCACAGTATACCGTTAACCCCATCACCAGAAGATGTTCAAGCAATTTCCTTACGGTTCATAAACATTCTAAACAGATGTGTGCTTGGTAGGCCCATTCTTGCATATGCATGTCACCTTGCATTTCATTTTCTCTATAAAACCCGCCTTTTGTGGGCTCCTAGCAATTTTGATGTGGAAGTATGAAAATTCTATGAAGTATGTATCTAAATTATTTTCATTACAATGGTAGCTGGCGTTGATATGTCCACAAAACATGTAAAGAATATCCCCTTAATGACAAAGCCCACACATGTACGGGCTCAAAATGCATTGTTTTCAATGGGTTTAGGGGCCGCCCATTGTCCTTAAGGGGATATTAAAAGATTCAGCGTTTCTTAATGGTAAGTATGACTCAAATGCCCAAAAAAGAATGGTTTTAGCGTTTACATGGTTGCAAACAGCAAAGGAGTCAGCACAATTGCCCTACGATGCCCCTGGACCAGGGTTATAAACTCCCATTAGCCCTTTTAAAGGATATAAAAACCAGCAGTGTGCAGATCAACTGAAGCAGAATTATGATTTCATCCCTTCCAATATTTCAAACAGTCAAAAAAGGGCCACTTCCCCTTTGAGAAGTTTTTGGCAATGGACAGTCTAAGCAAGCATTTCCAAAATCCACTTCCTGCCCTAAACAATATTGTATCTTTTAAGGCTGTAGGTTGTGATATGATCATACACACCATGTATTGTGAGCTCCTAGAAAACAGTAACATCAGGAGAAGGAGGACCTGAGAAGCTTAGGTCCCAGAAGTGTCCTGTCTCTACTAAAGAAGGGCACAGGAGGAATGTGATCAGCAGGATCAGCTCTATGGCAGTGAAAACAAAGATTACTAAACACGGCACATGATACTATAAGAGGCTTGCCACATCTGGATCAAAAATGGTTTGTGGACCTAATAAAAAAAGAAGAGACCATGGTTGTTCTCTATAGTAATTTTGTTGTGTTCCCTAAATTTTTATGTCACAAACTGTGTACTATCTGCTCCCAAATTTAAAGCTTTTAACTCACATTGGGCACAAAACCTAATCTCAAGGCATAGTTGCAATTCTAAGGAGAATAGATGTATGAAATGTAAGTGTCAGAGACATCGAGCAAATACGGTATATTGAAAACTCACAACTTGTCATGACACCTTAAAGGGTCACAGAAAAATGGCACAAAATAATCACAGATATTTGGACTAATTTGCCATCATTTCTATAGAACAATGACTCATGCTAGAGGATGCCAGCTGTGCAAGGTTCACGTTCATACAAGAAATACAAAGCAGGTTTTCCCATGCAGATTTCATAAATTATGTGAAGAGAAGATAGGAGATAAGTAAGACTCCAGCAGGTGTTACATGGCTTCAATTGTCCATTAAAAATAAAAAGGATTGGCTGCTGATTTGCTTCTTTATTTATTACACCTACGCCCTCTGGAACAGCCAAGTGATGGAATATGTGGCATACTCCCAGTTCAACACACGCTGGTGCATGATTTGGACCCAAAGACTTTAGGCAAAACTGATATATAGTGTTATTTTGCAGATAAATTGTATACTCCTGCTATAGACAATTATCTTGCAGCAATAGTACTGTATGTAAACTATGGTTTCTGGGTTGCACTTTTATATGTCTTAATAGCATCAGTAGTATGTAGGAGCAGGCTTGTTGCTAGGCAACTGCGGCAGTGCTTTGAAGTCATTCTATCGAGTGGGTTTGATCTTAATCAATGTGCTTCATTTAAAGAGGATGCTCAACCTACTCGTTGAATGTAACACTTTTGTAACTAAATGTAGCAGTAGCAGAAACATAATTCTTAGTATTGTTAAATGTCAAACGTTGTCGCATTTATGAATTTTGCTTGGGAAGCTTTATTGTCATGTGACAGAAAGACACTATGGCTGTTGCCATAGAAACTAAAAAGTCTTCATATATGTTTCTGTGTTGTTTTCGCATGATTAAACATACAGAGGAAAGTTCCGA
The DNA here is from genome assembly GCF_027358695.1 of Spea bombifrons. Lineage (NCBI taxonomy): Eukaryota > Metazoa > Chordata > Amphibia > Anura > Pelobatidae > Spea > Spea bombifrons. Next base: position 67,093,639 of record NC_071089.1, read on the forward strand.
ATGACAAATCAGCCAACGTTTATTTTCTTAACATAATAGAGTGCGCTTAAATTGCAAAATTTCTTATAAGGTGTCATATTAGTAAAAATGCACGTATAAGCATATAAGTCAACAGCACTCTATAGCTGAGGAGTTCCACACTTCCACTGGCATTAATATCAGCACAAAAACAGTGCAGCAGGAGCTTCATGGAATGAGTTTCCATGGCCGAGCAGCTGCATGCAAGCCTCACATCACCAAGTACAATGCCATTTCTATTGCAGCATGACTGTGCCTGGGTGTACAAAGCAAAGTCCATAAAGACATGGTTGGGTGAGTTTGGTGTGGAAGAACTTGACTGGCCCGCACAGAGCCCTGACCTCAACCTCCTCAGACACCTTTGAGATGAACTGTAATGGAGATTGCAAGCGAGGCCTTCTCTTCAAACATCTGTTTCTGACCTCACAAATGCCCTACTGGATGAAAAATCACACAGAAACACTTCAAAATCTTGTGGAAAGCCTTCCCAGAAGAGTGAAAGCTGCAAAAAGAGGAGGGCAGTGACAACTACATATTAATGTCTTTGTAATTAGAATGCAGTTTCATCAGCGTCCCTGTTGGTGTAATGGTGAGGTGTCCTAAATGTCCATATAGTGTATATCTATCTATCTCCGTCCAAAATTTGCCCACAGGTTTGAGGTCTTTTATCTTTTGCTGTTAACAATCAAGCTCTTTCTGTCAACATCACTGCAGTCTGAGAATTAGAATCCTAAGCACTCTGGTGGAATCCTTTATCTATACGGGCATATAATGTTTTAAGATTAGTTAAAACACAGAATGGCAATATTATCGTATACTATAGTATTCAAATGTATTATCCATTTTCCATGATAAGTGTATAAAAATTATCAAAATATCAGTTTAAAGTACAAAATTTTACAAAAAAAGGATTTTTAATGTTGATAATGTTGTTTGTGTAAATACAAATAAAATGAAATGCCATTCTGCAGCAGAGATCAGAAGCAAAAAAACAGATGACTGTTAGAAGAAGGCAGAAGGGAACTGCCTTAAGGAGATAAATGCTTGTAAGTGAAGGGCTGTTTAAAGAAGACCTGAGCTGATTGAGGGCATAGAAAATAACAATGGGCTGGTTAGAAGAAACCTTGGCTGATTGGGGACATATAAAGAAACAGTAGGTGCAGGAGAATGAGCTCTATGAGTCGTCTGCCGTGTCTATTAGATTACAAACTAGGGGAATACTCAGCTATGTACAACCGTATCCCTACGCAATAAATATATTCTCCAAATGGGTGGTAGTCTTGAAATTTGGTTGAACTAGATATTTCAGAAACTATAGATATCCCCAGTGAAAACACATAAGGTTAAAATCAATCTCTTCTGAAATATGTCAGAGCACAGCTAAAATGTAGGTGAATCATAAGGAATACCGACATAATTTGTGTTGTACTTGGCATCACAGAGCTCTCTATGAGAAAAGGTTCACTTAAACACTTAAATATTATGAAAAAAATTACATTTATACAGTAAGAAATCTAATCTCCTGTTTGGTAATTACAGATTGTGTTATAACATTAAGTAAAATATATCGGAATGAGGGACAGTACAACTTAGCTTCAAAAGGATAAAGACTGTTTTGCTTTTATTGAATAAATACAGTTTTGGGTCAAGTTGGCAGTTTACAGAATATATGCCAATCGTCTTAAAAAGAAACGTATATGTTGTATGTAGGTGAAAGAATTGTGGTCATCCATAATCCCAAATGTGATAGTACCCTTTTAAGACAATCACAAGTGATTTAGTATTCCTAAAGCACAGTAATGTTTAGCTTCTAGCATGTGCTCTTTGAGTAACATACCTCAGATGAGCATTTGCAAGTTTCTGTCTGTTATCATCTCTGTAATCTACAGATCATAGAACTTTATATATGTATCATATACTCACGAACTGTACTTCTGCTACGCTGGCAACCACAGGAAGCTTCTGGCAATATGTTTACCCTCTGTAAGATGTATATGTAGCAAAAAAGGAAGTATTTCATTTTCTATCTGTGTCTATGTGGTATATGTCAAAAAAGAAGCATGTAATATGTCCATAAAATATCAGCACTCTTTGAGTGCAACAAATAAGTATATAATAGTGTAATTGCATTTGGATAGTTTGCCCAAATGGGTTCCATGTGTAGTGTCTAGCAGGGATTGACAAACCTTAGACACCAGGTAGCCATGGCAACTAAGAAACACGTCATGGCACATTTAGTGGCTCTAGTTTGTGTGTCCAGAAGCTGTCTGTAGCCTATTTCGGCATCTTTTTAGGCATATATCTTTTCCTTTCTGTGTGAAGCCAGGTGGCATATGCACAACAGGGTAGCATAACGCAGTAATAGTTGGGAAACTCCTGTTTTGTGGCTGGCTCATTCATTCACACAATTTGTTAAGACCTGATGTGTAGGTTCTGATAAATCTGACAACATAGGTTAGTAGTAAATGATTAAGCTAAAACAATGTGAAGTGGATTTGACCTTTCAAAGGTATTATTGCAAATATGGCTTTTGCTGAGTCTACTGGTAATATACTTGCTACATACTTATTAAGCTTGTAATGGATAGAAAAGTGTTTGATTGGGACAAGTAGCATTTCAACATATTAGCAAACAATTATCATCAAAAGCCATCCCTGTGGTCCCAAGGCCCAAAAGGTCAAATATCTGTCTACACACAAAGCAACAACAAATTCCACTCAACAAATATAAAAACTATTTGAAGGTTATTTTTTTCACATTTTGAACAATATCTGTTTGTGTTTGAGATTTGGCAACAAAATATTGATGTTTTCATAAGAAATTCCTGTGGAACTGGACATTTAAAAAAAAATGCAAAAAGCTTTTGTCCATGTCTTTTTCTACATCAACTTTGCATGTATGTTTTGTACATGCATTCTATAAGGTCAAGTAGAAGTATGTGCACAACACAAAAAGTGAACAAACATTATCTCAAAATGTCACTTCTCAGAAGCGTAGGCATTCTCTTTTAGGACAGATAAATGGATACTTTCACTACACCGCTATAAAGACTGAAAACTGTGCTAGGACTCAAGCGCCAGCAACAAAAAAGGACAATCGATGACTAAAAATATTTCTGACAAGTGTGAAGTGTAAACAAAAAGTAGCTTTTTTCTCTCTCTCTTCTTCTGCCATCTATGGAGCTTGGCTGCACGCTGTTAGCATAAGCAACATATGAGGTAATAGCTCAGTGGGCTCAGATTAATTATAGTATTTCATTGCTGTGACTGCGTCAGCAGTTTTTTAAGCTTCACGGACAGTTACAACATAAATACCTATCTGGTTTCTGAATGCCTAATTACAACAGAACTGGTAATTGGGCTTTACTACCACAGCGATGTGCATGAAATTAATTTTCTTTTTCCATGTGCAATTACCCAATTATTCAACAACTTTGCTTATTTTCTTATAAAACATTTTATGTTAAACTATAGCAAAGCACTGTGCTTGGTGATTTTGACCAGCTGAGGATCATGTGTGTTTTGGTTCAAAAACAAAAGTGGGAATGTTAAAGGATGCCATATGTAACATGCAACGCAATACTATGCCTTTGAGACATATCAATGCACTGGCCTATAATTCTGGTACAAAAAAAAAAAGGTTATGTATAACAAGTGATGCTGGTGCAAAGTTATCATAGTTGGTTGATATAATGACAACTTTTCAAATCTTCTCTAGCGAGTATTATCACAATAGAGGTCCTTTCATATCTGCTCTAACTTGTAATGTACAGAAAGACATAGAAATACTTAAATATGGCCAATTATAGTACACGGGGGCAGACTAGAGATTAAAACTGGCTCTGGCACTTTAAGGCCAGGGGCTGAGAAAATGAAATACATGTGGCTGCCTGCTGGGTATACACAACCACGCACTCTTACACCTTTGCTGCCTGCAGGAGCATGTATCAGCTAGCGTTGAATGGACAATGGACTAATCCACTACAAGATAAGATCCGCCGCACAAGAGGTGATAAAAGTAAGATGGACGGACCAGTCCAGGACTACACACGTTGTATAGAGTGAAAATCAAATATTTTATTCCTAAAACTATTCATCATCAACACTAGTTTTGTTATAAGAGTGAGTCACCTTTTTATAATCATTAAACACATTTATTAAAAGTATTCGTAATTCATGATTTTGGTTTTTAATCAGTGAAATTCTGACATTGTTTGGATTAATAATTGAGTTTTATTATTTTGACTCATAACGCCGTCACATGGGTCAATACCATAAAATCTTATTTTCTTTTCATTGACCGCTCTTCCCTTTTAAGGTTGCCAGAATCAGCTTCAGCGAATGAGGAAGAATGACTTAATGTGGAAGAGAAATCACTGTTCCGGCTGTCTGGAGCAGAATGTTGGGCCCTTCTCCACACTGTTTTGGATCTAAATGGTGCCAGCATCAAAGCATCCACTTAGGCACCAAGAAGCCCTGTGAACACCTTAAGATCTGCACAACAGATGCTGTAAACACCTATTTTGTACCCTGCCTGCAGACAGATTGATTACATTTGTAATCTATACAAATTTATTAAGTATACAGGTCTGTAAGCACAGGATACAGTAAAGCGACATATTAGTCCAAGGCAGATAACTGAATGTAATTAATATTACAATGGGTTATTTAAATAAGGCTTTGAAATAAAGTAGCACAACTATACTTGAACTATACTACAGCTCAGATATAAACCATACATATAGCATACTTCCAAAATCTCAAGGCTTGTAAAATTTAGTATGGGAAATTTTATACATGCTTTCATTGTAAACAATGGATCTGCACTTAATTAGAACTAAATTAAATATGGAATTTCAGGCACTGGATCAAATGAAAACAATGAATGACAAAATAAATACCATATGCTGTAAGCCTTATTTTATTATACGAACACAAGGAAGCCAATCCATTTAAATAATTATAATGTGATCATTTAGAAATTCCATACTATAAAGAAACACAAACTTTTTACCCTTTCAGAGACACACAATTGGTAACTTACTTCACCATATAAATGGGCACAGCTACTACCAGGTTTTGTTTTGCCAGGTCTAAGTAACGCTGTATTAGAAATAGTGAAGGTGCCATACTAGGACCCATTCTCGTATATGGGGTCCCAGTTAAAGGTATACTTCAATCATAGTTGCCCTATCCCCAGAGTAGTTTGCTGCATCTAGTGACCCCACCAGACCAGTGAAGCCAGTAGTCTATTAAGTCACAGAACACTTAACACATTCATTATTTAAATTACACATGATGATGATACACCACTACAACCTATAAACACTTGGCTTTGCTCCTTTTTAACCAGGGGTAACATTGAAAGTACGTTCATAAACACTTTACTGCAATTGGAAGCTGAGTGCAATCTAGGAATTGAGTGTCCGTCTAGCTCCTGTCCCGTGCAGGAGATGCATTTGGACAAAGTACTTTCTTGCCCAGTGATTGGGTGTTTTAAACATCCCAAACTGGCTGGAATCACAGTGAAGGTGGAGGGCGTAAAGCTTTTCCCCCTAGAAGTACAAATGCATAATAAAGAACTTACTAGGTAGTTTATTATCCATTCATGTCTTGGGTTTTTTGTAGGCAAGAACCATGTAGGCTTTGCCCTGTTTAATATCTACAGTTGCCAAGACTAATGGTTTGATACTAATGAAAATAAGGCATGTTTTTTCACTTTTGTTATTTGAAAACTTTAATACTGGCTCCATACTGCTAAACTGCTATATCTAATTGAATTTGTTTAACAATGGAAACATTTCAGCCTTTGGGGTTGTGTTCTGCAGGAAGGTAGTGTCTGCGCATAGAATGAATGAGACCTGGCGTTATTTATAGATAAAACACTAAACAATGAGCATAAAGAACAGAACCTTAGAAGTTCTCAGCATCTCAGATGGAAAAAATGTGTAATAATTTAGAATGCACACGGTAACCCAGAATGTTCCTGAATGTTTAAGAACAATAAGTTCAGTAACACAGAAAACAAAGGTTAAAATGAGACGTGTGGTCTCAGTAGTACGAGTGGTATTAATAAGGCATATCTATAATAAGTATAGAGAAACACCTTATCTTACATTTCCACTGATGGTAGGTTGGTGTGATGTCATCATCTCAAATTAGTAAAAACAACCAAAACATAGAGATTTTTTTTACATAATTATAATTTTCCATATCCCATTTTGATTATTTTGTGTAAATCACAAATTTCATATATCGAGCCTTACCACACTCCAATTCTGTATGTTATCCGATATGAGAAACCAAGCTTCATGTAAACGTGTCATCACAGAAGAGCAACCCAGAGAGCAAGGAGAGGGGACGCCGTCAGTTGCTATGAGCAGAGGAGAAGACTTCAGAGTGTCAACATCCCAAGGGAAAGTCCTGAAGCACAAATGGGAAAAAAACAGTTACTATCTGATTATTGAAAATATCATTAAGTTTCAATCTACATAAATACATTTAGCAAATATGCATATACAAGCATTTATAAGTTTATGATAATTATAATGCTTTAATTGAAAAAATAATGTTACATATCTCCCAAGTGAACTTTTTAAAGTTAATCTAGAATAAGCAAATGCATTGCCACACAGTGGTTCAAATATACTAAACATTTACCAGGGGAGTCACCAGCCAGGATATTAACTCAGAGGTCAAATTATTAGGTACATCAAGTGCTGTACCCCAGCTACTTGTATTCAGAGGTGCCTTTTTGCACACCACTGTTATATAAAAAAGATAATTTAGTATTTTTGCCCTTTCTGTCAGCCTCAACAAGTCTAACCATTCTCCCGTGACATTTCTGATTAACAAGGTGTTTTCACCCAACAAACACTAACTGCTTGTTTTATTATACCATCTCTGTAAACTAGAAAGGCCGCAGTTCTTAGTCACACTGGGCAACAACTACACCATGCTCAAAGTCAGAACCTGCACCCTCCCCATAGAATAACAACTAAACCTCCTGACCTTGCTGGCATGTGTTATATATTAAGTTGCAGCTACATGCTTTTGCTGGGCTGTGCTAAGAAGCAGGTGTTCCTAATAAAGGGGCCACTTGGTGTTGTTGGGACTATAATGGTAAAGTCAGCACTGCTGGCAGCTATAGTACAGTTAATAGGAAATTTGGTATAAATTTACACCAGTCGAGAAGCTTGAAAAACACAAAAAAAAAGGTTTAAAAAGAAAGGGAGAGCAGCTACTAACACCAATGAATGGTTCTCCAGAGAAAAGGCAATATAGGTGTGATTGATAGGTGTGAAAATATGGACTGTTGATAACAGTAGGTTTTTAATTGACATTCATGACTGGATTGGGATAAAAGAGGTCAGAAGGACACACAATACATTCTTGCATCCAAAATAATTACCACAATAGGCATGGACACCACCTGGTGTCCGGTGAACAGACAGTACTTGAAATGTGGTCATGTTCAAAGTGTTCACAAAAATGTCCTTGAACAAAGCAGCAACTTGTTACTGGTATTGATCTGCAACACTTTGTGACAGGTAACAATATTATCTCATTAAGCGAGATAAATTAACTACTGTTTTATCAAAGGCATCAGCCTCTCCTTTCATTTCATACACTTAACAGAAGGGCTCGGAGCAAAAGCACAGTAAAATTAAATTGAAATCCAATGAACAACACGTTTGTAGAGTTCTTAAGCAATCTGAAACATTGTTTTTTGTTTATTCTTTGGGTGTAATTAGAAATAAAGCATCTTCATTCTGCCGCTGTTTAGGAAAGGAATGGGAAAAAAGGAAGAAAACTAATTTTTTTCATCTTACCGGGAATAATAGAATCTGTTTTGTGTTCTGCTGATTAAAGCTAGAATACACAGGAACAATGTGAAGAACACTAAACACCATAAAACACCATATGTCCAACATGTGTGCTAATTATCCATCTTCTATCCATAACTATATGATGACCGATGTAAATTTGTTTTTATAAGGGAAGAATGGTGTAGGCGGCTCTTTATATGTTTTAAAAAAAAGTTAGGGGAACTAAAACTAAACTCGCTTATCATAACTGCCCATACTAATATCGTGTCATTTTTGTTTGTCAATTAGTGTAACTGGTTTGGACATATTTAGTTTAAAATTAAATAGAAGATTGTGGCAGGGATAGTACTGCCTAATCAATTTTCTGTCCAGAAGTTCTCTGCCTTCTTCTCATCAACCTTTACAAATGAGCAACTTAACAACTGGGGAAAAGTAACATAAAGGAGTAGTCTAATTCACAAACTAGCCTTTTTGATGCACGTTGAAGTTCATTTTGCATGAAACTAATATATGCAAATTAATTAATGCAGAACGCATTAATTCTCATGACTCCTCCCCATGCCTCTACTGAAACCAGGAAGTGCAAGCAAGAAATATACCTAAGTACACTTCCTGCACATGCTCTATAGCACTCCTGGTGAGTAAAATCATTGTACACATAGCAACAGATTAACAGAACCTTCTTATCAACAAATAAAGCATGATTTGCATACATACAATGCAGGGTTTATGTAGTCAATTTTAAATTAGTCATGGATTTGAAAGCGGATATCTGTATGTTCCATCTTCCACTACTTATAATTTCACATTCCGACCACAGTCAAAAGCGAGTTAAGGTAAATGGTTTAGTTAATCATCAAACGGCAACCTTATAAACATGTGTGTGATCTATTTTTGTCCAAATGCCAGCGTTGTAAAACTCAGATTGTAATGCATTTTTTTCCCATACAATAAGGGCCACTTATTGCAGTTATTTACACAGTGTGGCCATTTAGGAATGAAATCAGTAACAAATGTACTGGACAACCCTCAGGGCTTGACCCCAATTGTCAAGGTGTTTACATGCAATATCAGTATCCCAAGGTGAATGGACAGATTCTCAGGGTCACACAGTCTGAAGTGGACTATTCTACTGTGATTTCATAAGTTCTGTGTATAATTGGTGCTTTCCTCGGTGGGATATTTTAGTGTAAATCCCTGCTTCAAAACACTTGGCAATTATCAATATCCTTACCTTCTGACAGTGTTTTCATAAAAAAACCTTCATTAGAATAATTTCATTGCTACCAGCAGTGACTCGTGACAATCTAATCTTTGTGATGGACTATTACAACTTTAATATGCAAAGAGTCTAATAGTTACCTTTTATATAAAAGCACTCAGATACGGTAATCAATATAGGACAAAGTGCATTGCGGCCATTTCAATTAGAATGGATTGCAGTCTTGGGCTACACAATAGAAAATGAGAACATACTAATGCTCCGTGTTGATTTTTTTTTCTACATATGCTACATGTGTGCACAAAAGGTCTCTTCAGTTCACGCTATAAAAATTCTGGCTAAGTCTTTATTTAGCCATTTTATTAATGTGTCCTCTAGGAAAAATTTGCAGACGTACCAGCCTTCTGGATTTCTATTGTTGCAGATTCTTTTCTTTGTGTGCAATCCACACAGCTCTATTTATAGCTACAGCCAGACCACTTCCAGCATGGCGTAATCCCTTTTTTACGGCTGTCAAGACTGGAATATTGCCGTGCGGTTTGAATTAAAATGAAGAAAAGAGCTAGTTCAAATACCGGGATGTTTTTTTTTTTTTTTTTTTTTTTTTTTATAATGCTAGACCACCTTTGGCATCAAAACATTATGTAAGATACGTATGAGCTCTTCCTTTAGTTCTCTGAATATATCACTACTATCTGTTTGTATTTACAAGTGTGGTATTAGCTTGTAATGAGATACTCAATGGTAATTAATTTCTGGCGGTTTCTGACATGATGTAATGCTTTTACTCCACTCTTTTCCAGGCCAACATTTCATTTCATCCTCCCATATGCATTTGCCCTTTTCCTGTGCCCAACTATTTGCCATGCAGGAAATGTATTCAGTATCTCGTATCACATGATATACTTTCCACCAGTCAGCTCCAGCACTGGTTCCATGCACGGTCTGGAGGAGTCTAGCCAGACCCCATGTGAATGCGTAGAAAATAATATTTGAATAAGAAAGCTTTCGTGCCATGGATTGGCTCATCAGACCACAGAGGAACTTTTGCTGCATTTATGGAGCTGCAGCTTTTCTAAAAGTAAGGTATTTATTTTTACATTTGTTTCAATTAGGTTTTATGTGAAAATTAGGTATAATTTGCAAGGAATGTCCTAGTTATACATCACACATTAAATATATAACTTCAAAGTGGAACATTCAAGTCTTCAATACTGGATACTGGATTCAATTATGGTTTTATTTCAGATCATTTCCTTCTTTAATGTCTACTAATATCATATTACAACGAAACTTCCTGAACAGTAATATAACTGCACATGGAGTATGTAAATGTGGCTCCAGAAATGTGAGAATGTGGTATGATGGGACTGCAAAGCCGATCACCCCAATATTACATCTCATGCCCACCTACTAGGTTGCATGATCACTTACAGCACTGCGTTCACTGGACCCCTAGACACACAAGGGATGCGGGGTATTTTATTCCCAGCTGGGGGGGTTTAAATATATATTTGTATTTACCACCAAAACCACAGGGAATTCAGTCAATTTAGACAAAAAACAGACAGACTAGCTCAATGGTTCTTATCTAATGTCAAATTCTATGTTTAATCAATCTATTTTGTGGATGAACAGTCTTGATTTGTTGTGATGTTTGATGAACTGTTAATCATCAAAATGTAACAAAAAAATAATGATATATTCTAGAAAGCTGGGGAGAATATTGAAAAGTGTTTCATTTCACTTTGCAATTAGAATTTGGCATTAAATCATACCGTAAATTGTGTGATAACACATTGAATACTCTGTGAGAACTTAATCTAACAAAATTACACTACAGGGACGTTTACATAGACACCTTCTAAAAACAATGTTAACCCAAAATGAGATAAGACTTTCCATAAACTTTTTAATAAGCGTTAGTGAGAAGAAACTACTTACCCAGTAAGCCATAAAGAGGTTTAAAGTCTAAAAACATTGATAATACAGGTTGCCTGGATCTACTGATTTTGTCTGCCTGGAATCGATTTGCCTTATGCGAAAAACATTGCAAAGCATCAATTATCGATTATTTTAGATTAGCAACATAGTTCATAACTCTGTGTACAAAATAATTTATTAGCCTGAAAATTAGAGACAACACCAAGAAACCAGTGAATGTTTTTTGTTTCAGAGAGTTTCCAGTTTCCCTGTCATATACCATCAGAAGGTACCCTACATGACCAACAATGGGCACGTGGCCATCACGCCTATATGAGCTTGTTGGCCATCTCATTCTGAAACCATAGGCATTAATACGAGGTCTCCAATCTATACTCTGCTGGAAGGCTTTACACAAAATTTTTGAGTGTGTCTATGGGACTATGGGTCTATAGAGACTAATACTGGCTCTCAATCAGCCTTCCAATTCATCCTGCTGGTGTTCAATAAGGTTAAGGTCAGGGCTCTGTGCAGGCCACTCGAGTCCCTCTGCACATGCTTCAGCACTCTGGAGCCCCGCTCTGTGAGTATGCATGGTCTACCGCTTCATGGCTGTGCTGTTGTTACTTATAGATGGTTCCACTTCATAGTATTGCACTTACAGTAGACTAGGGCGGGTCTGGCAAGGCAGAAAGTTCACGAACTAACGTGTGGCAAAGGTAGCATCCTATGACCTTGCTTGAATTTATACATTTGTTAGCAATGGGTGTGGCTGAAACGTCTGAATGCAACAATTAGGTGGCGTGTCTACATAATTTTGGTCATATAGTGTATGTGTAATGGCATTAAATTCTTATTTCAATAAATATTATAATGTGAAGTAATTCATGTGAAATATCACAGTTAGAAATACTCCATGGGGTATGTTGAGAATCTGTACCCAAGAACATCTAACAGCACTGAGGTGAACCATTAGGTCTGTGATGCTGCTACCATGGACAAAATAGATGGTGGGAGGCTGGCTCCTGGCGGGTGGAGATTGGAACCTCGGATCTGGGTTTGGGCATCCGTGTATTTCCTTCCCTATCTTGGTGGCACCTGGATAGCTTAGTGACTTTTTCTGATTTTATTTATTCATGTTATTTATGTTATTTATTTGAGTCATTGCCCTGTTAACACACCTATGACTAGGTTAGAATAATAAAATTATCCCTTTGAAAATCTTACTCAGTTACATAAGTAGCTATAAAGCAAAGACAAAAAGTCTTGGTAAAGCACTGCCCCTCCATACCTCTAATCGCACCCTCTAAAAAACATCATGTCCCTCTTTGGTCACTTGAAATGTAAGAAGGTTTATTTTCATAAAATCACTTACCCTTCCTACTTCTGCTAAGTCTTCAAGGAAGTGCCCTTCCTTGTACTGGGATTCCACATGTGCATGTCCTGTCTAAGTAAGCTAAGACTGCTGCCAAACTAAATATAGCATTCACAATAAACTTTTCAGTTGCTCTCCTGCTATATATCTAGCAGGAGTGTGGTACAGGTTAACCCTGTTATAGCGGTATCTGCTTTGCAATAGCTATTTAGACAGCTATTAAACTCCCAGTTACACAAATGTTTTTTTTGTTACTGGTAAACCAGTATGATATTTGGATAAAGATGCCATTTAGCCCATGAAAGTCTAACAAAGTAAAGCAAAATAGTAAAACTGCACCACAAAACGGCTCACAACATAATAAACCCGTACAATCAAATCATAACACAAACAACGAAACCTATTGATAGATATAACAGTATTTAAAAAGGAGCTGTTTCACATATACAAAACATTAACTGAACTCTCTTATATGTTAAGCAAATAACTGTTAGTAAATCTTTAATTGTATGCTGTCCTATGAAGGTTTACTAATATAAACAACAAATAAAGCATTTAAGAAATATTTTACGTTTCTATGGCAACAACCTATCAGTGCCTAACTTTGTGTCACATGGCAATTAAGTGTTCCCAGCAAAAACATGAATGAGATAAATGAAAGAATTTTACCTGGGAAGACTCTGATAATTCAGCAGAAAACCATGTTGCTAATTTGTGATGACAACAAAACCTTGTTTTCTACTTATACACTACAATACTTATACTCTACAATACATGGCAACGGAGCAGGAATGATAAGGTAAATGAATGATCTAGGGCTGCAACTAACGATTATTTTAATAATCGATTAATCGGCCGATTATTTTTTCGATTAATCGATTAATCGGATAAAAAAAACAATATGCAAATTTTTCGTTTATTTAAAAGAATTTAATGAACTGGATGTTAAAAAACAACTTAAAATTTACATTAACATTCTTATTTTGTTATGATGTAATAAAAAACAATATTTTCAAAGTACAAGAACCCAAACACAATATTTATGAAACAAAATAACCCCAAACATTCTGAAAAGAGGTGGACTATTACTGTTCAAGAAACTTTGCCCCAGCACTTTGCACTTTGCACCCAGCACTTTGCACCCAGCACTTTGCACCCAGCACTTTGCACCCAGCACTTTGCACCCAGCCCTGGCACTTTGCACCCAGCACTTTGCACCCAGCACTTTGCCCCAGCCCTGGCACTTTGCATCCAGCACTTTGCACTCAGCATTCAGCACTTTGCACCAGCACTTTGCACTTTGCACCCAGCCCTGGCACTTTGCACCCAGCACTTTGCACCCAGCCCTGGCACTTTGCACCCAGCACTGGCACTTTGCACCCAGCACTTTGCACTGTGCCCCTGCACCCAGTCTCTAACTCTGCCCTGCACCCAGCCCTGCCCCCACATTCTGCCCTGCCCCCACACTCACACTCTGCCCTGCACCCACTCTGCCCTGCACCCACACTCACACCCTGCCCTGCATCCCCACCCCCACTCTGCCCTGCACCCAGTCTCCCACTCTGCTCTGCACCCACACTCACACCCTGCATCCCCACCCCCACTCTGCCCTGCACCCAGTCTCCTGCCCTGCACCCCCCACCCCCACTCTGCCCTGCACCCCCACCCCCACTCTGCCCTGCACCCCCACCCCCACTCTGCCCTGCACCCACACTCACGAACCGCTCTGTGCGAATGGAGCCACTCGCACAGAGCGAACCGCTCTGTGCGAATGGAGCCACTCGCACAGAGCGAACCGCTCTGTGCGAATGGAGCCACTCGCACAGAGCGAACCGCTCTGTGCGAATGGAGCCACTCGCACAGAGCGAACCGCTCTGTGCGAATGGAGCCACTCGCACAGAGCGAACCGCTCTGTGCGAATGGAGCCACTCGCACAGAGCGAACCGCTCTGTGCGAGTGGAGCCACTCGCACAGAGCGAACCGCTCTGTGCGAGTGGCTCCATTCGCACAGAGCGATTCGCTCTGTGCGAGTGGCTCTGTGCGATCCGTGCACATAGACATGAAGAATACTTACCTCCGGAACGCGTCACATCCGTCACGTAGCTAAAAGAAGGCGGAGACTGCAGAGCGTGTAGCAGAAGCGGGGAACGCTCGCGGAGGTAAGTAAAAGGAGCCGAGTGCTCCAACAACGAATTGATCACTCGATTAATCGATAACGGAAATCGTTATCGATGATTTCCGTTATCGATTATTATCGATTTTATCGATTCGTTGTTTCAGCTCTAGAATGATCCTGCTTCAGCCCCACCTATAACCCTACCATACTCCAACCATACCTCTAATCACATCATCATAAGATGGGTCCAAACCAAGACACCAAGTTTCTGTTAGCCATAAAATCTTTTCAAACAAACTAAAATGATATACATAACACACAAAATATAATCTTAAAGATTAAATCATAATATTTAAGCGAGCTGTATCTAACATATGTATTATTTGTAATAAAAATCTTAAAATGAGTCAAGGTGACAGATTTGAAAGTCGTCCATATGAAACATTTGTTTCAATAAGCTTTATCACAAGGTCAGGGAAGTACGTGTGTATCTGAGCTAAACGTTTGATGATGTGAATGTTCAAAGTAAAAGCAAAAAAAAAAGATATGGGCACAGAAAGCACATGGAAACTTCTTGTACACATCATCATTTTAGTGATGGGTGTTTTGTCTTCTTTCCCTTTTATAGATCTGTTCAGTTAGCTCACTAGATTTTGGCTCCACCTCTCTCTGTAAAATAGACATTACCTTATTCAAGAAGGAATCTACACTGCATTCCTCTGTCTGGTTCTAGGAAGGATAGTTTTCATGTAGGTTTAATTATGTTTCAAGTCAGCCATTGAGCAGCAGGAACCTCCGCTGGTCATTCGATATGCATAAATTCCATTCCAAACAATGAAGTGCTGGGACTGCAATGTGTATTCTTAAAACCATTTTGTGTGACCCAGAGTTGGATAACACTTACTAAATGAATAACCTCACTCGCTTCTATATATATATATAGGTAAATACGTTTTATCTTTATCTACAAAGTAAGTGTGCATGCCAATCCTGGCTAAAAGGACAAAAAGACTCATTTGCAACATGTAAATGTTACTGCAGGTATTGACAATGTGGCGTTATTATGGGGTTTTTTTTGTTAAAAAATGTTCCCATTCTGTTTTCAGTAAATTGTGGACATAGAAAATGCCGCATGCACACAGAGAAATACTTTTTTGCCCCATTAAAATAAATCTGTAGATACCAGTTACAATAATAAAACATCCAAAGTTCCTCATCCAAGCTGTTTAAAATCCATTGAGTGTACAAATTAGCGATGTTCCCCCTTTTAGGATTGCAAAGGGTTACAATAGGCTTTTGAGGAGAATAAACACACATCAGCATGGGATCCTTGCACACTTATGTGGAAATGTGTTATCTTCTCTGGTTGCCAGTTGAACGACAGACCTGGTAGTCTTACATATTTATGGATTTAAATGACCATTGGCCTTTTTCCCATTAACCTAACTGCGGCATTATTGCTTGCCTTTTGCTTTTTTTCCTCTCTTTTTACTATGTATTTTTCTGTAAATGATCTCACATGACTCATCAAATCCATCTGCCTGGAGCAGGCCAAGTTCAGTGCCTTCTCAGGAGGGGAGGAGGAGAATTGCTTTGTGGAAAGGACCTGGAGCTCTGCCCTTTTTCTGGCTCAAATTACCCGCCTGTCAGGCTTGACAGATTTGGCCAAAAATAAAAGGAAATGGCCGTGAAAAGAAAATGAATGAGCTCAGCAGCAGTTCCGTAGATAACTCGGGCCCAGAACTCCCAAAACACAACCTTTCGAATTGACACGTACATTGTACAGTGCCATGCAGTAGGCAGCATTACCACCTCGATTAAGTAATTCATTAAAAGCAAACACAACAAACAAAAACAGCTACACCACAGGACAGGGAGAAAAGGACATATCTGAAAAGCTAGCCGATGATGTCAGTGCTTTCTCTGCCAAGAAAGAGCTAAGTCATTTGTATAAAGAGTATGCCCAGCCACCACAGTGGGTATTAAGCACTTAGCTTGGCAATGACATAACAGTCTGTAATGTGAAGCAGTAAGCAGACCTCTGGCTCTGAAATCACCCTCTGGACCATTAACCGTATGTTTGGCTTCTCCTTTTTCAGAGCGGGTGTTCCAGCACACCATCTGGTTTCTATGCAATGAAATAAAATGTACGACCCATCCTTTTCCCTATGCAGATGATGAAGTCGGTCTTCCCTTCTTTCTTTAAAAAAAGAAAAAAAAAAAACTTTCCCCAGACAAAAGTTCCTTTTCATTCAACGAGTTTCAAACGCAAACTTTACCTCATGTAGCATCCTGTCCTCGCATCCCCCCTTCCCCTCTGGTTCCATTACTATAATTACTCAAGAATGCAGAGAGCTGCAGTGTAAACAAGGCAAGTAGAGGCATTCCCATTTGAAGGCTGCACAGAGGAGGGCTCCCTCTTACACACAGATAAGGATTTGTAACTAGTGCTGCTGATATTTGATCCAGAGTGTTTAAAAATAGGCGCATTCTTGGCAGATGTAAGAGTTGCTGTGGCGCCCTTGACACTTGTTTCACATTCAGAGAGAGAGAGAGAGAGAGAGAGAGAGAGAGAAGCTCCCACCCTCCATGAAAAGTGAAAAAATGAAGCACATTCAGCCTGCATTACATCAGCTTCATAGTTAAACACAGATCGAGTTTCAACAATGAACTTAATGTAAGGTCTGCAACTGAAAGGGGAAAAAAAAGAATGCACAAAAAGCCAGACACTTGAAATTCGCTAGGAAATTAATTTAACTAAGTGGTAACACATGCCTAAATATTAAAGACAAAACATAACACTATTATGCTCTATAATAGCTACTTCTTCAGCTCTCTCCCTTTACTGGTGTGTTGAGTGACTTAACCAGTTTGCGCCAACTGCACCAGAACCATAACTATGGCCCTTGGCACTTTGGTCAGGTTCGGCGGTCCCACTGATGGTGACATCTAGAAGTGGAAGGAGATCCAACGCTACTGGGAGAATGAAACATGCTCCTCACCCTACAACCTCAGGGCAGCTGCCCTTCTTGCCCCAAGAAAGTTATTGCCATGAACTGCACTAAGCAATTTTAAGGGCTAGACTCAGTGAGCTTCAGTTGCAAGACGGTTGGGGTGTGTCCTACATAATGCATACTTAAAGCAAGTAGGTTAATTTAAAGTCAAGTTACTAATTTAACTGTGCATTTTGCAGGGCCAGCTCCATTCTTTCTACAGGAATAATGCATAATGAAATGTTCACTTCAACTGCAAACTCCTGGTTTAGTAAATAAATCTCAAAGACTTCTCAAGATATTCTCATCAACTGATCAGTACTATCCTCCATTCTCTCTTCTTTTTGTAATGTACAATATAGTATACACAAAACTGAGTGTCTTTTTACTCTCTCTGTTTAAGTCCCCACTAGGGAGTGTCTCAAACACATTCTAGCTCTCTTGAGCGATTACAGAAGAAAAAAAATGTACAAAACATCAGACTGACCCCAAGGCAGTCTAGAAAATGTCAGGCAAGAGTGTGTACATTTCAGCCATCATGGACTTCATAATTGAGATGGTGTATATTAAGGTACAGCGAGCAAGGAGATCTATGTTTAGAATACACTTTTCTCATAGGGAAAAATAGATTGTAAGCTTTCAAGAGCAGAGTCCCATTTACTCTTTGTACTAATATGTCTTATTATTATTATTATTTATTGTTTTATATAGCCCCATCAAATTCCGTAGCGCTGTACAATGGGTGGACAGGACATAACAAGTAGTATGTAACATAACAAATTGACTAACAGAGACAACAGGTGAGGAGGGCCCTGCTCAAACGAGCTTACAGTCTAGAGTGTGTTAATGTGTTATCAGCAACAGTCTTTGTTAACATTTTCACTGTTCCCTATTGAATGGAATCTGCTGGCACAATATAAAGAAATGTAATGTAAAGAAATGAGTCTGGGACTAGCTCACCCAATAGTTTTTCTTATGGAAAGTCTAGCAAATGTGCCTTTTGCATTTTATGAAGACTTTATGAAATGTAGTCTTAATCAGTACACCTAGAAAAACATAGACTGCACTATGCTGTCAAGCCCATTTAATATTATCCGGCATAGACATTCTGGTATTAATGCAGGTAGGTTTACCTGTCCAGAAAACATTTTAACTCTGCTTAACTAGATTGCTAGCAGGGTCCTCTTTACCTAATGTGTCGGTGTTTCTTAGTCTGTCAATTCTAGTTCAGTCATACCCTTTGAATGCATGTACATTTAAGAAGTGCTGTGTAAATTGTTAGCGCTATATAAATAAAATATAATAATACTAATAATAAAAATAAATGCAACTTAGATGATGTATCAACAGCAGTACGCCAACCTTGCTTTTCATTTTTCAATTCACCAAAATATAAAATCGAAAAAAAGAAACAAGTAGCGACACTTTCATGAATTAAACATGCAAAACGTATTGCATTATTAAATCTGATACATTTCTGGATCATAGATTCAAGTTGGGCACCACGAATCAGTGACGATGTCCAAAGTGCACCATCCGCCTGTGCTATGAATTAGGCTCGTGAAGCCACTGAGTGAATACCTGGAGAGTGAATAATCCAGTGCCACATTATGTACAAATCAGGACCCTTGCAGCTGCTTTCTGCTGTGCACCTCGGCTATTTCACTGTAGCAGGCTGAGCAGACGTTTTATTTTATGCCCAAGAGCAACTTAAACAGAATCTAATAAAAGGAAATGCAGGTAATTGGCAGAACAAAACTCCTGAAACCCAAGAGAAAAACCGCCTTTCCTCTGCTTCAGCGCAGCTTAACAGAGGTCTACAGCGCGGGAAAGAATGCTGTTTTCCTTTTTTTTTTTTATACCGCTGCTAACATAGCTATGGCTTGAGTCATGCCAGTGCGTTCAGCAATCTTGAGTCACTAACCACTTAGCCACCAAAGGGGAAATCCTGGAGATTTAACTCCGCAGTCTCTGCTCTGCTATTTGGGTTTGTCTTGGCTAGCTGCAGATGTGTTTCTGAAAGTGAATTTATTTATGATGAAACAGCAGTACTGTCACTTTTTGTTTATGGGACATTTTATGTGATTGTCTTACCTACTGACAGGTATTTAACTAACCTTAAATAATGCAACATATTTGCAAAAAACTGTTCTGCTGATTATATACATGTTACTGTGACTTTTAGACCCATTGTACAGCGATACGGAATATGATGGTGCTATATAAAACAATAAATAATAATAATAATCATGTAAAGGATTGATTGAGCAACCACAAACATTCTGTGTTCCTAGAAAACGGAGAGGACAAAAGGGATTGATATCCCAAAAAGGCACTGGTCATCCTGACTTTTTTTTAAAATTCAAAGATATTCTTCATAGTCCCAGAATAAAGTTACTAGTAACTAGAAAACTTGAGTACCTGATATCGCTAATAACATTCTAAGTGTTAAGGAAGCTTCAGTTTATCCGCCTCTATCCAAATTAGAATCCCTCCATTGGGCTTTATACAATAAATGGTAGTGTTGGAGAGTTAAGGTTTCAACTCCCTCACCCCACTATTCATTATGATGAGCCAACCCTGACAGGTTTCTCTAGTAAGGAAGGTTGAGGTGTCCCTGCAGAATGCATAGGTAAATAGGTGAAGAGACTTAAGAGATCTCTAAACTGTATATATTACAAAGGGCCAGCCAAGCTATTTTTGGCGCTGAAGCTCACTAGGGCTAGACCTTCATAATTTTAAATTAATTGAAACCTCAACTCTCCCACAAACTCTCCTGACAATTTTCTCTTTAGTGAATTGTCTCTTGGGTGCTCTGCACATTTTAAACCCCAAAACCTTGGAAAACTATAACTGGTGGTAACCCAAACTCCAACCCGATTTATTGAGGTGGACTAAATTCCTATGATTTCTAGATGTTTGTCACTACAAATAAAGAGTGATATAGTCTTCTAAATGATGGTTATAGGTGATCAAGAGATAACCGCTGGGAGTTATCATGAGTGCTGTAAATCTCCCAAACCAAGGTATGTTTAATTTAGATGAGGCTTTCATAGGTCTTCTAGATTTTTTAAAGGAATTGTGCATAGCTGGCTATATACAGGGCAACATTTCGGGGTTACTAGCAGGAAATTTACATGATGGGGTAATTTACAGTGATGGTACAAGCCCAAATTTCTACTCAAGAGATAACCACGAGAGGGGGGTCAAACAAAAGAGGTAAAGCATTTAGGCAGAAGGGTCATCTTGAGTGCTGTAATTCTTCTTAACCAAGAGATGTTTGATTTAGACAATGCTTTCATAGGTTTAGGGATTTATTGAAGGAATTGTTCCTAGCTGGCTATATACATTCGGGGGTTAGTAGCAGGACATGATGGGGTTATTTATAGTGATATTAGAAGCCCACATTTATAAGTGATTAAAATTTGAGCTGGTAAAAAAGTCATGACACTCTGGGAAAATTAGTAGGTTAGCAAGAATGGCACAAGCCTACTATTCCTACTGGATCTTTGCACCAGTAACCACAATGCATTCTACTTATACAAGTATGTTAGAAAACCCTGACTTTATTAGCACAAACACCAAGTTTCATTTGGTGGTATCATGAGTAAGAATGAAATCTATAAATTTAGCAAGACGCTAACAGGTATCATTGCATGCAGTGCAACTGACTGTGTTTTATGCATCACCTCTGATGTAGCTAATGGTGCACTGAGTTGCAAGCCAAGTAGGTGGAACAGTACCATTCAACTTGTGTTTAAACTGGGAGAGCAACAAAGAGGACAAACCATTCCCTCCTCTCATTATGAATCAGTATGGCAGATGATCCAGCAAAAAACAAACTGTGAATTATGTTAACTCAAAGATTACGTGTCGGCTCCCCTCCAGCGAATGCCTGACATATAAAAAATTTTACTTAACAACTGCTGATAATTCTGCATTTTTAATCATTTAATTTTCCAATAATATTGTATATTGTGATACAACTGACAATACATTAATATGCCAATGACTTGAGAAGATAAATATTATCTAGATTTAGAAAGACAGTCTAATATCCCATGCAACCCCATCAAGGGAGAATGCATATTAACATTGTAATGAACCTCTCAATGCATTTGCAAGGGAGGAACTGTAAATTTAAATGGGACAGTCAACTGTCATATATAGTTTGTTTATTGTACACATAGGAACTAACAGAGTTTATCATAAAGCAATGTAAAACATGGTTCATAACACACACCAGCTTTCCATGCGATAGGTTAAAATCAAGCTGTTCATCACCATTTCACACCACTAAACAGAGTGCTAAACAGAAAATCTGGCTTTCGTAGGAGATAATGCTAATGCTAAAGTGAACAGTGTCTTCTGTTTTATTGTTCTGGCTGTTCTGCAGACTTACACTGGTACGTAAATAATCAAAGTACATCAAATTTGTATAAAACCATGTGTCTTAACATCCCACCATCTGTGTCAAAGACATGTTTTTTTTGTATAAAAACATGTCTTTTAATTTATATTAAATTCAACTTGTGAAATCATATACAATTTGATAATGTCAAAACAGGCAGAGGTTTGCAGGCATGATATAATACACAAATGTTCATATACTTCTCTGTCTATAAATGTATCCAGCCATGTATATGAAAGGTATCATAGCTAGAAACAAAAATGAAGTGCTTACAGGTCACGACCAACAACAATGTAGAATAAATTCAGCCCTTCAAATTCAACTGGGATACATTTCCCAAGGTTACAATACATGGGTAAAAGGGCAGTAGAACCCAATTCAAGGATAAATAAACAAAGACCGACCTCCACCCAGTGAAGTCTTATTTGAGGATGGTGTTATGAACTAGTAAACAGACCTAAAACATTACTTGTTCCACAGGCAAATGAGTCTTGCGGAAGGAAAATACTATTCAGTGGCCAGATATTTCCGTTTTACAGCATGGTCTACCATTTATGACTTCTGTCCCAGATCTTTTTGTCCCCTGAAACCCTCTTATGTCTATGAGCAAATTATATTGCAAAGGCAATTTGGTCTTTTGCTTCAATTGCCATGAAACATATTTACCGTAGCCAATAGCATTATAAAGTCTGGTCATCTGAAAATAAAGTCTGTATGTAATATAGATTTTCCTACTGGCTGCAATAAAGCATTTGTTTGGCACACGCAAGTGATTACAGCGGATTCTATGTTTACCTTAGGTTGTCCCAAGATGAGGTCATTTAATAGAACACCGTCTCCGCAGTGCTGTCAAATTAACTTCTTTAAATGTTTCCTGTATAAATGAGTATACAGTACTTCACGTTGTCAGCAAGCCTCTCCTGTGAAAATAAGAAAGAATTATTAAAAGCAATATATGGTTTGCTACTAACTCTAGCGACAAATACAACTTTTATTTATTTTTTTCGTCCTGTTTGACTGGTACTAGGGACTATTTGCAAGGAGCATACCTGGGTACAGTTATCTTTCTTCTTCTCACCCCATACTTACAAAGGCTGCAGTAACCAACCAACAATTTAACAACAGGGCATGCATATTCTAAAGTGTAATCATACAGATCCCCCAAAAAACGGATGTTACGATGGCGGCTCGCATGACACACACACACATATATATATATATATATATATATATGACATAATACCAACACTCTTGTCCAGGAAAGCAGCATGAAATGAAATTAAAGAAGTATTTGCTATTAACTTTTATTGGTGGAGAATTGGGTAAGAAAAAAAATGTCAACAAGAAATTTGTTGGACTGCTATATTTGTATTAAATTTGTAGTAAATTAAACACTTTATTTTTCCAAATATTTTAATCTAAGTAATTAGAATCGCATTAGGCAGCTTATCTCAATTAGTCTTTAAACAGCAAGATGGGCTGGGTGGTTCTTATCCGTCATCGTGTTTCTATGAATGCTAGTTTAGCCTGTAGGTGCATGCTTTGGTTTTTGGTTCATTCTGCTGTGCAAAACGACTGATGCCCAGTTTATTTTTTCTAGTATTTAAAAAGGCACCTATCTCTGCAAAGAGCAATCTCTGGGCTTTCTGCAGACTCCAGCAGTTGCCATGGAATCTAGCATCTTAATATACAAATCCGGCACTTGCAGAAAACCGCTCTGAGTAGGCAGTTGTGTAGTAAAGGGAAAAGTTATCATTTTGCCAATTAAATCTAGTGTTACAAAATACTGAATACGCAAGTGATTTTCCAAATTCTATTTCTTGGGATAATATATGGCAAATATAATACAGATACAGTGCCCTCCACTAATATTGGCACCCTTGGTAAATAATGAGCAAAGAATGATGTGCAAAATTGTCTATTTCTTAATCTTTTAATATTTTCTTCAAAACATACACACAAATACTCTGCTCTCATGGACATCAAACAATTGCAAACACAACACAGGTGTATCCCCCCAAAAATAAAAATTGTGAAATATATGTGTGGCACAATTATGTGAAGTCTATTCCATTTGGTATCTGACATTTTTGTAGTACACTCCGGTGACTAGCAACAGGAAATTATTCAACCATGACTTTCTGTTTCACTGGTGTATAAATAATATGTAACACATAGGCCAAATTCCCTGAGAAATGTATCACAATAGGTAAGACCAAGAAATATAGCTGTGGAAATAAGAAAATAGCAAAAGCATTGAAAATGCCCATTTCCACCATCAGGGCAATAATTAAGAACTTAACAGTCCCATGGCAGAGGGCGTGAGTCTATATTGTCTCTTGTTTAGAGGATGGTTTGAGTGGCCAAAAAATCTTTAAGGATCACGGCTGGAGAAGTTAGTTGTGTCTTGTGGTCACAAAGTGTCCAAAACTACAATCCAACGCCACCACAAGTTGTTTGGAAGGGTTTTTAAGAAAAAAGCCTTTACTCTGATCCAAAAACAAACTCAACTGTCTTCAGTTTGCTAGACACTACTGGAACTTCAATGGGATTGGCTTCTACGGTCAGATGAAACCAAAAGAGAGCTTTTTGGCAATAAACACCAGAGTTCGGTTTGGCGCATACAGAAAGGTAGCCATATGGAAAAGTATCTCATGCCCACTGTTAAATATGGTGGTAACTCTTTAATGTTTGGGGGCTGTTTTTCTGCCAGAGGACCAGGACATTTTACATTTACATGGCATCATTGACCCCATGAAATATAAACCGATATCAAATGAACACCTCACTGTCTCTGCCAGAAAGCTTAAAATGGCCTGTTGTTGGATCTTCCAGCAGGACAATGATTTAAAACAAGAATCAAAATCAACACAAAAATGGTTTACTGACCACAAAATCAAGGTCCTACCATGGCCATCCCAGTCCCCTGACTTAAACCACATAGAAAACCTGTGAGGTGAACTGAAAAGGAGAGTCCACCAACGGCGACCTTGAAATTAGAAGAATCTGGTGGGATTCTGTATGAAGGAATGGTCCCTCGCTGCGTGTTCTCCAACCTCATCAGGCATTATAGGAGAAAAGCTGTTATCTCGGCAAAGGGAGGTAACACAAAGTCCCAATAATGGTGCCTCATATATATTTAAATTTTTTTTTTAATAAATCTGTGTTGTGTTTGCAATTGTTTGATATCCATGACAGCATAGCATTGTTGTGTATTTCTTTAAGAAAAGGTCAAAGGCTTAAACAATAAAGATAATTTTACACAGAATTTTCTGTTCATATTTACCAAGGGTGACAAAATTAGTAGATGGCACTGTGCATTAGTACACCTGGGAGCTTCCCAGGGTGAACCGTATCACTGGGTTGATGTCACAGATTAAATGTCAATGAGCAACCTACGAGACTATAAATAAAAATTTTGTACTATTAATACCACTTACAGGTTCATAGCAAATAGTTAAACTAAATATTAGTCCGATGGATTTAAACAGTGACTCTTAAAGTTACAAGCAATAACACAACAGTTACGTTTAGTGAAAATCAGAATTGATTTTGCGGACCAAATGTAAAAATGTAGCAGTGTGGACGGTTTCCCTTATAGCTTCTTTAGTTTTGACAACTGGAGTTCACCATTCATCTGAAAACACCACCTGCATCTGACAGACGCTAAGCCTAGATTTACATACCAAGACATAGCTCCCAACAATATGGGACTCCCTCCCATATTATAATGTTTCATTACGCACATGCATGCATGAATAACTGTCACAGAATTACACTGTCAATTGTTTTGGAGGGGGAGGGGTGGCGTTTGTAAAAGAAATAACGCAGTGGAGATCTGATGAACAATATGGAATGTGCCTCCTACTTTGAAATGTGTGGTAACTACTTTCGTTGTAGTTAATGAAAGCGTACCAAAGATGATTAATGCTTATCAATAAGTATTTAATCTAGTAAAGCCTAGTAAAACAGATTTAAGATGTAAATCTGCAGTAATGTTATTCATTTTATTTGTAACCACGCTACAAAATCTGCTAGCGCTCTCTAAATCAAATATAATATAACGTATTGAATGCATAAATCACATAGGAACGATTTTGTGCAAGAGAAAGGCTGATACTTGGGAACTTCCTGGCTCAAGACACATGGAGCTCTCCCTCTCTGGATGTAGTGGCTTAGTGAGAATCTCATCAGTTGGTTTTGGAGTTGGTTATTGGTGAAACCATAAACTAAACTGGTGAGCAGTATGTTACATATCACCAAAAAACATGGTGTGTGTGTGTGGCACTCCAAGACACTGGAGTCAGGCCCGGAGTGGCCATCTGGCTCAGCCCTGGTAGGCCGACGGCCAATAGCATCCCATATTTACCTAGTCTGCCGCTTTAGCCTTAAAGCGCCAGGGCCATTTAGTAATCCTTAGTCCTGAAAACAACTCTGTAAGCAATTAAAATTGGAATTATGCCAAAAATGGAATCAGTGACCTGTTGTTTATTTACTTAAACATCGAGAAGCCAAACCTCATGAATGAAAATGTTAGTCACTATAAATACATACAGCCTTCTTTACTCTAAAAGTTAACACTTGTGTCCTATTGCTTCTTATGTACTTGAAAGGTTGTATAAATTCTAGTGGGTATTATTAATAAAAGACTATATAGACAGGCTATGAAAATAATAAACATGCACTAACATATATAAGAAACTCAATTCAAATATGCAGTATATTCAAAGGAATCATGATGTCACAACTAAAGTAAATAGCTGATGATGTTGTTTAGTAGTTCCCTTTAAATGCATGTCCTGCATATTTTGCCCACACATATACATAACTGTGACTATCCTACTTAATTCTAGTTGTTAATAAGTTAAAATATAGAAATTATTGAGGGCCTATTTAGTTAACACACCAGGTAACATACCTAGGTATTGATGGTATGTGATAGTTAGCACTGGATGAATTAAATGAGGTGTCCTGCTTACAATTGTAATCATCAATTCCACAGAAATCATAAATATATTTAATCTTCCAGGGTGCAGCTCTGTATGTTTAATGAATAATATGAGCCAAGTTCTTTTTACTATTTGTTTACATCACAACTTCTTTTATACTAACTACTATTTATCATTGAATGTTTATGTAGCTTTAATGGTCGAACCAAACTGAATACTAAAATATGTTTTTAAAGTGATCCTGTGATGTACCCTAATCTAACATTTTATGGTTTAGTACACTTAATGTACAAGGACATTAATGCCTTTTTTTTGCTGCTGGGATGAAAGAAGTAAAAAGGTGTTTGCGTCACTGATGACTTTTTCTAAGCTAATCAAGGGGTTTTTACTCAGAAACAGAGTGTGTTTACTATACTGACAGCTGCTGCCCACTTCCTAGTAGGCAGCATCACTAGTGTAGTGTACATGTATGACCATGCCCTAGCATGAACAGGTTCTGGGGCGTATGTTTCCCTAAAGGCAGGGTTAAGGATCCAACAAGCTAGCATGCCACCAGAGCAAACGTCATATGCAAATACTCTGCAGAATAGGGTTATTATTAGATTTAGACTAAAAGAACAGCATGCAGATATGTACACGCATGTTACTCCAATAAACATTTTTAATGGTGGTTACCAATTCCAAAACCATCTACTGGAAACCAACTTTATACGTATAATACGAGAACAGCCATCTTAAAACGCTGGTTGATTATTAATCCACATTTTAAGTGATTCCTCCTCCTGTGCAGAGTTTTATTGTCATACTTGGAGCGGTGAGAAAGACAAGATGTCTTGCCACATAGCTCAAATCCACTGACGGAAAATATCCCTTTACTTCTAAACCACATATACTACATATTTTTTTATTTTTTTTACCTGAAAAAATGATTACTCTGACTGGAGCACAAAAAGTATAGTATATTTACTATAGCATATTTTAATAAACTAACTGAATTCTACTTAACCCTTTAAGGACAATGGGTTGTCATTTAAACAATGAATTGTGAGCCCGTACATGTACAGACTTTGTCATGAAGGGGTTAAAGATATGTAGGTGACAGACCCTTTTTTTTATATAACAGTATAATGTGAATAATCATAAACATGTCAAATTAATAAAAGATTGTGTTTCTCAAGATTGGTCTAGATTACCATAATCCTCTTGATTTAAGAGTATATATGGGATCCTAAAACAGTAAGGTGTGCCCACAAAGCTTTCATTTGATGTTTATCCCACAAACTTGGATTTAGAATAGGGTGGTGGTGCATTACTCAAGTTCCCATTCAATGTAAACATGATCTTTGTTTCACAAAGTGTTCACAATTAGTACTTCTAGTACAACTTAGTACTAGTAATGAAGCTTTGCTGTTCTCATTAGCTTTTTCGAACAAAACTTCAAATTTGGCTACACTGTATATCTTATACATCATGTCTTGAGCTGCATTGATTTAAGGGGACACTTCAGCCGTCATTTTTAATGTATATGATAGCCGAGTGGTCCCTTTAAATATATGGGATATAGAATCCCCCCATGTGATGGAAGAAAACAAGAAATCAATACATATTGTTTGGGTATCCACATTTCCTGTTTCTCAGTTCCACACAACTCAATCTTTACCAGTTTATGGGCCACCAGTGCCAACGCGCAATGGCACATGCAGTTTTGTGAGAATGGGGTAGAGAGAATGGAGTGCTGTATTTGAAGTTGATTGTTAGCAGCACCATCTGTTGGGCAAACCTATAGGGCTCCATGTGAAACCATACTCCAGAAATGATATATAGTTGTTGTCAGGGTAGATATTTAACATTTCCTTACAAATAGGTATGCACAATTAAATCTCATGTTCCAAAATCAAACGCATAAAAGACTAGTCAAGTATGCAAAACATAACAAAAACAAGATCAAATAACCAACCCATGAACTCAAAGAGAAAATGTCTGATATTGCCTATTTAAGCCATCCATGTTTTGAGCGTGGAGGACAGCCTTTGGAATGTCTTGTTACCTATATTCAAGAGCCTGCATATTATAGCTGTTGGGTTCAGATTAAATTGGGTGTTTATTTATCATGTCACTTTTGTCACAGTTTGTAAATTCCCTTTTAAGTATACGGTTATAGGAGGCATATGGATAACTATAATGTTAAAGATGCTGTTCCACCTACGCTGCTGAATTTTTACATTTCATTACTAAATACAGCATTAGAAACACTAGCACTGTAAAATGACTAAACACCTCCCAGAAATAATGTTTTAATCATATAAAATCTTGCCTTAGTCACAATGTTTGTAATGACACTTAATTGTCATGTGCTATAAAAGCAGACACTGACAGGTTGTCATAGAAACAGAAAAAAACACCTCTAAAAAGTGTCTGTTGTATGCATGTGCTTAAACCTTCAGAAGAAAGAATAACATCTGCTAAGGTTTATTTGGTTAGCAAACTAGAGATTGCAATTAATGTCTAGATTTAACGGAACCTTTAAACCACCCTAAAATTATTTATCAGAAATGTAAAATTAAATTGAATTTTTTTTTTCTTTGTATTGGAACAGTTGACATGAACAGAAAAGTCTTTGCAAAACAAGCAAGAGCCCTAGATAATATTCTGTTTATTATAATTTTCTTTAATTATATACATGAACATCCAGAAGGTATTTAAAGCACACCTCATACCTGAACATATATATATATATATATATATATATATACACATCTATATGTAAGACCAAAATATGTGTTGCCCTGTGTTCCAAGGAAATGAGAGGTAAAATAATTAAACACATATCATTTAATACAATAGAACAGCAAAGTGTCCTTTTTTTAGTTTCCAATAAATGTTTTGCATTTTTGCAAAGTTCTGTTTCTTCTCATGCACCTGGAGTAATTCAAGGGTGTCTGAAAATGCTTTTGACTTGACTTCCCAGCAGCACAATAAACTTTACCATTTTTTTGTCATAATGATAGTATTTGAGTTTATGAACAATAATATAGCCAAGAACAGCTTGGATCCCTTTGTATAAGTATATAAAGCAGTAAAGGTCACTTCAATGTGTGAACTAAGCTATACGCAGGGACATCATTATGGAGAAGTTTGCTACAGATGACCATTTACAATGCATAGTGAATTCACAGTGCATAGTGAATTCCACAAATGGTCTCTTTATTATTAAACCCCTTTGATTCAGGTGTACACAAAAATCTATAATTTTATGCTCCAATAATCTTTATCCCACTGTATTATTTTATAAAAGAAAAAACATAAGTTATAAAATCACATATTGATAAAAAAACCTAATGTTCAGCAAAACAATTTTTAGTTCAACTTCAACTTTTTTTTTTGAAAGGATTTAATGAAAGCATTTACACCAACATTAAATATCAATAGGTCAAATATAAAATGTACATGGGCATGCAGAATGAAAGGAAAATGAAAATCAACTATTTTGGCAGCATAAAGTTTCTTTCAGTGAAATGTTTAATATTTTTTTATCCAACTGTACTTTGAAAAGCATACAACGTTTAACAATCGCAGAGGCAGCTTTTTGCAAGAAAGAACCGATCTAGAAAGTGGACTCAGGTTATTGTTAGCTAGGTTAACATAAATCTGGTTTTGAAGAAAATGCATTCATAAACTAAACTATGTAAGTTAAATAAGTTAACATTCTTAATAACCTATTTACCATAAACAGTTATCAACAGGTCACAAGGTCACAGTCACTCAAAGTCACACAGTTAATTACATTCCTTAATATACAAGTGTGTCTATTTGAAATTGGAAAAAATACAGCAATCGATCACTCCTATAGCTAGAAAAACAACAACAGCAACAACAAAAAACCACCAAATCCCCAGTTTACACAATGCAGAAAACACAAATATACAGATATTACCTACATTTGAATGACAGTTGCAGCTTGTGGTGCTCTAAGAAGATCCAACATTTTTAATCCCCCAAATGTGACACAATTTGCAATTAACCATCGATTTATCAATGAACCTTGTTTCTAAGGAAAACAAATACTGATGATATGGAACTACACATTTTACATAGCTTGTAGTCTGAAAAGGGAAGATAAAAAACCAGACAAAAACCCACAATAGGTTAAAAAGATTACAAGGTAGAAAATATGAGAATGATGTCATACACCGTAGACAAGGTTTCCTGTGCTACTGCTGAGGTTTACAACCAAACCATGGAAAGCAGTGTATTGCAATCATTAGGAAACATGTTAATTCTAAATGCTCCAGTCACATACGTACCAATAGTACTAAAAATATTTGAATTTTTTTTTTTAATGGAAAAGGCACATTCTTCATATTTTGAACTTTGAACAGGGCCTCATAGAGTTAACACAGAATAATGAAAGTAATCATAAACAACATTTGTAGACTGTAAGCTTTAGTAGGCAGGCTCTTTACAACATCTGCAAAGAAATAGGGGGTGGCCAGGGAATAAAGTCAAACAGTGCAGAAGGGGTTAAACAACAATACACCTAATGTTGTGTAAAAGACACAAACAGGATAAACCTCGAGCAAGGATGGCCAACAAACCTGTGAAACACCAGTGTGCTAATAAAAAAGTGCGAATTGACTTGGGTATAAAAATATATACCTCAAGGCAGATCCAAAAAATAATAAAACGATCTGCCACACAAAATATAAGAGAAAAGTGCAGTCCTAATAAAGTGAGATAGGATTGCACTCACAAAATTAGCTCCATGTGAAAGCGTGGGGCAGCGCAACGAGTATAGAGTATAGCTGAAGAAGCAAAATCAATTACTTGTCTGAAGCTTCAGCCTGAACACATCCTCCATGGTCTGACAATTCACATATTGTCCTTCCACGGAAATCAACAGAAGCTCTTTCTACATATGCACACTTGGGTCTTCTTAGACCCCCTGGACCCCTTGCGGACCTAGCCCTGGAGCCAACAGGCAGTGACACATCTCTAGACATCTCTTGAACGGCCGAACACATCTCCTACACTGCAAGTGGCAGGGGGGTTATGGTCAAATGCATATTGAATACTTCAGAACCCATTCATGTGTTTCCAAGGTGGACCACACAAAAATTGAAAGAAAGCACCTCGCTATCATGTGTATTAAAATTACATATAGTTACATAGTTACATAGTACGTAAGGTTGAAAAAAAGACCCATCAAGTTCAACCCTTCTACCTAACCTTCCTACTCTTGATCCAAAAGAAGGTAAAAAAAACCCTAATTAAGTTACTTTGAAATCTGCCATCAGGGGACACTATTACTTCTTGGCTCCAAAAGGCAATCAGATTTCTCCTTGAATCAAGGAAAAGTGCATAATAATAATGATAAAATTAATAATAATAGGCTTAATAACATACACACAGGAAACTCAACTAAGCACTGTGAGAAGTCACAGGCCAAGGTGAAAAAAGTAAATACACGTAGTTGCAAAAGATTATTTTTTCTTAGTATCAAAGCAACTAGAGATTAAGCCATTACTGTTCCTTTACGTATAGAAACAGATTGGTAGTCTTTTAAACTATGCATTGATATAGATAACTTGGCAGAATTCCCAGCTTGTTGCTATAGTAACCATAGTATGTCCATGCAACAAGTTGAGAAACTATACATGTCATCAAAAGCTCTAAATAACGTTACATTTATGTAGCTCACTCACTCACTCACTCACTTTTGTTTATTGTTACATAACAAATGTATGTGTCTGCGTGATCAATAGTAAACTTTACACCCAATGGAGTAAAAAAACAAAAACAGTTATACACCATGGTGATATTTTTAACATCATATGGCACTTACATTTCCTGTCTCCTCTGCTGAGATGATGCAATTGACCTCCCCTTTCCTGATTGGCTACTCATTTAACAGCTATTAGACCTCTGTGAAATGTATTATAACACATACACAAAGCAGGAAATAGAAGGTTGGTCAGAAATGTAATCTAAATTCTGTAACACAGATTATGGAAAAAAAAAGATACACAATATGCCAACTGGTTGAAAACATGATTTTTCACATGGTTTGCTGAAAAAGTATAACATATAAACACGCAAGGTAAGGATATTTTATGATTTACAAATTAACAGTGATTTTCATTCAAAATAGATGGTAGGGCCTTGTGAAACCCACAGCACCACTAGGGGTTAAAGCAAATGAAAATGGAGAGAGAATGTTTGTTGCAAGTAATGTGTTGTATAAGCAATTGCATCAAGGAATGTTTGTATAATAGGGCAAGTGTGTATGTACTGGAACGAAGGGTGTCTGTATAGGCAAGTTAAGGTGTTTGTGTGCAATGAGAAGCATGTGTGTGTGTGTGTGCACAAGGGCAAGCATGAATATTTGTGTGTGCAAGCCTATTTATGCGTGTGCATATAGGCAAGCAGTTTTGTGTGTATGGGCATGAATGGGCAGGCATGTGTAGGTGCAAGCGTATGTTTGTGTGTACCTTGACAGTTTATCCATTACTATTATTTTCGTTTTGGACCTTTGTAAAGGAAGTAGAATGATTCATCCTAACACATTTAAAACCCAGGGAAACTATTTGGTATTGTTTCAAATAAAAAAAATGAGCGTCCTTCACTGGGTCCAGTAACTTTGAAAATGTGCACCAAGAACCGTATCTGTGCTTATCCCTGTTTCAGGATCTGCATGATTGGCCTTCCACTTTACTTCACAAAGGTTTAATTATTGATTAGTTCAGGTAGCCTTTATAAATCTGGGGTAAGGAGAAGGGAGATATGTTCAGAATAGGGAAGTGATTAGATAATGCTGGCTCTGCCAGATCACCAAAGGGATAGGCGAAACATAGCCTTACTAAGTAATAAGTGATGAAACTTACAGACAGAGCTGGAAACACACTATGAAAAACAAAGCATGTTACACTTTATTCACACCTCTTTCACAATTTATTCATACACACACCTAGATATGCACGAGGACAGGGGATGCTGACAGCGCCAATAGGCAGTTTACAGCAATAGGGTTTTCTCTGACAGTAATAATGCCCGAACAAATGTGAAGTCATGAAAATGTGCAGTTTTAAGAGATTCAGTGATTTGCTTGATTTAATTTACAAAAATAAAATGCATTATACATTTAAGGCATTAGCAATAGATACATTTTATTGTTTTATAGAACCACCATTTAATATGAAGACATCGTAACTGTTTTCAGAACATGGAAAACAGGTACCCTCAGTATCACTGTTTAGACCATTTGTAGAAAATAAAGGACTCGACTTGTCTCTCAATGCCCCATTAAAGCTGATGTATACCATGCATTTGAAAGAAAAAATATAAAATAGAGGCACCTATGAGGCCCCAAAAGTTTACTCGACTATAATCCTTTTGTGTTGGAAAACCAAAAGGTATCCATGTTTATTTAAGTAGAATAGTTTATCTGGTATTTAGAAACAACCTAAAAGAATGGAAAGGATGTACTTAGGACTAAAATCGACCCTGACACTTTATGGCCAATTTAATTTAAAACAATGGGAACCATTGGTTACTTGGCCCCTGAGGAAATATGATTTCTGCAATTGTATTGACTTGTTATTACTCTCCTGAAAATGATCACTCATCACCTCTTCCAACCAATATTTTATTTAAAAGGAATGTCACATAGATACATACATATGTTTCTTTAAGGTTAACCATAGTGTTATATTCAATAGTGTAATGAGGCAGTGGGGTCTGTTTCAATCTTGTAGATCTCCAATGTAGGAAGTCAAGTGATATTTGGTGACATATTGCCTACTGTAAAAAAAAGCTATATCATACTCAGTGAAGTCCTTGATATCCAAATGAATCTTGCTCCTCGTATACTTTCATTGGTCAGAGGGTCCACCAGTATTGGGACTATGTCTGTTTAGGCAACTAGGCTATAATAGCCAAGCTAAAACACATATAGAAAACATACAGCTGCCAGAAATATTAACGGTCATACCCTAAAACAAAGCAAGGAAATGCTACTTCAGTAAACAAAAATTAACAATGCATAAACCAGGGGAAGGAAGGGTAATTATATTCATTTGGGAATTAAGCTATACTGTAACACAAAAAATACCCCCAAAAACTCTTGACATTCTGACGTCGCTCAGAGTTTCCAATACCACAATTAGACAGATAGTAGGCACAACAAGTAAAAAAAGTCCAGTTATGCCATTCTAATTATATTTTTATATTGCGTATACCGGTATATATAGTCTTATCTGAATATTGTGCTTTCAGAGCAGGTTCCTTAAAAGTGGTTAAAAACAACTACAGCACCCAACCACCTACAGACATCCTTAACATCGCTCAAAAACAAACATTACATTAAGTGTGTACGCTTGCGGTTTACACACTTTCAGATGTACTGACTCATACTAAGGAAGAACACTTTTATGTGTAATACTTGAATACATTAATTATAAAGCACAATTATTATTATTTTGTTTTTTTCTATGGACTATTATTTGCAAATGTTTTCCACATATTTGAACTCCCCGTATAATCCAGAATACAACCAATGTCAAATTGAAGAGTTTTATGGAAAATCTGATTCCGAATGTTGGAAGACTGTATAGGCTTCAACACTTTGTAAATGGAGCACGGAGCAAGAGACTGTCTATTATTTCTAGCTACTTGCTCTAGACTGCTTTACAAATAGACATTGAAGATTTGTGTTCCAGAGACTGAATTTGTTAATTATTATTTTTTTGATACTTCTGAATTTGCATCTACTCCCCAGTCAGCCAAGATATGTTGCCGTGCTTAATGCACCTGGAACACGCAACTGCTTATTATGGTTTGTGACATATTAACAAGCAGAAGTGACTCTGGCAGAGAGAATAATTTCCATCTGAAGATTTTTCCACAGACATTTT
The DNA here is from genome assembly GCF_027358695.1 of Spea bombifrons. Classification (NCBI taxonomy): domain Eukaryota; kingdom Metazoa; phylum Chordata; class Amphibia; order Anura; family Pelobatidae; genus Spea; species Spea bombifrons. Next base: position 67,129,383 of record NC_071089.1, read on the forward strand.
TTTTTTTATCTTTGATGAACAAAGTTTAATCTGAAACAAAGGTTGGGTATTTTCCATGAGGAAAACAGTAAAAGAATATCAGAATAATATAATTGTTGTAAAAAAACAACAACCCAGAATCAATGGATCGTTATCTAGTGCATGGACAAGAAAGGAGGAGGCGACTGTCAGAAAATATCTACATATAGGACAAGAGTTCCCAGGAAGCATATTAGACAGCTGTCTAAAGTGCCACTAGACGGAAGAGTCACGCTGAAAGTTTCCTTCCACAAAGGTCTATGCATTATCCCATGTCAGTAGTAGCCCTTATCCCTTACTGGCCATTAAATATTTAATGTTAAACTTTTATGGTGTGGAGGAAGCATAGTGTTTGTGTACAAGGTCCAGATGCAGACTCCTGCTAAACGAAGTATCAATGATTGAATTACACTACCTTGTGTGTTGCAGTAGTCACCTTCTACAATATATTGCCATGGCAGCCAATAGAATGCATTATTGACTGAAGCCTACGTTTGTAATGAGGAAGGGACATATACATACAGAGATGGGTTTCCAACTCTAGTATGTCTTTTACATGCAAGTTGCACAACACCTACTGAGCCCACCTGAATGAACCCTTAAATTAAATCAAGATATTGGTTCACTTATATTTTGGAGTCTAAAAGATGAAGCCACCACCTTGACGCTCAGGTAGAGACAAAAAGGAAAACTGAAGAAACACCGAGCTTTAAAATATGCACTTTATTTATTAGAAACCCACTTTATTTGCCTGGAAAGGGACCAGTCATTTTAACCTTGTCTTCTAAGGCTCTGTGCCATTATTCTTTCCCAATGTATTATATCATTCCCCTCCCTTGTTGTTAAATTGCTCATTGTTGTATCAATACTTCAGAACTCAGATAAAAATAGTTGAGCAACACTGAGACAAAAAAGACACAGTCAAAAGTATATAATGTAATCCAAATTTTAGAAATATTGTATGAGTTTGTAAATAATTACAACGCTTTTGTATTCTATATAGTGGTTAGCCACTAAGGAATACATTTACATGATACTGGGGTTAAATACAGCTCTTATAACCATAGCAACCAATGAAATTGTCCAAACTTCAGGAACACATTGGTTGTTATGGTTAGACCACCATTTGAAATGTATCAATTTAGATACATAACCACCATAGTAAGAAGGGGTCATACAAGTAAGTGTTGCTTTATATAGACCCCGTCAGATGTCAAAATGGTTAGCAGTTTTATCAATATGCATACTGAAACTATTGGAGCACCCACTCGACTGGTTCTTCTCCCAACCACAACACCTACTCTGTTACATTCAGTGGAATCAGGTGGGGGAGAAGTTTAGCTATAAAGACGTATGTGGTATGCCACATTTTTCCCTTTTCAGATGAAAGTGGTTCTTAGTTGTAATAACAATACTAATAACAAATAGTACCAATGTTTGCGGTTTTATAGGGCTCATAATTGTGCTCAAATCCGTACAAATAATTTGTCAATACCCTAGAGGTTATGCATATAAGGTAATTCTGGTGCAATGCTTGAGTCATCTTGTCATCGTATCAATCAGTGGAATGAACAATTTTGTAGGAAAATTTCATTGGTTGTTACGGTGATAACACTTTTCACCAAAATCGCTTTTTGTATTTAATCCCCAGTGAGTCATTTCCCCCACAGAACTTCCAACTTAAATGTTGGATAAAGACATACAAATTACATGTAAGATCTTACAAGAAGTGACACTGGAATCAAAAAAGGTTTCCTATTATGCTTGATCAGTTATCATTCAACTAATCCACTCCTACTTTGAAAAATACCTTAAAAATATATAATTCTTAGCACTGTTGGATGCTGTTCCTTGAAATAATTCTGTAATCATGTTACATTTTGACATCATTTTTGCCAGGAACACATAATTATCATGAGACAAAAGCTGCTTATTCATTGCTGTCCCCATACTGGAATCGTCTTTTGTTAGTCTGTTTTTCCTATAAATGTTATTTCGCTGTCAAATGCATTTATTACATATATGTTTATCTACACATACCTAGCAAGTGGCATATGTATAACTGTATTCATGTTGCCATGGAAATCAGAATGGATAGAAAACGATGTAAGATCGTAGAACATTTCAAGAAATTATTGACCGAAAACATCATGGGCAATAAATAGGAGGCAGGAATCACAGTTCGGGCATAAAATTACAAAAAAGATGAAAATAAATAACTCAAAGATAGCATTCTAATCAACTGCCTGTACCCTGAAAATTGCTAGGTATATTAAAGAGCAATATTTTCCAACCTTTTACTAAGATTTGCAACAAAAACCACATGAATTATTATTAGAAGTAACAGCCCTACTGATACCAATGAGTCACTTGTATTGGCGGAAACCAAGAATCCCCATCTTCGGCACGTGTTACACATTGCAAGCTTGTTTTTAATTAAAAAACTGACTACAAGTAATTTGTCGAAATATGGGGCTACAATCGTAATAGTAAAATACATATTTTGTTTGTGTATGGAAACAGACCCTTAATCCTTTCAGTGGAAACCACGTACATGGGCCAGAGTGCCTACCATGTACAATGTAAGTGGTAGCACTTTTGGGTGTCCTATTTCAGCTATGGCAGAAATTCCTTTTCTGTAGTGTAATGCTTATCCATACACATGAGACTTCTGTAAACTTAAAAAGAGAAAGTTCCCTTTAGGGAAAAGAGAATGCTATGATCTGATCGCTGCTTTATATTGTGTACAATCATCTACATGGGTGGCATGTTCCGTCTACATGTATGTACAACTACACCTACTAGACACATTTACTTTGAGAGGTGGGGACATTACTTTGTTATTGTTGCTTTTATTCTTTGGTTTTGTCTTGTCCTGGAGATACTATCTATGTGGAATGTGTGAAATGTTTAGAAGATTGTCACCTAGCTGTAACTATAGAAAACCTACAAAAATTGTCCTTCCTCCAACAGAGCAAAATGGGCTCCAACTGTGGTTAAATATATAAATATATCAAAGTGTCACATATAGAACCTACTGTACCTACTGACATACAGGCATTTACAATACAAATAGGGCTATGGATTTGCTTGCACAGATTGGTATCGATTCTATAGCCCTTCACCTACTGTCTATTGTTTGGAGCACTCAACATTTATAAGAAACCCTATCATACAATGATTTTCCATGTTTAGCAGATATTTCCCTATCTGAAACCATTCCATTCAACAGACCTTCTAATGTCTGTCTGTACATTAATATGCAAATACATTCCTGTGAAGAGGAAAATGGAGTCTGAAATAATCATATTCAGGTTTTTTTTCTCTCCTTCCACCAGAAGGACACATGCAGAAAACAAAAGACTCAATCTCCCAAGAAACTAGACAGCAAGGGAAGGCAACCCCTAGTTCTTTTTCATAGAAAGTCGCATATAGGTCATGATTTTGATGAGAGACAATGCTGTCACTTGCAAAGGCAAGGGATAGAGTTAAGGCTGACGGCATTAACATTAGGATACTACTCTTGTTATCCTATTGTATACAAACACTGCAGTAAGCAATCGCAGCTGGACAAGCTACTTCTGCATGACTGTACAGATTCTTTCCAGGTCATTCACCCTGGTTTCCTGAAAAACACCATGAACTTCAGCAGCTAAGGACAGTCTTTTCCTGCTTCCATGCTTCCCAAGGCTCTCCTCCAAATAAACACTTACTTGCCATGGGCCATAAGAGAAAACCATCCACAATAAAAAAAAAACAGCTCCAAAACATAAACATCAACATTCTGGACAGGAGGATACAATAATACAATAATTTTTTTGAGAAGCTGCTAGCTTTAGACATACCGTAATAAGCCATCTGACAAATATGTCTAGTGTTCCACTACACTAAAATTAGGGTTACAAAACTCATTTAAGTAATGTTGCTAGAACATAAAACAGAGCTCTAAATAAGATTGCTAAAACACGGCAGCACATGTTCAAGAACCAAAACATGTTGAGAGTCAAAACAAGCCCCAGGAAGTTAACCAGGGGTAAACAAATCCCAAGCAGAATTCTTCAAATTTTGTTACGTGGGAGTCTTATTTACAACGCTGGAAGGGGAAGGGTTATGGAGAAAATCCCAGAAAAATATCTTCAAGCATGCAACAGAAATAGAGAACAATGAATTCTTTGTCACTGTGAAATGATGCAATTGTTCCTTGTTCAAAAACACGGAATAAGCCAAGTGCAATCAAGGTAAAAGTCTGGGGAGGATGTCTGCAGCGTGCTATGTACACAAAAAGTGGCCTTCAAAAACTGTACTGGCAACAGGCTTTCCCCCCCCCCTGTTAAAAGGGGCACCTAAGTCAGTTGAGCACGTATCAGATAACTTGACAGTTGCACATTCTTTCATTCAGGCTGCGGATGATTTAAAGAGGGCAGCTCAGGGCTGAACCAGACATGTGAGTCAGCAGCAACAGCTGCCTGTAGGAAACTGCTGACAAGCTGTATTGTTCTCATACACACAAATCACTACACACACCTACCTCATAAATAAAAGATGGGTGTATGTAAATCAGACGCACTCACAACACCTCCACACGTACAGTTCCTGTTTTCCAAGTCAACGTTAACCCCTTGGCTACCAAGCACGCAGAGAACCGTTACCCTGCGACTGAAAGTGAACCTGATTCACAAACAGTGTGTTTTATAAACAAGCTCAGCCAACTCGCTTACACAAAAAGGATAAACACAAGCACATTTTGTATTAAGCAAATGCGTTTGTTAACAGAGACAGTACTCAATTATGTAAACTGTTTTGCGATCCGTGGTATCTACTTAAATTCTTGGCGTTTTTTTTATTTTTTTTTTTATTATTATTGCTGGATACTGTTTTAAATGTTAGTCCTGGGAAAGGCTGTGTCCATGAATGGATGTGTAAAAATTATTATGCAAGGGGCACACCAGAGCGCCTTTGAAATCTGGCCCTAAGCCATAACAGCAACACACAAAGAATTAGAACCTTTCATAACAAAACACTACACATTCCTGTGTTCTAGGTCATTTAAGGCAGTTGGATCAATCAAAATGTTGCTCTGGGGAACATTTTTAAACCACAAAACTACACAGACACGCAGCATAGAACTTCCTCTTTTTTATTACTATGAGGTTATGAAACTGAAAGCCCCTGAAAGTAAAATAAAATAAAGCGACGGAGAACTGAGAGAGAAAAGGGTTAGAGGACATGAAAGACAAGCAAAGATATATTATTCCTAGACCTCCTTGACCAAAGATATTACCTTCAAGGAAAATGTAACACCTATAAGCTCATGTAAACCAAAGCAACCTGTACTTAAATCAGGCCTATAAAGAGTGTTTTGCTTGACTCTGATTCTTGTCATCAAAAGCTTGATTTTACCCAAAATGGGTATGCAACCACATAGAGACGTATAGCCCGACTGGTTTATCAATCCCATTAAAAAACCCCATGCTAAATTTAAGAACCCCCATTTCCTTTTATCTACAACTCTCAAAGCTCACAAAAGTCAACCAGAAATCTTGTAATGGGTAGAGGATTCAGAGGTAAAATTCTCCTGGAGGTGGAGAATAATAGCTTGAGAGATATTATAATTCTCAACACTTCTTCGTTTGGAATTTTGATACCCTGATTCTTCCCAGTAGAGACAAGTTGAGCATGGATCACTTAAGTGTAACATGATATAACCACAAAAAACGTAATCCTAATTTAAGATGGTATTCATCTTTAATGAACATTCAACACGCTAATTAATTTCCAACATTTCTGTACAAAAGAGAGCTAAAACTAATTTTTTCAATTTTTCCTTGATGCTATCACACAAGGCTATGCTCACCAAAATATAAGCATAAAATATAAGCATCAGCATGCAGTACAAAAAAAAAAAAACTTACATTCCAAACAATTCACATCAAACCATACACTTATTTCCAAAACCCACTTTTTGGGGAATCTTTGAGTTACTTTTTCAAAGCACAATTCATGAAGTGCCTACTATATTATTATTTATTTAAACTCACACTGCGTATCATAGTACTACAGAATAGGAAATGTGTTGTAAGAACATGTTGAAATGTGTTACTCTCTTTTTACAAATAAACTAAAATAAACTAAATCAAAATAATACAAAGAGTTCAGTGGAGCTTAAATTAAGAATTTAGTGCTGTAAATGTTAAGCTTTTGCAGCATATAATCCACTTTAAAAAGGTTAAGAGGAACAGAAGAAAAACATCTAATTGTGGAGAACAATACAATATTAATAGTAATGCATAACTATTTTTATTCATACATTTTTTTTTGTATAATGTGGACACAAAACACAAAAATGCTATGAACACAAAGCTGACATCACTTGCTGACCACAGACATTAATAATACAAATTCACTCCAGAGAGACAAAGAGACTGGGGTAGTGCTTGTACCTGATATCATTTTATGCTTGGTAATTTACCCATTGTACAGCGCTACGGAATTTGATGGCGCTATATAAAACAATAAATAATAATAATAATTATTATTATTTAATTATACTCAGTTGTAGTTTATTTCAATTCCAAAAAGAATACCCAAACTTAAATTACGCATTAAATACAGTCAAAACTGATAGAACTTAACCAATATGTTAACTGAAACAGTTGAGTAGTAAATATAATATATTTAGGTGTAGATTATTTTTCAGCAACATTCAAAAGCAATCATTACTTAATTAAACCACACCAATTTAGCCACTAACATTACTTTTACAAACCAACGCATGAAACGTTGCATTACACAGCAACATTTTTGTCTCAGTCATAACACAGCAGGACAAAAAAATGTACAAAAAATATACACATCATCAGGGCTTACATATTAGCTACTAAAATGAAACAAATGTGTTATAAAAAGCAATGTACACAATGTTAGCAACTACAATGCATGTAAAAATAAGCATCAAACAATAGAGGAAGTTCAAGCTCAAGTTTTTAAATGGTAGCTGTAGTACTTAATTCAGAAATCCTCTGAAAGAAGCACTCTTCTGAGTATGATCAAAAAGCCATTAATCTATATTTTTTCATTAAACCATATAATCAAAAAAATACACACTGAATAAATCCTGCGTCTTAAACACTGCTACACTTCAGCTATATAAACAAGACTGTATTATATCACACACACACATACACATTATATATATATATATATATATATATATATATATATATATATATACATACAAAATTTTAAACCAGCTCTAGTTTTGGACAGCGTAGAATCACACAGTTTTTTTTTGTTTTTTTTTACATAATAGAAATATTATTAGATAAATAGGATATACACTATTATTTGCATCCAGAAAAACATTTTGCATAGTAACAAAATCTAAGGCAACAAGCTTATGAAAAACAAGAAATGTTTACCAAAATATTAAAGAAAAATGCCAAGCCAGGCAATATTAAAGTACATTCCTGCGCACAATAAGTGACAAAGACGCTTGACAGATATTCTGAGCGTGGTCTTTTTGCTGCCAGAGGGTCTTGCTGCTTAATGCATTGTTAGAAACAGAAGGAGCAAGAGGGGGAGGTGGAAGAAGGGTTATGTAGGATTGTGGTTCTCTTCAAGGAGAAATTAGTATTAGTATAAAAAAAACATTATTTTACTCGACACAGGAAAACATTACTATATGCATTATGTTGGGTTACAAAGTAGCTACATTTTTATTACCTAATGTAAAAATATTTCATAACATATATAAATGTTTACGTAAAGGAAAATTCTTATTTCGGTAAAAAAGAGGATACAAAATGTTTCCAAAAAGGAGAATAATCTAGCATAAGAACTGCAGAAATTATATCACACTCCCCATATAAAAAGGTTAACACAAAGCACAAAGTGTAAGACGTTATTACACATCCAATAATCCCTGCCAGGCAGATGGGTTTATTGTTTCTTTTTTATAACTAAAAGTCATTACCCCTTTTCAGTTAAATAAATTCAACAGATGAAATCTACTGAGAAAATGATTTGAGCCACTTTGGTTAGAACTAAGAAAACACATTTTGCTGAGATGACATGTTGAAGACAGCAAGAACTCCTTTGTGTGAATTTGCCAACCAGATGAGCACGATACATAAAAATATACAAGATAAGACCCAGCGAGTTATCTTAAGAAGATATATGTAACCTGTGGGTTTAATGCATGCATTTGCAATATTATGGTGTCTGTGAACAAATCTGTGAAATAAAGTAAGCAGCCGTTAACACTTGAATTAGTTATTCTACAAGGTGACGCCATTGTGTAAGTATTGTAAACAATATTATAAACCAAAACAGTAATTTCTACATTTGATGGTATAAAAATTTGATACAAAATCAATATGGTTGTGCGTTACAAAATAACTTTTTGTGAAAAACTATGATAATAAGGACTGTATAATAAAAAAACAATTTTTTTTCCTAGTATTATTTTATTATTAATTTTATTCTCTGGATTAATAAAGAAATGACTTAGAAGGTGCCTGAACATGGTTGCTGTTCACTGGTGTAGTTTTAAAACACATTCTGTCCTGTAAATAGTCTTGCAATATTCTGCAGAGCACATGGAAATAATCTGAATTTAAAAAAAAACAGCACACAAACGACACCTAAATCTCAAAACTATGAACACAAGTCAAAGACTAACATTCATTTTACAGGAGAAAGGTTGACTTAAAAAGAAATGAATTATCTATTTACTAAGACCACTTAGTAAATATTGTTTCCATGATACAGGTGGAGCTCTTCTATCACTAAACCATGAAATAAATAGAAGCTGTATATATATAAGCATATATAACCTGGCCTGCCAGTGGCAATAGGATCATTGTCCCCATTAGGAACAGTCCCAGCTGACTACCTGGGCAGTCAGTAGCCATATGAGATCATGACTTTCCTCAAGGCCAGGTGACCTGTGCTTACAGAGAAGTGCTAACCACTCACACAGACTCAGACGTGCGTCAGCACTCTCTGCTACACCAAGGACTAGTAGATCTGTCATGTCACCGCAACCCCTATCAGACCATAAGGTGGCCATATCTCATAATGCGCTCAACTCTTAACATATGGCCAGCCCCATGCTAATGTGACACCTCTCCAGACCAGGTCTCACGCTAGTAAACATCTACACATTCCACGTGTCATGCCAGTGTTCCACTGTCCAGATATCCCCAGGGTTACGTTGCATAATAAGTAGAATGACTATGTCCTGAGCGCTACCAGCTGATCAGATGCCTGGTTTACCAGAATATGACAAGGCAAGTGAATGGAAGGTAAAGGGAACCCCGTGTGCACTTGTCTGACAAAGCACTTCAGCAGTTAGCCACTCAGGGGTTAAATACAAAATAAAAACTACACTATAAAGAGATCCAATGGTGACAGCTGCTGCTTTCTCCAAGCACAAATCAAGAACCATGCTGGTCGCATTAGTACTCCTCCTGTGTGTATGACAACAAGGCTCCCCACACAGGGCGCACACCAGGCACATTCATGTCTTTCTGCTCACTAGATCGCTTCATCACCAGCCGTTGGCTTCGCTAGGAGCTGCCCCATCAATGCACCAAGTCCATGCAGGGACGGCCAGGTCACGCCATGCGTTGCTATCTTTATGCGGTGCAGCAGCTTCATTGTGCACTAAGCGCTGTCCCAGCGCTATTACAGGCTGAGCGCTATTGCTAATTGCTTTCCGCACAGCAATCTATACCAACACTCCATAATGTGAGCAGGTACTGGGGACCAGTCCGCAGTTGCAGACTGCCTTAATCCGTGCAGGATTTTTTATTTTCATTTTCCCCAGGACTTTCAGTCTTAAAAAGTCCACAAACCCCACAAAAACCACAGCAATACAGATAAACTCAATCTCATCCACAAGCCAAAGCACTCACCTACTTTGCACTTTCAGTTCCTTCTTTCTCCGTGTTGACCACGCTGCATTTCGTCTTGTTTGCTTTTTTTTTTGTTTTGTTTTACAAGATCACCCTAAAGGGACACATCACATGGCCATTTACCGTAGCTGCTTCTGGAGCTGCCTTGCTTGTTGTTGTTGTTCTCGGGAGCCAAGGCTAGCTTCTCAATCAGGATCCACCCCCACCCCTTTTACGTGGGGCTTGTAAAGAGGAAGGCTTTGCAAGGAGAAACGTAGCTGCTGCTGCTGCTTGTGTCGTATTTGTGGTTGATGTGTGTGTGTGTGTGTGTGTGTGTGTGTGTGTGTGTGTGTGTGTGTGTGTGTGTAGATGTCACTGGGAAGGCGGCAATGACAAGGCAGTCACTGACAATCTCAATTCCTTGGCACAACCTAGAACATTTGGATTGCTCAGAAGTCCAAATATAGCGCTTCCCAAGAGCATTTGTGTATTTTAAGCGAGAGTGACTGCCCCTTCTTCATCCCCATCTCAAAGCAGCGTGTAAGAGTGCTATGTGTTTGTTGCTCTCTTAATGGACCGCCTCCGACAACCTCTTCTTCTGCCTCCTTTCTCACGTAGTTGTAAGTCTCATTACTGACCTCTACTGCTGGACTGTGGACTAGCGTTTGACACACTGTTATTGTATTGTTACTCCGAACACAGAGACTACATTGTTTATTATTTTAGAGTAGTAACAATCGATTCGTGCCTTTACCGAAACTTAGGTGGGTTGCAAAATATTCTTGTGCCGTCTTGCTAATTAATGCATTAATGTTAAAATAATTGGAGTGTTTTTTAGCATCTCCATAACAAATGTAGGGAGCTTGTGGCAACTTGAAGGTTGTTTTCCTCACAGACTGCATCAAAATGATGTCATACACCGTCATGCCATGTTTGAAAGCCATGCAACCCATTTTAACATATACAGGATGTCGACTGCAGAGGGGGTGGCTGGGGGCTCTACCTGGGGTCTGGCTTAGTGTAAATACACCACGGTGTGTGTTAGCATAAGTTTGTAGCATGAGTATGTATGTGCGTAAGTATGTGTTAGTGCAAGAGTGTAGGCATAAGTATGTGTACCAAAGGGTCAGAAGATGTCAGCTGCCTCCTAAAAGGGACCATGCAGCTACCATATGCATTAAAGAGCATACACCATATGGTCAGGTATTGGGAAACAAGACCATTACACCAACAAGTAAATCTTATACGTATATAGGATCAACTATAGATGTTTTAGATTCCCCCTGGGTTTGCTGTCAAACGATTATCAATTTCCCTTAAGACTTTAAAAAACTTGAACTGGTCCTATTGGGGCTCTCTTTCTGGGTCCACCACAGACTAGTCGCGGATCCATCTCGACATAACTGTACACCTACCACAGATCTGCCAAATGTTTACTGTTACACCACCAGATACTTGCTGTAGACCAGTGTGGGATCAACTATAAGCATGCTATAGCCCCACTACACTGTGAGATTGCCTTAGAATGGTTTAAACCACCATGAACTTGCGCCAATATCATTGTAGAAGGGCCTTATCGGAAGTATGTTAGGGACCCATGAAGCCTATGTAGTGCACGAAACGTATAAAGCTATTTGTTATTCTGCTGTGTGTCTGCATTTGAAAATAAAGCATTAGATTCTACTTTCACTGGACTGTTTGGATTTCACTCTACATTCCGTTTTCCTGTTAGTGTGTGTTAGGGACCCACTGGAGACCTGTGGAGGATCCGGTGCATATATGAAACAATATCAGCTGCAAGAATAATGTGTTCAAGATATTAGGAGAATACGTCAATCCAGAATGCTGGAGGGACCATCAGTTCAATAATGGGAGTGGGATGTTTCCCGTGTGCACCATGACAAATCCTTTATTACCTATATGCTCTTAGTGACTAGAAGACATCATTATATCAAGTGACACATATATTCCCATTGAAAGACTCTATAGATATGGCAGTAAGACAAGTTGCTTCTAACTTTTTATTATTATTATTTATTTTGTATAGAACCATCATATTACACAGGAACTGAGCTGGAAAAGAGACGCCAATGACATGCATTCGCAAGCAAAAATAATCCAACAATTTACCTCTGACATATAAGGGGGATACTCACCTTTATGAAAATCCTACAGATGCTCTGAATCATCTTAAAACTTAAAAAGTGGAAGGAGGAGGGAGGAGAGAGAAGGAAGATATGTCCTTTTTTCTACACTTTCCATTTGCAAGCATGATACTATGAGTCTTCACTAGACTTTGTTGTTTTCTTGCTGGAACCTATGCAATGATTAAGTGGTTATGAGAAACCTTTTTCCTTTGTCAAATGATCTTTTACACTATGTTGCACACACGTTTGTGGTAATAGCCCGGTATTGTTGTTTGAAGTACCCAATGGCCATTCCACAATGTCTGCTACAGAATTCTGTTAGAGTCCTCTCGGTGGGCTGAGATGCAGATAGGGTTACATTACTTCTATTGGAAAAAAAAATTCAAATTGTCTTTGTAGTATTTAAAAGTTCATGACCGCCCCATTGTCTTTGGCGTATCTAAAAATATGTGACTTGTGTCCTGGAAAGTGGATAGACTTAACTAGCTTGTAAAAAGAAAGACGGTTCTTAACAAACTTAGAGCTCCTAAACCTCACATAGCTTTGTTGCTGGAGACCCACCAGGGATAACTGCACTCTTAAAGGCACCTGTATCGGGGAGTGTGTTGTAGCCCTTTTCCAACACATATGAAGGAGAGTGGCTATTCTGCTTAGCATTTTCATTGACATGCAATAATCTGAATGAATTATTTTTTTAACTGTCTATTGTCTTTGCCAGCCTCTGTAACGTATTGGGATATGATTGGGAGACGATTGTAATGTGTCTTGATCCTGACCTGGATACAATGCGAAAAACATACTATAGACTTGCTAGACCCTTGTGTGGTGTTTAACCAAATATAAAAATATAACAAAGGTTCGTCTACATTCAAAGGTATTTATTATAACAACACAGCAAACACATTTATCTCGTATACACACGCATAGCCAAACCCCACAGGACAAAAACCCCCTTTTATTTCTCTCTATACACATAACAATTCCCTTCAACACAATTTGATCTCACCCAATGTTAAGCCTCCAGATCCGATAATAGCTCACTGCCGGGAGCTGACTCTCACCACATCCACCATGGAGGAAAAGGAAAAAGAACTGAAGGAGTTCATGTGTGGCATTATATTATATACCTTTCATTTGACATCACATCCTGTTTCATCACTTCCTTTAGTGAACTGTGGGAGGGAAGGATTCTAAGAACGCCCACCTTAATATTTATGGGGACAAGACAAGTTACCACACCTTGGAGGATATTTTATCCTACACAGAAATAGCACACACATCTAGCTAGAGTCGATCACACAGCAACTCTCATATCCCCATTTCTCCTGGCCAACGTGGGCAGAACGGTGATTCATAATAAGTCTAGGTGATTATGCACTTTTAGAGTTGTCTCTCTCTCTCTCTCTCACACACACACACATACACACACCCTGTCTCAAATCCAGATTGGCTATTCCCTTCTAAAGTACTTATCAAGAATAATTTTAATCATTTTTTGGAACTCATATATGAGCAGCCAGAAAATCATGCTCTGTTTTGGCAAACTGCTAAAGTGGTCCTTGGAGTTCATATAATTAAATCAGGCCCTCTCACTGTCAGATCATAATTATATTGATAACACCACCAATGAGAGAAGACAACAGTATCTGCATTCTAAAAACTAACCACTTTTTTATAGAAATTTGGGAACAAATTCAGTAAATTACTAGCTCAAATGGCCAAACACAAACAACCCTGATCAGATATAATGCATATTCGAGGAAACTGAATACACCTATAGCGGAGATTGAGCTTATTCAGACAATGTCTGTGCCTTTAAATGGCAAGGCACTGGGCTTAGATGGTTATTCGGCTGAATTCTATACATTTATGTCTCCCCGCATTCGAGGCACCCTCTTGGCCCTGTACAATGACATCCTATATTGGGTTACCTCCTTGTCCACATTTACAGGAGCGTAGACTATTCTTATATTCTTTATCCCTTACAGTGCAGACTATGGTTGCTTCAACGCTGGTCTCAAGAATCTCAACGTCAGCCAGCGTACAAAAGGTTACTAAGTCTGGACACTGAAAAGCTGTTTGACCAAGTGTCCTGGCCACATTTGAGAAGGGTGTTAAAATGTTGTCACTATGGTATGCCATTTTTTGTGTATAAATCATCGCAGACTCAAATAATCATGGGATGAAAGCCGCCCCAAAAAATGGCCGCCGCCATCTTTGATGACCAGCCTGCTAAAACAGATCTTAGGAAGCATAATCAGTGTTGCTGACATGCCTCAATATCGAGGCGTTCAGCAACACAACCCCCTTACCCCGATCGCCTTGTGATTGCTCCGAAGAACAACCACAAGTGCCATCAGTGAATGGCATTGTTCACAGAGGGTCTATCCAGACCCAGGTACTGCATTCAACCATGCAAATCAATGGAGCCCAGCTCAATAATTACAATGTGATTAGTAAAATAAATAAATAAAAAATACCGTAATATATTAACATCTTAAATGCCCATAGGGTGCCTAGTTTAAAAAAAAATATGATTTGATGGAGTAAATTGAATTGGTTTTGAAATAGCAAAACACTACTTGTAATTATTGCCCAATAACTTGCAGAAAAAAGCAAAAAAACATACAAACATTGGGTATTTCTAAACTCAGGACAAATAGTACAAACAGGTTTTTATCATTAGTTTTTGCAGATGAGTAAAAGATTTTTCGAATAAAAGTGAGAAAAAGTCCTTTTTAAAAAAAATCACCATATTTTATAATTAATAATTAAAGAAATTAAAGAAACTAAAGAAAGCCCTGCTTGTCCTGAAAAAACCCCGAATATATAATGTGTGTGGGTGCACAAAATGAGAAAGAAGAAAATTACAGCAACACTGGAAAATGTTAAAAAAGCCTTTGTGCCAAAGTGTACGTGTCATTAAGGGGTTAATTTGTCATTTCAGTGGGTCTTTCAGTATAGCAGTACCATATGCGATATGAAAGGTGTATTAACTATAGGATTACCATGTGGGAGGTATAGGGCATTTTTACTTATTTACAGTTTACTAGTTATGGTTTTCATGCCATTATATATTTTTTGATATTTCATGGATGGGGAGCCTTTTACTGACCTATTGATGCTGTTAATATAATTTAATAAAACATAATTTTTATCATATCTTTTTTCTCTATATGTTATTGGTGGCTAGCTGATAATGGGTTCAATTTTTGTATAGCCAGTTGTGGGCTAGCGTATGTGTCTTTTATATGTCGTTTTTATGCACGTGAGGGTTTTTGTTATTCTTGTGGATTTTACATGGTTCTGTCCCTGACAACTTTTTTTTGGTGAGGGAGGTTCGTCTGCCATCTTCTCTTCAGGTCTTAAGTACACCCTCTTTCTGAGACTCATCTGAGTAGGAAGTAAGGGCCTGTTCAGCACATGCAGGTGTGAGTTTCTCTGAAGAATCCCCATATTCACCCAAGGACAAACAAGCTCTATGGCTAGGGTCAAGTCAGTTGCACACCGAATAACCTGACCTGTTTTATAAAAAGAGGCGATTGTTTAGCAGAGAGAAGTCTGTCTACTCACTAAACAGACAGAGCTGGGCCTCCAAGCCTAGTGCTTGGCTGGGGTCACCCAAAACACTGCATGACTAACAACAATGGCAGTCTCAAGATTTGCAGTTAAAACAACATTTATTGAAACAAAATTAATACACTGTGTTAAGACAAGTTTTTTGTATTTTGAATGTGGCAGCCCTAATTAAATCCTGACTGGGAAGTGACACCTTCCACAGATACTGCCATACCATACTCAATGCAGCCATTAAAACCTATTCAGGTGCACTACACAATTATGTAAAATAAGTATTACAGCAGAAATTCACATTTTATAGTTTTTTTTTATTTTCTTCATAATCAACATTTTTGTTTTAATCCTCTGTAATTCTCTGTAAGCTTGCATTTTATTGTAGCATGTCTAACTTCATTTGAAGATGAGAAACTTTTATTAAATGCTTGCATTTTGTGACATAGATTTTTTTCTTAGACTACATGACATCACACCTAGGCATTTGATACCTGAGATATCAGACTAGTGCCTCCAGGAATTTCATGTTAAGGCTTGTAGAATTTCCTATTCATAAAGAATGGTATTTTATGTACAGGAAACAGTCTTAAACGTGGAAATAAGATCACTCAGATATAGTCAGTTTAGTTAGTTGTTGTTACTAAATGTGTTAAATGTTATGTAAATGTGTTACGAGATGTTGTTCTTATTAACCCATCCGCTACAAAAAAAGAATGCTTAATTTTTGCACTTGTGTTAAATGAAACTAATTTAGTACTTTAAAGATATGGCATCTTTCTCTCATGCAAAGAGTTAATAGGGCGACAGAAATTTCATTCAGAAAATGAATGACTACTAATACAAAAGTGGCATAATTAAGAGGGAGCAGGGTGGGGGAGTGTTTCGTCTCGGGTACCACTTATCATGGGTTGGCCACACTGGCACACAGAGGCCCCAAATCTCCTGGAAATTCCCTCAGCCTCAATGTCTCTACCTTCTCTGCTGACCATTTCTCCTCTGTTGACCAGGCCCCCCGGAGCATTTCCGCAAAAGGGCAAAGCCCCGGCAGCACCAAATGGAAAGCATCTCCCCTGTTCCTCCAGAAGACAGAGAAGAAGCGGAGTTGCTGGAAAGGAGACATGACATGGAAGCAATGTATTTTTCTGGCCTCCTGGAGTGCTTCCGCAAGCAGTTTTGGTGTACACCCCAGGGACAACCTAACCCTTGCTCGGAGGAATAGAGGAGAAGCTGTCTCTGCGGTGCGCACCATGGCGCCACCTTTTACGAAAGTAGTCCAAGAGGCCAGAAAAATGCAGATGGGTTCATTGAAAAAGAGAGGTGCAGAAACTCTTCTCTTTTTCCACAGATCTGTCTGCATTATGCATTATGACTTTGGAGCACTTTAGTTCACTTGTTTGTGTGAGGATGGGACGCACTATAGACCTGGGGCTTCATGGACAAAGAAAAGATTTAAAAAATCAAGTGACACAGAGCTGTAGGAAGGAACGAGGGAAGGCTAACATTCAAGGGGGATAGCCTCCCTCATTCCTATAATCAGGGGAGATGGTATGCGCTGAGGCTACACCCTTTTCAGACAGATGAACCAAGAAAACAAGATGTGGAAGCGGTTGGCAAAGAAGGTAGTGTGACATTGATAGAGAGAGACAGAGAGTCAGTGATTGATGTTGGGAGTCATGCTGTACCACCATTTGTGTCTGGATCACTGTTTAATGATGGGAGTTATGCTGTACCATTGTCAGTGTCGTGCTTGCTAAATAATGATGGGAATTATATTGTACCACTGTCATTGACTGGCTTAATATGTAGTAATGGGATTTATCTGTAACACATATGTCAGGCTCACTATGTGCTTATGCTCACCCTGAGAGTTACTGTCATAGCTATGTCCGGCTACTTGATGATGAGGGCCATGCTATAACACCTGCACATGCATTATGGATAGTATAGTAAACAACCTCTAGAGTGCCAAAGGTCACTTTACTCTCCCAATTTCCCTAAAGTCCTTATGCTTATGCAAAACACTTACTTATGCCTCCACAAAATGTGAATAAATCACTGGGTTTAAAGAAATTTGTTTTACTGTTATTTTTAATTCTCTGAAGTTATCACATAATTAATTTCCTTGTTATTTATTTATCTACTTTCCTGTAGAAATATAGTGAGGGGGCACAATTTTCTGTTTTTGCCTTTGGCGCAAAAGGAACTAGCTATGGCTCTGAGATGGCATTCTGTCCCATAGTAACAGTCAACATATGTTTCTGTGGTATTATATGTATTAGGAGCCAGTACTGGTAGTCTGAAAATGCTCTAGGATCCAGATTAGGCCCAGTACCCATGCTACACACAAAGACAAAATGCCAGAGATGTCATAAAAAAACATACAGTAAATGATCAATTATTGAATTCTTTGCTCATCGGGTGTTGCTGCAATGCCTTAAAGAAAATCATAAAAAGTGATTTTTGTTCAATTTTTCACCATATTGTATAATTTTTTTCATAAAACATTATATAATATGATCAAAATAGTGGTCCTGAAAAAAATAATAATTTGTGTGGGTACAGTAAATGAGAAAATAGAAGACAGCGAAACACAAACACCACAGAAATTTTAATACAAAATTTTGAAAACCGTCTGGTTACGAAGGGGTTAAATAGTAGATGACAATTACAAAGAGCTACATTATAAATTAAATCTGGATGTCTGTAATTATGTATGTTTAAAAACGTTCTAAGGAAATTCTACAATCAAGTGGCACAGCACTATATTTGTGCTCTTTTTACATCTGTCTACACAGAGAAATTTACATGACATGAACTATGATATAGCCTTTAATAAAACTTTACTGAATCTAAGTTAATGCATTTATTTTTTTCCCATCCTATTGAATAGACGCTCATTTCCTACCAGGGTTCCATTGTTGCTCTGATGAATGGACTTAATGTACCATGAAGATCCTTGAAGAAGGTTTCGGAATGAGCACACAAGTATGGCACAATTACTTGTAATACATACAAATATGACAGAAGGGTGCAAGCTGAGATATGCTTTATTTACATGTCTTGGAACTAGTTAGATTTAGACATTTTTTTCTAGTTATTCAAATAATATAAAAATAGAAAATTCTATATTTTAAGGCCAGTTACAGGATGCCGGTACATTACCTAGCGATGTCATTGGTTGAGACACTGGAACCAAAGATGGGCAAACGTGAAGTAAAAGAGTGAAATGAGCTAGCATGCAGGATGTTTTTTTTTTTTTTTTTTTTTACTAAAACAGGAATTGGAGCTTAAGATCATTACATAAAAATAACTGTAAGGCCTGCATGACATGGCCCAGCAACATAGCTGGAGGACCCAGCTATCTCTGCCTTTTTACTCCCCTTATGTCCCTCTGTTAATGGAGCTCAGAATGTTTGCTACATATAACTGTATCAGTGGTCTATAACTCGAAATGCCACAATAATGGATATGTAGATAGTAATATACGGTATGTAAAATATGTTTTATAAGTTAAATAGTGTAAATAAAATTCTTCATTATTCTTCTAAAGTCTTATTCAGTTACATAAATACAGTAGCTATCAGTAGGTCACAAAGTCATGGTTAATCCCTAGCCATGCTTCTAACCACACCATTTAAAAACAAAAGTGTCCCTCTTTGGCCAATAGAGATGGGAGGTATGCTACAGAGCTAGCTGGTGTGGAATTCGACACTTACAATTATAGTCCTTACAGGGCCGGACTGGCGAACCGGGATACCGGGCGCTGAGCGGCTGTGAGCGGGATTGAAAGCGGCACCCAGGCCGCCTCCTCCCGGCGCCTAATGAAGTTAAAGGGGCTGGTGTGTACACACCGCGCCACCCAATGGCAGTGCCTCAGCACTTCGTCCCACGTCTTAAAATGGGACGAAGAGCTGATGCACGGCCATTGGGTGGCGCGTGCGCACCGGCCCCTTTAACTTAAGGAATGCCAGCCTCCACCCATTGCCCTCAGGAGCAGTGGTGTGTCGGTGTGTGTGTTATATGGGGGCTTAAGGCTTTTCTGGAGGCAGAGTGCCCCATGATATGCCTTTTAACCCCCTTTATGCCACTCTGCCTCTAGAAATGCCTTTTAACACCTATATGCCACTCTGCCTCCAGAAATGCCTACCAGTTGAGTGATAGCTAAATTCACCTCTGTAAGTGTTTTGTAGTCTGTTCATTCTTGATATGGTTAGATGAACCATAGGACTTTAAAAGGGGATAAAACGATATGCTGGTGTTTGTGCAAAGACCTTCAGAACAATTTCTTATGTGATTTGCATCTCTGCTTTGTCTTGATGGATGGAGAATAGACAATATCTGTCTAGAGCACTGCTAACTTGTTAATATACAGAGTGAGTGAGGTATACAAAATAAACATATTATCTTCTGTAATTTCATGGTTTTTGTTTTCCTGTATGTTTCAAATTTATTCTCCTTTTTTCAGAAACCCATTTAATTTTTAGTCCGATCCAATGCACTGCATTCACAGAAATCATTGAAACAGGTAGGCTTTTGGACCAAAATGAGATGGCTGGTTGGATTCCTTCATGACAAAATGCAGGAAAGGAAAACTTATGTGAAATCATGTATTGCTGATGGAATCAGTAATGAAATATAAAAACACATTTTTTATTATCCACAAACAGCTTTCCATGTAACATCTAATAACAAGGTATTTTCATGTTTGGACTTGCCTGTGGAAATCTGTTTAAAAGTAAGAGTAAGCAAGTAATCCAACTAATAAAGATATGTGTATGATTGGCTAGTTATTCTTTATGGAGGTAAATATAATGGCGTCTCATCCTCACCTGCTAGTTGTTATGAAGAAGTCATATAAACACTCTAGCATTCCCATAATGCTAATCAGCAAACTACTACCGATTTACATGCACAATCTACATGTATATAATTATAAGCTTCTTTTAATATGCTAAAAATAATTATTTTCTTATTTCATATAATTCTTTACATAATGACAAGGCTGTATGTACCGTAGCTCAGCAATTGTAAAAACGTGACAAATTAAGCAGTGTCAACTAATCCCAGTTAAATAGGCATACATGAATCAGCAAGGCATGTGACAAGAATGCATCGGAAAACTGTCTAGGCTCATTTCACTTTCCGCAAGGTCATCATATAGTAACCTTCCAGAAAGCCATGACTGCAGTTAGAATTTTGTATAAAGGCATACAGGATTTGATGAGAACTTTTTATTTGAATAAAAAATGCAAGTTATTAAAACTAAAGTAAAATATACAATTCAGCTGAGATCAGACAGCCGCTTAATTGTCTACCCTACTGTGGGCCCCCACTCAAGCATCTTAGATTTTAGCTCACTTGTGCTTACTATCAGCCAGGAGCTTAAACTTGAGGAGGTCCACCCATAGTGTTAAGGTGAGTCCATACAGGGACCTCTTTGCTCACTTATGCGTAGAGGGATACCAACTACATTCAACTGACCGATGAGCAGGGCTGGTTGGGGAGATCACGACCTCCCTCTAACTAGTCCAACATTAGGGAGCTCGAGGTCTGGCACTTCAGACCCCGGCTTCCGTGCTCCCTAATCACTACGCACCGGCTATTGATGCCGAGCACGGGGATGACGTCATGTCCCGCGCTCGGCATCAATTGCCGGCACGTAGTGATGAGGGAGCAGCAAAGCAGAGGTCTGAAATGACAGACCTCACGCTCCCACAACTGGATGGAAGATAGAAGATGAGAAAGGTAAGAGATGGAGAGAAAGGGGTGTAAGTGCAGTGTATGTGTATATATTTGTGTGTAAGGTCAGTGTATGTGTATGGTCAGGTGTGTGTAAGAGCAGTGTAGGTATTTGTGTGTTTGTAAGCTGGTGTGTGTGTATATATATATATATATATGTGTGTGTGTGTGTGTGTGTGTGTGTATATATATATATATAGATATAGATATATATATATATATATGTGTGTGTGTGTAAAGGCAGGGGTGTGTGGTGAGGGCAGTGTATAAATGTGTATGTATGGACAGGCGTATGTTAGTATGTTTAGATATATATGTGTGTATGTGTGTAAGGGCAGTGTATGTATGTATATGTCTGTGTATGGGCAGTGTATGTGTATGGACAGGTGTGTGTAAGGGCAGTGTATGTGTATATGTGTGTTTGTAAGCTGGTGTGTACATGTATATGTATGTAAAGGAAGGGTTGTGTGAGGACAGTGTATGTCTATACATGTGTGTGTGGACAGGCATGTGTTAGGGAGAGCTGACCCACCCATTCCAAGCAGGCTTTGTATACAACAACCAGCCAATCACCGGTAAGGTACATCGCTTGCCGTGATTGGCTGGTTGTTGTATACTGGGTAGAGGGGTAGTCTTATACGGCGAGTATAGCCCAAACTCTATATTTTAACTGGAAAAGTTGGGGGTCGTCTTATACGCCCAGTGGTCTTATACGCCGGAAAATACGGTATGTTGTAGGTTCCTCCGCTGCTGCCGGCACTTCTGCCGGGGCTTCTATGACGGAGCGCTGGAGTGACATGACCTTCCGGTGCTCCACCATAGAAGCCCCAGCAGAAGTACCGGCCAGAAGCAGTGGAGGTTGTCTACGCGCATCGTGCAGATGTTTACTGGTCGCCAGAGAGGAGGATCCCTCGCAGTGCTGCAGGGGACTTGGATCCTCCTCCCTGGCAGCCGGTGAACGTCTGCGTGCAACCTCCGCTGCTGCCCAACACTTCCGCCGGGGGTTCTATGACGGAGCATTGGCGTGACGTGACCTTCCGGTGCTCAGTCATAGATTCCCCGGCGGAAGTCCCGGGTAGTAGTGGAGGTTGTCTACACACATCACGCAGACGTCCACCAGTTGCCCCGGGGAGTCTGGAGCACGGGGACAAGTCTAGGGATGCACCCGTATGTTACACAGTTACATAGTTACATAGTTCATAAGGTTGAAAAAAGACCTAAGTCCATCAAGTTCAACCCTTCTACCTAACCTTCCTATTCTTGATCCAAAAGAAAGCAAAAAAACCCTAATTAAGCTACTTAGAATTCTGCCATCAGGGGAAAAAATTCCTTCTTGACTCCAAGAGGCAATCGGATTTTTCCTTGGATCAAAAAGCTCTAAAATATTAATGTTATTCTATTTATATCCCTGTATGTCATGCCTTTCTAAGAAAACATCAAGGCCCCTTTTGAAGGTATCTAATGTATTGGATAACACCACCTCCCTTGGTGAATTCCATACCTTTATTGTCCTCACTGTATTGTCGTCTATGAAACCTGCGCTCTTCCAGTCTCAGAGGGTGACCTCTTGTTCTTTCTGTATATTTCTGTTAATGAACAGGTATAAGACATATCTGGGGGCAGAGTGGCATATAGTGGGGATAAAGCACATCAGGGGGGGCAGAGTGGCACATCGGGGGCAGAGTGGCATATCAGGGAGGCAGAGTGGCATATAGGGGGTATAAGGCATATCTGGGGGCAGAGTAGAAAGCCTTGGGGCAGATATGCATAACTGGGGGGCAGGTTGGGAAATAAAAGGAGATAAAAAAACAAAAATAATTTTCTCAATCATAGTTATTTTTATTAAATATGAAAAAATAGTTTACATGTGCATTAATATTTACTTACAAAACTTTTTTCTTATAGGGTAGTCTTATATTCAGGCTTTTTATTTTTTTCTAAATTAATATTCAAATTTTGGGGGGTCGTCTTATAATCATTGAGCAAATATAGTAATTCTGAACAAATCTTCAACTCCACTTGCAGAAATGCAGCCCCGCCATGTTTCTGCTCTCAAACATACGGCCTTCTGTTATGGACAAGTAACAATTTGGCTCATTACTCCAGAGCACCTACTACCATATTTCTGCACCCCAGTTTCTGTGTTTTTGTGACTAGTTGAGTCGGTTGTGACTAGATGAGTCGTTATTTTCCTTCTTTTTTAATCTTGCAGATTTCTTTGGACAACAAATACTTCCACTGACCCAGAATATTGATTTGATTTAGATTTTCTTCTATTCATTCTTTCATTCTGTTCATTCACTTTGCATTTTGTTAAATGATAAAAATAAACCATTAAAACCTTTGAAACCATTCTTACTGTACATCATTTTTCACATATGCCTAAAACTTTTGCACAGTGATATATATTAGACTTGTGCATTTGGATTCGTATGAATTGCAAATGTATTGAATTTTGGCAAATTTGGTGATTCATACAAAGCCCCAAAAACAGGGCCAGACCTCCCACAAATCGGACAAAAATGAAGCAAAAAGCTCAGAATTTACGTCCACAATTTGTGGGTCTACATTCACTTACACTCTCTCACACTCTCATTTTTGTTCACTCTCTCTCACATTCTGTAAATGTTTCGTGACCTTCTCTGCCGAACACTTCCGCTTCTACAGACCATGTCTTCTCTTCTATTGTCGATCCTTAATCTGGTATGCTCTTTCTGCATCTGCATCTCCGCGGACATAACACGGCAACTTCCGCCAAAATGGCCTCCCTGATCTGGGGAGCTGATACTGAGGACAAGCAGATGAAGAAAGAAGACAGAAAAATAAGAAAAGTCAAGAGAAGAAGCAGAGCTGCTGAAAAGGAGACAGCGCCACAAACCCGGAAAATAAGGTAGGGAGACTTTGACAAAGAGCATTAGAGAGTGAGAGTGTGAATCAGGATGAGTGATAAGCCCCTAGGCTTGGTCGGCTGTGCTGCAAATCTGAGGTCTGAATAAAAGACAACATGGATTATAAAATGAGGTAGCTTTTTCAGATGATTTTTTTCTGAAAAAGCCTTGTCTTACAATCACGCAAATACGGCATTGTTAGCAAAGTAAAAAGAGAAGAATATTTCTCCAGTCAATCTTCTCATACATATTTCTATCAGGAAAACAAACCATTACAAAATCATTGTTCTCACTGTCACTCAATATTAACCATGGAAGGATAAATGTACATGGAATTTAATTGATGGTGAAGTTCCCAGCATCTCCCTAGACTTTTTCTAGGCATTTTTTGGTTGCCTGCTTGTTTTGGAGGTCCTAAAATGTCTTTCTCTAGATAGCTTTTACCCATCTTAGTCAACAAGAAAACTAATGATGTTAGCTTCTTGTTCTATTATTAGAGCAGTCTTTTTTCGTTGCATTCTGAGTCAGAATTCCCACTGCAGTTTCTTCATCACAGGTTTATGAAACTAATAATTTTGTCATATTTTTTAGCAAAAGTTCCATTCCAGTTTCGCCATAAAAAAAAGATGCCTGCACTCTTTACTGAAAGTTCACAAAAACTATTAAGAAAACAAAATGTTGTGTTAAGATCGGAGACGGAAGATCAATCATAACCTATTATGTTCAACATATTTTGTTTTAAGAGTTTAATCAAGCACAAATGTCTTTACACTCTGATGAGTGTGATGTAGAAAAAGATCATGCAGATTAGAAATGTTTCACTTTTGTAGTTTTGGTTCATTTACATAATGTATTAGTTCAACATTTTCTTCCTTGATTCATTTTCTTAATAAAACCATTTAGACCTATTCATTAAAGGGAGAGTTTCCATGTCGGTGAAGGGTCATGAAGCGTCAACACTACCAAGTTTCCCCAGTAAGATGGACTGAACTGCCCATATATATATATATATATATATTGCATAATTCAATGTTTGTGGAGTGTGTAAAAAATCATTGATGTAACTATAGATTCCTCAGGGCCAGCCAAACTTTTCTTGCAACAAAACCTCACTGGGTTTGGATCTTCAAGTGAAGTGAAGGAGATGAAACACATACAATATCTGCTGCGAACTCGCCTGTCAACAACTTTGTATTACTTCTGTATTACTCCCTTATTGTTCCCCTAATAGTTCCCAAACCAGCCTGATCAATTCTGTACCTTCTGACCTGCTACATGTACCTCAGAGGGGTCAATTTGGAGGTCCTTCTGTAGTTGATGCCATTTGTGGAGGTATGGTGGCAATAGTGGCAAAAAGTCACCTTGTCTTTTGCTTCAGTTTCTCAGTCCCTGCTGCGGCTTGTTAGTTGGCCTTAGTTAGTATATGAAGCCTGCTGGCACAAGCAGGAACGGACCCGTGATACACAATTGAACAGGACACCCTCTAGCGAACAAGTCCAAAAAGTTATGGAACAATCCAATAGGAGAACCAGAGAGGGCCTAGAATGCTGAGATAATGGCACCCAAATTCTGTGCCACGGGGGGATCAGAACATGGCTGGAATATACACTGAAATAATTCATGCTAATTTAAAGGTTAAACAAAACATAGTCAGGGTCACAAGCAAAAGTTAGGGGCAGCAAACTTCATAGTTAAATATACACGAACAGACAGGGAGAATCCATATCATGCGGAGAGTACTGATTCAATTATGACCAGCAACAGGATTGGAAGTTATGGCTGCTTCTGATGAACCGTCTCACCCACTGTCCTTTCAAGGTGTGCGCCACTGCTGATGGATCAGGAGCAGCAGCCAATGGTAAGAGGGGATTGTGCTGGCTCTGGAGATGGTATAGTTTGTGCCAGTTTAAGCACAAGTGCCCTCATTGCAGTGGTAGGGTAAACTCCAGTGAGCAGCAAGCTCCATTGAGCGTTCATAAGATGCTGCCATGGCTTGAGTAGTACAGTAAACATCATGACGCAATGTTTTTGGCAGATGGCTTAAGTAGGAGTTTCCGTTTTTTTTCGGTTGGATGTTTGCTGAAAATTTGCCTTCAGTTTGTCTTAATGAGGAAGTGGTAGAAAATAAGTTGTATAAAGAGATTGATGCTGGTAGGAGAGTTGTCCCTTTTCTGAGTTCCCCGTTTCCCAGTTTTAGAGTATTTTCTTTAAGGTTGGTTGCTAAGAAGGATCCTGAAAACTATCACCTTATCCATCACTCACTTGCTGTCAATGTCAGAATTGATAAGGCTAATAGCAGGTTTCACGATACATCATTTTATAATGTGCTGCAGCTTGTTAGAACAGCAGGGAGGTCTTGTTGGCTGGCAAAGGTGGATGTTGTGTTGGCCTTTTGGTTATTACCGACCCATCCTGATTGATTTTCACCTGTTATGCATGAAGTTTAAATGGGAATGTTGCTGTGATATCTGTTTGCTGATGGTTTACTTGATTCTATGTTACTATTTTTGCAAACATGTTTGTGTGACTTCCTTTTTGTGGATATGCCTTCTAGGCTGTTTCATGGAGGAAGCCTTGGATTTTGGATTCTGTTACACCAGGATAAAAGTGAGGGTCTTTTCAAGGTGTTAGGATTGACATAGATGTAATTGGGCGAGCATTCTGACCACATATTTTTAGGAAACATATTTTTAGGAAAAGGCGCAGCCAAGAGGTGTTTAGGGCCGGTTTTTCTTTGGATCAGAGGTTTAGGTAGGTGGCCTTCAAATCGTTTCAAGATTAACCACCACACTCATTTGTTATGATTGTCTTTGTTCTTTTTGTAGGTGGTTCCCCTAGGCTGGCGTGGATCTTAGAACAATCGTATATTTATTGGTCAGCCTGTAGTGATGAATCCCATCTTTATGACAATGTGAGAATGTTTTGGGTTTGCTGGTGAGGGTTTACACGTTCTTCAGTGGGCAGCTATGGAACAGGTGTATTTGGAGTGTTGTGCGCTAACCAGGTTTCTCTCGTTTTCTATAATATTGGTTAATCATGCCGGTGGGAACAATAGAGTTAATTCATTCTATGAAATAGGACTTGGCCAGGTGTTGTGCAGTTTTTAAGGAGGTAGTAATAGTGTCTTCAGTGGTGGTGTCTCATTGTGGTTAGTAGTGGTGTGACCAAGTGATCAGGACCCTAAGGCTTTAGAGCTCTGCCCGAGTAAACTCAATGTGACTGTTTCTAGATTTGTCACCAGGATTGGCAGGTATGATGGTGTTCGTTAATCTGCAATAGAAATATGTGCTTAGTTTGGAGCTGCAGTGGCTTGATGTAGATGTATATATAATGGATGCAGGTTTGGGGAGGCAGGTCCAGCAGGAGGATCACAGCACCCCCTGGACTGACATTCTTGGTTATCATGGTAAGAACCGCATGCTGGACTTAGCAGCTGGCTGGTAATTTTGGGGTAGGAGGTTGGAATAGGATTGTTATTGCATTAATGAATATCTAGGCCCAAGGACTCATGTGTTTCTGTTGCACTAATATTATGTTGCTGGCTATAGCTTTTCTTGTTTTTCAAATGTAGGTTAAATTCCTGTACATCTTCCAAATTTGGCCTTATTATTGCTTTTAAGCAATTTGGCTCAGTTACTAATTCTGTTTTTCTAAGAATGCTCTCAGGGCTTTGGACCTGCAATTCCCAACTTCATTTTACTCATGAAATAAAAATGCCAGTGAATGCCAGAAAAAAATGTGGTCAGTCTCCAAAACCACTGCTTTCAATACATTATGCACACAATAGCACTTAAAGGATAGTAAACCGTGTTTGTTTGTTTTTTGTTAACAAAAAACCAAAGGAAGCCATGGTCTAATGTCAAATGTATGATAACAATGTATATACCTTTAGGGCAGGTTTTACATTTCAAGTACTCCTAGACATATAGACAATGGTCATCCCCAAGACGCTCTGTTTTCAAAAGTATTATAACAGAAGAGAGATGGGGCATGAACTAAAATTTGTAAAATATGCTTGCACGTGCATCTATAGTAATGGTTAATGCATTCCCCTCTGTCTACTGTTGTGTCATTAAAAAATTAGCTCTCAGAGCACGTCTAGTATGCATTCTTAAAAATGAGGTACTGCTTTTCTTCCAGGATTAACATGATGTCAGTGGTACAGCATCACAGCAATCAGAGACAGACACTCACAAAAAAGCACAACCAGTAGTGCTACCCTGTAGTATATAGGATTATTAAAATCACAGAAATAAATAAATTACTTGATTAAGTTTATTTGCCCCCATAATGCACGGGAGCACCTTGTAGGTGGTGGTGAGCAACATGTAAAAAAACAGTGCACTGGAAGAAATGGCCAAAATGGCAACCCACAGATAGACTCACAAAACACCACAGCACACATTTCATCCTTACCTGGAAATAACGGAAAATACAGAAAAGGCGGTTTGATTTCCGTAACCAAATGGTCGACTGTTCATTAACATTAATTTGTCCAGCTTTCATCATTCCTTTTGGCGATAAGCAGCATTGTAATATATTCAAAATCCTATTTAATGCTTGGTAGACTAATGACTGTAATCACCGGCTCCCTCTTCTCTTCTCATAAATGTATTTATTTTTAGTGAGAATAATCAGACAGGCTACTACAAATTGCAGGCTTTTAGAAACCTAAGAGTTATATGAATTCCTCTGCCTTATGTTCGCTTATTCACATTATGTTTGTGCTGAATAAGAGACTTTGTCAAAACATAAGTGGTTCTCACCAATAAGTGTAATTTATTTTTCTACATATGCAAAAAAAATCCTTCATCTAGTGAGTCAATAGAACACGAAGCCATCATCTCAATAAAATAAACTATAAATCCTTCCCAATTTAAAGAACGTGTGTACTGCTCAAAGAATTAAATTACTATATCGCTGTTGAGTCATTCTGAAACTATGCAGTGTTTGTGGTTTAGAAAACATGTGCCAGCGAGTGACTCAGTCTTGGCTCTGGAACTAAAATGAGCATTACTAAGCCTTCCAAAATGAGTGAATATGCAAGAAATGTTTGTTTCTTTCAAGATCAAAAGGACGCTTGTTGCTTATACGGCTCATGTTGTATGTGAGTAAATGAAGGAGGCACATATTTCATTTTTCATTATACTAAGACGTTGTAAATTCTGCTTTCTTGTACATGTGTGCAGATATATCCCACATGAATGAGAAATTGGATAAGTATATTAATTTGCGCAAAAGCAGCTTGACTGTAAGTAACTGGTCACATTGTGATCCATAGCTACAAGCTATTCTTAATCGACAACACTAGTCCTTTCTTTTGGCTTCCTGTCCCAGCAACCTCATTGCCAAAGTCCATTACAGTAGTGTCTTCATAAAAATATTTTGTGAATTTTGGACATAGCTCAAGCTTTTCCATCTGCCCCACCCCATTATGGCTCTCAATCAATAGTTCATGAGTATTTTGTCTGTTGTTTCAGTTGTATTGTCCTTTTTTGTATTGTCAGAGCAGTATTGCCCCCCCCAGGCAAGCACTTATCCAGTTTGTGATCCAAGTGACTACCCAGAAGGGCTTGGTGAGGCCTGTCCTGAAGACAGCTGATGGCATTGGACGGACTGGGACTCTTAGTTACATGTGTGAAGGAATTTCCTTCTGGGTTGTACGACTCCGTAGCTGGCAGGTTGTTTAAGGTTATGTTATGGAGCTGGTCATAGAGGTTTATCAATAAAGCCGTGGCAAACGCCCTACGCACACCAATTTAACTTTCGAGTTTGGGATCACTGGGTAGGGTTGCTGTAGGGTTTGTTTTATCGGAGGCTATAGACCTAAGCAGTGATATTCTGATATGATTATGTAAATTCTGATATATGAAGATAGCTCTGGGATTTCCTGTTTGATAAGATACATTTTATACATTTGTAAGAACAGACTTTGACAAGTTGAGATGTGACCACACTGTGGCAAAATGTTCCAGGAGTTAAAAAAAAATATATTAATAACTTGCAGACTTAAAAGAGATACCAAGTTTTAAAACCCAACAAACTTTTCCTTTATAACTGTACAGTGCTGCAGAATATGACAGTGCCATATAAATCAACACTTTATCTTTTCTTTGGAGTCATTTAATTCATTCAGCTGTATTTTTAAGAATATTTACATTTTTATGTTTGTGGTGAATTTTTCCTTCACTTCAAAGAAGCAGGCATGTTCCCCTGGACTGTTCCCATTAAACATAGGGATTTTTTTCCTGCAATTTCATTGAAGCAAAACCATGAGAGCATTTCCATGTTAACCTTCTAGCTCTCTTCTAGTTGGTGAAAACATAACATGTTATTTTTAATATTACACATATAACAAAACAAAGTAATGACTATAATTTCCTTGGACCGTGAGGAGAATGCTTCCAGGAAATGGGGTCATACAATTGTTGTTATATCTGCAAGGCTATTTCAGCCTTCAAATATTGTGACATTTATTTATTGATTATAGTTGACAGTTTATGCTAACACCATATGCCCCTACACCGTTGACAGTCTAAAAAGAAAAAAATATCAATTGATGTTTGCTGGAAGCTGCCATTTTGAATTTTTTTTACAAAATACTGGAACAGGAAATTATGCGATACACAGAGCTGTTTGAGTGTGTGAGACAGGGAAATATTCACTAGATAGTAAACTGTGGAGAAGAAGAAGATGCGGAAGTGGAAGTGGTTAACAGATAAGATTAAAAAACAATAACAGAGCGTGAGAGAATTCGAGTGTGAGGAAATGTGAGCCTACGTATTCAAAAAGTCTTTTGCTTTATTTTTGTCCAATTTGTGGGGTGTCTAGCCTAATTTTCGTGGCTTCATATGAATCTCCAAATTTACCAAAATTCTATACATTTGCAATTTGTGGGACTCCAAATATACCCTAGACTTCTGACACATGCACTTACGATAACACCATATGCTAACAGCCCCCACACCGCCCACCATCACCAAATACTAACCCACACATATGCATGCTAACACCATGCACTAGCATGCACACACTGACACATATGATAACACACACTCATGCTAACACCTCACACTCACAAACAAGCGCCATATGCACACACTATAGCATCATATGCTGGTATGTACCTTCATGTTAATGCAATACAGTAATACACACACTCTGTCACCATACACCAATACATGTGCACATTCTAATCCCATACACACACTAACACCATATGCTTACACACATACAATATCAATACATTGCACACATTAACACATTACATTAACCCAGTAGTGTACCTAGCATGGGGGGGGGCGCGCCACCCCGGGTGTCGTTCATCAGGGGGGTGCCACGGGCTAGGGTGACCACATGTCCTGGATTGCCCGGATCCCTGGCAGCCTCGTCACTTTCGTCGGTTTTTTTACACGGAGGAAAGGGGCACCTAGCAACAGCTCGTCTCCTTCGAAAGGTCTCTAACTCCGTCGTGGTACCGGCATGTTATGCTGAGCACCGGAATATGACGTCATATTCGGGCGCTCAGCAGTGAAGTGGCGCACACCACGGCAGAGCAGGAAGACGAAGGCGTCGTGCTCCCACCGCAGGACGTCTGGATGGTAAGTGCAAAACATTTAACTACAAAGGGGGAGAGGGTAAATAGTGAGAAACGACGGAGTGGGGGGTAGATAGTGAGAAGGGAGGGAGAGGGAGGTACATGGTGAGAATGGGGTAGAAAAGAGTGAAAGGTAGATAGTGAGACACAGGGTAGTAAGTATATTGGAATAAATAAACAGTGAGAATGAGTGAGAGAATAAATTAATGTGTGGATGCATTGTGAGAATGAGTGAGAGAATAAATGAATGTGTGGATGAATTGTCTGAATGAGGGAGAGAATAAATGATTGTGTAAATTAATTATGTGAATGAAATTGTGAATTAGTGAGTGACTGTAAAAGTGTTTGTGTGTATGATAGATGTATAATTGATTTGTGGAAAGGCAAAGATGGCACAAGCAGGATGTTTGAGCCTTGGGGACCAAGGGGATCTTGAGGCAAAGATGGCACAGGCCGGGCTGTTTGGGGACAAAGTTGACTCATGCTGGGCTGTTTGGGGAGTAATACGGCAGGTCCTATGTGTGTAATCTGGGTGCTGGTGAGGTTCTTTGTGGGCAGTGTGGACACCAGGGCTGGCTTTGGGTTGTGCAACCTATCATCTATGCCTGTAGTTTTATCTCTACCTTTATTGCTGGGTTTTTATTTGATTTCCAGTTGATCTATACCTGCAATGCTATGTTTCCATACATTTTTATTGTATACATGCAAATGTGGGATTTGTATGTCTGATTCTATGCCTCCGGTGCTGAGTTCACATGTGAACAATAATAAAAACAATATTAATATATATGATTGCTAACAGCAATCACACTTCTATCATGCCCAGGCAACCAGTACATGCTAGAACCTGGACATGATAGGAGTGTGATTGCTGTTAGCAATCACACTCTTATCATGCCAAGTCAGCTAGTACATGCTGGAATCTGGGTAGGCCTGGGCATGATAAGAGTGTGATTGCTGTTAACAATCATATATATATTGTGGCAAGGTAACGCAGTCTGTGTATATCAGTAGCAGGTTGGAACGCTCATTATTCCCAGCATGAGGGGGTTAACTGCTGGGAGGTCAGCAGGTGGAACCAATTAACCTGCACTCAGGTGTTTAAAGGGCGGCCGTTAGAGGCATTAGTTGTCTGGAAACAGGGAGAGAGGCAGTCAAGCCAGAGGCCCTCAGACTTTATAAAAAGGTACAGTCCAAAAATACTGTATTGTGCTGCTATTACTTTTATGACTGGGACTGGATTAGCTGGCCTATAATTTTCACCATAGGTACACTTCAACTATGAGAGACAGAATGGGGGGAAAGAATACAGGAAATCACATTGTGGGATTTCTAGTGAATTCATTGGTAAATTCCTCGGTAAAATAAGTATTTGGTCACCTACAAACAAGCAAGATATCTGGCTCTCACTTACCTGTAACATCTTCTTAAAGAGTCTACTCTGTCCTCCTCTCGTTAGCTGTATTAATGGCACCTGTTTGAACTTGTTATCAGTATAAAAGACACCTGTCCACAACCTCAAACAGTCACACTCCAAACCCCACTATGGCCAAGACCAAAGAGCTGTCGAAGGACACCAGAAACAGAATTGTAGACCTGCACCAGGCTGGGAAGACTGAATCTGCAATAGGCAAGCAGCTTGGTGTGAAGAAATCAACTGTGGGAGCAATTATTCGAAAATGGAAGAAATACAGGACCACTGATAATCTCCCTCAATCTGGGGCTCCACGCAAGATCTCACCCCGTGGTATCAAAATGATCACAAGAACGGTAAGCAAAAATCCCAGAACCACACGGGGGGACCTCGTGAATGACCTGCAGAGAGCTGGGACCAAAGTAACAAAGGCTACCATCAGTAACACACTGCGCCGCCAGGGACTCAAATCATGCAGTGCCAGACGTGTCCCCCAGTACATGTCCAGGCCCGTCTGAAGTTTGCTAGAGAGCATTTGGATGATCCAGAAGAGGATTGGGCGAATGTCATATGGTCAGATGAAACCAAGGTAGAACTTTTTGGTAGAAACTCAACTCGTCGTGTTTGGAGGAGAAAGAATGCTGAGTTGCATCCAAAGAACACCATACCTACGGTGAAGCATGGGGGTGGAAACATCATGCTTTGTCGCTGTTTTTCTGCAAAGGGACCAGGACGACTGATCCGTGTAAAGGAAAGAATGAATGGGGCCATGTATCGTGAGATTTTGAGTGAAAACCTCCTTCCATCAGCAAGGGCATTGAAGATGAAACGTGGCTGGGTCTTTCAGCATGACAATGATCCCAAACACACCGTCCGGGCAACGAAGGAGTGGCTTCGTAAGAGGCATTTCAAGGTCCTGGAGTGGCCTAGCCAGTCTCCAGATCTCAACCCCATAGAAAACCTTTGGAGGGAGTTGAAAGTCTGTGTTGCCCAGCGACAGCCCCAAAACATCACTGCGCTAGAGGAGATCTGGATGGAGGAATGGTCCAAATACCAGCAACAGTGTGTGAAAACCTTGTGAAGACTTACAGAAAACATTTGACCTACAAAGAGTATATAACAAAGTATTGATATGAACTTTTGTTATTGACCAAATACTTATTTTCCACCATAATTTGCAAATAAATTCTTTAAAAATCAGACAATGTGATTTATGGACTTTGTTGTCTCATTCTGTCTCTCATAGTTGAAGTGTACCTATGGTGAAAATTACAGGCCTCTCTCATCTTTGTAAGTGGGAGAACTTACTTTTTTGCCCCACTGTATATTAATATTGTCATTTAATTTTTTTGTCCTATTTTGGTGTGTTACTAACTTACATAAAAGTGTGAGATTTTTTTTATGGTGGGTGGGTTTCGGCTAGGTAAATGCTGCATTTTCAGTTTCAGTCCAGAATTTTCGTTTCGGTGCATCCCTACTACTAAGCCAGACAATGAAGTGGTAGGCCTACACCACATCAATGTTTCGCTTAGTATTTAGTGATAGGGGTTATGCTGCACTATTGTAAATGTCTAGCTTAATGTATAGTGATAGGGATTACGCTGTACCACCGTCAAGGTCTGCCTCAGTATATAGTGATAGGTGTTATGCTGTACCACCGTCATTGTCTGCCTCAGTATATATACAAAATAAAGAAGCAGAGGCTCAGCACTCAAATGATAAGGTGAGTTTATTTCACACAGGCAACTTTTCGACGCACAGGTCTTTCTCAAGCCTTAGAAACATTAGTGCACACATTCAAATATTTATGCAACAGCAAGTGATTAAGGGGTCGGACACACCCGATCCTACATAACAATTTAAAGTGACAGTGCAAACTGACCAGTCTATATATAAAGTGACAGTGCAAAGATAGCCAGTCAATGTGTATATATAAATAAATAACATTATATAAAAAATATGAATAAATATGAAGGTGAAGTGATAAATATACTACAAATATATATATATATATATATATATATATATATATATATCTATCATATAAAAAAAGTGTACACAAGTTTAAAATCAACACTGTACTACAAATACAGACACTATATGATCTAAAGATATTACTGTAACAAAACTGTGGTATGATAATATATAATATTAAAGATCGGTCTGTCGGCGCAGTGGCACAAATATTATATAATCTCAAAATTTACAAAGAGGCATTAAATAAACCTACAGGGCCAGCTACGTCCCGGAATAACCATCAGCCGAGCTAAAATAAGGAGAATCTAAAAGAGATAAAGGATAATGGTTATGTTAATAAATAGGAATATCTTTATATAAAAATATATATTTCCAAAATAATTTGATTCCCAATCATCCTAAATGTCTCATATTAGGGCAAGGCTTTCACACAAGTTAACAGCCTATGACACTTGATATTTCCAAGTAGTCTCCCATCCACATACTAACCAGGCCCAGCCTTGCTTAGCTCCCAAGATCAGTCAAGCTCGGGTATATTCAGGATAGTATGGCCATAGGCTCACAAGAATGTCATTAAATCCAGTTCCCTATTAAGTCCATTTGGAAATAATGTATCCAATTCATAAATCCACCATGCTCCACGTTGTTTTAGAATATTAACTCGATCACCCCCTCGGTTAGGTCTAGATACCTGTTCAATAACACGAAATTTAAGGTCGGTCAATTTATGTTTCAACTCATCAAAGTGGGATGGGACCGGTAAATCCAATTTTCTTAATTTGATGGTGGATTTATGTTTGGAAAATCTATTTTTGATCTTCTGTGTAGTTTCTCCTACATATAAAAGGTTACAAGGACATGTGAGTATATAAACTACATAGGATGATTCACATGTATAATGGGATTTAAGATTGTACCATTTATCTTTCTGTGGATGTTTAAATCTGTCCCCCTTCAATATATCAGGACAGGCCACGCAACCTAAACATGGAAAATTACCACATTTTTTTAAACCCATAAACCGCTGTGAGTTATCACATTTAACATTTTTGAGTTCAGCGTGGACCAATTGATCCCGAATAGTACCACCCCTTCTATATGCCATAAGAGGGGGCGATGTAAACTATTTTATCATTGGGTAGCCATCAGATAATATATGCCAATGTTTTCTAAAAATCTTTGTAACATCTTTGCTATGGGTACCAAAAGTGGACACAAAAGCCAGTCTGTTCTGAGGAACCCTATGTGTTTTAGATAACAAATCTACTCTAGATGTTTCCTTAACCGATCTATATGTATCATTCAATAAGTTTGGGGGATAACCCCTATCTAAAAACTTTTTTGACATGTCTTTAAATCTCGTTTCTTGTGTCTCCTCATCAGAAACAATACGTTTTACTCTAATAAATTGACTTTTTGGTAATGATTTTAACAATCTTTCTGGATGGGCCGAGTCATATCTAAGAAGATTGTTTCTATCAGTCGGTTTAACATATATATCGGTTATCAGAGAGTCATTTTTTCTTTGGATCATAGTATCTAGAAAGTTAATCTTGGTATTATCACATGTCATCTCAAATTTAATATTATCCGAAAATGAATTAAGATTAACTAAGAATTCCTGTAAGGGTTCAAATGGGCCCTCCCATATGCAAAGTATATCATCGATGTATCTATACCATATTCTAACATGTTGATGGTATGCTGGGAGTTGATATATATACTTCTCCTCAAACATACCCATGAATATACCCGCATAGGTCGGGGCCACATTCGAGCCCATAGCTGTACCACGAATTTGTCCAAAAAATCTAGTATCAAAACGAAAATAATTTTCATATAGGACCAAATGTAATAAGTCCATCAAGAATTTTAAAGAGGCTCCATTATATCCCAATTTTTTAGCCGCTGTTTCCATAGCATTTAAGCCATCCACATGGGGAATAGAGGTATACAGACTTGCTACATCAAAGGTCACTAATATGGCCTGATTTTTAAGTTTAATATCTGCAATTTTATTTAACAAATCAGTAGTATCGATAAGATATGACGGAATCTGAATGAGAAAAGGGCGGAAGATCCTATCCAAAAATATAGATAATGGACTAAGTACAGAGTCCACCCCTGCTACAATGGGCCTCCCAGGAGGTCGGGTCAATGATTTATGTACTTTAGGTAAAATATAAAGGACAGGTGTCATAGGAAATTCTTTAATCAAGAAATCCTTTAAGGCTCCATCAATGATATGATTCTGTACTGCATTATCCACAATATCAAATATTAACCTTTTAATCTTTGGAAGAGGGTCTGCATTAAGTTCACAGTAGGTGGCACTATCAGTAAGTTGATTTTCAATTTCTTTAACATAATCAATCTGATTCATTACCACAAGTGAACCCCCCTTGTCAGCTGGCTTAAACACCAATTTATCATTAGATTCTAAATTTACAGGAGCCTGTCTATCCAATTTGGAAAGATTATATCCTTTTCTATTATGATGTTTATGTGACATAAGTGTATCAAGCTCCATCTCTACTAATTTAATAAACGCTTCAACTGGAGCATCATTTACCTGAGGCATAAATTTACTTTTATTTTTCAAACCATATTGTTTTAATTTAAATGCCACATTATCATTATCAGTTATGTAGGATCGGGTGTGTCCGACCCCTTAATCACTTGCTGTTGCATAAATATTTGAATGTGTGCACTAATGTTTCTAAGGCTTGAGAAAGACCTGTGCGTCGAAACGTTGCCTGTGTGAAATAAACTCACCTTATCATTTGAGTGCTGAGCCTCTGCTTCTTTATTTTGGATTTATTGAGGGACTTGGTGGTACCCTGGCTCGTGCACCATTTCACTGCTGAGTGCTGCATTCCAACCTCTCTTTTTGTGTATGCCTCAGTATATAGTGATAGGTGTTATGCTGTACCACCGTCAATGTCTGCCTCAGTATATAATGATAACAATAATGCTGTACCACCTTCAGTGTCTGCGCCAGTATATAACGATAGAAGCTATGCAGTTTTAAAGTGTGTGTGTGGGGAGGTGCCACATACAGGATCCACCCCAGGTGTCAAATACTCTAGGTACGCCCCTGCATTAACCCATACATTAACACACTATCACTCACTTTATACCCTTACAGAAACACACACTATCTCTCTCTACGCCTCTCCTCTCAGTGGAGCTCACACATCACTCCCTCCTTGTCCTTTCCTCTTTCTAACATTTACCTTGCATAGAGCCCCATCTTGAGTGAGTGCAACTTACTCCATGTGCAATTTGTCACCCTACTACTGCTAGGTCATGTAACTCAAGTGACTTGAAACTAAATCCCCCTGTGTAGAAGATAGCCTAGACGACTTGCCTGGTTTAACCTCACATTTTTTGCACAAGTGGCATGGCAGAAATTATTTTTGCAACCTCTATTCCTCCTTCACATGGGCTGGTGATAAAGGAAAGAGAGCACTTGCTAATTCCTTTCATTCTATGGGGATTCTAATCCTTCCTATTTATTCTATTAAGTGTGATTTAAAATTGTAAGGAAAGGAATTTTAAAGTCATTGTCAAAATTATGTGAGCTGGCCTTGGAACGGGTTCTGTTTTTGGAGAGGTGAGTACAGGGAGTCCATTGACACTTCTGTGACAAGTCCTATTAACAGTTACTTGCTACTATTCCCATAATAATCAACTAGCAATATTGCTTAGTGGGGACCACTGAAAAATACTTATTAAGAAAGTCCAGCCCTCTCCTAGCTTAGGCTTTGCAGGAAAGGAAGGGTATGTGTGTATCCCTGTAAGGAGGAGTGCAGTTCCAGAAGAAGATTAGGGACCTTGTTTTTCTTTGTGACCTTATTTTTGGCACTTTGGAGCATAGTTGCCTATTTTTCACCCAATAACTGGAAGCACATGCTCTTCAATTCTAGACTGCACATTTTGTTGGGAGTATTCTGATATTATGATGAAGAATTTTCCTCTGCAAAGGCAACTGCGAGCTTAAATCTGAGACTCCTCTGAAGGGAGGATCGACAGAGGGACGATTATTTAAGCATTGTCTGTTCTTGGTCTAAACATGGACCTCTTGCTCACTGTGCATATACTGATTCTTACCACGTCACTGATGAGGCCTGAAAAAACCTGGAATGAATGGCTGGTGTTGCTGAACACATATTGAGGTGTTGTGTGGCTGCGGCACATACCAGAGGCTGTAAATTCATATCTCAAGTACAATGTATGTGAAAAACCCAAAACATTACTACCACAAAGGCTAGTAGTAGAATTAGTGCATGTAAGGAGTTAAAATACAATCATTTGAAATACCCCGGGGCATCTAGTTTTCCAACATATGTGGTTTGATGGGGTAAACTGAACTGGCCAGCTTCAAAGATGTCCCAAACAGGACATGGGGGCAGAATGACCAGCTTTTAAAAAAAATGTTTTGAAATTGTAATATCCTACTTGTACTTACCATAAAAACATTGGGTATTTCTCAACTCAAGACAAAGTTTTTTTTTCATTAGCTTTTGTAGGTGAGTAAAAGATGTTTCAAATAAAAGTCAGAAAAGGTTCTTTTCACCATATTTTATAATGTTGTTTATAGTAAACAACAATACATAACTTCTGTGGGTACACTAAATGAGAGAGAGAGAACAAAGTTACACCTAAACATGAAAACCGCTGAAATGTTAAAACAGCTGTTGTCACAAACAGTACAAAAATAAACAGCCCTGTGATATATCAAATATTAAAAGCATGTTTTATCTTTTTTTTTTAATAAGACTTTTAAATAACCATTTAACTCACACAATATTTTTGGGGGTTTGTTTTCCTGAGTTCTGGCTGTGTAGCTAATTTAAATTCTGGTGACAAGGCCAACATGCCCAAGAAAAAATTATTTCCGGCATGTGACCATTTTATGGGCTTGTTATTACGTACAAGATCGTTGGAACAAAGTTGGTGTGCTTTTAACATTACTTACAGGTCTTAAAACACTGGACTATACCATCATGTTATAAGGCCAAATGGACTCTGCCATGTTTATTTAAATGGAAGACAATAACTTGTTTTAAAGAAGTAGTCTGACGTTCATGAAATATCATTTTTTAAAAGATTTTAAAAACTGATATTTCATTAGCACTTAATAATATATATTTATACTACAGTTGAGACATGAAAAAAAACCAAAGCTTCATCAAATTTATGGGTAATGAAAATTTGGGACACTCAGTCTAATACAC
The DNA here is from genome assembly GCF_027358695.1 of Spea bombifrons. NCBI lineage: Eukaryota > Metazoa > Chordata > Amphibia > Anura > Pelobatidae > Spea > Spea bombifrons. Next base: position 67,169,872 of record NC_071089.1, read on the forward strand.
ACATCCAGACACTAACACAACTTGAGATTCAACACTAACACATGTACACCCAAACATGTCTAGACACCCACACTTACACAACCAGACACACCCAGTAACACAACCAGACACACTAATACACATGCACACAGGCACTAACACAACTAGACACATAAACACACAAACATTCACACTAACATAACCAGGCACTTACACAACCACACAGACTAATACATGTGCACGCTTACACTAACACACACACTAACAATCCTAGACACTTACACTAACATACTGAGACACTCACACAATAACATACCCAGACACACGCACTCAATAACATACCCAGACACATGCACTCAATAACGGATCCAGACACACACACACTAACAAAACCAAACACACCCTAACATACCGAGACACATACACACACACTAATATACCCAGACACACACACTAACATAACCACACACACACTAACATACTCAATCACACACATACCCAGACACAAACACGACTCGCTTACCTTGTCTTTAATGCAGCTCACACACACAGAGTACAAGCTGCCTCGCTACTCCCGCTGGGTTACCCAACACAACTTTCAGACCTAGCAATGTGGCAGGAGAAAATAGCTGAGCCACAGGTTTTCCCAACCCTACAGCCTTGGATGCGACAGTCATTTGTTCTAAAGCTGAAGGAAGTGAATAGCTGGGTGGTCTCAATACACACCTTCAGCAACATATGCAGATAGACTGTGGATTCTTAACCTCTGAGACACTAAATATCAAGGGCTTCTTACGGAGCTATTGTACATAACCAGTATATCCTTTAAAGCACACAGTGTGTTAGTGTGAAACTGAGGCATTTAAACATGAGTTTCAAACAGAGTCATTCCCAGTGGGACCCAGAACAGTTTCAGTTTTGCAAGGCCCCCATTTGTGACATCACGTAGATGCCATGAGAAATAAAAACGCTGAGAACATGATTGCTCCACTTTTTCTCACAGTGACTTCCCAGCAGCCATACTAGTTGCATGTAAAAACTAAGCCAGCTAAAATAAATGACAAATACATTACCCCTTGGCCCTATATCCCCTTACACAACTGCTTTACAACTTACTAGTGCACTTGTGGAATCTCTCCTCCTGTCAGAGAGCTTAGCTTGTATCATGGATGTCTGAAGAGCTCCCCAAGATTCTTGTCTCTGCAATGTCCTGTGAAGCTGGAAGGGGGGTAGTGAAATATGCCCCCCACCACAGGTTGGTTTCCCTAGGTGCATCCACTCACTCTATCATACACTATCACATACAAGCACTGTAACACCCTCACAAACACATACCCACTGACACTAACACCAAACACTAACACGTACATACTCTCTCTAAACTAAATGATAGAATATGCACTTCTTTGTGCCTTTGAAATGTTGTCTCTGTTTCAAAAAGAACTAGCTTTCACAGTTTGCCCACTGTGGTACATGTGTGACACAGTGTGTGTGGTCTCACAAATAATAGGATTGAGATCTGACACCAAGGTATTATTTGGGACAAATGAGTCATGAGTGTGTGGAGTAAGACATTTTGGAAGCAAACAGCATGGCCTAATTTTTTTTAGATATATACCTGGGGATGGAAAACACAAATAGGCAGACTTTCTGGGGATACAAACAGAGCTAGGGAGTTCTTATTAGCCCTGTTATCAGCTTGCATAAATCAAAGTATTGGCAAATCAAGCTTTTATATTTGTATTCTTATACAGATGGAAGAAGAGTTGCTACACTTTCTTGTTGAGCAGCCATTTCTATTCATGTGGTTTTTATTTGTGTTTTTGGGATAGATGTAGTTATAGTTTTTTTTGTTCTAGTAACGCTGTCACTCTGTCTACTGGTTTATATATTGACAAAGCATATCTTTTATATATTTCTGTGAAAATCTGCATTTATTCATTATGAAGTGTGTACTGATGACAAATATTAGATTGTAAGCTAGTTTTAGCAGACCACTCCTCATACTTGGGAACTTCTGATTTCCCTTGCGGGATGCAGCCAGCACTAGTGGGTAATCCTGCTGACATCAGTGGGCTAGCCAGGTGAAGTCGGGGGCGTTCCTGCTGATGTCAGGGGTGTCCCTGCTGATGTTGGGGCGATCTCGCTGATAACGCAGGAAACACCCCATTTAAAGCGAAAATGGGTGGGGAGCAGAGCCTGTCAAGACCTGGAGGATTCGTTTGTAAACCCAGAGAGTTCCCAGGTATGCCACTGCTTACCTTGTTTCTGTAAGGCCAAATTGTTTTTCTATGTCCTGTTTAGTTATTGTACAACACTGCAGAATATAATGGCACAACTAAAAGAATAAATACCGTATTTGCTCGATTATAAGACGACCCCGATTATAAGACGACCCCCCAAAATAAAAATATTAATTTAGGAAAAAAACAAAAAGCCTGAATATAAGACGACCCTATAGGAAAAAAGTTTTACCAGTAAATATTAATTCATGTAAATTATTTTTTCATGTTTAATAAAAGCTATGATTGAGAAAAATATATTTTTTAAATTTCCTTTTATTTGCCAACCTGCCCCCCCCAGTTATGCCACTCTGCCCCCAGAAATGCTTTATACCCCCCTATTTGCCACTCTGCCCCATGATATGCCTTATACCCCTATATGCCACTCTGGCATATAGGGGGTTAAAAGGCATATCATGGGGCTGAGTGGCATATAGGGGGTTAAAATGCATTTCTGGAGGTATATAGGCATATCATGGGGCTGAGTGGCATATAGGGGGTTAAAATGCATTTCTGGAGGTCCAGAAATGCATTTTAACCCCCTATATGCCACTCAGCCGCATGATATGCCTTTTAACCCAGCATGTACTGGCTGCCTTGGCTTGATAGGAGTGTGATTGCTGTTAGCAGTTTGATATATATATATCAAACTGCTAACAGCAATCACACTCCTATCAAGCCAAGGCAGCCAGTACATGCTGGAACCTGGGGATGATAGTAGTGGGATTACAGCCTCCCTATGCCATGCTACAACCCCCACCCCCCTTACACATCCATGCTATCACACACAAACACATTTAAATACTCATTCATTCCATTAATCACACATACTTCACACATTAAACACACATTAATCACACATACTTACCCAAAAACCCTCCCCCACCCCCTTACCTGAACTGCAGATCTCTCACTCGAAGACTTCTGCAGGGGACCGGCTGTAGAGCAACTTCTCTGGCCCCGCCCCCAGAGGAGGGAGGGGGAGATAGAGCTCTGTGAGGACGCTGCAAGCTTCCTGTCCTCCTGCTTCTAACAGAAGAGACGCTGCTCGCGACCGGTAAGCAGCATGGCCCCAGCAGACATTTTTTGGGGGGTCTGAGAAGACGACCCCGATTATAAGACGAGGGGTATTTTTCAGAGCATTTGCTCTGGAAAAAACCTCGTCTTATAATCGAGCAAATACGGTAATAACAAGCAATACATTCAGAAAAGGGCTAAACACAGATCACCACTGTTGTTGGAATAAAATGCCCAACATCCCCCAGAGAACATCTGGAATTATAGTTTGCAACCTCACTATAACATGAGCTTCTTGCAACAATAATTGAAATACACATCAGTGATTGCAGCTCTTGTGGAGACACCTAGTGGTGGTTTTGTTTATTTAATACAACTGAATACACTTAAAATGCCAGTGTCGGATATGAATATTAATAATAATAATAAATAATAATAACAATGCTGTTACAAATACAGTTAAAAGTTTCTAGGAATTCCAGGCAAAGGCATGCGGAAAAGGACGCAAGAAATGTAACTTTTTGATTTTGCACCAAGTGTTACCTAAGCGCCTTCATTTTTTTTTTTACTCAGATTTGAGAATAGTGCAGGGTTGCAACACTATAAGGCCATGAACTCTACAAACATGAATGAACAATTAGCTTTTAATGAAGAAAGTTAGTGAAAAGATGATAGGCTCATTGACACAATCAAAAATAATGAAATATATTAAGGCAATTAAGAGCCATTTTTGTACACTTACATAGTGAAAAGTGGTTGCACCTCCTTGTGGATTCAAGCTACTTTGGCCTTAAGGCCAGGGGTTCCCCCTCACAAAGGTACATTTGATTTTAGCTAAAATAAAGCTAAAGAGCCAAAGCTTAGTTTTCAAAGTGCTTTAGGAATTCTTGGCAGACTCAATGTAGGTCACCTTTTGATTCCTTATTCATTGTTACATGGGCTCTATCATTTGCATATGACAGCTACTTTTCGACCACAACATAGGGTTGGAATCAGCAGTGCATGATAGAAACAGCACTGACTCATACAAGTGAACCTGAGAACAGCATTCTGTGTTTTCCTTACTTATTTATGCTAAATATGACCTTACAAGAAAGCGTATTTTTTATCAAAAACAGTGAAAATGTGTTTTGGTGCACTACAGGAGAAATAGGAACATTTTCTGTCTTTTTACAAACACATTACTGTGTACTTAAGGCTGGAAGAACTCCATGATAAACTCACATCCACAAAACATTCATAAGGAGAGGAAAGAGGAACAGATTAATTTGGTAGAAAACAGTGACTGCCCTTCTCTAGGAGCAGATTGTCTTATAGGGACTTATATCCCTGTGCCCCTCTTTCATTCCCTGATGATCTTCTCTTCTAAGAGCTCCAAATGTTTGGTACCTTAGAGTGTCCCACAATTTTCTACAATTTTCTACAATAATTTTTAGTTAAAACCGAAAGGCAAAGTAAAAATGTGTGTGTAAGTGAAATTGTATTAAGACAGAATCATTTTGTAATGCTATCTAAAATGAGGAACACATATTGGAGTGGGTCGCACAAAAGAGAATTTGTGCCTATGGTGCTATTTGGTCTGGCACCACCCTGGACCCTATTCCACTTTCAAGTGTATCCTGAGCAGCATGTAGCCAGCAATTCTAACTGGTTAGTTATTCTGCACTGGAAAAAAAAGACTGAAACAGTCTATCTATAGTTGGAATACTCAGCTCGAGCAATTCCATCCTTATCCTTTTCGCAAAGGCTGTGTCTAAAACAGCAGGTTTTAGGTTAAGGAAGTGACATACCTTGTGACTTTGTCTGTAGAGGAAGGAAAGGAGGTTAGGAATCATAAAGCTCTAAGCTCCCTCATTGTACACAGTTTGAAAGAAGAACGGGCATTCATTCCCCCCTGCCAAAGTTATATTTGCCAGTGCATTCTTCAGTATTTACACAAACATTCACTGGCTACATAAAAAGATCATACTTCTATACATTAGGTATCTCTTTTTTATTGCCTTATCAATTAGCATGAACTTTTAAAAATATGTATAAATGACTAATCATATATATAATAAACTGCAAAAATATTTACACATTACTAACAATACAGTAAATTATAAATATAATCTGACTTCCCATTGCCAACCTTCTTTTAAAAAACAGCTTTCCATTGCAAACCTTGTCCCAACAAACACCTTCCCATTGCCAACCCTGTCCCTCTAACAGCATCCCATTGCCAACCTTGTCCCAACAAACACCTTCCCATTGCCAACATTGCCACAACAAACACCTTCCCATTGCCAACCTTGTCCCAAGAAACAGCTTCCAACTGCCAGCCTTGTCCCAAAAAACAATGTGCCATTGCCAACCTTGTCCCAAAAAAACAGCATCCCATTGCCAAACATGTCCCCTACAGCTTTCCATTGCAAAAAAACAGCATCCCAGTGCCAACTTTGTCAAAACAAAACCCCAGCTTCATATTGCTAACCTTGTCCCAAAAAACAGCTTCCCATTGCAAACCTTGCCCCTTACAGCCTTCCAGTGCCAACATTGTGCCCTAACAGCTTTCCAGTGCCAACCTGGTCCCATCACAGCTTCCCATTAACAACCCTGTCCCTCTGACAGATTCCCATTGCTAACCTGATCCCAAAAACACCTTTCCAATGCCAACCTTGTCCCTATCCCAGTTTGTCAGCTTACCTAGTTGAAGACTTCAGGAGACTGAGCATCGCTCGGTCCCCCCATGCAACCTGTCATCTTGCTGGTTTCATAGCGGCAGCTGCTGTGCTGGCGCCACCCTCGAAGATCATTGGGCGGAGCCGAGGCCGTCCGCGTAAAGTAATTTTCATGGATGGGCTCAATTCTTTTTCAGACGGATGTAAACTTTCGTCCGTTCTGTAAACAAATTGAGCATGTCCGCTAAATAATTTTCAGGGTAAAGTGCCACTCGAAGATACAAGCTCACAATCCGGGACATGTGGTCACCTTAGGTGCACTCCTTTTCTTCCTGATTAGCTAAGATGACATTTGCTAGTTGGAAATAATATTCAGCAGATGTGAACCAAAACCAACCTTATGGAGGGCACAAAGCTTGCCTTGTTCCCCATTCCATGCTCCATGGGATGAGAAGTTAAAATCAACCAGTTAGAAAGGCACCGAGTCTTGATAGTCTCCCCGACACTTCCTTCCCTGCTCTCTGGAATGGGATTGTTTAAGAACAACAAAAATCTAAAAACTAAAATTAACTTAAAATAAGTTAGCCCTATGTACACCCTAATTGCCCCATGATTAGTGTAAAGAACTTCCATAAGTGTGCATTACACTCCTTGTAATAATGCCTCGGCCATCATGAAACTCTCAGGAATATATTGTTGGTATGAATCTAACTAAGAAGACAAATGATTCTATGAAAAGGACAGAATATAAATATTTTAGATATATCTCTCTAAGGTTTTGCTTTAATGCTTATTCATTCTTCACCCACTAGAAGCCTGCAAAGTGGCTAAAACGCCTTTGGCATTTTAAATAAATGTATTTATAGCAAATTAACTGGCTTTCCCGGTCTTGCTTTCAGTTTTGTACAGTATTTCACTAAGCACCTTAAAATGGTGATGGTTTTGTTGATTTGATTTCATTCCTATTTTCTATCATCCATTGTTGGCCTTCCTTAAAATAAAAACGTTGTCACTGCGTAGTCTCATATAGACGCAAACTCTTTCAGCTACAGAGGCGAGTACAAACCATTTCATCTGAATATACTGATAACTAAGGGGTTAAAAACATTACAAATGATATTTTTGTAGCAGTACAATACTAAATGTATTTACTAGCTGTTGACAAACCGCTGTGGTTATCCAACCTTACCCACCCTGTGTGGGAGGAAAACCCCCGGTTTCAAAATTATGAATATTCTTTAATGTAGTCTTCACAGCTGCTGAAAACCTTTAGATGACTCTAGTGGAATACATTTTATACATTGGTATAGATTATTATCTGTAATCCTGTTGTAATAATCAAAGTCCAAACGTACTGTAACAGTATGAGGGAGGTCCAAAAAGCTTCCGCGCTTTTATATTTTCGTTGGAAATGGTGAAGGCGGGAGGAGTAGTAGGTCGTGTCTTAGCGTGTCATGTGACTAGTTCTGTCTGGAAAGCTGGCTGCCCTTGCAGCTTAGTATAAGAGTTTTCACCCTGAGGTGAAGATGGAAACGTATGAATTGCACCAAAGAGGAAAAGCATTCTGTCATAAGATTTTTGTGGAAAATGGCTGTACTGGTGTGATGGATGCAGAGCGCTCCGGATGTCCAGAAAAGCTGGATGTGAGTGTTTGATATGCCTTTGCCCTGATTCATGACAGCCTTAGGGTGGGTGCCCAAGAAGCTGAGAGAGGAGCATAAGCGCAAGTGATTAGACGTTTGTTCCCGACACATGGCCCGTTGTCGTGAAGAAGGTGATGATTTTCCGCAGATGATAGTAACTGGTGATAAAAATTGCATCACAAAGGAAGGTGAAAAGTGAGGTAATTGATTTGTGGTTATATAGAGCTGGCAAACCACAGAGCGTTGTCGTCAATGTATGTTTTCACTGAAATACATAAGGTCGTCATCAGGGCACAAACCACATAAATAAAAAGGCACAGACTTAAACATATATTATATTAATATGTAGCTGGTCAACCCTTTGCAGCTTCCACTCTTCTTGGAAGGCTTTCCACAAGATTTTAGAGTGTTTCTGTGGGAATTTTTGCCTATATTTATCCAGAAGAGCATTTGTCAGGCCAGGCACTGATGTTGAATGGGAAGGCCTGGCTCGCAATCTCCATTCAAGCTCATCCCAAAGATGTTCGACAGGGTTGAGGTCAGGGCTCTTTGTGGGCCAGTCAAGTTTTTCAACAGCAAACATATCCATGTCCATATCATGTCTTGATAGACTTTGCTTTGTGCACTGGGGCACAGTCATGCTGAAATAGATAAGGGCCTTCCCCAAAACTTGGAAGCGTTGCATCATCCAAAATATCTTGGTATGTGTTAGGACCCAGGCAAGCAAGGTCGGGAAGGAGCCCAGTTGCAAAGGATACCAGGGGCTCTGTCTGTACCGTATGATGCATCATGACTAGTAGGTAGGTAAGGACAGGCACACAACAGACAGAAAAGAAGGACTGGGACTGGCAAGGCTGATGTTGAGAAAGAACCAGGCAGAGCCCAAAGCCCTCTGGCAAGGCACAGCACTGGAAGCCCACTGGCAGGGCACATGGCTGGAAGCCCACTGGCAGGGCACACTGTTGGAACATGGCTTGGAAGCCCTCAGACAGGGCACATGGTGTCACACACTGGGTAAGCAGGTTAGCGAGGGGCCTCAGTGCAGGGATAGTGTTGTCTGTTTGTACACTGCAATTCATGGTGCAAGGTAGACAGGCACACAGCAGACAGAAGAGCAGGACTGGAACTGGCAAGGCTGATGCTGAAATAGAATCCCACCGGCAGAGCACATGACTGGACATGCTGCTGGAAGCCCTCAGGCAGGGCACACGACAGGAGCAATACAGGATCAGGTACAAAAGGAAGCCAGGAACAGAGCAAATCGGTCCTATTACAATGCCAAGGCCCAGTTTGCAGGAAGCTACAGCCCTTTATACTGCAGGGCAGCAGGTAACGAGGCCAGGCAGCAACAATAGGAGAAGAGCAGAAAGATAGGCAGAGCGGCCACTAGAGGCTGAACTAGGAACAGTCCAAAAACCTGAATGCACAATACAGGAGCCAGGAAACCAGGGCAGTGTGTCACACATGGTTGGAATGCGGCTTGGAAGCCCTCAGGCAGGGCACACGGCTTGGAAGCCCTCAGACAGGGCGCACGGCTTGGACATGGCTGGGCAGGTAGGTGAGTCTGGGACACGCCAGTGTCTGGTACACAAAGCTGGATTGTGAACGTAGCCAAGGTCATACGCAGGAGATCAGACCGGAGTACACAGGAGTGGCTATGTGACAGAAAACAGAGGGTTGTAGTCAATGGCGTATATTCAGAGCAAGGTCTTGTTACCAGTGGGGTACCTCAGGAATCTGTACTTGGACCCATTCCCTGTAATATTTTTATTAGTGATATTGCAGAAGGTCTTGATGGAAAGGTATGTCTTTTTGCTGACGACAAAAATTTGCAACAGCGTTGATGTTCCTGGAGGGATAAGCCAAATGGCAAATATTTTAGGTAAATTGGAAAAATGGTCAGAGCTGTGGCAACTGGCATTTAATGCGGAGAAATGCAAAGTAATGCATCAAGGGCATAAAAACCCAAGGACAGAGTATAGAATATTTTATACTGTCCTAACCTCAACATGTGAGGAAAGAGATTTAGAGGTAATTATTTAAAGGTAGGTAGACAATGCAATAGAGCAGCAGGAAATGCTAGCAGAATGCTTGGTTGTATAGCGAGAGGTATTAGCAGTAGAAAGAGGGAAATACTCATACCATTGTACAGAGCACTGGTGAGACCTCACTTGGAGTATTGTGTACAGTACTGGAGACCGTATCTCCAGAAGGATATAGATATGTTGGAGAAAGTTCAGAGAAAGGCTACTAAAATGGTTCATGGATTACAGGATACAATTTACCAGGAAAGGGTAAAGAATCTTAACATATACAGCCTGGAAGAAAGACATGACAGGGGGTATATGATAGAAACATTTAAATACTTAAAGGGAATGAATACAATAAAGGAAGATAGTTGATTTAAAAGGAGAAATACCACCACAACAAGGCCCTGAGTGAATGGCAGAGCAAGTATATAAGTGCACGGTTAAACTCAGTTGTCCAAAGTAATTAGAAAGGGGTGCTTCTGAGAGGGACGGGTGGCCACTAGTGGCTGCAGCTAGACATGACAATGTTATAATTATCACATAGCCCAGGCTAGCAGGGTAGAACCCTGACAGTATTTCCCCTTCAGCATACTAATACATTTTAAACAATGCTATGCTTCCAATGTTATTACAAGTCACAGGTGAGGTAATGCAAGTTATCATTCAACTTTCATATATTTCCCTGCAATTCATATACTTTAGAGGTGCATGCATGCAGCAATGTATTTACCTTTCTCCCTGCCCTAAAGCCGACCTAGGGCATTGTCCCCTCCTGCCACCTTCTAAGGCTGACTGTGAAGGCTGTGCCACAGTGTAAACAGGCAATGATCTTTCATTTATTTTTGCCCGGTTTGGCAGCAAGGGGATTACCACTGGCCACTTTATTAGGTACTCCTTGCTAGTACCAGGTTGGATGGACCCCCTTTTGCCTTCAGAACTTCCTTCATTCTTTGTGGCATACTTTCGACAAAGTGCTGGAAACATTCCTCAGTGTATTGGGTCCATATGGACACGATGGCATCACGCAGTTGCTGCAGATTTGTATGCTGCACATCCATGACGCAAATCTCCTGTTCCACCACATCCCAAAGGTGCTCTACTGGATTATGATCTGTTGACTGTGGAGGCCATTAGAGTACAGTTAACTCAATATCATGTTCAAGAAACCAGTTTGAGATGATGTGAGCTTTGTGACCTGGTGCATTATGCTGCAGGAAGTAGCCATCTGAAGGTGGGAACACTGTAGTCATAAAGGGATGGACATGGCCAGCAACAATACTCAGGTAGGCTGTCATGTTTAAACAATGCTCAAAATGTCCCCCACACCATTACAACACCACCACCAGCCTGAACCGTTGATACAAGGCAGGATGGATCGATGCTTTCAAGTTGTTTACCCCAAATTCTGACCCTGCTATCTCAATGTCGCAGCTGGACTCGAGACACATCAGACCAGGTAACATTCTTCCATCGTCCAATTTTGGTGAGCCTGCGCTAATTATAGCGTCAGTGTCCTGTTCTTAGCTGGCAGGAGTGGCCCCTGGTGTGGTTTTTGCTGCTGTAGCCCAGCTGCACCTTGAACCAGTCTGCCAATTCTCCTCTGACATCAACAAAGCATTTTCATCCACACAACTGCCACTCACTGGATATTTTCTCTTTTTAGGACCATTCTCTGTTACATCCGGGTTGGTAGCTTACCAGGGATCTAGGGGGTGTGAATGCTGTAGGGGAGAGCATTTGGTGGGAGGTTCCCAGTAGGCTTGGGTTTGAGCATCTTGGTATTCCCTGTGTGGTGGTTCCTAGTTTGCCTGGTAGGCTTTATAAGTTTTGGTTGAATATAAGATCAATTTTTTTCAGAGCAAATGCTTTGAAAAATGCTCCTTGTTTTATATTCAAGGTCGTTTTATAATAAATCAAATAGAGGTCTGACTATAAGACTAAGATCCAGATCCCCCGCAGTGCTAGGGGTATAAGGCATATCTGGTAGGGAGAGTGGCATATAAGGGGGTGTAAGGCATATCTAGTGAAGTGCTGCATAAATTGTTGGCACGATATAAATAAAAGAAAATAATAATAATGTCTGGGGGGGCAGAGTGGCATTTCTGGGAGCAGAGTGGCATACAGGGAGGTATAAGGCAAGTCTGGGGGCAGAGTGGCATATCTGGGGGCAGAGTGGCATACAGGGAAGTATAAGGCATATCTGGGGCAGAGTGGCATATAGGGAGGTAAAAGGCATGTCTGGGGGCAGAGTGGCAAGTCAGGGGGCAGATGTGCATAACTGGGCGCAAATAAAAGGAAATAAAAACAAGAAATTAATTGATAAAATGTAATTAATATTTAAATCTGGGAGGGTCGTCTTATAATCAGGCTTGTCTTATAATCAAGCAAATACTGTATTTATTAAATTTATGTGTTCAGTTTGGTAGTCTTTGTCATGTTAACGCAAAAAAGGTGTCGGGCCTAAGGTTGCGTGGCAATAACTTGGTTAATAAAAAAAATTGGCTGTGGCCCTTTCAACCCAAATATCTGGTGTCTGTCGTTATTGGGTTAAGGTAAACCCAAGGGTACTTCAGTCAAGGCAGCATTACATCAAAACAATGACAGCATGTCAAAGCATGAGTTTGTATCATCTGGACTGCAAAGTACCAGAACATGTGGTACAGATAACTGTACTTTACAGAATTTAGTGTGTTTCAGTTAGAACTTTTAATTCTACCTTTAAATAATTTATTCTAACACATAAACGCAAGTATGTATAGAAAACTACAGGTCAACAAAAACTAAATACATAAATAAAAAGCATGCTTAATCCTTTTCTTAATATGAAAATAATTGCCCTTCTGCTACAGCCATACACTGGAAACAAGCCCACGCCATCCTCTGCAGGAGCATGTAGGCTAGTGTTGAGACATTAGTCCACCCACAGCTTGACTTTTACGCTGAAACCAAAAGGCACCAAAAACATTGAGAAGCATTAAGTTTCCATGTAACCTTTTAAGTCTGTAAGAAACATTTAAGTGGGATGTATGTGCGATGAAATAAAACTAAACAACAGGTGGCTACATTTATTTTTTTCATATGTATAAATACATATTTTAAGTAAATTTTACTCTTTCCATGGATATTTTGGTTGGGGATAAGACATCCATATCACCTATGGTACAAAATCACTAGCTCTAAACAATAGAGCAAACAAATATACTAATTTATCATAGAAGAGCTTGACTGTTGGTGGTTGTATTGGAAACACTGTGTGGTAGGAACAGATAAGTCATAAGGAGTCACATTATAGAAACTAGATGTTTGCATGGCAAGCAAAATAGATTCTGAAATGTTTTTTTTGCAGCATTCGTTTTCGGACAGCGGTCTGGTTTGGGCAAAATTCGGAGGGCTTTTTTTGTTTAGGTAATGAAATTCGGAGCTGTATTTTCAAAGGGAGAAGTCCCTGCCACCTTCTGGACTCACCTTTTACTTCAGTAATAACATCTCAAGGTTTAGGAAGAGATCCAGACTCAGTTTTGCATTGCAGGACCATCATCACCACCAGCAAAAGCAGCACTACAGCAATGGATAGCAATGGATAGACGGTTGACTAGACACACCACAAAGTAGGGCCTTGTTGTGGTGGTATTTCTCCTTTTAAATCAACTAGGCCTGGGCAGGTACTGGCAGACAGACACATCCAGTCACATGGTACAGGAATTAATTTCCCCAGTAATAAAAATATTAAAATAATTAATCTCCCAGAGAAAGAAGGAGACTGAGCCACAGTACCAGAGGCACAGCAGGGCACTGGGCAGGCACTGGCAGGCAGACACATGCAGCCAGATGACACACCTTGATAAAGGACTGAATTTTCCCATTTTTTAAAAAAAAATAAAAAAATGAATCCCCAGAGAAAAAAAAAAGAAAGAGGAGGAGCAACATTAGAACCTTAATACCTTAATTTGGGCAGACTGACATTTAAGAAATCCATTTACTCCACCATCCTTGGGAATGGTATACCAGGGGCCACCTGACTTATGTTTCGTACACACCTAACCCACGAACACTGGAATCACTCTGTCTCACAGAAATTTCCAAATTAATTATACTCGCTGATAAAAATTAAAATATATAATAGTTGAACATTACAAAACTGGCTACTTTAATAACCACAGATAATAGTACCGCTGTGTGCTGAAAACCACCTGGAAAAAAACAAAGAAAAAGCCTCACATGCTGTTGGACCCATCAATCATTATCAATGAGACCATCCCCTAATCTTGTTGGCTACTTCTATCTAGCAATCATTTATATGTTCCCTCCTACACACAGTTCCTTCCAGTGGGTTGTAATGGCAGATTTTGTTTTCGTTTGCATCGTCGGGGTCCCTCCTCATTATCAGTGATTTGTTCAAATGCATGAAATTGAAACATTTTAAATAAAAATGTTTGTATGAATTTGATTGCACAATTCTAATAGAAACAAAAATGTCAGCAATGTCAGATCCAACGAAGGTATTCTAAGAGACCTACAGAAACACCTCCACTTTGAAAAATGGCATACATAACCTCCAGGTAGCCTAAATATTTGTGTCAGTAGATGATTTTAAGGAAATAACTGCATTATGCAGGGTCTGTTCAACTATTCTTAAAAAAGACCACTTATTTTGGTTCGTCATTATGCTTAGTGATACTAAGAAATCGAAATCTTAAAGGGGAAGTCCTAACAATTGTTTTTATTACTAGTATCAGATTACACATATGCTTTTGAAAATATTGTGCTGTTTTCTATTTTGAAACAGTTATAGATTTTGCATAATATAATTTTTAATCAGGCAGCTGCATATTAGACATTCGTATGCGCACTAGCTCTGTTCTCTTAGCCCAATCTATATAAACACCCTAAATCTTTATTATACAGCCCATGGTAAACCATAGAATAAGTCAGAATACGTTGCCCGGCCAGACTCTCTGACTAATGAAGGTCTATGGAGAAACATACTTCATTAGCATTGCCATAAAAATCATCTCAGCGTGGTGTTTGAGTAAAGAAAGTTATCCAAATTACCACATGACTCACAACTCTGGCAGCCTCCAGGCATGCAGAGAAGGGAAGTTTACAGTAAAAAAAAGCAAAACAAAAAAGAGACAAAATCAAATTTGCCTTTAAATTTACCTCCAAACCCCCTGCTAGGTGAAGTAAATGCACACAGCAAGGTCAGCACCAACTGAGGTGTTCTAAACATCATACAGAAACAGTTACACCCATAAATTAGACCTTATTGAGTATAGGACAAAAAAAGAAATGAAACCTAAATCAAAGTAGCATTGAGCTACAGTGCCTTGCAAAAGTTTTTTATTTTTTAGAATTTTTTAAAAAAAGTTATTTTCTTAATTTCACCAATTTGGACTATTTTGTGTTTGTTACATGAAATCCAAATAAAAATCTATTTTAATTACAGGTTGTAATTGCCCTGACTGCAGTGCATTTCAGGGTTGTCAGTTCAAATCCTGCTTGGGTCAACTCCTTGATAAATGAGTACCATTATGATTGGGTAATAAAAATTCAACTGCTGATTTGGTTCTGAGAGCGTTCTGAGAGCGTACGCTAAAAGCTCTTGGAGTCCCACTGGGAGAAAGGCGCTATATAATTATTGTTAAAGTGAATGCTGTCAGAACACATAGCGCATCACAATTTGTTGCGTATGGGGCTGCATAGCCGCAGACCAGGCAGGGTGTCCATGGTGATCCCTGTCCCCTGCCTACAATGGGCACGCATAAGAACTGGACCACAGAGCAATGGAAGAAGGTGGCTGGGTCTGATGAATTATGTTTTCTTTTACATCACGTGGATAGCATGGTGCCATCACATGGTACAGGATGCACTATGCGAAGAAGGCAAGCCGGCGGAGGCAGTGAGATGCTTTGGGCAATGTTCTGCTAAGAAACTTTCGGTCCTGCCATTCATGTGGATGTTACTTTGACACGTATTACCTTCCTAAGCATTGTTGCAGACCTGGACATGGACATGATATTTCCTGATGGCATTGCCCACTTTCAGCAGGATTATGCTCCCTGCCACAAAGCAAAAATGGTTCAGGAATGGTTTGAGGAACACAACAAGAGTTCAAGGTGTTGGCCTCCAAACTCCCCAGATCTCAATTCAATCGTTCATCTGTGGGATGTGCTGGACAAACAAGTCCAATCCATGGAGGCCCCACCTCGCAACTTACAGGACTGCTAACATATTGGTGTCAGAAACCACAACACACCTTCAGAGGTCTATTGGAGTCCATGGAGTCCATGCCTTGACGAGTCAGGGCTGTTTTGGCAGCAAAAGGTGGACCTACACAATATTAGGCACGTGGTGATAATGTTATGGTTGATCGGTGTGTGTGTCTATCTTTGGCCATTTAAAATGTTATGAAATATGGATCATACTTGGGAACCTCCTAGGTAGGCTTGCCCAGAGGTCAACAACTAGACACGGCTAGGTTAATATGGATGCAGAAACTAGTGGGAAATCTTAGGGACTGCCCCACGGGGCGATAAATAGCTACCATACACTGATACTTCAGTGTACACGTATGTGGGGAATTCACTGATGGGGACTTATCCTGGATTCCATCCAATAGCATTCATTTTGCCTATAGAGTAAATTAAAACCCCAAAGAGAATGATTGTTAAACCACAAAGATAAAGATATACAAAAATAAAATCATGGGCAGTCAGGTTATATACCTGGAATCTGCAGGTAGGGTGACTTGTTTTGTGTTGGCACCTAAGCCACTTGCCAATGCTAATATAACATTTTAAAAAAATGTAGTTGTTACACGTACTACACTTTTTAAACCACTAAAAATCCCCACCCACACATTAAGGTAAAGATAGCCATCTATTGAGTATTTGGTAAACTTGTTAAAATGGAGCCACAGTGCCACGCTGTGGCCATCACTGTTGCGACAAGCACAGGCAATACAAAAGGTAAATAATAGATAATAATAATTAACCCCTTCAGGACCGGGATTTTGATACTAACGTGTCGCTAAAGGACCAGAGCCGTTTTTGTGTTTTTGCCATGTCTTTCTTCAACTGTAATTTCTCTCTTATCAATTGGTGCACCCACACAAATCATATATTGTTTTTTTCAGCACAAGTAGGGCTTTCATTTGAAACCATATTAAGCTGGGTAGTACATTGTTTTGTTTGAAATAAACTGGAAAAAGTGGGGAAAAAATGAAAAAAAAGCATTTTTTTACAGTTTTGTATACATACAAATTGTACACACATTGAACCAATGGGAAAAAATTATCCCAAATATATTCATTAAGTTGTCCTGATTTGGAAACCACCCAACATGGCCAGGATTTTTATCTATTTTGACCAGTATAGGGCAAATATTGCAAGGCATGCATCACGTTTTTGAAATTTAATTTTTTTCAAATTTGGCATGGTAGTCTAATAACTGCAATAGTTGTCACAGATACTGATTATCCCCCCAAAATTATATGTTTATGAACAGTAGATAAGTCAAGGTGTGCAACTAGGGTCATTTTGACACTTTTCAAATAGGGATTTTATCGCCAATTGCTGCCAAATTTTGAGGTATTTTTATATTTTTTTGTTTTTTTTGCATATGTTGAAATGTTGCTTTAGATTTTATATTATATTTTGTACAGAATATGTGCAACTGCAGAACAAAACACCAAATTGTGTTCACCAACATCCCCCGGTTCCAACAAGGCCTCACATGCATGGTTCATGCATTTTTTGAGGAAGCTATGAGGGCAAAACTGGAACATGCGCATTTTCATTTTCAAATTTGGAATTTTCAGAAATTGGTTTGCTGAGCCCATATCCCATTTGGGACATTTTGGAAGCCCCCCACTGTAAATTACCCCATAAAAGTATATATTTATGAACAGTAGACAAGTCAAGGTGTTCAACTAGGGTAGTTTTGACAGTTTTCAGCCAGCCATTTCTTCACTGATGGCTGCCAAACTTCACAGGGAAATTATTTTACTGCTTTTTTAACGCATACATTTCAATGTTGCACTGAATTTCTTGCACACCATAAGTGCAACAGTGGAAGAAAACACCACATTTTGTTCACCAAGATCCCCTGATTCCAACAAGGCCTCACATGCATGGTTCATGCATTTTTTGAGGAAGCTATGAGGGCAAAACTGGAACATGTGCATTTACATTTTTTAAATATTTTTTTTATCAGATTACTTGTAAGTGACAGGTTTAGGCCGCTGACATCAATCAGGGAGAACGATCAATAATCAGCGACTTAAAATGTCACCGACAAGTGATCAGGTAATAATTATGATTTTTTTATTTATTAATAATTTGTGTTTTTTCATAATTAACCTAGATGACCCCTCTCTCTTTGTAGAGCAGGGTCATCCATGGGCTGCCATAATGATCCGATCACTCCTATTGGCTAGGAGCGATCTGTTCAGCCCAGCCCAGCATTTGACCTGGAAGCACCCTGGACTTTCAGGTCAGTGCTGTTATTTTTTTTTATTATTATTATTTTATTAATTATTTTTTTATTTATTTTTTTATTTTTTTTTATTTTTCTTTATTATTATTATTTTTTAATTTTTTTTTAACTCTTTCAATGCTGATGCTCCATTGAAGCACAGCATTGACTGATATTCAGTCCCCACAAGCTTGTGGGGACTAATATTAACCCCTGCAATGCTGCGATGGGGGGTCATACACAATCGCAGCATTGAAGGGGTTAATTGAGGAAGAGGGGGGGTAGGGGTTAACTGAGCAAGGGAGGGGGTGGGGGGGCTGGTCTCCACACTCATGTGGAGACCAAAGAACCCTGTCTCCCTGTCCCTGAAGCTGCCTCTGGCAGCTGGGACACAATCTCCAATAGACTGGAGATTGTAGGGGAGGAGTCTCTCTGATCAGTCCTACAGGACTGATCAGAGGACTTCTGGGGGGTCGTTTTTGCTGTTGCTGGTCTGCCTGGGCTTCCAGGCAGACCACCAGCAGCAGAGCCCCCTACAAAACGGCAATTAACCCCTTCAATGCCGCGATCGCGGCATTGAATGCCGCGATCGCGGCATTGAAGGGGTTAACGCTGCACTGACGCTCTCATGGAGCGATCAGGCAGCAGGGGGGTGTTGGATCAGGTCCCCACAGATTTTTCTGCAATCGCTGTTTCTGCCTACAAAATCACTCCGTGGGAGTGATCGTAGGCTTGGGGGCGGGTTTAGACAGGCTGTGCTGTCTGCCCAGGAGTCCTGGGCAGACGGCAGCAGCAGCGCCTGCACGATCACCGCGATTGTGGTGATGTGGTGGCGTTTTTTGGAGGAGACGTACCTGGTACGTCCCGGTCTACCGGTGACTGTTAACCAGGAAGTACCAGGTACGTCCCGGTACGGAAGGGGTTAAAGGTACCATAATTTATATAGCGCTAGCAGATTCCATAGAGCTTTTACACTCAGAGTCAATAGAATAATTTAAAGTCACAAACAGTAACAAACTGGTACAAGAGGACCCTGCTCTCTATTATTAGCTCATTAGAAAATGTAAAAACGTCTACAGTTTCAAATGCGAGTGTCTGTAACATTCAACCGAAGTGCGAAAGTAGCAGGAACGTTGCTTGAGACAATAAGAAAATTGAGGCATTTCTATTAACTCATGCAAATAGAACAAAGTAGAAGGAGAACTAGGATTCTGCCTCTGGATATTAATGAGTAATTATTTTATCTACCACAGATTTTTTACCTGCGGTAACCAATCTATGGTTGTATTGTGTGTGGAGTGTTGCTTTTGGGATTGGTATGCTAGCTTTCCTTAATTCTGGGGTCTATTTTTTAGCTACGAGGTTACTTAACTATCCAGATTTGCCTATGGTTGTATGCTCTCACATTCTAACATTCGAAAAATGACCGTATTTGCTAATATACAAGTGTGTGTGGACTTTATAATTTGCGAGTCCCAGGCAAGTTATACTTGTTACAAGTTAACTTGCAAGTTATAGCCTGCAGCTAGGATTGAAAACGTTAAAATTCCCCATCCCATTCTCAGTGAGATTGTGGAAAAATGTTCCCATATTACCATTTGCATGGTGATCGCGGAGGCACTACTGCTGCTGTCATCCTGAGCAGACCAGCAACAGTGGGGCAATAGACCAAGAGGAATGCTCTGATCATTATGACAGCCACTTGATTCCCTCACATCCCATCAGTGACAGCTGTCATAGAGAGCGAGGGATCATCCAAGGTTAAAAAAAAACAAAACAAAACAAAAAAACACAGCAATTACCAGTGACACTTTAGGTCACTGATTATTGATTGGTCTCACCGATCAATGCCAGTGGCTTAAAATTCCAAGTTCGAAAGCTGTAATGCACATGTTCCAATTCGGACCCCACAGCATGCATGACATAATCATGCATGTGGGATATTGTTGTACTCAAGCGCTACAGCTCAAAAGATACAAACCATGACATATTCATGTACTTGTATTTGCCATGGGAAAGACCCAACACAAAGTGTTCTCTCATTTTTATAAAAAATGGTTTGAAAACAGTGATGCATATCTCTTATATTTAGCCTTGTAATAAACCATTTTGTTTTGTTTTATTTGCACTCACTGTGTATAATTTTCATATGTGCAACCGCGAATGTTGTTTTATATTTTTTCATGCTAAATGATGGCTTATCATAAACTAGAGGGAAATCACAGTTGATTTTCAAAAAAGGGGTTTAATAAATAAGGACCCATCTTCTTTAAATTCCCAGGTAGGGGAAAAAAGATAATTCCATTTACCTTACCCCATTCAGCCACATTCAATAAAGCTAAAGTAATTTATAGTCCGGCAAAGAGGTCATCCAAAAAATATACAACATAAAATTTGATGGCAGGTGAGAACCATTACATTTTGCGTAATGTAAAGACCTTAATCTTTACCATTCATCTACCAACCATTAAGTGAAACATCCTTACATCTAAGCCTCTGACCTTCTAGTTTTATATTATGACATCTGATCTAACATTTCTCCTCCTTTGAAGCAAACATCCCTCCTATACTTTGTCAAAACCTTTGGAATTTATATATCCCAAATGCATTATTTCACATTTATCAACATAAAACTGCAGCTGCCTCTCGACTATTCATTATGTTTTTGTAAATCATTTGCCACATGGCTTGTTCCACAAGAATGTCTACCCTTTACAAATGTTGTGGCTTCACATTGAAACCACTAATGCAAATCTTAAAAAGCACAGACACCAACAAAATCAGATTTATGTCAGATGCTGAATGTGAAGTCATCGCAGTGTTTTTCAAACTTTTAATCCAATGGCCCAGTGGAGTAATATGACTCAGTCTCATGATCCTATCAATGTGCTTACACGGGAGGACAGTTAACTTTTGGGCCTCGGGTCAGATCAGCCAAGTGGACCCATAGACTGGTGAAAAAATATACATCTGTATTTAGAATATCTATATATTCTAGAATGGCTGCTTCTTGTATAGAGGGTATTTACCGTATTTGCCCGAATATAGGCCACGCTTTTTCCAACCACTTTAGGTCTTTAAAGTGGGGGTGTGGCCTATATTCGGGATCTAGCGCAGGAATGCGCAATTCGTATCCCCCGACGTCCGGGACATGCAGTTCTGGGAGCCGGGCAGGCAGCAGGGTTAGGATACAGATCCCCCGCAGCACTGCAGGATATTTACATCCTACTCTCCGATACGCTGAGACAGCGTTCCCTGCCAGCACTTTCCACGGGGGGTGTGCCGGCAGACGTTCACCTGCTGCGGCGATGCGCGTAAACGACCTCGGGGAGAGGGCAGAGGGGCAGCATATATCGAGGGAGGGCAGAGGGGCAATATATATCGGGGGGAGGGCAGAGTGGCAGCATATCTATTCTATGTTATTTCTTTTTTTTTTTTTTTTTTTTACTAAGAAAATGTTTTCTTTAGAAAAACACCTAACTTTTAGTGTGCGGCCTCTATTCGGGAGTGGCCTATAAGCGAGCCAATACAGTATATATTCCAGTGCACCAGAGGCTCTGGATGAATTGAACATGCATATAAATTGTAGACGATTTTTTTCTTCACATAAGCGTAGTAATAGCACGGAATACATTTGAGTTGTCAATTTTTGAGTTGACTTACTTATTATGCATATTGTAAATTCATACATGATGCATCAGCAGAAATTACCCTGGCTGTCTGATGTTCTGCTTATGCTTGAAAGCATCTTCAAGGAACTTCATTTACAGACTTTGCAGTGAGACACACACTGGTTCCATGTCAGGATAACACGGTCCTGTACATTATAACGGCTAGAGACTGCTGATATATAATAATATAGATAACATACATCCTTCCACTAGATTACCACTCAAGATAAAGTAGGCTAGAGGTGCAACTGAGAACCCCGAACAGGACAGGAATAAGATTTTAATTTGTAATTGAGATATCTGTGCTGAAACTGGATTGTTATAAAATTATGACCTGTATAGCCCTTGAGGATCCAGGTGGTGTATTACTAAGAATGAAAAGCAGGAAGATGGCTTGTACTGATAAAAACGTCAAATACATGGGGATGGAAGAGACCACCACCTGGTATTTGCAAATGTAAAGAATATTTGGCAACTTGGAAATACAGATTCTAAGACACACAGAGGCCAGCAGACACAGGGTTTATAAATTAACTATGATAAGATCACCTTTAGAACGTTGTACCAAAATCACTTTTTATACATAATCATGAATATGTTGATGACATCATATTTTTAAGCAGTGTCAATAAATGCACAATCCTACTGCTTTGAGCTGTAAAGTACTTGCCGGTGCCTTGAGACTCTGTAATACTTTGCTGGAGAGGTCTAGTCACTCAAAAAACTGTGCAGGTGATTTGGCATTAAAATTGCAGAAACATACTTACAACTTGCATATTCTCAATTGCTAACTCACATTTTCACTTTCGCAAATTACACATGCATTTATTTGTTAATCAAATGTCCTCAAGGGGAGGTGAAATAAGAGTCATTCCCAGCAGTAAACAAATAGAGAAATTCATAGCAAATGAAATGTATATCTAATCAAAAACAAACAAAAGTGGTTGGGTGATGCTTTTCAAAAAATTGTTCAGATGACCATTTCACAGATGAAGTACGGAACATGGCATTTCCACTTTTTGCTTTTAAGATATTTAGAAAATATTAAGAATTAAAAGCTACGATGTAATGTACTTATATTGAGTTGCATTTTAAATACTTTGTTGCAAATATGTAATTTGTTGAAGAGCCATATACCTAGAGTACTACCATACATGGTTGCAATCTAATTTGAGATGAAAGTTCCCATTACCAACTGTATTCAACTTGCATAATATCAAAACCCTCCATTCTTGAGAATTATCAATCAACAGCATACTCAAAGTAATCAACATAAATTAAGGTTTTAACAGGTAAAAAACAAAGCTTACACCTTGTTAGATAAAACTTCCTAACCTATACATAGATCCATTAATAACATTTTAAATACAAATATTCTAATCAGTAGTTGGATGTCAATGAAAGCTTAACTACAACTAACATGTTACAATTTTTTCTTCGACCCCAAATTTTTTTTTTTAGCTTGTGAAGAACAATCGAACATGGGCCAAATTCTTTCATAATGTAAATTACGGTACATCTTTATGGTTACTCAAATTATTGCTCACCAATACTTTTTTGGGGGGGGGGGGGGTATCCCACATCTTATAATTTGAATCCCTGTACTAAGTAATAATACCACCTCCTGACAAATATGACAAGTGCAAATATGCTTTGCATCTTAAAGATGGAACTAAAAAGATTCAACCGTATGGAAACCAATTGATTTGGGGTTTATTGGCTATAAATTGTTAAATAATCTAGGGAAGGTAGAGCAGTATGTGAACTGGACTCTCCCCTGTGTACACTCGTAATAAAGAAGCACTTATTCAACTCACTGATCCGGTGTCGTCAAATTTCTTGCCGACATTCACAATGGTGTAAACCCACACCCACATGTTACAATTTTGTTTGATGTAGTTTTATTTGAATAAGGTTAACAGTCAATGTTTACGGATTACAGGTGTTTTAACAGATATGGCAAAAACATTCTACGTACAGTAGAAAAAGCTTAGATTAAAAATATACAATCATCTTGTCTGAGAGAACCTCAGACATTCTGCACTGTTATTTTTTTCATTCAAGGACATTTGTAGATAAGCACTAAAAGAAATAAGGATTAACGGTATTCACCACAAAAGTTATTAAAATGGAGGCAGACAATTTAAAATAATTTTTAAAGTGTCTGACATTCTTTATTTTCATAAGTATAACAGGCAATAATTATCAAGGGACAATTGAAGAAACATTGGGTTAAGTGACCTTGCAATATTTGTAAGGGGGCCATTTCTAAGAAGATTTAATTTGTTGCTAAATAAGTAACCATCACTAGAATTGCTCTAATATTGCATTGGTAAATATGGCCTAATGTATCTGGACGTGTGGCATAATATACCAACAAATGAATATAGTTTTTAAAAACATAACATATTCAGACATACAAAACCTTCAAAAACAGTAATACTGCTTGTATTATTTTAATTTAGGGTTTTTTTCTGAATGGTGAATCTCATCAGTTAATTCATTAAACAGTAAATTGTGAATAAAATGGATCATTTCTCCTGCAGAATTATACATTGTTTACATTAATGACTTTATGTTGTTGTGTATTCATCATCTTTCTTTTGAGTTAGCTTTTCATTTCAGATGCATGAAACATTACTCACTGGTGTAAATAGCCATGTTCTATCCCCTTCAAGATATTCCTACTTGGAGAAGGGTCTCAATGAATTATGTATTGCCATGAAGTGAGTAGAATTCTTCTTCTGCATTACAGAACGGTAACTTCCGCTGCTGGAAGTAGCCATGCTACATCAGGCGATCGTGAACTCTCCTCTAACGGCTAGGGCATAAACAAACATGGGAGGTAAGGATGACAAGGGATATTTACTTGTTTTGTATGCCAAATTTTGCTTCTACAGAACAAATAAAAACAAAACAAAAACTTCACAATTTATCATTAACAATATAGCAAGGTTTTGCATGAAGCATGCGTACAGCTACAGTTCACAGTAATCCGATAAAGCGCTGTATTCTTTCATCAGCTTCATGTTCCAAAGCAATGAAAATGTCCATCTTCCTGTTCACAGCAAGGAAAACAATCCGGATGCCTGAAATGTCTAACAGCAGTACACCGAGCGATCTATGTTGAAAAGGTTTTAAAGAATCATGAGGTTCCTTGTCGTTTCTGCTGTTGACTTCTGATGACATCCAACTGCTTTTTGCATTGTTGGTAATACGTTGAAAGGCTTTTACTTTCATCCAGTAGCTTTTTGTGCTCTTGGACAAGTCGAGATGTGTTTTGCTGGTCTTTTTCATCCTGGTCTAGTTCTGCTATTAGTTCCTGTCTAAAATAACAAACCAAAATAAGCTAAATTAAGCATCCTTGGAACACAAGGGACCGTTTCAACTGTATTTCAGAAAGCTACACGGTTCATGGCTCCCTAGCTATTATTAAGAAAAGAAAAAGGTGACATCAAGTAATTTGTGAGACACCAGTGCAAACCGAGTGAGCACCAAATAAGCAAATATATTCTACATCAGCCTTACTATACACATAACACATGATCTATACAGCCAACATATGAACTCTTCATAAGGATACCTGTGATGTTATATAACGGTAGGGCATTTAGACATGCTTTTTAATTGTGTGCTTTTACTCATTCTATGAATTTTTTTTTTTAATACACTATAGAGTTCTCCATGGCTGATTGCAGTTTGACAACAGTTTTTCAAGTTAAAAGTTCTACAATACGTATACAAAATTTACTTACTTTCGCTGTAGTAACAGGGCAATTTCTGTTTGAACTTTCATATATTCCTGAGCCATTTTACAGTGCTGCTCAAACACAGCCATAGATTCTTTGGAGTTTGGACATGGTGCTAGAGGCTGAAAATAAATCAGACATGATAACAACAATCATCAAATATCTCAATATATAACCTGCTAGAATGTGCCCAAAATATATTTACATCAGTAAGCCTTTAAAAATAAATGTCAATCCTAGCTCTGGAAAATTCAGTGCATGGCTTCTAAACTTGACTCAGACTTAATAGTTGTTTCTGCGGTGGTTTCTTAAAATTGTAGATAGACTTTTAACACACGGTTGTAAATGACTGCTGTATTTTCGATGTGAGATATCTGGGAAGAATCATGTATATTAATAAGTTGATTTCGTGCCTTTCAAGGTATCTCAATTGGACTCAACATACGTATTTTAATTAGTCATGCCAAATAAATTTGAATAGCAGAGGATTTAGACTTTTCACCGCATTTTACTTAATCTTATATAGCCTGTGTTAGCACCACCAGAAAGTAGGTGGCAGCGTAATAAATGTGTGTGTGAAAGTGAAATAGCGAAATAAAAACATTAGGTATTTTTGTAATTGGGAAATATGTTAAATAACCATAAAGGTAAAATATGTTGAGATTGTTTTTTTTCCCATCTGTCAGGTCTGACACCCCAGACACAAAGCAAGTGTCACTTAAAGCATTACTTAGGAGAAAAATGTTTAACCAACCTGTAACTGATGATCCAAAGTAAGATATGCCATAGGTATTGAATTATCAGAACCGTTGGTATCTAAAACATAAATCAGTTTATTAGACATTAAGGCATTACTTTAACACAAAAAAGTACTTGTACATTAGAAACATATCAAAAAGGACCAATGTAAATGAACAGGCAGTTGTGCAAAAAGGTGTGGGTTGTCTGACATAACCAACTCAAAAAAAACAAAAAAAACAACCTTACAACAGTTAAATTCAATGTTTTAGCATTCTTAACACTGTATGAAATATATTTTAGAAGAACTCATATGGAAAGGTTATAAATGTTTATACTTTGATGACTAAACAAAAGGGTACAATCCTTTTTTTTTTTTCCAGCAATTACCCATCCTAATACCGCCCCAAACCTGCATCCCGAAGAAACCATCCATTGCTCTCCACCTTTGAGAACTCCACATCAGATTTGCTACAATGAAATCATCCTAACCTAATAGATGGTACATTTGAAAGCGTGGGGTCCTCTTTTCTTTAACTACTGGTTGTGTTTTAATGTGTGTCATTGTTAATTAAGCTACATCATGTTTAAACAAAATAAAATGAAAAAATGGCCAAAGACTAACCAGAAACAAAGGCACAATTACCAGATCGAAAGCGTTCTGGTCTTGAAAGGCAGACATTATCTTAAAGAGTTACCTGAAAATTCATCAGATCCCCATGGATGGCCACGTGGGGGCTTGTCAGGGGTTGGTCCTGAGGTAGTGATCATCCTCACACTAGGACTGGAAGACCTGCTACTATTTCGACTTTCCTAAATAAAATCAGGAAGTGCAAAAGATAATAAAAATCTAATAATGACTAAACTGACAACATGCTATATGATGGTTGGTAAGTGTCGAGGCTTCCAAGTACATTTGTAATTACAAGTGAAGAAATTCACTCAATGCGGTGGGCAATGCGACAATCCTTCTCTGCTGTTAAAAGGGACCTGGCTAGTGTAATTAAGATAAAAACTAGGGTTTACCAATAACAAAGATGATTCATAATTAATTGAAAACAAGCTTAGTGTACAATTGCAATTTATAGTCTGTCTAAATGATTTGCGAAAATCATGTTCCTGAGATAAATCCCCTAGAGGGAGCCTGCAGATTATTCACCAAAGTGTGAATGAATGGAAAGTCAACACCTTCTCTACGCAGTTATGAAGGGATGATACTGGCAGGATTATTCTGCAAGGATGTGCTGGTCCTGCATACGTCATCATTCAATAACTACGGTGAGTAAAGAAATCTCCCCACATTAATTATTAATCATGCGTACAACCCAATCCTTCAGACGCCAGCTTTAGAGACTAAAGCACCATGAGTGGTGGAAATGTTTAGAAGACAAACTTTATACATGCTCTCTGATTGGCTCTGATTACAGAACGTATCGTGGTGGGTAAATACAGCTATCTATCCGATACACAGTATATGTTCAGTTTGCTATCTGACAGTACAGCAGTACATTGCATATACAAACATACAAAGGAAAAAGACAAAAACAATTAACTGTTTCAGTGTTTAAAACATACTATCAGAGCACACAGTCTTTGGTTTGGAACATATTTCAATTGCCACAATCCTGCTTTTGCCTCACAAGCTCATAAGTGATCTGGAACAAGATAGTGCTCACCAAACAGCAGGATTAGATAGAAAACCCTCATTCATCCGCCAAGCCTACATAACATAATTTAAGAGGTCTGACACAACACAATCAAAAATTAGAAACTTGTTTTTTTTACACCAAATTAGAGGACACAAATTGTTGATTTTTGCCTTGCATCCACTTGTGCAAACATACATAAATAGATAAGTCTTACCTGATTTGATTCTGTCCCAATAATACTGAGGTCCTGTACAGATCTGCGCCTCAGCTGCCCGTTTCCTGCTGGATATCAGACAAAAATGATTTACCAAATGTTGATCGTGCAGTTAATTGAATGGGCACAACTGTGAAAGCCTGGAATCTGTCCAAACTCATAGGAAGAGAAGGGGATCTACACAGGGCAGGAAGGAGACAGCTGCGGCATTTTAACTTAAGAAGCGCAGGCACGCCATCTGCACGTATAGTTTAAGACAATGAATGCTCCCAACACATGAAGAGCTGCTCTCCTACACCATAGTCTATCACGTGTTGCATGCGAGTGGGGTTTCCAAGGCTGATGACGGCATCTATTTCCAGTGCCTTACGTTATGGGGTTTGTACAGCAGGGCTGCTGATCTAAAGTGCCAGCTGAAAGCTGTTCAAGTACATTATCTCTGCTGGTTTCACTATGCTAGGCTTCATGGACAAACACTGAGATGGACAGTTGAAATCTCAATGATGCAGAAAATAGCACAGAATCTCTTACTCTCAGCCTCACCCACACCCCAGCACTACCAAAATTAATATTTTTAACCATTAGTATATGGCAGAGCATTCAAAATCACAGACATCTACCAGAGTGTCCGTGTGTGCTGCAGCAATAAACGTTGCGGCACAAACACACCTAGTTATCTAGAAATAATAACGTAATAAGCTATGCGATCTGTTGGAGGGGAAACACCGGATTGCTATACGCAACAGCTGATGCACTGCTTAGCATTTCTACTCTGTGACAGTACATTACATCATTTTAATGACAGAGGGTATTGGTTACAGAGCTCTGGCCAAAAAATATTTGTGTGGCATGCTTTGAATTACATGGATTTCAAAGCAGCCAATATTGCTCAATAGACAGATTTTTCAAAAGCATCAATATGACCCTCCACAGAAATTACACAATAAACAAATCACTTTAATACTATAGGGTGACCTCAAAATGGCTGTCCCATTTGTGACCCACCAGGTATAGCTGCACGGAAAATATTGGAATTAAACGGCACCATAAATCATTTATTTTTAATCATATGCTTATTTCAGAATTAGAAAGAAAAAAATATGCCTTTGCACAACACATTACATGTACAGAAGTTAAAATAACCGCAGATCTTTTAAATATTGTTGCCAAGATAACAGTAGCATAGCATTTTTTTTTTTAATAAACATACGTGTTACATGTATTATCTTATGAGCACATTTTTATTTAATGGCATTGCTCTAAAATTAGCAGGAATGAAAAGCCAGGGGAAATATTTGGCATTCTTAATTAGAAACAGAACCACTTGTGAATTTGAGGAGGTCTTGCACATGCCGAGTGGAATGAGAAATGAAGTCACGATTGTCAGGGAGGGGCAAAACAATGGACAACATAAAATGAAGGCTTAGAAGACAATCTGGGAGAATTAGCATTTAATTAGTAGCATTTTGACACAACATGCATGTTATTGGAAAGCCACTGCAAACACAAGTAAAAGAATCAACGTGAAATACATTTTGCTCCAATTCTGCCTGTGCCACATTTATGTTGCTTCACTTCTCTTACATCACGTTCCCTACTCAGAGGTATAGTGCAACAGCTCAGGAAGATATGTTTTTAAACACAAAATAATCATCTATTAAAAATGTTGCTTTCTGATGCTTAAAAGCAATTTCAATTCCATCTCATATAACACTAGAGGTAACCGACGTCCAGGTCATCAGTAAACTGGTGGCGCCTACTTCTAACCCAAAGGAATCCCAAAGCTTTGCTCCCTCTTAGGAAGTTCAGCAGGCTGTGACCCATCATGGACTGTCAATACTATTAATAAGATACACACAAACACACAATATACATAAATAATCTTCAACGAGTAAGACTGAATACTGAAAGCAAAAAACAAATGCTGCAAAACAGCCCAATAACACACATTTGCAACCTCTGGAACTTTGAATCTAGGCTATTCGGCCGGGCAATGTAGACATGTTTGGAGCAAAATCTATTCAGCATTAGTTTGCCATCATTAAGCTAAGGAAGTCTGCTCAGATTCTGTACTACCTGTGATGATGATCTCAGGGACATCCAGAATGTTGCCAAATGAAGCAGTTTTACGATGGCCTCGTTTAGGCTTGATATAGGCTGCAAAAACACATACACAATACACATGCAAACAACTACAAGTGGTATGGAAGCACAATGAACACAAGCATGAACATGTACAGCACAGTGTTACAAAGTGAGGGGACGTGCAAAAAAAAGAACCATGCAAAATGAACAGCGGTTTCTATTTTAACAAAGCTTCATACAAACTAAAAGTGTGTTCACAATGTAAGGTAGAAATGATATTAATGGGCATGCACAAGACACGATCATGACGGACACATAAAAGCAACAAGGGCAGGTGGAGAACCTTTTCTAAACATCTGTTTTAGGCTATTAAAATAAATTAAAAAAAGAAAATGGAGAGGACTATTCTGGAATTTCTAACATCTCTCTACCCATTACTTTTGTATGTGTGCATTCCATAAATATAGTGGAGTCCACTTACACCAACTTCCGAGGGAACTAACAATAATTCAAACACTTCAAAAGGGGAAGGTATAAGACTAAGAAAAAAAAAAAAAAAATCAAAAGAAAAGTCACCGACTGATTTGCATACATATACTGGTGTGTACATGTTTACAAAATGGGTAGGCTATATTGGCCAAATGGCTTTAACACGCTGTTTCTATGCTACTCTCATCAGGATGTTGGCAAAAGTTTCTAATGAAATGATGAGCACTGGATTATTTACGTTGTAAATAAAGTATGACAGCTTGTCCTAGAAAAACAGAAGCATTTCATAAAAATATAGCACAACATGAATTTTGTCTGATGTTCTAGATGGATGCTACAACACTAACAGCACGGGCCGAAGTCCCTAATCAACGCTGTAAGGCAGGAAATCTGTATTAAATACAATTTTTGCTTCCTGAGCTTTTGAAAACTATAGAAATCCCACATTTTTTTTTTACAAATTATATATATATATATATATATATATATATATATAAATAATCCTGATTCATACAGGTTAATCACACTAGGATCAGTATGATTTCTTAGCAGACAGATGACCTAAGGAGCATTATACATCACCATGAGCACTGAACACAAGGAAATTATTACAAAGGAGCTGCAGCTATATATGCATGTAAATAAGTTTCTTTGAGGAATCCATATTTATCAAGAATGGATGGTGGGCTTCAAGTTGATATGCTTGTTAGAGACACTTGACCCTTCATTTCCACTTTAATGCATATGATCATATGACTGACTGATTGACTGGCTTGCAGGAGATGTTTTATGCCGAATTGATCTCTCGCTTCCCAGTGTGCACAAGTGTGTGATACTTTTTACTTTTAAGGTAACACATGATTAAATGTCATCTTAGACTGAAGTACATCAAGTATGATGTCCTATTTATGCAGCTCTAACCTATACTTCAGCTGGAATAACAAGGTTTTCTTGTTAATGTTACTATGTTGTAAGGTAATCACACAACATTTTCATGGCCAGTGGGATAACCAATAAGCCTTTACCAAACTAGTACTAATCTACAAAAAAAAAAAAAAGTGTTTCTGGAACAGTAGGTTTCTAGATGTGCCCA
Organism: Spea bombifrons; assembly: GCF_027358695.1. Taxonomy (NCBI): domain Eukaryota; kingdom Metazoa; phylum Chordata; class Amphibia; order Anura; family Pelobatidae; genus Spea; species Spea bombifrons. The sequence continues at coordinate 67,201,646 of NC_071089.1, forward strand.
ATATCTTCTTATACCACCTACTTTTAAGTTTAATAACTAACCCCTCAAAGGGTTCCACTTGGTGACGTGAAGTCATAGGCATTAGGGTCATTTAGAATTGGCAATTAAATGAGGTCCTCTAGGATAATATCTCTTATGTCGAAAAGGACTTTAATAACTGAATTATGGATTCTTCCCTGGTATATTCTGTGAAATTTGAATGAGGAAATTTCTAACATGGAGGATAAAATGGACACACATAAGAGAATAGTGTGGATTAACAGCGTCCTTAAAGAATATTGTGCGCTGCAGTTTTGCAGCACACTGGAAATAGGGATTATTATAGAGAACAATGTTGGGTGCTGGATATAAAGAATGTAATGAAATGCGTAATGGGTGATTGATTGTTATTTTCCGTTATAAAGACATATTTCTTACCTGTGCTAGCAGAGCTCCTCACCTCCAGTTCAGACATGTCAGCACTCATTCTTTTGTCTTCAGATGCACCCAAATTTGAAGATGGTCTTCCTCGAATGTCCGACAAACTTTCAATGCTGCTCCCCCTTGATGGGGGCAAACTCAAACGTCCAGGCTCACCCTGTAAGAGAAGGATTACACAACCATCTTGACTTTTTGATACTTTTTTTTTTTGGACTATTTTTCTCTTGATGCTACTTTATGCACTTAGTATCTAATCAGCTACTTATCTTACTCTACTTAGGTACTGAACCGATAACTTTTTGGTTCTTGTGGTTTTCTGACCAATCAGCAGCATAATTAGCTTAGATGGATATTCTGTAAGTCAGCTTATTTATACACACACACACACACGCATCCCCACCTAGCGTGACACTAAATTGATATATTAGAAGGACTGAAGTTATATAATACAGTATAGCAAAACATCACAATAGGATTCAAGGCAAGTCTTTACATAAGGTTCTCCAAACACCAACTACACCAGTACAGACTATTTTACCCCAAATGGACATGTATCTCGAAGTCGCACAGCTTATTATCCGATTTTCATGCAACATTGGTTGCACTTAGTAAATGGCGTCCAGGCAATGTACTTACTGACTGCTTGGATTGACTTTTCAAATGTGGAGCTAATTTGCACTCTCTTCCTTTGATGGTATCATTATTTGTAACTGCTTGGAAATCGTTAGGATCTATGTTAATGTCGCTCTTGTTTGTGGATGTAATATCAATGCAGGAGCCTAAAAAGGTAATTGGAAAGGAATTTAAAGTTCATATATTGAATAGTTGACTACTCATCAGCTATGAATAATACCGCCATCAATTCTTATTCTACTAAGGTTCACATTTCTAGCAATTAAACAATTACTTATTTAGATTATACAAAACAATGCTTCGATATTTTCCTGCAGACCTATGGAATTATATGGTATACATTTTTAATTTAAAAAAACGGTAGCAGTTCTTGCTTTATCAACAAAACATTGTTGTGGAATGCAATAAAGGACAGCTTTATTATATTTTATTTCTATATATATATTTAGAAATTATCCATGGCATTTTAAAACATACGCTAGTGCACGTATACAGCGCAGAAACAAAATAAAAACTTTCTATCTTGGGATGCTGCTCCACTGTAACAATATTCATATCAAAATATGTATTTAAAAACCCTTATAACTTATCTGAAATATTTTTAGGTATGTCATTAGGTACGGCAAGAAATTACAAAAAATCTATAAAAAATTAACGTACATTCCTATTTACAGTATCGATACTTTACACCAAGTGATGCAAAGAAAAAGGTTTATAAAACCATAATCGCACCTGTACTTGTTGCGGAATTACTTTGTCCTTCATCCAAGTACTGACAAGGATACTGCAAAGCCTCGTCAGCCCCAGGGAAATACTGCAAAAGAAAGGAAATTGCAACTCTAGGTTTTAAAGTTTCTTCAGGTATTCAGGACTGCATAGTGTTTTCTACATTGACATCTAGCGTTTAAAATGGCACCAAGCAAAATAACATTAACTCATTTCATAAAGCACATGCTATTTTCTAAGAAGCCTTTTCCTTCTTTCCCATTACTGCTGAGATTTAACAAAACAAGAAAAGCTGCACAGAAAAAAAAAAATCAACTTACTTGCATTAGATGTGTCATTATTTTGACAATCTCCTCCATTGAAGGTCGTTGGGGGGGATCCTTTGACCAACAGCGAGTCATTAAACTTTCAATCGGCTTAGGTAGATTTTTAATTAATGGTGGCCGAGTACCTGGGAATACATAAGAAGAGTTAATTAAGTAGATGGATTAATCATTGAAAATAATTGTACTCCCAGGAAATAATTAAAAGCACAAAAAGTTGTTTTTGCAGTTTTAAAACATCTTTCACAGAACAATGACACAAGCTGAGGAGTTCACACCTAACTCCGAACCTCTATAACAAAAACAACGTATGAAGGGATTAAAGTTAGAATGTCGTAATTAGTTTTTAATTGGCTATGCAAATATCTCAAGCATGTGGCACAGAAAAAAAAATGTAACATTATATAGGACCCAATATTAAAAAAAGGGATACCCAACTCAGAATTATTATTCATTTAAAAAGATTAGAACAAGTCTCATGCATCATTGCAACTGCAATGTAGGATGGAAGAAGAAATAAAACCAACCAATCTACACTAGCAGTCGTTCCTTCCGTGACGTGACAAATCTAAATTGATGTGCTGAGAAAACCATCAGTTTGCTTTTTCTTTATGACACGAGCATTCATTTATATAGGAAAAAACGGTACCTTATAAAGGTGATAAACAAGGAGGCCACACTTTACTCACCATTATGTACAGCCCACATTATGCGGAATGCTGGACCTCCAATTTCATCAAACGGCTTTCTCCGAGTTATTACTTCCCACAGGATGATACCCCAACTAAACACATCACACTTCTCACTGTAATTGCTACCTAAAACAAAGCATAGAGGCATTCATTTTAGTATGATAAACACTGTTTGAACAAAGGCTAATCACTACGTATAAGGAGGCGCCATGCCAAAAGTTAAAATGCAAGCATGTCACAGATCCTTCAAATGCAATAAGGTGCTTCCCATTCATGTTTTAATTAAATTAGTAAAAGAAGAAGCTCGTACTCTACATATTGACTGGAGCCGGGAAAGCTGACCCTTTGGCTGCATGTTAAAGATGGCCCTGGGCGCACCATTTTACAAAAAGGCTCTGTAGAGTATTTACACCAAATCCACACTTCATTATATCCTCAAGCAGTTATAATTAAAAAAATGTCCGGGAGGGCAATTATGACAGGAGTAACTGCACTGGTATAAAACCAATTTGTTTGTTTGTTAGTTTATACAAAACCTGTGAATATACTTCTTTCTTAAGAACACTTTGCTGTAATACTAACTCCCTGCTACTGTTCTTGACCTTATTTGTATTGTGGTGGGGGAAAGGGTAAATGAGGACAATACATCAGAATTGTTGTTCTTGTTCATCTCAGGTATAAAACCCAAACAACGTAATTGACTTTAAATACTTTTATAAAGGATACTACTGAGCAAAATAAATAAATGAAAATTGAAAAGGGAAAAAAAAAATACAAAGAGATAGAGACTTCAAACACACCAAATGAAAGTGACAGGAGGCAAAGGAGGAGACATGGTGGTGAGTTCCCCCCAACATGCCCACACAAACAATGCCACAACTACATATTTTTATCAACAGATAAAGTTAGGAAACTATATACAGGAAAATCGGGAAAGCTCGGTTTGAGATTTTGCTCATTTAACCGTGTGTATACTGGAGAAAGGTACAACATACCAATTCAAAGCGCTCTAGTGATAGTAAAAACGTTGCTATATTTTGCAGTAAATTATAAGACATGGAAAATAATCAGTAACAGGTTTACTCTGCCCACCGCATATGCAAATGTTGCTTAACCACATCTTTAACGGTGCCTAAAAAGAGTATAATCATTTCAAGCTATTTTGAGACCGCAGTAGCCACATCTCTGCGCGTCTAATAACAGCTTGTAAAGTCATGTGCGAGGAGGATTATGAAAGAATGATGGGGCAAATATATCCAAGACAGCAAGTTACCTTCAAAAACCTCTGGCGCCATCCACGCAGCACTGCCTTTGTTGTTAGTCATGTGGGTCTGGATATCACAAGCTGTGCCAAAGTCACATATCTTCAAAACCGTGCCGCCAGCTACCAGAAGCAAGCTGCAGAATGGACAAGTTGAAAAGCTGCACTATAGTACGTCAACACATCAACATTACAAATGTCATTCCTCATTATTAGCACATTATTATTATTATTATTATTATTTTAAAGAAGAAGGATAGAAGGGTTTCCACCACAAGGAAGCAGTGGGATCTTTAAGCCTTACGGTTGAACGTTAGCGTACAATCAGTGTGATTGTTTTAAGGAAGGAATTTGATATTCTTTATGCTAAATCAAGATCTTAACAGATCCAAAAGTTCAAAATATACTAAAACAGAGTAATTTTATAGTGATGATTTAAAGAGGAAGTTCATATATTGAATGGTTGACTACTCATCAATCTACAAGATTCCTCATAATATGGTCTGTGATAAGCCCTAGTTCGGCTCGTCGCTAATCACCCAGCCACACATTCTGACAATGGAAGTCTGCATTAGAAGGGACTTCTTAGCATTGCCGTAAATAATCAGGGAATTCACCAAAAACATAACTGACAACTGAACGGGAAATAAACATACTTTGGAGGTTTAAGGTCCCGGTGAATTAGAGCCTTTGGTTTCATACTGTGCAAATATGCCACCCCTTGGGCGCACTGTAAACACCAACTCATTGCATGGGCTGCTGTGTAGTAAGGCAACGGCTCCGCACCATGTAAAACTGCAAAGTAAAGAAGCAAGTATATTAATGACATGCTACATAGGAAAAAAAAAAAATCACATTAGTTGTGTGTGGATTAATACCCATATTATATAGTATTAAACATGCACGTTTGTATTTTAGCTTACCATTGTACAATGAGCCTCCTTCTGCATATTCCATAACTAAACATACCTGAAACAGAAAATTAAGATTAGCAAACAAATTATTTTATAAAACTGGGGGATAAAGAAAATTTATCTATAACTTCATAGAGAAAGATTTTGATAAATAATGAAGTTACCACTGTTCTAGCCTTTTGAATAATTATTGAAATTACCAACAAAAAAAACGAGGGGGGGGGGTTATCAACATTTTTTAGAATAACACAAAGGCAAAAATACGTACCGGATTTTGGCATGCTCCATACAGCTTTACAATATTTGGATGGTTCACGCGTGACAACTGCCGAAGCTGCAATAAAAAAAAATGAAATGTTTGCCTATGGATTTAAAAGGTTTTTACTAAAATATTGACTGTGTACCGATTTAGGGACTGGAAATAAACAAAGTCCTGTTGTCTGATGTAGCCTAAGATGTGAGCCATTCATTCACGAACAAATGTTTTCTCATATTAATATTTAGGACGAGAGGCTTTAGCCGCCATGTGCACTAATGTTATTACATCTACCAAGGTCATTTTCTCGATGGACAGAAAATGAATACCTAACCCACTTTAAGCCACAATCCAAGCAGAACTAGTTTCATTACCGTATTTGCTCGTTTATAAGATGAGTTTTTTTTCAGAGCAAATGCTTGGGGGGGGGGCGGGGGGTGTTAAATGGGGGGTATAAGGCATTTCGGGAGGCAGAGTGCTCTGTGAAATGCCTTTTAACCCCCTTAATTCCACTCTGCCTCCAGAAATGCCTTTTTAACCCTCTATACGCCACTCTGCCTCCTGAATGCCTTAAACGTCCCTATATGCCACTCTTCCCCATAATATGCCTTTTAACCTTCTAAATGCCAGAGTGGCATATAGGGGTATAAGGCATTTCTGGAGGCAGAGTGGCACATAGGGGGTCAAAAGGCATATCATGGGGCACAGTGGCATATAGGGGGTATAAGGCATTTCTGGGGCAGATGTGCATAACTGGGGGGCAGGTTGGAAAATAGAAGGAAATAAAACAAAAATATTTTTCTCAATCATAGCTTTTATTAAAAAAAAAAAAAATTAACTGGTGAATTAACATTTACCAGTAAAACTTTTTTCCTATAGGGTCATCTTATATTCAGGCTTTTTCTTTTTTTCCTAAATTAAAACTCAGATTTGGGGGGTCGTCTTATAATCGAGCAAATACGGTAATTTTAATAGTATTATATCTTAATATTTTGATTTATATAACATATGTTTAAAATTAAAACGATTTAAAGGAGCTTCCAGAAATAAGCGTTTATGCAGGGCACTTAATGCACAGGGAGTTTTACATGCCAAACCTATTTTAAAGGGGAAGCGAGATGGGGAAAAATATTTCTCCTTGGGTATAAAATAGTTTTCTATACAGTAATGTAGGTTAGCATTGACAAAAACTTTGTTTTATTTCATTTTGTTCTGATACATTCACTGAGCCGTTCTATTGATTTCAACAAAGCAGTGCTTGTCTAGTTGACTGGGTCATGATAACCGGGCTAGAACATCCAAATGGCTACCATGCAGCTGACATTATGTAACAATTAGAACTGTTAAATACATGTAAACCATTATAAGAGCATAATACGTGCCAAGACTTAATTTTAAACTCATAAGAAATGGGTGTTTGATTAGTAGCACAGTCATGGTACAGAAGTGTTGGGAGCTAAAGATGAAAGCTTTGGGTATAAGGAGCATGGATACATAATAAAACCCGCAGATGGATATCTACCTCAACGATGAAGGCTTTTCTTTCAGATTCACTTTCTATTTGCTTGATGGCCACGTCTTTTCCTCGCCATTTTGCTTTGCAGACAACACCAAAGGTGCCTCTTCCAACTACCTGTTTAAATACATAAAATTATTATATGGCACTACAAATGAATGCAACCCCCCCCAAAAAAAAAACTACAATAGCGATTTACTAATCACACATGGCAAAAGGTAGATACACAGCTCAATGGACAGGTTATAAATTAGCCAATGTACTTAACCATAGAAGATATATTTGTAGCGGTACTGTCATTAACGCGAAGCATATACACTCTGCTGTTCCTGTCTCCCTGCAATCTGAGCACTAAATAGATTACTTATCCACTGCCTCCAAACAAGTGAATCAGCAGCACCAACTTTCTGTGCACGTGGTTATACGAAGCGTGCACATTTGTTTTCAGTTTATTAGCCCTTTATAATGTCCAGTGTGTGCTTTCAGCATGGAAGTCGGCCAAACTGGTTTCAATGCAACCACAAGCAAAATATTATAAACTCTGAATGCTGTAAAAATCACCAACGGCATAGACGTAAAAATAAAGCGACAAATCTGTGATAGCTTGCAGAAGTAATAGCTTAATTGTAGTTCTTCCATTTTCACTATAATGGCATTTTAAAGCTGTAATAGGAGTCCTAGGAATGCACCAAAATGAAAATTCAGGATGCACTTGGTCGAAGCCGGAAATGACTGCCCCCCACCCACCTTTAATAAAAAAAAAATACACCCTGTATATGAAATATTTTATAACAGAAATCACACTCCTATCATGCCAAGTCAGCCAGTACATGCTGAAACCTGGCTACCTGCCCCCCTTGAATATAGTTGCTGTCAGCTAAGATAAAATGTTGCCCTGCAGGATGGGGTCTGTCCCCCTGTGCCATGCTCCACATCCATGCTTACACACACATTCATTCACTCATACTAATCACGTACAGATACTCATTCTACTTCTGTTTTTTTATTATTATTATTTATGCATTTTGCTGATAATGCCATTTTTGGCCAACAATATTTCTGTCCAATCCCTTAATAGGACACAAACAATTGATAACCAAGTACTCCATCTGATTGAGTTTGTATGTGTGTTAGGGTAAATGTTAGCAGCACCCCTGCAAGGGGTTTGGGGGCTTAGCTGTATTGCCCCCCCAAGCAGCAGCCCTCCCCTACTTCAGACATTCAAATCAAACAAAAATATGAATTCCAATACTACCTGCAAAATAAAGAAACAAAGACATAAAAAAGCTTGGCAAGATCAAGATATATTCAAAAACCTGAGTGACGAACATTCTTTAAAAAAAATAATTAGTACAATATGCCTAGGAGAGTCTACAAGTAGAACACAGGGATCACCGCTAGTCCAATGGCTGTGTGTCGTAAAACTGTCAATTTCTCATCCACCTGTCTCTTCCAGGTTCAGTCCCAAGATAGCTTGTCTTAAGGAATTCATCTAAAGAAGTGTCAGATAAGTTCTGAAATCGAAATAAAGCGTATCTACGGCTCCTCCCTGATGAACTGTTCTGGTAACCTTGTCAAAGAAATCTCGGGTTTGTTTGACATGATCACTCCTTAGGGACCTTACATTGTCTTGAATTATGCAAGTAACCGGATGCAGAATACTCAATTATTCTGCTCTTCAGCAACATTTCCATTAATTTACTTACTGATGAAACAGAACTTACACTGTATGCAATGCCACATCTGTCCTTTCCTAGTGCTCTGTGACAGTGCTAGGTGAACATACAGAATTGGTATTCAACACGGTCTATCACACCTCACTGAGCTGTCCTAGTCTTTCTGAACACGTTTCTACAGCCCTTCAGAATTTTCTAATGTGGGGGGACCCCATCATAATTCAGGATTTAGTTTATTCAAAAGCATCAGTCCCATTATTAATTCAGCATGCCCTAACACCCTAAATGTGCTGGCTAATGCTTGCAGGGCGGTCCTGTGTAGTAAGGGCACTATTATGACGGCAGAATCAAAAAACAAAATACTTATGCTCACACAAGCATAATTACACATGCATACTAACACACACACCGACAGTAACATACTGACAGACACAGTAACATACTTATGCTCCTTATGCACTTTTGGACCACTAACTTTGTTGGCTCAGGACAGATCCTTTGCTGATCTCACACTGCTTGCATCTGAGTGCTGGAAATGTTGTAGTTTCCCCATGGCCAAACTAACTCAGTGTGCTGGGACTGGAGGAGCGCAGGCAAGCAGTATGTTGGAAGGGGGTTCAGTGTTAGCATCACTGGCGAGGGCTCCCCTTCAATGTGGGGGCCTGCGTTACTACAGTACTTTCCTGCAAAACCCTAGGCGCCAACAAGCGATCTCATGACACCATGATGACCTGGCACCAGGGGTTTGTCAAGCCCTGTCTATAGTAAATTGTAGTCATCCTCAGCATTAAATGCACACCAGGCAGTTTGAGATTACAAATTTACAAATTTGGAAAAGCAGTCTGACTCACTGAACTCTAGAAACAGATTATCACATTAGAATTAACAAAGTATTACAAAAAACTGATACATTGGGATTATTTTTTCTTAAAACACTGGCATCAGGACTTTCAGACAAGTATTACTAACTTTGCAAGCTTGAGAGCAGGGCCCTCTTTACCTATTGTATTGGTTTGTCAATTGTAGGTTTATCATGCCCTTTGAAACAATTTAATGTAAGAAGCGATGAATAAGAGCTTTGCAAATAAAAATAATTACCGGTATAAGGAAAACTATCCTAGTCCGGGTTTCTTTTTCTTTTTTTTTTTTAGCATTTTGGACAATCATATAAAAATGGACGACCCTAGAATTGATTGGTACATTGTACACTCGTTTTTGTCTCCGAGATCAGCCTGTGTTCTAATTCAGCCAAACAGTAACTTGCAATGATTGGTCTTTGCTTTATAGGCATTTAGCTTCTCACAATCCTACCCACCAGAAAGCTTTAATATCTGGAATAATACTACAACATTTTATAACACCTACATGAGGAAGAAACCTTACAATTCCACAAATGTCTTGGGAAGAAGAAGAAAAAAACTTAAATAAGAGAAAGGTAAGGCTTAAGAACTATATTTTGGGATATCAGTAAGTGGTGTATTCTGGTCTAGGGCAGGAGATCGCCCGTAACACCACTACTCAATGGACCAGTTCAAAAGGGAGATCACTGATCCCTCCAACTGGTCCATAAACCCTATGGAGGGCTGTGTTGACCGATGCCTTCATCGTTTCCTTCTATACCGCGCTCCCTTTAGAAAGCAATCACGAAAGATAAAGCATGAAACCCAGAATACGATTTTCTATTCTACACTTAAGACTCCTTAATTTGAAACTCTTGTATTCTGCAACATTCCTAATGGACTTAACATTTCAAGTTCATGTGTAACACATGCCTCAAAAGTCTATCCTTGGTGTGATTCTTGCAGTTATCACTTGATCCCGCATTAAAATTATCACCAGAAGGGTAATAGTATGCAATACTGTACAATAACAACTATTATGGGCAAAAGGAAAAAACTCCGTTAAAATAGGGAGTTTCTATTTAATGCAATAGGAGAAAATAAAAATAAGATATGTTTTCCTAAATTTGGTTTAATATAATGGAAAACAGATAAAACCAGAAAGTAACATAAAAAGAAAGACATCTGGGAATTAATACTTGTTTGCGTAAACAGCAACAAGGCTACTAGGAGCTGGCAGGTAATATGGCTTCCATAGAGTCATCTGTCAAATTACAATGTACATAGATCTGAAATGACAGAATAGATTTGCTTAATCCGGGAACTACACACACAGCTGCAAGTGTGACATTGCTAAATGTCATCATTGCCAAAGCAAGAATTGGGGACGCTGAACGTTTATACAAAACACATGCCATTCAAAGAGGCATTCATTATAATAATAAAAATAGAGAAAACAGACTGAAACCTGTAATTTAAGTATCACATAGCCCCTAAGAAAATATGTATGGAATTTCTACTGCCAAAAAAAAAACAATCTAAATGCATAGTTTAATACCCAACAAAAGGTGAATACATATTAGCATACTTTCAAATATGCATCCTTATTACCCAAAAGATGCAAACATATTGGAGCTGTCAAACATTGGCATGAATGAAGTCCACTATATTCTATATTCTTGGGGATTCTGTCTGAGCATGTGCAGGGGGCAATGTTGTGGAAGAACTGCCCCTGGAACTCTATCTTGTTGGCATAGACTATCCCGAGCATTTGTACTGTTGAGCAGGATAGAACATCTCCTGCAAAAGCATTTAACCGGGAGCGGGGAAAGGGAGCAACTACATAGAGGGGATTCTGACAATTCAGATATACATTTGCATGCAAAAAGTAAAAAATAAAGTAATAAGGTAACACACTTCCAGCTGTTATCAGATGCATTCAAGTGCATATAAGGGCCAAAGTGTACTTTTAACCCTCTTCAATGAGTAAAAATAGCAAGATGTCAACTATACCCAAAAATGTAGCATTTAGTGGCCTTACTATGTACAGCGCTTAACTTATGTATCAGACAGGTATACTCTGTGAACCTTTCAACTGTCCAATGGTTCCAAACTATGTACAAGTAACTAGTATGTTAAGGAGGTAGTGCTTTTATCCAAAGCAAATGCAGACAACAACCCATGTCTAGTTTTTATTTCAAATACTGGCTTTTGCAGTCACATGAGTTTGAGCCAGTACTCAACACAGGACTGCAACCACAAGAAAAGATTCCTGCAGCACACAGTAACGTCTTTCTGTCACGATAAGCCAGGAATAAAATTCCAGGCCTGTCCTGGAACAGAGACTACAAAGGAGAGGATAACACCCTATGTCTAACACCCTTTTCCTACACATCTGCTGATATAACAGCTTGAACAATACTCATCCTACAACCCGACCACCTTGTATTCTAGGCCAAGATTATGCTGTATTTACTAAACACCGTTTCATACTGGATAATATAGGGTAACAGACATTGAAAACAGACAAAAGTGCCCAAGACACAGCCTGCACTGAGAGGTAGGTAGGACTCTAAGGAAGTCTTTCTAATTCATTGTTACAATGCTCTACTGTAAAACCTTTATATTCTTAATATTAAGATCTTCCTTGGAGCACTTCAATGATGAACATTATGAGATTTGTTAACGTCAAAATACACTGTCTGCTTGCAAACGATGGGGTTTCCCATTATAAGGGTACTCTGTCCAAAAAACAATGATCATCTGTACACAGTGTCTTACAACCTCATGTCACTAGAATCAATGGTGTTAGTTACTATGGCAACATACCCAGCAACTATATTCATGTTAAGGGAATGTGCTGGGTTGACCCATCAATTTCAGTTGTATAACATGCAGAAGCTTTTAAAGTATTTCCTTGTAGACTTGTTGGGGTAAGTAGGGTGATGACATTAGAAACGCAACCATCCGCAAACAGACTACATGACAGTATTGTGACTGAATCCCCAGCATGATAAAAGGTGTCCATTAGTGAACATACCACATGATAGTACCTTAATAGAATATATAGCATTATAGAGGAATATACATGGGGCAGGTAGAACTTGACCATCAGTGGACAGACTACACCACAGTATCAGAATAGGAAATCTAGCATGATAGGAGTATATCCTGTTTTCCTCTGCATTTAACTTCAGGCTGTGGTGGATGAGTGTGGCTAAACGCTCTACACTTAGGTGTATCTACTACTAACTTAGATGTTGACACTTGGGAAGCAACACATTCTCCAGGTGAATCCAGCTGGAGGAAAAAACAGTTCCTGTGTTGACACTTCGCTCACTCACCTTCACACAAACTACCTTCCTATAAATCACTCCGCCCCATTACCCGTATTAGTGTCCCTCCGCAGGGCCCCTGGCTCACCTCTTCCACCTCTATCTCCTTGTAGTCGATCTCCTCGAAGTTCAGTACAGGGGGAGTTTCAATCATATCAGCAGAGGAGGCAGACATGCCTTGCCTTAACTAGCTGGAGAAAAGAAAGCCCCCGCCGGGGAGAAGCTGGGACACAAGACTAGGGCAGCAATTGCAGCTATTGCCAGACTCGGAAACTGAAATGTCCGGGGCCGGAGCTACCATACAATTGGGTTATGCGGGCGGCCCCGGCCCGGCGAGGACCAGGTGAGCCCCGAATAAATTCCCAGGCCTGGCCTGGTACGCAATAGGTACTACGGAGAAGGAGAAAGTATAACTGCGGCCACCGCTGCACTGACACCTTCCCGATCCGACCATACATCTAGCACCGGAGTCAGCGCAGGCCGGGAGCAGAGTGGCGGTGAAAACGGGGCGGGCCCTGACAAGTGACGCACCACCCGTCAGAGAAAAAAAAAAAGGTCCCGGAGAAGAGTGGCTTTTTTTTTTTTAAATAAACTTTATTGTAAATAAAAACTAGCGTGTATTGACAAGTCCCTTTATTGTACCAAGTGGCGTTTATTTTACTTAGTGGTATCGTGATTCTGGTATATTCACGCATTATCTTTTTTAATGCGTTCCTAATTTTGAAAACCTCGTTGTCAGACTGCATTATAACAATGTGGGTATATAGGGGTGGAACATATTTACTTGTTTCTGTAGGCTTATATTTTTTGTTTTAAAAATGCAACCTTTTTAGTAGATGTGGCCTTTAACATAAAAAAATTCTCTTTGAATTGATCGGTTAAATCCAAGGGAGGACAACTCAGCTCAGGGAGCAATACAATGAACACTGTTTTCAGGAGGTCTCCTTACCAATGAATAAATGTGAAAGTGCTTTGTAATTACTTTCATATGCTTATATTTAACCCAAGAAACCTCTAAGGTTGTGTACCACTGATTGGCTGTTTGGAGAAGCCAATTGGCATCAGTAAAGCGCTGACATTGGGAATTCTTTTCCACCCTTGCATGTGAGGGTCTCTACACACATCACCTAGCTGGGAAATGCATATGGGAGGAATTCTACAGAACTTCAAGGGACCTCCGCTATCTTATGCGTTAAAATGCATATGGTGGCTCAAGTGTCCCTGTAAGGAGCACAAAACACACTAGGCAGGCAACTCTGAAAGGGGTTGTAGATGCTGCCTAAGGTCTCTGTTAGTTTAGACACCCTGGTGGTTATATACATGGAATTTGCAGGGAGAGTTTTTCCTGCTGACTCCTATAGCAGCGACCCAAAAATGTGAGCTGCCAAGAGGATAATTTCTCCTCTTGGCATACCAGAATAAAGGCATAAATCTCCCAGGTGCCCCTTTTTTGGAGGGACAGTTCCTTTTAGGATCTAAATCTCAATTTCTTTCCTTCCATGATGTGTCTCTTTTTAAGTGGTCATAATATTTGGTAGGTGTAACAGATCTCGGTATCCAAATGGGTATATCTGCTAAAGTTAGCTTCCTGTAATAAACTGACCACTGTACCTCTCGCTTATTATCAGCGGATGTCAGGAATATCGGCCGCTGATGCCTAGCCTTTCAAGACATCAGCCGAGACTGGGTGGTTCCAAATTCGGCGCCCCCCTCCTTGCCCCCCTGTAGCGATGCCACTGGTGTTGTTTAATATAACAGAGGTTGCACCCCACTTCTAGATTTTAGAAAGGCTGATTCTTCTAAAATGTAACTATAGTCAAGACAGGACATAACAAGTAGTCTGTAACATAACAAATTGACTAACAGAGACAACAGGTGAGGAGGGCCCTGCTCAAACGAGCTTACAGTCTAGAGGGAGTTGTGTGTATTACAAAAGGTAAAAGTGCCGTTGTTAGGGATGGAGCAGCCACACTAGTAAAAGTATTGCAGGAGAGGAAAGGTGAGCTAAAGGAATATGGGAGGGTGTTAGTGTACTATGTTGTAAGCATCCTTAGGCTAGGTTTCCACTTCGGTTTTTGTCCGGCGTTTTTTTCTTGATGAAAAACGCCAGGAAAACTGCCAAGAAAACTGCCACTGCATTTACCTGCGTTTTGGTGTTTTTTCTGCAGTTTTTTCTGGCGTTTTAGCCTTTCTGTGGAAATTGCTTTTTTTGACCTTAGGCAGTTTTTCCAGCCTTTACAAGTTAGAAGTTTCACCCAGCTAAAAGGGATTAGGATAAATGGCAAGTATCTGCCCTCTCCTGATGTCATTTACTTGGTAGACCCTTTTGTCTCTTTTCTGTGGTTTGTAAGGCATGCTTTATTTCGAATGTCTGCTCCTCTGGGAAGATTGGCCCCAAATGATGGTGCAAATTGTTTGCTGTTGCTTTTGGCACGCAGGATCCGGTCGCGTATGTTTGTTTGTAATGGCATGTTTGTTCCAAATGGTGTAAAATTCAATATGAACCAGTCCAGGACTTTGTTTTGTGTGAAACTGTTTGTTTTCAGCCTATTTCTCGTAGGACACACAGATACTGGGTCCATCCTCTGCATTGTAACCGTGGAAAAAACGCCATAAAAAACGCCAAGGCAATAAACCCACATGGCTTTTTCATGGCGTTTTTTCTCTCCCATAGACTTCTATTGGAGAAAAAAAGCCAAGATTTCTTGCAAAAAACGCCAGAGTGTCAACATGCTGCGATTTTGAAAAACTGCCACAGAGCCCAAAAAAGCAGAAAAACGCCAAAGAGGACTGAAAAAACGCCAAACAGAAAAACGCCAAGTGGAAATGGCATTTTGCGATTTCCTATTGAATTACAGCTAACATGTGGCTGCAGCCGTTTTTCACAAAAAAACGCCAGGTGGCGCTATTGGCGTTTTTATAGGCGTTTTTAGCAAAAAAAAAACAAATGGAAACCAAGCCTTAAAGAAGTGGGTCTTGAGGGATTTTTTGAAGGAATAAAGGCAGGGGGGAGAGGAATAGACCGGGGGAGGGCATTCCAGAAGATAGGGGCAGCCCTTGCGAAATCTTGTAAGCGGGCATGAGAGCTAGAAATCAGAGGAGAGGATAGCTGGAGATCATTGGATGAGCGGAGAGACTGGTTAGGAGTGCATTTAGAGATGAGTGAGGAGATGTAGATTATCTTTTTACTGAGTGCCCAGGGAGGAGCTGTTGATATAGCCTATCTAGATTTCAGTAAGACATTAAACACTGTCCCTGATAGAAGACTTATCAATTGCAGTGTTTAGGTTTGGATGTTAAAATAGTTGAGTGGATAAGGCAATAGTTGATGGATAGGAGACAGAAGGTTAATGGTGTATATTCAGCTGAAAGACTTGCTACTAGTGGCGTACATGAGGTGCATTCTGAGAAAGTTTTAAGCTACTGAGAGAGTGGTAGATAAATGGAACAGCCTCCTATCAGAAGTGGTAGAGGGTAATACAGTGAAGGAATTTAAAATGCATGGGGCACACAAAATGGTCCAGGTATAAAGTGCATATAGAGGCAAAAAGATGATGAGTGTTAATGTAATTTGCACATGCCTACTCAGAATCTCCTGTAGCAGTGGCAGCACCACAATATTTCTTTGGGAGCAACAAGTCTTTGGGTTTGTCTGGTGGCTGCAGATTATGTTTAATAATGCCTAAGTTACCCACTTAAATTTAAGTGTGTGTGGGGGGGTTCCATCACCTTTACCACACTACAACTTTGTGTGTACTTTGTTTCATGAAGGTCAGCAGACAGCATCACAAGAGTATCTTGTTATCTGGGAAACAACACATGTATGCAGACAACTGATCCAGTTGAGTTAAAATATTCTGCTTCTTCATAATTTTTTTCTGTCAGGGTGTGAGAGAGTGTGTGTGTGTGTTAGTTAAATGGGGGTATAGGGTGTGTGTGTGTGTGTGTGTTAAATGGGGGCATAGGGCATTTCTGGAGTGGCGTTAAGGGGGCATTTAATAGAGCACTCTGCCTCCTGAAATGCCTTATACCTCCCTATATGCCACTCTGCCCCATAATATGCCTTTTAACCCCCTAAATGCCAGAGTGGCATATAGGGGTATAAGGCATTTCTGGAGGCAGAGTGCTCTATACAATGCCTTTTAACTCCCTTAATACCACTCTGCCTCCTGGAATGCCTTATACCTCCCTATATGCCACTCTGCCCCATAATATGCATTTTAACCCCCTAAATGCCAGAATGGGATATAGGGGTATAAGGCATCTCTGGAGGCAGAGTGGCACATAGGGGGTGAAAAGGCATACCATGGGGCACAGTGGCAAATAGAGGGTTAAAAGGCATATCATGGGCCACAGTGCCATATTGGTGTGGCAAGCCTGGGGGCAGATGTGCGTAACTGGGGGGCAGTTTGGAAAATACAAGGAAATAAAAACAACAAAAATATTTTTCTCAATCATAGCTTTTATTAAAAAAATAGTTTACATGAATTAACATTTACTGGGAAAACTTTTCCCTTTGGGATCGTCTTATATTCAGGCTTTTTCTTTTTTTCCTAAGTTAATATTCAGATTTTGGGGGGTCGTCTTATAATCGAGCAAATACGGTAATTGTTGCAGCGTAGTATCGTTTTTTTTAACGTACTGACCATATACAGTACAGAGGGTCCTCAGTGTAGCCAATTGCCTTCTCATCTTCGATGAAATCCATCAGCTGTAACTGCTCTGTTTTGGACTGCTAGAACCCTGCCATGTATTTAATAATGTGCATTTTTTTTAAATCTAAAATATATATGATATCTTTCATATATGCAGCAGATACTTCAAAATAAACATTGTTGCGATAAGGAAAAACAATATAAAGCACTGGATTGGGTCTATCCACCCCTGCAGTTTATTAAACTGCATGCTCCAGATTTATGAAACCATAGTACTTCAGACGAGCCATTGTTGAAATGACCAACAACAACAACAAAAATCTAACAATATAAAGTATTGGTCTAGCCTTATTGCACTAATGAATTTTAGAGTGTGGCAGAAAATGCCTTTTAGCTATAAGTGTTTGCATGGGACCATTGTATTGACCCATTGACAAAATATTTTAAAACGCATAGGATGAACAAACAAAGTCAGAACAAGCCTCGTGAACGTAAGAAAAAAAAAAAAAGCAGTATCTGTCTCATACTACTTCTCTAGAGGGTAGACACTAAAAGAGGCTATGTGTGAAACACTTTGCAAAAACAATATTTTATTAGGATCTCCCAAAACATACTACTGCAAGCTACTGTATAAAGCAAATACAAAAACACAGGAAAGAGATGAGCACCTGGCTGTGTTTAAGAGAATTACGCATTTTCAAAATCAGGTATGCATAACGCCAGTCCTCGAAGGTGGTAAATAGGCCAGGAAGTCTTTATCCCTGCCCGAAGACAAATGGTCAAGTGAATGTTTAATTAAGAGACCTGTTTACTGCCCTCAAACACTGGAGTTGTGCAGCCTTCTTCTAGATTGTAAATTCATTTGAGCAGGGTTGTTCTCCTCTTTTGTTTCTGTAAGAAAAATTGTTATGTAATGCACTACAAGATGTGTTCTGTTTACCCATTATACAGGGTCCCAGAATATGATGGGTATATAAATTACTGTATTTGCTCGATTATAAGATGAGGTTTTTTCCAGAGCAAATGCTCTGAAAAATACCCCTCGTCTTATAATCGGGGTCGTCTTATAATCAGACCTCAACTAGGTCGGACTATGAGACTAAGATCCAGAACCCCCGCAGCGCTGCAGGGGACCTGGACCCCCCCCACACACTTACTGGTACTTCTGAGTCCCCGGTGCTTAGTCCAGGCAGCATGTAGAGCTCTGCGCGATTCATGTAGAGCTCTACACGCTGCCCGGACTAAGCACCGGGCAGTGTGTAGAGCTCTACGCAATTCGGGTACACAACTTCTGCTGCAGCCGGGAGGAGGTGCGACTAGCAGCGGGGGTTGTCTGCATCCATCTGCATCCATCGCGCAGAGTTCCCCCGCCTCCCCTGTGAGGGGAACTTGGGTCTCTGACAGCGATGGACGCAGACAACCCCCGCTCCTAACCGCACCTCCTCCCGGCTGCAGCGAAAGTTGTCTACGCGAATCGCGTAGAGCCCTACACGCTGCCCGGACTACGCACTGGGGACTCAGAAGCTCTGGTAAGTTTGGAGGAGGGAGGGGGAGGGAGTGTTACATGGGGGGCATAAGGCATTTCTGGAGTCAGAGTGCTCTGCCTCCAGAAATGCCTTTTAACCCTCTATACGCCACTCTGCCTCCTGAAATGCCTTATACCTCCCTATATGCCACTCTGCCCCATAATATGCCTTTTAACCCCCTAAATGCCAGAGTGGCATATAGGGGTATAAGGCAATTCTGGAGACAGAGTGGCACATAGGGGGTCAAAAGGCATATCATGGGGCACAGTGGCATTTAGAGGGTTAAAAGGCATATCATGGGGCACAGTGGCATATAGGGGGTATGAGGCATTTCTGGGTCAGAGTGGCAAGCCAGGGGGCAGATGGGCATAACTGGGGGGGGGGCAGGTTGAAAAAAAAGGAAATAAAAACAAAATATTTTTCTCAATCATAGCTTTTATTAAAAAAAAATTGGTCACATAGTTTACATGAATTAACATTTACTGGTAAAACTTTTTTCCTATAGGGTCGTCTTATATTCAGGCTTTTTCTTTTTTTCATAAATTAATATTCAGATTTTGGGGGGTCGTCTTATAATCAGGGTCGTCTTTTAATCAAGCAAAAAGGGTAATATACAAATAGTAAGAGGACTTGAACAAGTTTATGAAAAATCAATTGTATTAAGTATTAATTAAGTTATTATTGTAATTAAGAATGATTTTAAAAAGTGAGGGTTTTGTTAAATAACAGAAATTATACTTTTTGTATAACCACAAGAAACTGTAGATCAAAATTGCTTGAAGCCTCAGTTTCAATGAAAGTAAGCAAAAAGATTAAAAGAACAATAAATAGTGCTTTCTGATAGAAAATGTCCAAAATAATAGTATACAAATAGGCGGTATCCCACTTAAAAATGCACTGCTCTGGTGTTTGGAGGGTTTAAATTAATCAGGTGTCTTTCAGGGCATTTTCTTACAAATCACCACTGGGGTTGCCACTCAAGGTGTCAAGTGTCTAAAAAATACAGCATGATGACACACATGTATCGATATATGTACCGGAGAAATAGAAAACACAAAGCCAATAGTGTATACCAAAAAAATACAAGGTTTAAAAAGTATTAGGTTTACTTAGTATACGTTAGCATGTGTGTTAGCATAGATGTTTATGTGTAAGTGTTTGTCAGACTTGTACCTCGCAGGAGGGTCCCCCTTTACGTCTGAGAAGGGGTAGATACAGTATCTCACAAGTGAGCACACTCACATTTTTGTAAATATTTTTGTGACAACACGGAAGAAATGACACTCTACTAACACAAATAGCTAATCAGCAAATCACATGGCAGTAACTCAATGCATTTAGGCATGTAGACGTGGTCAAGACAACTTTCTGAAGTTCAAACCGAGCATCAGCATGGGAAAGAAATGGGATTTAATTGACTTTGAATGTGGCATGGTTGTTGGTGCCTGTAAGGTTTGGGAGATGGGGGATTCCGGTATGCAGGATAACCCCAGCTCAGGAAGCGTAGACATGGTCAGGCTCACCAAATGCAGCGTAGTCCAGAACACATTAGCTGGGGTCAGGGAAATCAGTGTAGTCCAGGAGAAGACAGCAAATCCAAAGTAAATCCGAGGTCAGCAACAGGAGTAATACACGGTACAAGACATATAAGAGCTCAGTAAGGCACAATAACTGAGCACTAAGTGATGCTCATTGCTGTTTTTTAAAATGGTCGCTAGTGGTCGCCCCGCCTCTGTGCATGACATCATCTACGTGCGTTCCCCGCCTTTTCCATTCAGAGACGGATAAAGTGGAGTGGGGGCGCTCCCCTGAATCAGCCATGCAGGAAGCAGTCGAGGAAGGAGCAGGGGAAACGGCGCTGGATCAACGATTCAGGCTGGTGGTGGTGGTGTAATGGTGGGGACATTTTCTTGGCACACTTTGGGCCCCTTAGTACCAATTGAGCTAAGACGCGACAGCCTACCTGAGTATTGTTGCTAACCATGTCCATCCCTTTATGACAATAGTGTACCCATCTTGGCTACTGATGGCTACTTCCAGCAGGATAATGCACCATGTCACAAAGCTCACATCATCTCAAACTGGTTTCTTGAACATGACAATGAGTTCACTGTACTTCAATGGCCTCAATGTAAGTTTGTGTATTATGTTCTAAGAGCAAGGGGCGCATGGGCCACTTGGCTGTACTTGCACCGCACAAGGTTTTAAAATATAACTGAAATATAAAATGAACTTTATATGGTGTATGGTGAGGCAGGGAGATGGTCTACCCTCTTCTAATTGTGATGCCATTTGTCCCATATTATAGAGCTACTCGATTTTGTAAATTCAGGTTGGTAATCTAGATTCTAACCATGTTTGGACACAATATATTACATGTCTTGTTGCATCCAAGCCCCTTAGAAATATGAATGTTTTAACACCTCAATGTCTACTGGCATCAATCCATAGATAAATCAGGTAGCCTAGGACAAAGACAGCATGGCTTGTGTTCCCTATCTCAGTCTCAATTATATTGTCTGCTAAACAATCATAAACACAGTAACAATGAATCCATTAACCTAGATCTGTCATTTTCCTAAATCTAAGTGTGAAATAAAAAAAAAGTGATATATTTCTAAGGTGGCATGCAATTGAGATTTAAATCCATTAAGACACTTCTATACTTTAATCAACGTTTGGTGAGGACAATGAAGAATGGGTAGTGATTTGCATTCACTGAGCTGTGTTCATCCTGCACATTCTGTCCTGATTAGCTTTGGGAATGGTACATGCTTGGATGCTTCTGTTCAGTGATACTTAAGCTGTTAAGTAGTGGCAGAAGGAAAACATTATCATACTTATGCTTAACAAAGAATATGTACTGCCAGCGTAAGAAATTAATCAGGGTTTTAAAGCACATGAAATAATAGGAAAGGCAGCAGACACAGTACAGTGACTGAGCGCAGTACAATGACCATATATCAGATTAACAGGATAAGCAAAATGGTGTTTGCATGTTTAGAGGGAAGAAACTAGATATATAAAGAAATATCCATATACATGTATGTTTTTAATTTATGGCAGAAACACTTTCATGCAGACATGGCTCTAGGTTTTTAGGCAAATTAAAGCAAATTTAAGCAAATTAAGAAGCGTTTTATGAGCCCTCATAAGTCTTAAGTGCCCTCTCGGATGATATGGAAGAAGCAAGACACTGATTCTTGTTCAATTTATATAATTTTTACAAAAGAGTTGAGTGGTCAGTCAAGTCAAGGGTTTGCTGAACTGACCATAATCACCTCCGGTTGCATGGTGTCACATGCTAACACTCGCAAAAAAACTCACAGATTCATTAATCTGCAAGTTGTTTGCAAGGGATTTTGAGAGCCTGGGACTTACTTGTGTAACGTACAGGCGATGGCATACAAATTCAATGTGATATCCCATGTCCTCGTCTGTAACCTGTAAAATCAGCACCCACCTGCATTACATGAAAAATATACATGAAATTATATATATATATATATATATATATATATATGAAACAAGGGTCCTCAATATCTCTATAACAATTGCCCTCTCATCCACCACCAACGTGTGCGAGGTATGGGTAATAAAATAACCCTGAGGGGTATATGCAGCTGTATACCCTCTCTATACCTCATTAGCAGAGGGCGGGGGTTAAAAATATATTTATTAAGAAACCTTAAGAAAAGGCCTTTGCCTCCTCACCCCATCGCTGCAGAAGTGGTTAAAATACATACAACCAGATGAAATAAGCCCATACAGGGAAATGTGCGCTGATCCTTGCCTATACCCTGCAGCCGATGCCCTAAATTATATCACACAGAAATGTATGTTTTTAATATCAACTTAATATAAAGCATTTCTTTTTTGTTTTAGAAAAAAATGGGTATACATTTTTAGACAAACAAGAAAACTTCCTGTGATTGTGATGCCTATTCAGTAATTCTAATAGTCCTGAGTACACATTAACATTTTTAGTGTGCATATTAAAGGATACAGAGAAAAAGGAAATGAAGTTAATTCTTCAAGTTACCAGCAGGTAGATAACAAAAGTGGAATATTAGTTAAACATTAATTTCTACCTCATATGGGATTGGATTTCTATTATTACCTTGAAAATGCCAAGGTTTGTAACCATAGTACTCCCAGAATTATTTGATTTCTTTATCACAATCTAAACTTCTACACATACCTAAATAAATAGTTTCCTTAAATTGCAGTTCTTTCTGGAAAAGTTGTTTCTTCTGCAACAGAAAGAAAACAATTATAAAACAATAGCTTTTTACTCAGTGAAGCAAGAGCCCATTAATGGCTATTTAATAATAGACTTAATGTGCCTGTGATTAAAAGAAACAAACCAAAAAGTTACAATAATTAGAAAAGTGAGAAAAAAAATCTCAAAATGGTGACTGCCAGGTTTTTAAACAGACAGTACAGTATTACAGTCTGTGTAACAAGAAATGTCCTAAATAAGGTATAGTAAACGGTGTGGACATCAAGCTACAGAGTCAAACCTTTTAATCTGTAACAAAATGTAGTCAATGAATATGTTTCAAGCAGCCCATGGTGTGAAAAGAGAAACAGATCTTGGGGAATGCATTCGACACATGCAAACGGTACAAAAAGGTTTGAAAGGTTTCCGGCCCATTAGTTTCAGAAGAAAATCAGGGCCTATTTTAAATTCCGATATGAAATTCATTGTCCGATGCCCACATTTACTCTCACTCTCTCACACTCTCTCAGACTTTCACTCATTCTCTCACACTCTTATTTTTTTCACTCTCTCTCATACTCACGGAATGTCTCCCTCCCTTCTCTGCCGACCACTTCCGTGTCTTGCAGCTCTGCTTCCATGTCTCGCATCTCTTTGTTCTGCATCTTCTTGTTCTCCTTTCTCTTATCTTCTCTTTTCTCTCTTCTTTTCTCATCCACATCTCCATGGACATAACCTCCCAGCCAACTTCCGCCAGCTTTCGGTGACACTCTCTCCTCCTATCCTCTAATAACACAAGCTTATCTTAGGGCAAAATGGTGGAGCTTCCGGTGGCGTCCTCTACCCTGACTCTCCTATCAAGGAGAGGATGTCACCAGACGTTCGCAAGAAGGGTATGTCCACGGAGTTGTAGACAAAAAAAGAAAAGAGTGAAAAGAGATGAGAGAAGAACAAGAATATATGAGACACGGAAACAGTGTGAGAAGTGGTTACCAGAGAAGGTAGGGAGACATTCAGAAAGTGGGAGACAGTGAAAGAGCCAGCAGATTTTGTATGAAAATTCTGAGGTTTTTGCTTTGTTTTCATCTGTTTCATGGGGAGTCTGCCCTTGTTTGCGTTAAATTTGAAATTCGTAGGAATCTACACAAATCTAGAGTGCATTTACCCTAATATAAATGTACTGCTCAAACCATATTAATGGCCACAACCTTAATTTTTTATTTATTTAGGATATTAGACATGTCCTATTTACTTACCTGCCAATGTCTCCTGATGCTTGTGCACCTTGTTCATTTTGTTCACTGTCTCCAACCTTACGTGAGCTGGCTGAGTCCAAATAAAACTCTTTCAGATACTAACTTAACAGTGAATATCCAACTACATATTGCTTACCATGTTATTTAAGGTTTGTGATGCTTAGCATGTAGGTAAACACGCGGTCAAGAATGATTTAAGTATAATGGGCAATGTTTGAAAAAAAAACAAACTAAAATCATATATGCTTACAGTGTATGAAAACAGACCTGAACAAGTCCCTCTTCGGCATTATGGAAAACTGCGGGAATGGTTTTCTTTTACTACAGACACCCGCCAACTGGACGTTTGACCTAGTGAAAGAAGGTGAGCTATATCATAACATAATATGTGAGTTAAAATACTCATACACCAAGAGTGTCTGTAAATGAAACATCCAATTGTTTTATAATTATCCAAATAACTGACTATGACCTCAGTGGTACTTAAATGGTTATAGAGAATGGGTCCCCCAGGAGTAGATTCAATAACCTTTTATTATTGTTACGGTTATTAGATCTCCCCTTTAAACCAGTTCCCTTATTGCCTCAAATTAACTTGATCTAACCTTCATTAAAGTGAATGTTGTTCGTTAAGGGAGCTTTATTCTGCTGCATTGTTTGTTTCATAAGCATCAAAAGGTGGCCTGACCTCCCCTTATTACTGTGATGGGTAGATTCATAGCAGTGTGGGGATGTCTTAAACCTCGATATGTTCATAGTCATAGTGGCATTAATAGCTTTTTTTCTGTACTCCAAACACGTTTCACCTTTTCAAAAAAATCAACAAAACTACATCTCAGTTTCTCAAAAGATGAGTCTTTGAACCACTGACTCCAGCTCCAAAAAATTTCCTTTTGTCTGTACAAAGTTAGCATACCATTAGTATTGACAATAGACAAAATGAACACACATATGATATACTGGTAAGGAAAGAGAAGAGGTCCCTGCTCTTGCTAGCAAACAGTCTACTAGGAGGTTAAGGGGGGAATGAGGCAGAATGTGAGAATAGCTTTTGGGCTAATACAGTGACAGAATGTAGATGTGCATGGGGTTCAGATAAGACAGAGAAAAGACCAAGAGAAATTTCAAGTCTTACAGCAAGTAGCATAAGCAAGAATGGACTTTGGTTTCTATATATCATTGTTATGTTTTTATTTGGGTTCAACTAATACCAACCAAAACCCAATTTAATGGTTGTGAATTAATTTGCGTGTCCCTTTTGCTTTTTGCACGGAATTGCACGTGAACACAGCGCTCGGAGTAAGGTTTTTTGAACAGTTTAACCCCTAGGTGGCACTGTGGCACTGCATGTTTCATTACAATATTAAAGAAAGTTTGACTTCTTAAACTATTTTTAAGAGATATTTTATGGAAGCAAATCACAGACGGGTTCAGTTAAACGGCAATCTTCATGTTTGGTTAAATATTTAGAGCGAAGGTATACATACCAATACTATACTGTGAAGAGCAGGGACTTTGTATTAACCAATTAGAAGCATTTAAGATCTGGATCAAATTGCTTTACAATATACCGTGAGTCAATTATTATTATTATACTTTATTTATAAAGCGCCGACAGATTCCGCAGCACTGTACAAGGTAAAAATTTTACAGATAACGACAAGTACAAAATGACAAGCAATTGACATACAGATACAAGTGGAATGGAGGGCCCTGTTCCCGCAGGAATTTACATTCTAGGTCAATAATCTATGTTGCAGATTATGCCCAAATAAACTGATACTTAGTACAAACAAAGCGGTGATCTCAAATAAGTTACTTTCTGGAAAAAAAAGGATAAAAAAAATATCACATAAATTATTCATGCAATGAATCACCTTGTTTAGACATAAATCATATATTAATGAATTGGAATATATATACACCTATTTAATAAATTAAATATGTATTGACATTGTGCTGCAATATCTTTTTTTTAAAATAAATGTGAAATTAATTAAGTCCATAAGACTGAAATATTTTTAGTAAATAATAGATTTTTAATTGACATCTGAATGATGGTCTGCACTGGAGTAAGGGAGATTGTTTCAGAAGCTGTGGCAGGATGGCCCGGTTATTGACAAGAAACGCCAAATACAAACATCAGAATAAAAGTAAAACGTGGTTTATTGTGGCTTTTCTTTAAGTTACACAGTGCTGTGCTTCACAGTGTCAAATGACCAAAACACAAAAACAAATCCTACTCCATTTTGGAGACTGATTATACTAAGTATTCCCTCACTAACCAAGTGCCCGGCAAATCCAGTTCCCAGTCATAAACCAAGTAGTCACATCAAAAAACACAAGTTTGCTTAGACAGTGCCTTTTTCTTATTTTCTTATTTTCTTAGAGTCTTGGGGGGGCCTGGCTTAACTGCCTCTCTCCCTGTTGTCAGACTCCTAATGCCTCCAACGGCTGACCTTTTAAACATTGCAGTGCAGGTTAATTGGATTCACCTGAAAAGGCTGACTTCCATCTAGTAACCCTTTCATGCTGGGAATAGAGAGCGCTCCAATCTGCAACTGATATAGACAGCCTCCCTCACTTTGCCACAAAGCAAACAAGAATTACTGGGTAGGCACTAGGTAGTAGCTCATTGCAATCCTTCCACACCTAAAGTGCACAAGAGGAACATAAGCAGTGGTAGAAGTATAGGGTAGAGCCCTGCGCGGGACGGCTTTTTTAATCCCGCTCCCGCTGTTTTTAATCCCGCTCCCGCAATGTGGGTGTTCCGCTCCTGCCCGCTCCCGCCACATTTGTGGCCAATCACGCCCGCCACCTTACCTGATTTCCCGCGCAGTCCCGCAAGGCTGCCCTCTAGCTGTTCCCTCACAGCGTCTCTTCTCTTGCTCCGCCCAGGAACACGGCGGAGTCACAGGAAGTGACGTCACATCACGTGACTCCATTTTGTTCCTGGGCAGAGCAAGATAGGAGACACTGTAAGGGAGCAGCGAGAAGGCAGCCTTGCGGGACTGCAAGGTTTTACCGGGACCCGCAGGTACAGTGCCTGACCACCCGCAGCCCCAGCAAGACCACTCGTGCCCGCAAGTTTTTTGGTGGGACCCGCCTCCCAATGCAGTCCTCTAGTAAAGGGTTAATAGGTTATGGAGATGTGACACCCAGTTTTGCACATTCTACAACTGATGTATCTGAGGTCTAGTTGGAGGAGCAGATCACGTCACCCTGTTCCTTCTCCAGGGTGTGCGAGCTTTAACTAAGGACACATGGGTTTCATGTCATATGCCAACTCCCTCGTTTTCCACATTTTTGTCACACAAAAGAGCAAGAGAAATATGCATGTTGTCTTAAAGCATGAAAGGCAGGTGGATGAGGATAAATGTTGTTACTGAATAGTCCTACCCAGCTCCACTTATATCTTGTGTTTCCTCCTAATCACCAATTAGTCAACCCTACTGTTCCATTGTATTATTTTGGAGAATTTGATGGTCTACTGCAGTATTTTTGCTAAATATCAGGGCATCTCAAACATTAATTTGGTCTAGGCTTGAATGAGGGTAAAATATAAAAATGGGTTTGGGACAAAGATATTCTGACAGTGGGACCCAATTATCTTAATCCTTCGCTTGTCTTTACTAATTATGTTTCTGCAGCTTCAAGGGAAATACAATGAACAATTTATTATCATAATATGAATTCTGATAGACTACAAGTAGGCATGCTTACAGGAGACAACAAAGTAGCTTGAAAGAAATGTTGCCTCAAATTCTTTATCAGACTAATATGGCAGCTGCATTCTGAGAATTCACACATTACGTGCCTGCTCAGTTTACCATCTGTTCGTAAAAAGATGATAATTAAAATGTATTTTTGGAGCATAATTAAGCCATGATGGAACATAAGTGATTAATATAATATCAAGCAATGGACATAATATGTAAATTGGCATTATAAAGATTTTTGCAGACTTTGATTAATGATATATATATATATATATATATATATATATATATATATATATAATTGTCCATAAGGGTAGTCATATTCAGTAAGATAACTGTACAATAACTGGATCTTATATTGGTAAAAAAAAAATATTGCAAGATAATTCAACTGAATTAACTCTACACTCTCCACTGCCTTTTGAAAAAAAAAATGTTTAAGATTGTGGAAGTGATGTCTTAATCATCTGCGGTGGGACCTGTTGTTGATATTCCCAGGAAGGATGAACGGTATTTAAAATGCAGTGTAAACTCATTTCTGGCTGCACTTTCAAACAGAAATATGTGTCTTTGATAGACTCCCAAGACAAGTGAATTCAAACAGCATGAGTGGCTGGCTAAAACACTAAAACCCTAATTGGTAGTTACTCATGGCTTATTGATGAATGGTAGCTGCACAGCACAAGATGTTACATGAATTATATAAAAGACACTGGGGAATTCTATATAACTATGTTGCAGGAGAGATAGACACAGTCTGTCTGTTGAAAAGAATTCTGCAATTATTCAGTCACTTCTGGGTAAACCTATTTTGAGCAAAGCTGTAAGATATGCATCAATTCAACATACTGTAGTTTATGTAGTTATATGTATTATAACTTATACACATTCAAAATGATAACACTTTCATGAAATGTGTTTTTTCCAAGTTGCAAAAAACCCAATTTGGCAAAACAAGCACTTCTCTTAGTGGACTATGAAAGTTGATATTATTGAGATTTGGAGATGTTAGTGTCAGTGTTTCAGGCAGTGTTTCAGTAGAGTATAATGGGTTAATGGCTTGCATTGGTAATAATTTCCCTAGAATGAATGCATAATTCATTTCCATTGGGAAAGTAGCATGATAAAGCCCTGTATCTCACTCTTTCCTTCTAAGTGGTATTGCAGTTCATTAAGTAGCTTATGGTTTGGTCTTAGACCATACATATTGCTCTTCATCTCCTGTGGAAAAAAGCATTTTAGGTTTAATTAAAAAGAAAGTCCTTCACTTGAACACATTTAATGAGCCTATAAGAACACAAAAGCACCCATGGGAGCTGGTTCCAATAAAGTTAATTTTGTAGTAATATAGCACCTTTGACCATTTCTTGCTTGTTTAGAACTTTTGAGAATGTTCAGGAGAAGACTTGAGTTGCCAGTTATAGTCATCATATAATTGTTTGGCTAATTCTTAGCAGAACTGCTCCACTTATGTCATGTCGAGGTTGGGGCAGGAATGGGTGTGGCAAGCTAGAAATATCACATTATGCGTGAGCTGATTTCTAGGGACATGTTTCAAAACTACTTATCTTTGGAATCTGCTCAAAAAGGCTGGTGATTAAGTTACCATGAAATGAACAATGGTCAATAAAAGTAACAAGGAAAGAAGTTGTCACAGCTTTCAAGACTTCCCCACCCTATCCTGTGATTGGGGTGCCCCTTTAACAACTGAATTTCTTCATGATGTAGCACATAAACTTAGTCTTTGATAGGACCAAGGTCATATAGTTACATGCAAATATCAAATGACCATACAGACCTGTGTGCAGCTGGAAAGAGTTGTACAGAAAAACAATGCAGATGTGGTAGGAAAATATTGTGTGTTTGGATGGAAGGAATTGTTATACGAGTAGTATGGAAGAGTATGTGTTTTTTGGCCATCCTGGGAAGTGGACTTTATTTTTTTCTTATTGCAGCTTGTCGATTGTGGTAAGTGGTGTTAGACAGCCATTACTCGATACAGTCATCTCGTGTGTGCGAGGGGAAGGTCATAATTATGGCTTTAGGATTTAAACAACCAATTTTTTTAAGTGCCCTACTCAGGATTTTGCATGTTCAACTTTAGAGGTGTTTTCAAAGATTTTTGAGTTCTCAGGAATTGACTGTGAACTTATCCATTTGTACAGTGCTACGGAATTTGATGGCGCTATATAAAACAATAAATAACAATCTCAGACTGAAAAGCATCTTCAAGTGCCAAAATACAAGTATAAATTATATATTTTGAAAATATGCAGTACCTGTATGTCATGTAGTAGCTTTATAATGTCTTGCATAATTGGGCACTTAATCATAGGGATAATATGGCACACCCACAGAGGAGGACATGCAACCATTAGAACATTATTTATGTAAAGGATGTCCGACTACTGTATATTATCAAAATTTTTTAAACTGGATCGTGTTTTCACAGACATGCAGTCACATAAAACATACATTTCTGAACACAGGACCACATTTGTTCACGTAACTTATATTCCATACACCTGCATTTTTGTGATTGCAATAGGATTCCTTCAAACCAACAGGAACATATAAACCCAACCTATGAACAATGTCCTGTTAAAAAAAGTAGAAATGGATGCCAGGAGTAACCACATTGTGGATATTATCTCTCAAATGTAATTAAATGGGGAAATTAATATTGGTAGTAACATATCAATTGACATATTAAATGGGCCAAAAGCGATTCAGACAAATTTGTCGGTCCGTTTTTGGCCCATTAGTTTTCGGGCAACGGTTTTCGTTCCCTGCCCATTCGGTTCCATAGAAAATTCAGGGGCATTTTTAATTCGGGACTGAAGTTCGTTGCCCAGCGCCCACATTTTCTCTCATTCCCTCACACTCTCATTCACTTCCGCTTCTTCTTCTGCATCTTCTCCCTTCTCTTATCTATTCTATGTTTAATCCTTTATCTTCTTTCTTTGTCTGCATCTCCACAAACATAACCCGGGAACTTCCTCTAAAATGGCGTCGTCGATGCAATGTCCTCCCCAATCCTCCAATCGGGAGAGAGGACATCACTGCAAGCATGCCACTGCGGCAATGTCATCTCCCCGATTGGAGGATCCAATCTGCAGAGATGCTGACGAAGAAAGAAGATTAAGGATTGATGATAGAAGAGAAGGGAGATGGAAGCGGAAGTGGTTGGCAGAGAAAAAGGAAACATTTAGAGAGCATGAAAGAGTATGAGTGAATGTGGACCCACAAATGTTGGATGAAAATTCTGAGCTTTTTGGTTCATTTTTATCTGCTTCCTGGGGAGGGTATGGCCTTGTTTTCATATGAATCACCAAATTTACCAAAATTTGGTAATTTTGCAATTCGTACAAATCCAAATGCTGGTTGAAACATAGCAGGATTGCAGCTATTGTGATTAAGTGTGCAGTGGACATATCCACATATTCACAAACTGCGATTAATCATGCTATCGCCAGATCCTCTACCTGATCTTGCCTCAGAGGTTCCTTACTGCCAGTGAATTCCTTTATAGTTCCGGCATCACAATTCTGTGAATGATGTCCTAAAAAAAGTTTGATGATATTTTGAAGACTGGTGTAGTGTACCAGTACTTAGTAAGGGTTAGGTGAGGATAAGCAAAGGTTACTTTGATACATAGGAAAACCAGCATGGCTAATTATTAAACACCTCTTCACTTGCCATTATTAATACATTATTATTTATATTAGTATCTCCAAACTAATAGTTTGAACAAACTAATGAAATAATGGTAAAATCTGTTAACACCTCCTATTAAAATCTATGAAGAAGCCAACTTTGGTAGGTTTTTGTCAAGCTCTATGCATATCCACATAAAAATAAACTAATTATTACATATGTGACTTAGAAATGTTGGAAAATAATTTTCAATTATTAGTATTAAAAAAAAGAATGATTTGAAAAGGAAGAATAATAAACTCGCACCAATAAAAAAACATGCTATGTTTGAAAATGTCTTTACCAATGACAAATAATGTGAATGCTATTTCTGTCTGTCTATCATTTTTCCTAACTGTCTGATTGCTAAATTATTAACAGAGATTTCTATATCCACATCAAAGCGGCAGTGAATTCAACAGAACTTGTAAAACGGCTGACTAATTGCCTCTTATAGGCCAAAAAACATGTGTGGTTTGGCATATTTTTCACCGATGGGGACAATATGGATTTATTTTAGAGAAATACTGCATTTCATATGGTGTTTTCTTAGAATGATATTTTGGTCTTTATTTAAATTAAGTGGTATAATTTGTTAAACACTTCAGTATATTATCATTAAATTATTATATAAATGTAATTTTAAATGATCATAACTTTTGGTTTGGTGATTTAAGCCTAGTAAGTAGTCTTGATTTTCTAAACATTTTGGGCCTCCTATGTACCTTTTTGCCAAAACTTCCATGTCTCAGGGGCAAATTCTCAAGGCCACACATTGTGAAACCAATAACTTACTATTCTACAATGCTGTTGCTACCAGTGTGCATAGCTGGGAACTTCTGCGCTCCAGCTACCCGGAGCGTGCCCTTGTGGGATGCAGCCAGGACTGGCCGCTGACGTCAGTGGGAGGGTCCATTGATCTAGGGGGAGTTCCTGCTGATGGCAGGGGTGTTCCTGCTGATGACAGGAGGCATTTCCACTGGAAACACCCCCATATAAAGTGAAAATAGGCTTGGAGTGGGGTCTGTCAAGACCACGCTCCTGCAACCCTGAGGATTCGGGTGTTGACCCAGGAGGAACGGTGCTTCTCCCAGAGAGTTCCCAAGTATGCCGGTGTGGCATGGTTGATTTATCAGGCTGAGAGGTCTGCTTGGCCCTACTTTATCGGGTCAATGAAACCATATCTAGCCTGTGAAATGTTTTTAGAATGTTCTGGAACTTACCACCCATGCCTGTTTTCAAACATTGATTAGAAAAAAACGTAATTAGCTGCAAAAATATTAAATCCCGATATCCAATCACCACCAGTATTATTGTCGGCGGTCAAACAATACTGTTTAAGGAACTTGGTCATTTAGAATAAACACTATTTTGAAGCACAGTTGTTCCAATGTACACCAGCAGCCTTATGGTTTATATGTTTTTAGTTGAACCCCAAGGGATCTGTATTTCCCAAGCATATATAAATTGACGGAGAAGAACATAACAGGACATGCAGAGTGAGAGAAAGCACATACAATCAGGCACCTGAAGAGGCCAAGTAGAGCAGCTAAAATGGGTGCTGAAAAAGTACAAGAAGGGGACATACACCTGATATTTTAAAGGATAATAGTTTGAACTAAATTGTTGATCCAGAGGACCATGTATTTTTCCTCTCCAGAAGACAGGTAATTAATGATTGATTAATATTTTTTTTACATTTTAATAAAGAAAAAGTTGGGTAAGCGCTCACATTGAATTGTATTTGCTTACTATATTTTTGGTACTTTGCTTTTAACCAGGCTTGTGAAAGACCGGCGTGTCGAAACGTTGTCTGTGTGAAATAAACTCACCTTACCACTTGAGTGCAGAGCCTCTGCTTCTTTATTTTGGATATATTGAAGGACTTGGTGGTACCTTGGCTCGTGCACCATCTCACTACTGAGTGCTGGATTCCAACCTTTGTTTCTGTATAAGCAAGAAGCAGACATAACTATGCAGTATACCTTTTCTTAATATTTGGAAACTGAGGAGAACAATCTTTTAAAAGCAACGATACATCTATATCACTTCCAGTTCCAGGGCCAGTATACTGTGCATCTATCATTTTTTTGTATTTTGTGTGTATTGTATATCCCTGCCTCTCTTGCCATTAAAGGGTTAACTCCTTCTTTTTCCTTTAAAGCACATTGTCATACATTCTGCTCTTTGTACTTATAAATAGCTCTACTGCACAGGCATCCTTTTAAATGTTGATGTATGCATTTGGCTAAACTCAGAGCTAGCTCAAGGCATGTAGACAACATTTTTCTGGAATGCCATTTTAAATTACATGCCTAAAAAGTGTACTGTATAGTAAGAACAGAATAAAACCACAAATGAAGGATATGTACAAGGATGCTCAACTTTAATGTATAATAACAAAATTGTATATCATAAATATACTCTACTGGTGTATCAGATTCAGGCAATGGTACTTTATAAATTTATATTATAAAGTGCTGCTTATGTCCTGATTACGATACAATATTGGTAATCTTAAATCAGTTGGCAGGCCTCCAAAAACACATTAAACAGGAAACATGATCAATCTACGGGTATCCGACATCACATAACGTGCTACTAAATGCTAGCCACATCATACAAAAGACTCCAAGTGTGGGCAACTCTGATAAATATAGTCTAATGAAAAGCAAATCTTTATTCCAACAATTACAACTTTATAACTGCAGCATGAGTCACAATGTTTAATAAAAAGTAGACTTTTTAAAATGTATTTCTATTTTTATTGTATTTTTATAAATTTCACTTTAGCCCCTAATCTTCATTGATTGAAAATGGCAAACATTTAAACATTAGTTATTTTATTTTGGTTTATCTTTCTTCCTGTAACATTAAGCAAAGCAAAGAGTTTAAACAATAAAACTCCTCATTTAAAGCTAATGAACACAGCCTTATTCATTTATCTTTGTGTCATCTTTAAATAAAGAATGACAGGGTATAAAACATTCAATCCTATTAATGCTTCAAATATTTTTATTAAAGTTTAGGGCCTTCTAAGAAAGCTATAAAAGTAAGGCTCTGTTGCTCATTTGGGACTCATCGAAGTGTTAATGAGAACATAAATTAAGTTTGCTTTATAAATCAATTGTATAACACCTTTAGGGCTGCAAATAATGCAGAAACAAAAGCAGTTTGTGTATTTGGTAAATGACCAATTAACAAAAACTATGGGTCAGTTGTGTTTCCTCATGCTGTTATTTTATAGATATTTAGAACAATATATAATTAAGGTTGATTTGTGTAGTTTTGTCCGTGTGTGTGTGTGTGTGTGTGTGTATATATATATATATATATATATATATATATATATATATATATGTATGTGTGCGTGTATGTATAAAAGGTGTGGAGGGAGTATTTGACGTAGTAAAAACTGCTTTCAAAGTCTAAAAATTAATTGCATTCATTTTGTGCAATTTCAACACATTAACAGAATATGCTGCGCAAGGATGAAATAAGTAAATTTGCATTTAGATGACAAGTGGTGCATATGATGTTAGTTATTTACTTGTGTCTTACTTATTAGTTACAGTTGTGCACACAAAAGACCCTATTGTTCACACTCACGAAGTAACTCACATCCACTGATAAGACATTATGACCACATGCCTAATATTGTGTAGGTCCCCAAAACAGCTATGAACTGTCGAGTCATGGATTCCACTAGATCTCTTAAGATGTGCTGTGGACGTTGGAGGCAGATCCTGTAAGTTGTGAAGTGTGGCCTCTATGGATGCATCCTGGTGCCATGTGTTCTCCAGGTAAGCAACGCACATTCACTTGGCTATCCACAAGATGTAAAAGAAAACTTGATTCACCAGAACAGGCCTTCTTCTTCCATTGTTCCGTGGTCCAGTTTTTATTCTTACGTGCCCATTGTAGGTGCTTTCAGCAGTGGACAGTAGGCACCCTGACTGGTCTGAGGGTAGGCAGCCCCATACGCAACAAACTGTTATGCACTGTGTGTTCTGACACCTTTCTATCAGAACCAGCATTAACTTTTTCAGCAATTTGAGGTACAGTAGCACATTTGTTGGATTTAACCACACAGGCTAGCTTTCGCTCCCCGCGTACATCAATGAGCCTTGGCCGCCCATGACCCTGTCGCCAGTTCACCAGTTCACCGCTTTTGCTTCCTTGGATCACTTTTGATAGGTACTGACTACTGCATACTGGGAACACCCCACAAGAGCTGCAGTTTTGGAGATGCTCTGACCCAGTTGTCTAGTCATCACAATTTAGCCTTTGTCAAAGTCGTTGAGATCATCACACATTTTTCCTGCTTGTAACACATCAACTTTGAGGACAAAATCTTTAGTTACTGTCCAATATATTCTACCCATTAACAGTTGCCTTGATAACAAGATTATCAGTGTTATTCACTTCACCTGTCAGTAGTCATAATGTTCTAGCCTGCCTAGAGGTTCCTACTCCTCTGCCTCAGGTAGGCTCTGTGTGCCTCTGGGCTGGCTGACAGTACATGTGAGCCATTATGGAACCTGCAGGAGTCGCTGATGTCATAGCAGCTCTATCTAAGCAACTGGTCACTTTAACACAATCCGTCCAAGATTTACAAACGGGACAGGGAAATGGGTGCCAAACTAAGATGACTCCAAGGGCACAACACAGAATGCTCAATGAGGAAAAAAGGGTTCATGAGTCTGTCATTTGCAAAAGATTACATTGGCATGGAGTCCATGGCAGGACAACACGGAGGAAGCTGCTGCTTTAAAATTTAACATTGCTGTTCATCTGAAGTTTGCCAAAGAGCACCATGACACCCCACAACACTACTGGGAAAATGTTTAGTGGACACATGAAACTAAGCTTAAAGTATTTGGGAAGAACACCCAGGATGAAGTAAAAACACCACCTCAAACCCACATGAAAACATCATCTCATTGGGATGATGAGCAAGTATGATTCTCCCTTTATCATACTTCATCATTGGGATGATGGTGAAGTATGATGAAGGAAGCATCATGATTTATGGTTGTTTTGCTGCCTCAAGGCCTGGACAGCTTGCCATCATCATTGATGGGCAATGAATTCCCAAGTTTATCAAGGTATCACACAGGATAATGTCAGAGTGGCTGTCTGCCAGTGGAAGCTCAGTAGAATTTGTGTATTGAAGCAGGACAATGCTTCTAAACATCGAAATAAATCTAATACAGAATGGTTTCAAAAAATGAAAATCAGCCATTTTGGAGTAGCCTAGTCAGAGTCCAAACTGCAATGCTGTCAATGACCAAAGAATATGCCTGAGCTTAAGCAATTCTGTATGGAAGAATTGTCCAGCATTGTGAACATTGTGCCGGTCTGATCTACTACTATCAGAAGTGCTTGTTTGAGGTTATTACATGATCACATTTTACAAACAATTATTGCAGAAAACCAGGTAAGTTCCAAGGGTTCACATACTTTTTGTTGCCACTGTATGTATATGTATATATATATATATATATATATATATATATATATATATATATATATATATACTGAATGTTTATGTTTAAATGCTAATTCTGTTAAGGAGATCTAAAAACCACAGAATGATTTAAGTTTAAAGCCCTATTAAATATGCCCCAGTGTGTTCTGATTAAAGTTTGTTTGGATGCCACTGCCAGCTGAGCAGTCCGATGACATGCTGGCATACTAATGAATACTGAGACAGCTTCTCCTTCAATTACTGCTCTTTTTTCCAACTCCTTATAATAATATATTTTGGCACAGAAGTATCAGAATTTCTGTGACATATCAAAGAGACAATGTATTACTTTAGGTAAATAAAATAAGACATTTTAAAGAAATGTCTCCTTAATAGATTAATGTGTTTTACCAACTGAGAGTAGTGACTTTTTTCATTTTATCAGACACACAGTGATTAGGGCACAGAAATAGTGCATGCGTCTGAGCATGAAATCATTTTTTTGATTTTTTCACTATCTTGTGAGTATTATTTTAGTGTGTAATCTTCATTTAAAAAAAAAAGTCTAGATCTTAGGTGAGTCATAGAATCGAGCCCATAGTCTCCATTGCCCACATCCACCTGATCTGTCCCTCGGATCCAATTGCAGCACATTGGACTAGTGATTTTGTGTGAATGATCTGACCCCTTATGTATTTCGGATATACTGTAACATAGGACTTCAACCACATAATTTCAAGCAAGAACTTTGTTTATAACTCAAGTGGAGTACTTTTTTTTCAAAATGAAGCATTTTCAATCTGGTTCTCATGGCTATTCTAATTCCATTTAAATTCAGCTGTGGTTTATTACGATTTAAGCTAATGAAGCAGATACAGGAACGTCATTGTCACCATCTTATCTACCTTTTTTTTTCGTCAGCTAAGTTAACTTGTGGTGAAGTTGATGATTGCTGTTACTACTAGAATGAGCTGTAACGCTCTGCTACAAAACACATAATGACTTCCTAAGAGACAGGAGAACAGTTCTGTCCTCATAATCTATAATTGAAGGAATCAAATACAGCAATTATCCCACTGCTGTTATTGCTCACACAATTTGTGCCCTCCACATGATTCCTGCTTTTCGGATTTATCAAATAATATCCGTGGATCCTTATACAACTATTATAGTATTTAGTTTCTATGTTTCATTAACCTAACCCGTTGAGTTCCAGTGTGTTTTGCAATGCATGACTGCACAAATGTTTTACATTTTTCCAGTACTGAAGGCATTAACTCTTTCTTTTCTCACTCTCGGTTGTGTTAACATTTCCCTTTATTTGCAGAAGCTTTTTTTTATGTGTAAATAATTGTAAAGAAAAAACCTGTATTGCTGTAATTTGACTTGCAGTTTGAGGTGGCACAACTTCAATGCACTATATTCAGTTTGGTAAAGCATTTTTCAATCTGCTACAGAGGAAATTATTGCTTAGAATTTCTCTATTTAAGTCTGTTCTGCCATCAGTAGGATCAATGCTATATACAGTCGTGTGAAAAAGAAAGTAACCCTCTTTGAATTCTATGGTTTTACATATCAGGGCATATAATTTACATATCATCTGTTCCTTAGCAGGTCTATAAATTAGGTACATACAATCTCAGATGAACAACAACACATAACAAATACAGCATATAGTGATTGATTCAACAAAAAGAAATCTAAAATGGCGAAGCTATATGTGAAAAGCTGAGTACACCTTATGATTCAATAGCTTCTAGAACCACCTTTAGTAGCAATAACGCGAAGTTATCATTCTCTGTATGACTTAATCAGTCTCTCACACCGTTGTGAAGGAATTTTGGCCCACTCTTCTTTACAACGTTGCTTCAATTCATTGAGGTTTACGGTCATTTGTTAATGCACAGTTCTGTTAAGGTCCCATCACAGCATTTCCATCGGGTTGAGGTCTGGACATTGATTGGGCCATTGCAACACCTTCATTCTTTTCTTTTTTAGCCATTCTGTTGTAGAATTGCTGGCGTGCTTGGGATCATTGTCCTGTTGGATGACCCAATTATAGCCAAGCTTTAGCTGTTGGACAGATAGCCTCACGTTTGAATCTAGAATACTTTGTTATACATAGGAGTTCATGTTTGATTCAAAGACTGCAAGGTTCCCAGATTCTGTGGCTGCAAAACAAGCTCAAAATATTACTCCTCCACTATCGTGCTTGACAGTTGGTATGAGGTGTTTGTGCTGATATGCTGTGCTTGGTATTTGCCAAACGTGGTGCTGTGCATTGTGGCCAAACATCTCCACTTCAAAACCACACTTGTTAAGTCTTTTTTCTAATTGTACCGTCATGAACATTTAACAAGCTAGCTGAGGCGTGTAAAGTCCGAGATGTAACTCTTGGGTTTATTGCAATTTCTCTGAGGATTGCATGGTCTGACCTTGGGCTGAATTTGCTGGGGCTCTCTCCCCAGCAAAGAGTGGGTCCACTCCTGGGAAGATTGGCAACCGTCTTAAATGTCTTTTGAATAACCTTTCTCACTGTAGGATGATGGAGTTTAAATTGTTTGGAAATGGTCTTATAACCCTTCCCAGATTGATGGGCAGCAACAAGTGTTTTTCTAAGATAATTGCTGATGTCTTTCCTCCTTGGCATTGTGTTAGTGGTCACACTTGTTGATGATCAATTATTCAAGGGCATTTGATTTAATCTACATTTCACCTAATCTCTTACTACAGTATGCAAATTGAGTCATGATCTTAATCAGATGTTTTATGACCACAAGGGGGTTCCATTACATTGTGTTTTTTTGCTACACCACAAGGTGAATCTGGCAATTCCAACGTTTTTGAAAAAGGGATAGACTACAACAGAACTAAAAAAGCAATTATGATGCAGCACATTTCAAGGATGCCATTGAAAATGAAAATGTATTCTTTCATGCTAGCAAATGGTCAAATAAATGCAGTAAGCTCTTGATTACCAATTCTTTCTCATGGGCAACTAGTTCAGTTACTGAATATCCCATATTACCCTTGAACATACTCTTCTTTGCCATTACTATAATTTGTCATCTTCATATACAACTTATTCCTGGTTGTCCTCATTTAGGCTGGTTGTTCTTATTCAAGCAGTCACTTTGCTTACAACTATCACACAGAATGGACACCACCATACTCATGTCACGTAGGTTCTTGCTATGGAAGATGATTGCTGGACTTCCAGGGCAGCTTTTTTATTTCTAGGTGGTGTTTAGCACTACCCTCTCCTTACTTGGTCTCACCTATGTCATGTCCATTCTGTCCTGATTCCCGTTCCACGCATAGCAAGCAATGCCCTGCCGTCCCAGCTACCATGTTGGGCAGCATACACTTTAAGTTCCCACATAAGACCATCACTCACTAAGATGATCCTACAAACTTGGGCTTGCTAATAAACAATCATGTGGTATCTACAACTTAATGTATTTATTAAAACAAAAACAGAAGCAGATATATAGAGTACTGTATCTACACACTATTGACCACAATGACTCTAGGGGGTGGCCAAAAGGTGCATCTTCATTTGTGATCTTAATTCATAGCTCATGATAATCTGCAATCCTTTGCTCCATGCGAGTAATGACAGTAAAAAGTGCTTCACTCCTGGCAGCACCTGTTCTAGATCAAGTTTAAAAAATATTTCTCTAGAATGGCTCGAGTTTACTGGAGCTCCCTGATTAAGACCGTAAAAAGAGTCCTCTGTGTTTTCTTCCTAAAATATGGTGATCAGAGCAGGGTAAAAGCACAAGGATCTTCAGGCAGTGAAAGATGAAGTTATCAAGATTTAGCAGGACAAAAAGCATTGCAGCTTTGCTCTGAAGAGTTTGATTCTGGAAATGCCTGTAATATTGCATTTCCTCAGTCCTTGAATTCCCTCAGTGTCTGTATAATGCAAAGCAACACCGTGTAATGCATTCGAGCCCTGAAGTTCTTTCAGTAGTAGTCCTTTTATTTATTGCAGGACACAGTAGATTCCCTATATACTGAAAATAATGTAACCTTTGCTGAAGGTTACAAAATAATGAGAATAAATACATTGTTCCCTACTGCTTCTGCATCCTACATTTAATAAATACATAAGAAAAATGGGTTATGCTTGGAAATATAGAAATTGCAATTGCTTTAGACTAGTGCGTATTGAACAGCAAAATCCTAATGGAATGAGTTATGAGTATATAAAAAAACTGTGTACTGATTTTCAAACCCAGAAATCAATGATCTGATAACCTATTTAAATGCTATTTATAATGTATTTGCATACTGTGCTCTGGCTCAGGGTGATTGCTGTCTGTATTTGTCTTTTGTACTTTACAGCAAATATTTCCCATACTACACCGTCGAGAATGCTGTTATGTAACAATAACCAGTGATTATAATTTCCTATGTATGTGTGTACGTACATATTGACATATAGTGTATTATTGATTGCTTGAGATACATAGTACATTCAAATACTGTCTTTAGTTTTTATTTCATAATCTTGTACACATTGTGGTATAATATATATATATATATATATATATATATCTAAATATATATTTATATTTATATATATATCATACACTAGTAGGGAGCAGTAAACTCTATGTTAACAATATAATTACAAGAATATCCATATTATTATAAAAGCATAATCCAGTCACAAAATGTTATTTCTCTTTGCATTCTTTCAGTTGAGTAAAATAGTTGATCTATGTATTACCTAGGCATTAAATTTTTTGTTTTTTTTATCCTCAAAAATTAGTTTTTAAAGGTGTGCAAGGAGTTTTCAACCACTTGATGTCAGTATTGTGCAAAATAAAATTAAAATATTCTCTCAAAATTGCAGTGAAGCACTACTCAGGTTTGACATAGTTTCTTATAGCCCGCATGTTGGACGCTTAGAGAAAATGTAAATGGCTTCCAGTCTTGCGAAATAATGTCACATTTGTTATTGAAATAGTGTGTTTCCATAAACAAAACGGTGTGGTTCCCCCAGTACAACTGAGATTTGCTAGTCGGTTCTATTCTGTTAGCTATAGTCCATGTAATTTTGTTATAGATATACTTTAAATCTTAAAATGAGAAATAGGAATCGCTTGAAAGATTAGCGATTAACATAATGTGGAAAAGCTGGTGATGTAGTCTGAATTTTATGAGACCCATTTATATTCAGATGCATAGTGCGATTGTTATCACTTTGATTTGTTAAACATGAAGACTCCCCAGACTATGAGCATTTGTGCAAATCTGCTCAAATATATTTTATGAGTTTTCTTCCAAACCAGCAGGAGATTCTATATTATGCTAACAAACTATTCTTTACCAGCAGAATTAAAGCCCGGCAAATCAAATGTTTACATTAGGAATTATTTATTGGCATCTGACCATCCATTTAAAACAACAGCAGCTTAACTAAATTGTCATAAACCAAACAGACTTTAATTTTGCATAAAGGATTTACTTCATTATACTCAGTGATGTGTAATTCATATTTTCTCCTGTTTTTGAGAGAATATGATTTAGACAATCGTGCACCAACCGCGGTACAGAAATATGCAGAATTTTAGACACTCTGCTTAACCTGAGCATTCAGTGAGGCTTGCTGCATGTATAGAGTCGGTAAATGTCACTGGAGCAATTTGCTATAACTTTCTAGCTCCTTATTTTAAAGAGGAATTGTCATATTACAGATTATCCCCAAATCTAATCCTTACACTTCCTAGATGTTTATTATAACCAAATATATTAACTAAATATATTTTTAAATTAAGTCTGTTTTTCTGTTGTGTT
The DNA here is from genome assembly GCF_027358695.1 of Spea bombifrons. Lineage (NCBI taxonomy): Eukaryota > Metazoa > Chordata > Amphibia > Anura > Pelobatidae > Spea > Spea bombifrons. The sequence continues at coordinate 67,244,589 of NC_071089.1, forward strand.
TTATATGTAGTGCTAGGTGTGACATCAGATCTTGAAAATATGAGTCTTAAGAAATTAGAAACATAATATTAAAATAAGTAATTCCCATAATAGTGAGAAATGGTTTTCAGTGATTGATTCTTAAATGGTTTTCATCTCACTCGTGACAGTTCCAATCCGGAATGTAAAGCTGCATCTTTACATTGAAAAGGTTCGTGTTAGGAGTAGCTATATCTATTCCTATGTGTGAGTTGAGATGTTATGCCTATGTGACATTTTTTAAAGCAATCTAGCATTAGGCTTAGTTCTTGGGATGTAAATATATCTGTTTTTACAAGTAGTCCATCCATTGGAGTATTAACCTTTGTAAGCATTAAAGCCTACTCGCCAAATATGAGTCATCTTTTTTTAATTACTAAACGTAAATATATCCTGTCTCTAATTTTGCTCTTGATGTACTAACAACTGCATAACTAGTGCGTTAGTGCTGCACAACTTCAATGGTTTCATTTCAAGTTAACTAAAGAAAACACTGATGGGTTGGTGTCCAGGTGACATACTTGGTTGAGCAGATGCCCATAGCATGCTTCAAACATTAATGATATTTAATGTATTTTTACATTGAAACAATTACCATATTTATTCTCAGACAGTATCTAGCACCGTAAAGAAACAGGTTCCAGCAGGCTGGGGGAAGAAATTTACGTTTGCACACTTCCTGCTGTGTCACTATATAGGCTCTTATCCAAACACAAGTTACATAAATCAGTGTTGTTCACTTGCTGACCATGACAGGAATGGCCAAAATATATAAAAACTGGAAAATAGTTTTAAATGTTAAGCCATGCCAATCTTTTCGTAATCATTCGCTGGGTGTATTTAATATAATTTTCTGTAAACCATCATGTACCATAAATTGATAACCTTAGGTTCTTTCGGTTTTAAAGTTTTAAATGTATTACAAACTCTTACTTGGGTATTGTTAAAGGAGTACTTTGTGATATTAAAGTACATTTTTCATATTTTCTACATTTAAATGAAGTGTTGTTTTGTGTATTAAAATAAATTGCACTCATTTGCTAATTCCACAGCAATTACATATTTCTCAACGGAAAAAAAGTTGGTGAAAAAGTAAAATGCAATTAATGAGCACACTTTCAAGCATCAAGTAAGTTGGAAAATCTGTTTTAGCATAGATTGGTACACTCATACAGCAAATAGTACTTTGACTGGTGCTGAGGATTCTGTCAATTAACATACAAATGAAGTCGAAAGACAGACCACAAGAGTTGTTTACCTCACAAAGTTGTGGAGGTTCTTTAATTACCATGCAAATAACTGGCCAGGTATTAAAAAGTACGTTTTATTTTGAGATATAACAAATATTTAAAGTCTGTAGCCTGCAGCTAGACTAATGCACTGCTTCAATTTTAATATGGATTATTAAAATTCTATTTACATGCATTGGTTGATATCATTTTTCCAAATATGTATTTTTCTATTATTAATCTAGATTAATTAAAAAAGTTTTTTTTTTTTTTTAAATCTTCAATTACAGCAGCCAACTATCATTTTTCTAATTCGCAATTTCTTTATAGAATTATTTTTATTTTATTTATGGAGGAGGCTATACCCAAAGAAACTAGACAAATTAAAAGCATTCAAAACTCTCTCTCATGGTTTACCTGCAGCTGAAAATGTATCTGTAAAAGGGAGAGATGTAAACATTTACAACAGTAACTTTCTCATTCTACCAAAAACTGATTTATCATGGCCACTTTGTCTTTTCAAGCTTTGGTTTCAGCATTCTCTGCCTCCATTTCATTGATTGTACAATGTACTGCTCAATAAATGTCCTAATATCCACAGGTCATCTTCACATGGTGAGAAATTTGGATCTCATTATCAGCTGGAGAACTTTTAGTTGCCTTTACCAACTTTAGCATGCATACTTAGAGGAGTCCGACCAATCATCTCAGATAAAATATTATTAAGTTAAGACAACCTCCACATATACAGTGAGATGTTCTAGTCTA